>NC_044301.2:24864209-25464209 GCF_004027225.2 Strigops habroptila
CAAAACCGGCCTTCAGCAGGATTTGGATGATCTTCCTCCCTTTCTCAAAAACTTCTTCCACTGTATCACCCCACACGATGATGTCATCAATGTATTGCAGGTGTTCTGGAGCTTGCCCCTGTTCCAGTGCAGTCTAGATCAATCCATGGCAGATGGTAGGGCTGTGTTTCCACCCCTGGGGCAGTCGGTTCCAAGTGTACTGGACGCCCCTCCAAGTGAAAGCAAACTGTGGCCTGCATTCTGCTGCCAAAGGGATTGAGAAAAATGCATTGGCAATGCCAATTGTGGCATACCACTTGGCTGCCTTTGAGTCCAGTTCATATTGAAGTTCTAGCATGTCCCGTACGGCAGCACTCCATGGTGGTGTGACTTCGTTCAGGCCACGATAGTCTACTGTTAATCTCCACTCTCCATTAGACTTTTGCACTGGCCATATGGGGCTATTAAAGGGTGAGCGGGTCCTGCTGATCACTCCTTGGCTCTCCAGTCCGCGGATCAGCTTATGGATGGGAATCAAGGAGTCGCGGTTGGTGCGATATTGCCGCCGGTGCACTGTTGTGGTCGCAATTGGCACTTGTTGTTCTTCGACCTTCAGCAACCCCACAACAGAAGGATCCTCTGAGAGACCGGGCAAGGTGGACAGCTGCTTAATTTCCTCTGTCTCCAAGGCAGCGATACCAAAAGCCCATCTATACCCTTTTGGGTCTTTGAAGTACCCTCTCCTGAGATAGTCTATGCCAAGGATGCATGGAGCCCCTGGACCAGTTACAATGGGGTGCTTTTGCCACTTCCTCCCAGTCAGGCTGATTTCAGCTTCCAGCATAGTTAACGCTTGGGATCCTCCTGTCACTCCAGAAATATAAATGGGTTTCACCCCTTGATACCTTGATGGCATCAGAGTACACTGTGCACCGGTATCTACTAGAGCCTTATACTTCTGTGGGACTGATGTGCCAGGCCATCTGATCCACACAGTCCAGTAAACCCGATTATCCTCTCCTCCACCTGGCTGGAGGCAGGGCCCCTCTAATAGTGATCATAAAATTCTCCACTTCTGTCTTGTAGAAAGGGATTAGTATTCCTTATCACAGGAGCTGGAGTTAAATCAGCTCTTTCACTCCATCTGGGAAACTGCTCACCAGAGACTGGAGCAGCAGCTTTCCTGGGAGGATCATCCTTGACCATTGTTCTCCTCTTCAGTTCACGCACCCGTTGCTCCAGAGCTGAGGTAGGTTTTCCATCCCACTTTCTCATGTCTTCTCGTGATCCCGCAGGTAAAACCATAGGGTGGCACGTGGCGTGTACCTCCTATATTTCTTTCTCGAGCAGTAGGGCGCCTTCTGTTAATAGCTGAGACATGGGTTGGTACGCGTGGGAGCTGGATAGATCGGATAAATCGTCTCTCAATTGTTTGAACTCCTGGACAGTTTTTCCACAGCTGAAATGATGGAAGGGTGAGATTGTCTTCGAACTCTCGGAGTTGACGAATCAGGTAATCCACTGTTGGTGATATTCCCGTCATTCCAGGTCATTGATGCCAATGTGTGGGCATATGATGATGGCGCACTCCGTGTAAGTTTCCCGCCACATGGGTCGTGTACATTCGACCTCATCTGGATCTACGGATGTGTTCCTGGCATCCGGCCTACGATAGATCATCTCTAGAATGGCTGATTCCCTCAGGGACTGGATGCCTTTCTCTATCGTGGTCCCAGTTGGCTGAGCGACTCGTAAATATCGTCTTTGTAGGGAAACCTTTCCTTCACAGCTGCCAGGAGCCGCCTCCAAAGGCTGAGGGCTCGCTTCTCTCTTGCAATCGCTTTGTCAATTCTCCTTCCCTAGCAGTGATCCCAGCTGCTGGCTTCCCTACCTTCTAGTTCGTGACGTCGGCCCCATTGTCCCAGCATCGGAGCAACCAGGTGACAATGTGCTCCCCTGGAAGACGGTGTGAAATCTTTTCGCATATTGCGCAGCTCGGTTTGAGGTCCGGGGTCGAGAAGTGACCTCTTCTTTCTTCTTCCTCTTCCTCTGACCCACGTAGTAGTAACTCTTGTTCAGGTGCTGTTGCATATAGTAATGGCACTGGGTCTTCATCTTTCTTCGCTTCGCGGGTTGCTCTGTGCGCCTCTCGTCTGCTTTTGCTTACAGGCGGCACAGGACATTGTCACAAACTGGCCATTTGGTTTAGCTGCAGTGTTTGTCACTGTGGTTGGAGTGGCTGCAGTGTCTTGCCACTAGGATTGGAGTGGTTGCAATGTCTATTGCTGGGGTTGGTGCAGCTGTTGTGCTTGGGAGTTGAGTAACACCAACAGCTGCATTGTCTGTTGCTGTCGGGTTTGAGTAGCTACTGTGCTTGTCACTGGGGGTTTGGTGTAGCTTGCAGTGCTTGGAGTAGCCATATTGTCTGTTGCTGTCGGGGTTTGAGTAGCTACTGTGCTTGTCACTGGGGTTGGTGTAGCTGCAGTCTTGGAGTAGCCTATATTGTCTGTTTGCTGTCGGGTTTGAGTAGCTACTGTGCTTGTCACTGGGGTTGGGTGGCTGTGGTGCTTGGAGTAGCCACATTGTCTGTTGCTGTCGGGGTTTTGAGTAGCTGTTGTGCTTGTCACTGGGGTTGGTGTAACTGTGTATTTGAAGTTGAGAGTGCGTTGTCGTTGTGGTCAGGGTTTGAGTAGCTGTTGTGCTTGTCACTGGGGTTGGTGTAACTGCTGTATTTGAAGTTGGAGTAGTTGCGTTGTCTGTTGTGGTCAGGGTTTGAGTAGCTGTTGTGCTTGTCACTGGGGTTGATGTAGCTGCTTGTACTTGGAGTAGCTGTGTTGACTGTTGTGGTCAGGGTCTGAGTAGCTGCTGTGCTTGTAGTTGCATAGCTGCGTTGTCTGTTTGCTTTTGCCATCAGATCCAGAGATTTTTTCCCTTGAAGGTGCTGGATAGTGTTGAGCAGGGCTCTGTAGGCGTTAGGCCAAAGCCCCAGCACGTTGCCAAAATTTGTCCCTCTCTGGTATAACAGGACGACAGCACACCTCGTTTAAAGTGTTTTACTAGTTTTTTTCCGGATGTTGCACTTGTTCAGTGGTGAAGTTCCAAAGCACTGGAGGGGCCCACTGGCCTAGGTACTTGCCCATACTATCCCACACACCCTGCCACTCATAACTGTCCAGCCTCAGGGAAAATCTCCTGGTGGTCCTCCTATATCGATCGTCTAACCCTAGACCAGATTCGAACCTGATACTGCTGAATTTTTGAACATTAAACGAAATAGGATGTTCCTACGACGGGATGGCCGTGGGTAAAACACACTCCGTAATGTTTGCCAACATGCTGATCCCCAGCACAATCAGCAGGCAGGTTTCAAGGGTACTCAAAGCCATCTAAAACCTTCAGAACTCTCAACTGCTGTTGCAAATAGGCTGGTGGGGGAACGGGGGGGTGAAAGAGAATGCTTCCTTCGTAAGTTTACCCCTGAGGAGAAAAAAAAAGATATGCAATTGCTAAAAATATTTCATTATATACCTCCCAATGTATAGTGGTGATGGCCACGCTGGAAGCACAAACCAGACCAGTTTCATGATCAATGAGTCTATTGTATTACA
Source organism: Strigops habroptila (assembly GCF_004027225.2). Classification (NCBI taxonomy): domain Eukaryota; kingdom Metazoa; phylum Chordata; class Aves; order Psittaciformes; family Psittacidae; genus Strigops; species Strigops habroptila. Next base: position 24,867,797 of record NC_044301.2, read on the forward strand.
AGTCATTACCATGAAGTACAGGGAAACAAGAACCTTATCCCAGGCCCCCCAGCCGATAAACGCTAAAACAGCAAATAGTGGCTGTAAGTAAGGTACAACATGCTGAAACTCTGAGATCAAGCGCAACAAGTCTGAGAGCCAAATAATCACCATTGTGACGAGTAGTAACAATGAATGCTTATCACAAAATATGATTAAACACACTCTGGTCAGATCTGTCGTTATCTCAACCTTTCGTGCCCCACGTTGGGCGCCAAAAAGAACTGTCGTGGTTTGAGCCCAGCCGGTAACTCAGAACCACACAGCCGCTCGCTCACTCTCCCCCCCCCCCTTCTTCCTCCCCCCGCTCCCGGAGGGATGGGGAGGAGAATGGGAAGAATGCAACTCCCACGGGTTGAGATAAGAGCAGTCCCGCAACTAAGGTATAACACAAAACCACTACTGCTACCACCAATGACAATAACGATTAGTGAAATAACAAGGGGAAGGATACAATTGCTCACCACCCGCCGACCGATACCGAGCCCAACCCGAGCAGTGATCTGGGCCTTCCGGGTAACTCCCCCCGGTTTATATACTGGGCATGACGTGCTGTGGTATGGAATACCCCTTTGGCTAGTTTGGGTCAGGTTGTCCTGTCTCTGCTTCCTCCCGGCTTCCCCTCCTCCCTGGCAAGGCATGAGACTGAGAAAGTCCTTGCTCGGAGTAAACATTACTTAGCAACAACTAAAAAACATCGGTGTTATCAGCGTTGTTCCCAGGCTGAAAGTTAAAAACACAGCACTGCACCATCTACTAAGCAGGAGAAAAATGACTGCTATAGCTGAACCCAGGACAGTAAACCTACTCTAGGTGACCCTGCTTGAGCTGGGAGGTTGGACTAGATGACCCCTGGTGGTCTCTTCCAACCTCAATCATGCTGTGATTTTTTAATAGTGATTCCTACTTTTCTGTCTAAATTCCCACTTTACAGGTATTCCTTGGTGTAGCAGGCTCATATATTGCAGTTTGAAGAATTATGCAGGTACTTTTTGTACCCACATTAAGTTACGGTACTCACTTGAGCTGCGCATTTGATGCTTCAAAAATGTCAAGTTTATTATCCCTGAGATGTTCCTCCCACCTTTCTATAAAAGAGCCTGGGATGAATCATCTGGATTCAGCCCCTCGTTTTGGCAGTGTTACTCCTTGCTTTGGTCTTTCTACTCTTTCCAACATTCTCAGGATTGCCCTTGTGGGAGCTGCTTGCTGTTCCTGTGTACACTGAACAGGGTAATATATGGAGATACTCGCATTCAAGTTATGCCACCTGCATTGGGTGCCTAATACAAGGTGATAACAACTGCCCTGGCAGAGCTAATACTAATGTGCATAGTGATAAATTGTCATGTTAAATATGCTTTGTTCTGTGCATGTAACAGTGCAATTGCTGTTTCACAACACAACCTCAGATGGAGGGTGTTTCTCCTTAAAGACTGCTTTTCTTTGTGGGTTTTCAAAATAAATAAAAAAACCAGCCCCAAAGTTAAGCACCATCTGGAGAGGACTCTGTGCCCATTTAGGCAGCATGAGATTCATAACTGTGGCCAGGGTAAAACAAAGTGCTTAAGACATCTGTCCCGGGTTCAGCTGCGACAGTTATTTTTCTCCTTCCTAGTAGCTGGTGCAGTGCTGTGTTTTGGCTTTAGTCTGAGAACCCGGGAGTGGGGGGAAGAAGGGGGGGAGTGAGCGAGCGGCTGCGTGGTTCTGAGTTACCGGCTGGGCTTAAACCACAACACACCCCTAGAGAAATCCCCTGAAGGAACAGAACAACTCCTCTGAACATAGTGGGCTTAGAATCGGGTACATTATTAAATGCTTTATGTGGGAAATTTATGGCCACATTGCTGAAATAGCAATAAGGCAATCTGCTTTAGATATCGATTCTATATTAAGTGCACAGGGATATTTAAGAGGTGTTTGGTGTATTCCTTATGCATCCATAGTCTGAGACTAACATATGTGCATCCCTACACACTGTAAATTTACTTTTTGACTGTGTTGACGTTGTTTGGACTAAGTAACTCAATCTTTCTCACTCAATGCACAAAAATTTCTGTTACAAGTATTTATGTGCATAAAGTAAAACCAGCTATTCCACAAACATTTACATGTGAAGCTTTGGAAATTTACTTTTCATAATATGTTCACGTCTTCACATTTGTTGACCATTTACTTACACAGAGAGAAAAGAAATCAAATGCGAGTTACAGTGGGAAGTCAATCCATATAAGTGTATACATATGTTCCAGGCTTTGGACAGCTTTATGGAAAATGATCCTAAACTACAACACGCCCTTGTGTAGCAAGCCCCGAAGACTGGAAGAACGACCACTTTGCCAACTTAGATTTGCGGGGGAGTTTATGAGATATTGCCAAATGGCAGGAGCTGCGCATTATGCTGTGTGCAATTGGCTTGCTTTGTGCTAACTTGCAGGAGGAATTCTAACTGCTTATCCTTATGTACAGAATCCTCTGCAGTTTGGTAGTGGTGCCAGGCTCTGAGCAATAATTATAGCAGCTGAGGTCAGTACGGCAAGCACCTCCCCTACATTACCTTGCATTTTGAAATCCTGGCAAGCAGAAGCAGAGTCTTTCTCTGTGGAACATCTCCACCTGCACGTATTGCTCAAGGCAAAGCCAGTAAGGTGTCACCACAACTAAATACCCATTTACTTGTATTCACCAGTTTCCCATCAAATCTTCTCTACAACACAGTTACTGACATAGGATCACCACTAATGTTTTACGTGTTGCTTCCTACAGGGGAAGTGTTTGCTCATCCAAAACTATCACATCTGAGCATTAATCCATAAAAGCTTACAAACTTCACCTTGCTGTGTAAAGGACCCAGCATTATAACAAATGTCAAACCTTAAAGTGAGCATTCCTGCCAATACCTAAAGGGGCCTACAAGAGAGCTAGAGAGGGATTTTACAAGGGCACATAGTGACAGGAAAAGGGGGAATGGCTTTAAAATGAACGAAGGTAAATTTAGATTATATCTAAGGAAGAAATTCTTTACTGTGAGGGTGGTGAGGCACTGGCACAGGTTGCCCACAGAAGCTGTGGCTGCCCCATCCCTGGAAGTGTTCAAGGCCAGGGTGGATGGGGCTTGGAGCAACCCGGTCTTGTGGAAGGTGTCCCTGCCTGTGGCAGGGGGTTGGAACTACATGATCTTAAGGTCACTTACAACCCAACCATTCTGTGATTCTATGATTCATTCATTTGCTTAAATGCATGTTTGTGGTTTAAGCCCAGCCAGTAACTCAGAACCACGCAGCTGCTCGCTTACTCCCCTCTTCTTCCCCCCGCCGCTCCCAGAAGGATGGGGAGGAGAATTGAAAGAACGTAAATCCCACGGGTTGAGATAAGAACAGTCCAGTAACTAAGGTATAATACAAAACTACTACTGCTACCACCACTAATAATAATGATAAGGGAAATAACAAGGGGAGAGAATAAAAAACTAAAAGGGGAAAAGAAAACAATAAACACAAGAGATGCACAATACAATTACTAACCACCCGCCGACTGATACCCATCCCGACCCGAGCAGCGATCCGGGCCTTCCGGGTAACTCCCCCCAGTTTATATAGTGGGCATGAGGTGCTGTGGTATGGAATATCCCTTTGGCTAGTTTGGGTCAGGTGTCCTGTCTCTGCTTCCTCCCGGCTTCCCCTCCTCCCTGGCAGAGCATGAGACTGAGAAAGTCCTTGATTGGAGCAGCATTACTTAGAACAACTAAAAACATCAGTGTTAACAGCACTGTTCCCCGACTAAAGTCGAAAAACACAGCCACTGCACCAGCTACTAAGAAGGAGAAAAATAACTGCTATAGATGAACCCAGGACAGTATCCACCCCTTATTCCATACCACTCGCGTCATGCTCAGATCCCACATTTTTCAATATACCATCGCTTTTGTCTCATATATATATACATATACATACACAACCACACACACACAAAGAGAGAGATATCATTCCTTAGTCCATGGACCAATCCCTATAAATCTGCTGAATTCACCCAGTCCATGATGTCAAGCTCCATCTCTTATAACAGTCTTTCAGGGCAGGAGGGACGGTGTGTGGTGTTGGACTGTTGCCTGCTGACGACACCGGCAAACTCGTCTGGTCACTGCTGAGCTCGTCTGGTTTCATCAAAGTTCATTCTTTGTTGGGGTGATGATCGGAGGGAAGTCAGGGTCAGTCAATGGTGACCTGAGGACAGTACTGCTGCTGCTGGATTTTCCCATGACTTGAGTCTCTGCTGATGATCATGACAGCACATATCTTCTCTTCAAAGCCCAGAGTGGTGGAGATGGGCATCTAGCTGATGGGCTATAGAAGCGTTATATAGCAGGCAACAGCATATAATTGAGTTCATTGGCTGTTTTCCCCCAAAATTAAATCCCCTTGGGGTACACACCGGACTTCCCCATCTTCCCGCACTACCCACCAAGTATATCCAGGTCCCTGAGCGAAAGCAATCCCACGAGTGGGTTTGCCTTTACCTGAAGCAGGAATAACCCAGACTGTCTGTGGAATAATTACTGAACATGATATAGAAATTAAACTTATATTTAAAAATGTAGCATTGTTCACACATAAAGGAAAAACGGACTTTCAGGGTAAGATGCAGCTGCACCTGGTATGCCAGGAATTCACTCCGCAGCGGTTCCCGTGGCAACATTGCTTGACGGAGGATGGAGCGGAGTGGAGATTCTGTGGCCAAGCTCTGTCCCAACACCAGCAGAGATGGGAACTGGGGGGGGAAAGTGTTTAACTAGGGAGTCCCTGACCCGTGAGGAAAGCGCGCCTTCTGCACCAGAACGCAACCTGATCGATCTGTCAGAATCCCAGCAAAAAAATTTCCATCCCCGGGGAGGGCAGTGAGCCACCCTGCCCGGTGGGTGTTAGTGGTACAATGGCTCTCTAGTAAAAACTCTGAACCTATTATTGCCATTCCGGTTGGACCCCAAAAAATATTGGTAGAATTTCTCATTGATACTGGAGTCCAAATGTCAGTGATCACTAATGAGACGGCACAAACCCTGGGTATAAAACCTACCCGACGCTGAGTTAAATTCACAGGAATTGATGGATATGTTTTTTCATGATTCCCCTCCTTGAGTAGGACAAAGCACAGTTTGCATTCACGTGGAAAGGGATCCAATATACTTTTAACCGACTTCCACAAGGATATAAACATTCCCCCGCCATTGCTCACAATGCTTTGGCTAAAGTCTTAGCAGAGATTCCTGTTCCACCTGACAACACTGTATACCAGTACATTGATGACATCCTAATAGGGGGAGAGAACCAAGAAAGTGTAAAAGACACAATGGAAAACATTCGGGGAACATTACTCGAACTGGGCTTAGAAATCCCAGACTCAAAGTGTCAGGGACCCGCACGAGAGGTCAAATTCCTGGGCATCTGGTGGGTTAAAGGAGCTGCTTCCATCCCTCAGGACACCCTAGAAAACCTAGAACATGGACAAAATCCATCTAGCATAAAGGAATTACAGCAAGTTTTGGAAGCCCTAGGTTACGGGCGTAAACACATTCCTGGCTTTTCCATTATTGCCCGTCCCCTTTACAGTTTGCTCAAAAAGGAAAAGAGTGGGAATGGACTGAACAACACACCAATGCACTGGAATTACTAATAAAAGAGCTAAGGTTATTCCAACAGCTTGGTCCTATACACCCAACTGACCTTATCCATGTAGAATGGGGGTTCAGTGAACATGGCTCTCACTGCAACTTATGGCAAAAGGGGCCAGAAGGACCAGAAAGACCGCTGGAGTTTAGCTCTCACTCTTTCAATGATACCGAAAGGAGGTATTCGGATCTTGAGAAAGGCCTACTATCCCTAGCGCGAGCAGTGAAACTAGCAGAACAAATGAGAACAGAGTGTGATCATTCGGGGGCCTTTTCGCCTCCTAGATGTGGTCCGTAAAGGAACAGCACCACTAGCTGGCATTGCCCAAAACCCCACAGTTCGTAAGTGGTATGCTTATTTAGAGGGCATTAATGAAATTATGCCAGTCTCTGAAGGCAATGTTAAAGTATCCAAACTGCAAAAAGACATAGATGGCACTCTGTTGTTCCAATCTCCACCGAATAAACCATCTCTGATTCAAGAAGCACCCCCTCTGAAGGAAGGCAGTGATCTTACTGGAGTGCGGCTTACAGATGCATCATCTTATTGAGAGAACAATAAGTGGAAATACAAAGCTGTAGCACTGGAGGTAGCAACGGGGGAAAGAATAACTGAAACAGGTGAAGGAAGTGCACAAGTGGGGGAGCTCAGAGCAGCCCTACTAGCTGCACAACACGGGGCTAGTCACATTTACACCGATTCATATGCTGTTTTCAAAGGAGCCACCGAATGGGTGGGTCATTGGGCAGCAAATGACTGGCAGGTGAACAGGGCCCCAGTTTGGGAAACCGATAGCTGGAAGTAACTGTTGGAGATAGGGGAACAGAAAGTGCTACATATTGGTTGGGTAAAAGGACATGACCGTTCAAACTCGATCACTGCTCAGTTTAACCAGCAGGTAGACAGCCACACGCGACTGAGGCAAATTGATATTACAAATGATGCTCAGAAATGGGAACGCTTACTCGAATGGTTACATGCTAAACGTGGCCATACTGGACAGGCAGATTTATATCGGGAAGGTTTAGCCCGAGGATGGCCTGTATTGGTTAAGCTGTGTGAAGAGGTAGTGACTGCCTGCTCACAATGTCGCTTACGACTCAATAAAGACCATCTGAGTAAAGCCCCTCCTTTACACATTCGGGACAGGAAAACATTGTGGCATTCCTGGCAAATTGACTATATAGAATCATAGAAGAGTAAGGGTTGGAAAGGACCTTAAGATCATCTAGTTCCAACCCCCCTGCCATGGGCAGGGACCCCTCACCCTAAACCATGTGGCCCAAGGCTCTGTCCAACCTGGCCTTGAACACCGCCAGGGATGGAGCATCCACAACCTCCCTGAGCAACCCATTCCAGTGCTTCACCACCCTCACTGTCAAGAACTTCCTCCTTATATCTAATCTAAACTTCCCCTGTTTAAGTTTGAAGCCATTCCCCCTTGTCCTACCACTACAGTCCCTAAGGAAGAGCCCCTCCCCAGCATCCTTGTAGGCCCCCTTCAGATACTGGAAGGCTGCTAGGAGGTCTCCACACAGCCTTCTCTTCTCCAGGCTGAACAGCCCCAACTTTCTCAGCCTGTCTTCATATGGGAGGTGCTCCAGCCCCCTTATCATCCTCATGGCCCTCCTCTGGACTCGCTCCAACAGCTCCATGTCCTTTTTATGTTGAGGACACCAGACCTGCGCACAGTACTCCAAGTGAGGTCTCACAAGAGCAGAGTAGAGGGGCAGGATCACCTCCTTCGACCTGCTGGTCACACTTCTTTTGATGCAGCCCAGGATATGGTTGGCTTTCTGGGCTGCGAGTGCACACTGCTGGCTCATGTTAAGCTTGTCGTCAACCAACACCCCCAAGTCCATCTCTGCAGGGCTGCTCTGAATCTCTTCTCTGCCCAACCTGTAGCAGTGCCTGGGATTGCCCTGACCCAGGTGTAGGACCTTACACTTGGCTTGGTTAAACTTCCTAAGGTTGGCATCGGCCCACCTCACAAGCATGTCAAGGTCCCTCTGGATGGCATCCTTTCCCTCCAGCGTATCAACCGAACCACACAGCTTGGTGTCGTCGGCAAACTTGCTGAGGGCGCACTCCATCCCACTGTCCATGTCGCCGACAAAGATGTTGAACAGGACCGGTCCCAACACCGATCCCTGAGGGACACCACTCGTTACAGGTTTCCAACTGGACATCGAGCCATTTACCACAACTCTTTGAGTGCGGCCATCGAGCCAGTTCTTTATCCACCGAGTGGTCCATCTATCAAATTGATGTCTCTACAATTTTGAGACAAGGATGTCGTGCGGGATGGTGTCGAACGCTTTGCACAAGTCCAGGTAGATGATGTCAACTGCTCTGCCCCTGTCCATCGGTTCCGTGGCTCCATCATAGAAGGCCACCAAATTGGTCAGGCAGGATTTGCCCTTAGTGAAGCCATGTTGGCTGTCACCAACCACCTTGTTGTTTTTCATGTGCCTTAGCATGTTTTCCAGGAGAATCTGCTCCAAGATTCTGCCAGGCACAGAGGTGAGGCTGACTGGTCTGTAGTTCCCCGGGTCTTCCACCTTCCCCTTCTTGAAAATGGGGGTTATATTACCCTTCTTCCAGTCATCGGGAACTTCACCCGACTGCCACGATTTTTCAAATATGATTGATGGACAGTGGTTTAGCAACTTCATTCGCCAGCTCCTTCAGGACCCGCAGATGGGTTTCATCAGGTCCCATGGACTTGTGCACGTTCAGGTTCTTAAGATGGTCTCGAACCTGATCCTCTCCTACAGTGGGCCTAAGGTCTTCATTTTCACAGTCCCTGCATCTGCTTTCCAAGACTTTCGTGGTGTGGTCAGAGCATTTGCTAGTGAAGACTGAGGCAAAGAAGTCATTAAGAACCTCAGCCTTCTCCAAATCCAGGGTAGCCAGTTCTCCTGATAGCTTCCGGAGAGGGCCCACGTTGTCCCTAGTCTGTCTTTTATTTGCTACGTATCTATAGAATCCTTTCCTGTTATCTTTCACATCCCTTGCCAAACTTAATTCTAGCTGGGCCTTAGCTTTCCTAACCTGGTCCCTGGCTTCCCGGACAATATCCCTGTATTCTTCCCAGGCCACCTGTCCTCGCTTCCACCTTCTATAAGCTTCTTTTTCCCCTCTAAGTTTCCTCAGCAGCTCCTTGTCCATCCACGGAGGTCTCCTGGCCCTCCTGCTGCACTTTCTTCTAGTCGGGATGCAACACTCCTGAGCACGTAGCAGGTGATCCTTGAATATCGACCAGCAGTCTTGGGCCCCCCTGCCCATTGGACCATTGAGACCATCAGGTGGGAAGAAATACTTTTTGGTGGGAGTAGAAATCATCTCTGGACTCACTGTGGCCGCTGACTTTACATCAGCCACAGGAGACAACACAGTAAAGGGTCTTAAGGGGTGGTTTAGCACACTTCCCCTTCCAGAGGAAATCCAAAGTGACAACGGGTCGCACTTTACAGCCACAGTAGTACAAGATTGGGCCAAGGAAGAAGGCATTCGGTGGGTATTCCACACCCCCTACTATCCTCAGGCTAATGGCATTGTGGAACGCACCAATGGATTGGTTAAGCGTTTTGCAAAAACTCATGAATCTGGGTGGCATTTGCAATTGAATGACGCCATCTGGAGATGGCTGTCCCAAAATGAAAGCTTTTTGTGCATCTGCTAATATAATCTCCCCAAAGGTTCATACCAAACCAGAAGAACACCTTACGGGACTTCACACCGGACAGCCTGTACTGGTGAAGATGCCCCAGATTGGAAGAGTACCAATGGTACTAGTTACACCCAAAAATCCCTATGCATGGGAAGCCAAAGACTGCTCAGGAAAGATACACCGGATTAGCACTCGGTGGATCTCACCTTCTTTTTAACCCCGTCGGTCAAATAAGACCGAGCATGTTTCTCTTCCCTTTTTGTGTTCATAGGAACCCTAGATGAATTGCACATGGACAGACGGATTGGCCTACGCTAACCTTGAGTGTCTCATTCATACATTTCACTTTCCCACTAGCCTGAGGTCTATATAGGGTATGCAGATCCCACTTGATTCCCAAACACTCTCCCACCTTCCTAACTACTTCTGCAACAAAATGCAGACCTCTGTCCGAGGACAAGCCTGCTGGTACACCATATCGGGGTATTATCTGATTCAATAAATGTTTTACTACTTCATGAGCCTCTGGCCAACCAGAAAACATATCTATTAGTACCAATATATATACATATACCTGAGCCCATTGTGCTGTGGCAATTCTGTAAAGTCCACTTGCCAGTAGTCTCCTGGACAATTGCCTTTGTTGTTCCAGGTGGGGGTCTCTTAGCATGGTAAACAAGGTTCACACTTCTTTATAACACTTGTATAATTCCAGCTATTTGCATACTCAGAACTTGGAGCTTTAAAGCCTCAGTCATTGATTCTGTTCCCCCATGAGTTGCCTGGTGGTTTTCTTCTCATAAGAGGCTGGGCAATTATTACTTGCCCGTTTGGTGTAACCCACCATCCTTCATCATTCTTCTTGGCTCCTAATAGACCAGGTAATTTCTCATCCTGTTTGATAACTTGGAACTTCATTATCCAAGCACTGATACTTATGAGGCAATATTAACAAAAGGTCCCCACCCACAGCTTCTTTGGCTGCTTTGTCAGCAACGTGATTACCAATATTCACTGGAGTGTTATCAAATTGATGTGCCTTAAAAGCAAATTTTGACCTTCTGACAATTCCAGAACTCTCAGTAGCACCATCAGCTCGGCTTTCTGTGCTGATGTGTTGGGGGAGGGGGGAATGCAGGGCTTTAGCCTCTATTATCTTATGTTTGGTTACCACAGCATATCCTGCTTTCTGGTTTCCATTTTCATAAAGCTGCTACCATCCACAAACAGTTCATAGTCCACATCCTTCAGGGATGTATCTTGCAGGTCAGTATGACTGGAATACACCTGCTCAATAGTCTGTAAACAGTTGTGAGTCAGCTCTCCTGCTTCTGGATTGGATGTCAAAACCACTGCTGGGTTCAAAAGGTTAGTTACTTTCAATTCTATGTCCTCTTGTTCTAAAAGCACAGCCTGATATTTTAACAGCCTGCTTGGGGAAAGCTTGCTTTTCTGTTCCAGAATGGTTGTTACCATGTGAAATACAAATACAGTCCATTTTTGTCCCAAAGTATTTGACAAAATTTTCTATTAGAGGCTCTAGTCCTTTTCTTGCTTCCGGTTTTATAGGATATTGTTTCTGTCTTACCGGTCTGATGTTTGGTTTCAGATGAATAGTTACTGGTTCTGCATTTCGTGATCGTACCGGTGCTCCAGCAGCCCATACTTGCAGGGTGTATTCTCCACTTCCTCTGGTATATCCGGCTCAGTGGCTGGTTTCTGTAACATAAAAACTCGGGTCTCCACAACCTTTTCATAATTTACTCAGTATATCTCTATCCAATAACAGCACGGGGCACTCAGGCATGTAAAGAAATTGATGGGCCAACATCTGTTTGCTAATTTTTAAAATTTAAAGAAAGGCCGGGATCCTGTCCACCCTGTGGCACCAATGACTAAAGCCGTTTGCTTGCTTAATTGCCCTTTACAAGTATTTATAACAGAATAAGTAGCTTCTGTTTCTACAAGAAATTTTATCTTATCATTCCCCAACCTAACTGTAGCCAGGGGTTCTGCTGGAGAGGGTTTCGAATCTTCCCCCACTCCTCCTCCATCCTCATCTAAAGTAATAATTTTCTCTGCCTGTCCTGACATTCCACTAAATCTCTGGTGTTTATTTTGATTCTGAGGGCATTCCCTCTTCCAGTGCAACCCATGGAGTCTGTTCACAAACCTTTCCATGTAATCCTTCTTTCCTCTCCTCCTGGGCCGCTCCCCCTTTTCCTGCTTTCCTGGGTAAGAGTTACAGCCAACAATTTTTCTTTTTTTTTTTCCTAAACATTCTGATTTTACTCTGGAGCTTATCTTATGCCCCCCACATATACAATAACCAATTCCTAGTTGAAACCTGATGCACTATAACCCACAATACCTAATATTGTATTATATGAATAATTATATTTACTATTATTATATTAATAATATATATTAATAATGGGGGACTCAAACCCCTTTCCGCCACCATTTGAACCATTTCAGGGAAATAGTGGGTGGTATGGGGAGGAGAATCAAAAGAATGTAAACCCCACCGGTTGAGATAAGAATAGTCCAATAACTAAAGTATAATAGAAAACTACTAATACTACTAATAATAGTAACGATAAGGGAAATAATAAGGGGAGAGACTATAAAACTAAAAGGGGAAAGGAAAAACCCCAATAAACAAAAGTGATGCACAATACAATTGCTCACCACCAGCTGACCGATACCCAGCCCGACCCAAGCAGCGATCCGGGCCTTCCGGGTAACTCCCCCCGGTTTATATACTGGGCATGACGTGCTGTGGTATGGAATACCCCTTTGGCTAGTTTGGGTCAGGTGTCCTGTCTCTGCTTCCTCCCGGCTTCCCGTGCCCCTCCTCACTGGCAGAGCATGAGAGCCTGAAAAGTCCTTGATCGGGGTAAGCATTACTTAGCAAAAACTAAAACATCAGTGTGTTATCAGTATTGTTCTCCTCCCCATCCCTCTGGGAGCGGCGGGGGGAAGAAGAGGGGGAGTGAGCGAGCGGCTGTGTGGTTCTGAGTTGTCTGAGTGTCTGGTATAGTCCTTGCTTCTGTTCTGTTCCAGTCTCACTCCATGATGGGCACCACTCTGCTATCTTGAAGGTTAGCATCCTTGGTCTTGTTTACTGTCTCCTTAGTTGTTATCAGTACCATGATGTTCCTTCCCTCATCAGCAGAACATTCCTTTCTCTCTACGTGTTAGTAAGTTAGAACAATTTGGTTCCTCCCAGCTTCCCGTGCCTCTCCTCACTGGCAGAGCATGAGACTGAGAAAGTCCTTGATCGGAGTAAACATTACTTAGCAACAACTAAAAACATTGATGTATTATCAGCACTGTTCTCAGAGTAAAGTCGAAAACACAGCACTGCACCAGCTACTAAGAAGGAGAAAAATAACTGCTGCAGCTGAACCCAGGACACATAGAGACAATTGTTGTAAAGAGAAGGAAGAAAGCTGTTAACCAGTCCCTGGCTCTATTTCCATTCCCCACTTCTCAGCACAGGGTCTATCCTGGAAATTCTGTCCTGACTGAATACTACTAGGTGGTACGCTGATGGCCATACTCTATCAAGCAGCATAGAAAAAGAAAAATAATCTCAATATCTAGATCAGATTAAACTTCATTAAACCAAACACAGTCAAACTGTAAAAATTATTTTGTCCCCGTTAGCCACAGACGATGCATCTTCATCCAGGCTAGCTGCTGATGTCCTCTATGAGAACACCTCCTTAGGATAAGCCCACTGTTGATGGGTTTTGGCCATCAGGACTATCTCATCTTTCATTTTATGGTACATTAAGTCTCTTAAGTGCCAGTAAAGGATGTTGTGATACTATGTATGTGTTCAAGAATGACATCCTAGGTTGAGACACTTCATACTGCAGTTTGTGTTCTATTGAAGAGCAGAGCAAATGAGTGGTTATAATCTTGTACCAGCAAGCAGCTCTCAGTCCTTCTAGAGACTTTGTTAGCATAGGGCCTCCCTACCTCTGCTTGTAAAGGTCTGATTCCCCTTTGATGGCATGGAAGAATTGGGGCAAACTTTTCACTGAGGGGTGCCTCTTGTAGCTGTAAAGTAGTTAGCTTTCTCCCCACTGCAATTTGGAAATATTTGAGTTAAAAGATGCTAATGAAGACCCAGGTTTCTCTAGCTGAACTGACATAAGATAATACATGTAAACTAAAGAAAACGCAAGAGTTGCAGAGGGATTTTCCCATCCTGCGTTCCTCTTTTCACAGGAAGCAAGTATTTTATGCTACAAGTGTGAACCATTAGCCTTTTATCACCAGGCAACCACATTATCAAGACATACATAACTATCCTACAGAACACGCTTTCTGTCTCGCAGCTCCCTGCGGTGTGGTTCATGGTTCACGCACAGTCCCGCATCTGCTGGGCAGGGGCTGCTCCTCCTCCCTGGGATCTGGAAGCACCCCAGCGCCTGCCTGGCTTGCAGGGTCTATTACTCCATCATGGCATGGGATCATCACTGGCTACACAGCCTCTTTCAGGGGGGTGGCAGGGGATGCTGGAGTTTAGGTCTTGCCGAGGATGTGCCAGACAATCTGAGCTAACTGTAGTTATTGTGTGTAATTTTGTTGTTGTTGTTGCTGTCTTTGCCAAACTGTGCGGGAGGTGAGGTTTGGTTTTAACGACTCTCCTACCTACTCTGGAGGGGGAAAGGACCCCAAAACTTCAGAATGGAAGGCAGAAATCCTGATCCCACGTCAAAACTGCCCCCCAGAAACCTTTCAGTGGCCCGGCGCTAACTTTTCTAGATGCCGTTTTTCTGCTCAGGTGTTTCTGGTTTTATTGGGGTCTTTTTCCCCTCTCGATGCTATTTTTTTTGCGAACAAAAAAAGCGTTCAGCAGGCTGAAGTGGTGGCAGAAGGCAAATACGCCTGTGCTCACAACGAAGTTACACTCCGAGGGGGAGTGGGCAGGGTGCGGGGTGCCCGGGCCGGGCAGCGGCAGAGCGCAGTGCCTCGGCGCTCGCCTTTGCCCCTGGAACTCCGGGAGGAAGGAAGAGGATGCCGCCCTTGCGGCGGTGCGGCTTTGGGGTGTGTGGTCGGGGGGGGGGAGGGGGGAAGACCTCGCAAGAGGTGCTCTTACCACCTCCATTTTTGTAGCAGAGGTACGGAAAGCGCCAGACGTTGGCCAGGTCCACGGAGAAGCCGATGACGGAGAGGAGGAAGTCGATCTTCTTGCCCCAGGTCTCCCTGTCCGGGGGTCCGTGTCGCGGGGCGGCGGGCAGGAGGCTGCTGCTGGTGTACTGCACCCCGTTGTGCTCCTTCACCAGAATCAGCTCCACGTCCTTCCGCGGCGGCGGCGGCCCCACGCGCTCCGGTAAGGGGGCCGCCACCGGCACTTTGCGGTCGGGCTGGATCTGTTTGTTCATCCTTGCCTTAAACATCCAGAGAGAGCGAGCTGAGGAGGAGGAGGAGCAGGCGAGGCGGGGTGCGGGAGTGCAGAAAACGGAAGTGCACTTCCCGCTGGAGGCGACTCCGCCGCTCCAGCCCGCCGGTGTCAGCGCGGCAGGAACGAGGCACGGCCGTAATAAGAGCCATGCAAATGAGGTGGGAGAGGGGGGACCGCGGCGCCCGCGCCCGCCGGGGAGCCCCCGGGGAGCAACGGGGCTGCCCGCGCCCTTCCTGCCTCCGCCGGCGAGCGGCTGGGAGCCGGGAGCAGCGCCGCTGCCCTCAGCCTGCCCGGAGCCGCGGGCGCACCTGGGCACCCGCACCAGGGACCGGCGTCAGCCTTCCGACCCGCGCCGCCCCTCCGCCGCCAGCGGCAGGGCCACCTTGATCTGGGCAGTTCGGGCTCGTCCTGCCGCAGGGCGAGGTGCGCGGCCTCGCTCAAGCAATCGGGAGGTGCCGGTAGCGGGCAACAGGTGGAGCTAAACGGGATTGCCCGCTTCCCTCCTTTCCCGGCCGAGCTGCCATACAGAGGCAGCTTCCTCCAGTCTGCTACCGTGGCCTTAGTTAAACAGTAGAACCTGGCTTTTGACATCAGGACCTGGCGGGGTGCAGATTGACTGGCAGAGCTGGACGCTGCTCATATTCCTATGCCAGGGTGGATGGATGCCTGGCTTTTTCTTTCCTGGCAAGTGTGGGCCTGGTAGGATTCAGTTGTCAGGTTGAGGTTGTTATAAATTAGTCGAGTCCCAAATAGGAATTTTAGAATTATTAAACAAATAAAGGCAAGCAAACAGCGCTGGGTGCGCCGGGAGTCTCTGCCCACCAAGACGCACACCCCACAGTTCCCGCCCCTGGTTTATATATCTTTCAGGGATAGGCGGGTCTCAAACTTTCCCGCTTCGGACTTTTCCCGCCTCGGCTAGCAGCGACCTTCCAGGGATAGGCGTGTCTCCAACTTTTTCCCGCGTCGGCTAGCAACAAAACCGGCCCGACCGGTTTTAGGCTGGTATGCTGCAATGCCTGCCAAACGACCTTGCAAAAACCTTTGCAAGCATAGGAACTATATACATTACAGATGTCCATCACGAGTCTTATCACCATCTTAGCCCTCACACATTCCACATTTATATGGTTAGGTTCCACAACATTCAACAACAGAACACATTCCTAACCCCCTAAAAGCATTTAAGCAACCAAACAAGGAACAAAACACTTCTTTCAGCAATTGTGTAATTAACCAAGGAATTATTCCCTTATCCCTTCTTCCCTCTTACTGTGATGTCGACAGGGACATTTATCATATTCTTTTACACATAACAATCACCAAGATTTCCTATTTGTTGACACAAATCACTCCTATGTTCCTCACAATTCCCCCCTTTGTTTTTGTGTAAATTATTGATTCGTGTCTTGGCTTCCAATTCAATAACTGCTTTACGAGCTGCGGATAACATCGGAGTCGTTTTAGTTTTTAATATCATTAATGGGTAAGTTTCTTCCTTGTTTGGTTCCAACGGCATGACAGTTAATTGCATGTTTTGTACAACCGCATGTATTAGCTTAGTGAAACACGGAATCATACATGGAATAATTAACAATCCTCCAAATATTCCCAATATCACTATAGCAACTTTAGTTATCCAGCTCCCAGTAAAAAATTGTTCCCAGGATCCCATTCCCCCAAGATTGATTCCATCCCATGTTTGCACTGGAACATGGGCTATCTTTTTCATTTCTTTTACAAGTTCATTTACAGCTTTTCCTTCATCATCAATTTCTAGGCAGCAATTACTAAGATTAAATTTTCCACAAACTCCTCCTTCCTGAGCTAGTAAATAATCTAAAGCCAAGCGATTTTGATATATTGCAGTTCTCATTTTGGTATTTTGTTTTGCAACCAATCCTAATGCATCCCCTGTTTTATTAACTACTATTTCTACTACAGCCTGTAACCTGATAATCCTGTTTAACATATATATAGGGGTTCTATATCCCCAGGACCCATCTTCAGCCCAAGTTGCCGGATCATAGTAAGAGATTATTCGTTCGGGCGGCCATTCATTATTTTTCCAATTACCGATTTGCAGTTCCCTTTTATATCATGTTTTCCTTAGTTCCTCTGTTTCTGTGTATAACTGGACTCCCAAGCGTTCCCCTCAATTTACAGGTAATAAAAAGAAACTAGGTCTAATTGTTCCTAAGATACATGATCCTGCCCAATTTCGAGGTAAGAATGCAAAGGCTATTTTACCACAGATCCAGTAATGTCCATCTGGGGTGGGCCAACCTTTTGGTATATTAGTTCCATTAGTCCAATTACTAAATTGTTGATTTATTTCCATAGGATCTCCCCATTTTTCCCAATCTTTCTTTGTTTTGTTCCATATATATCCCCCTTCACAAAGTAAATTCCCTACTGGTTCCCCATCATTTTCTAGGTTCTGCCAACAATTTTTCCCAATTATACTCATTTGTAAGATCCATTGCTGTCTTCTATTGTTCCCTTCTCGATTTTTCCAGATGGCTGGGTCGCTTATATTACTCTCCATCGCCTCCCAGGGCCATCTCTCCCCCTGGTTAGTTCCCCCACAAACATAACAGTTAGTTACATTTAATGCTTTAGCTGTATTCTCAGCCAAGTTTACAAAAAGATTTTTAGCAACTGTGGGAATTTCATACTGGACTCCTGTTTCCATTTCATGATAAAAAGAATTGAATAATAAATGGTGTTGCACGGATTCTCTTTTCTCTTCTTTGATTTCAATATATATGATCACACCCGGGTCTTCTCCTGACCCATATACCTTGAGTCCAATTTTGGTTACTCCTTTCTGTTTCCAATTTCCTAAATTTATAAGAGTTAAATTTACTGGATTGCAAGTACGGGTCGTACAATTACTGTCCGTTTGCATCCTTGCGATTGAGGCTTGCAAATCCCCACATTGATAATCATATCCCCAGCCTGCAGTATCCCAACATACACAGGACCAATCTCTCCTTCCACATAGGTGTGTCGATTGATATCTTGCTGTTGGACCAGGTACATAATTGGGATCTATTTGACATTGATATGCACCGGGGCAGATGTATTTTGGTTGATTACTATAATATCGTCTCCATTCCAAACTTCCACAATTAGTATCTAGATCATCATCTATAATATCGCATGCATCAAAGATTACCGACACTGATGCATTCAAATTGGCTAGGGCCTTACTTGTTCCAATTAATCTCCCTGCTTCTGAATTTGTCTTCATTTCTACCCAATATTGATAAGGGAGTTCTTTTGGGTTAAAGCATACCGTTTTGCTTTTCCTCTCTTTACAAAGTCCATATTGGGTTAGGTTATGTATACAGTAGCCAATTATTGTTCCTTTACATTCATATACAGTGTGATAAACCAGTGTTTGAGAGGTTATTCTCCCTCGTCTTGTTGTGGTAACGCATTCACTGCAGTTATTGGGGATGTTCTCGGAAGCCACGGTATTTTCTCCTATGGTTCCTATCAGAACCCACACCAAAAGAGGTCCGGTCAGGATCATAGCGCTCAGCGGTCACAGCCCCAGGGGTTGCAGCCCTCGGCAGACCTTTCCAGCTGCAGCACCGATTCCCTCCGGTCTTGCCCTCTCTGGTAGATCAAGGGTATATTTCCCGTTGGCTATTATGATAAATAATATTCGTCCCACAACAACTGCTCCAACAAGGTTGTGGTCTCACACTGAATGCAAGGAATTATGATTAATTTATTTTAAAAAAATTGTTCTTAGTCTTTCCCACAAGCAATAATATATTTTCAACTATACCTGCGTTCCTATATCATATTTACAGGAGTCAATATGAATTCCCTCAGTTACCTTTAGGTTCTTTTAAGTGTTATCTTAGTGCCTCCCGGCTCGGTCATGACCTTCCACTCTTTCACAGGTCCTTTCACTCGCGACGCATGAGTCCAACCCTTTTCGGCGGTCCTTACAGCTGTCTCTGTAGTTAGAAGAACAAGAAACGGTCCTTCCCAATGAGGGGACAAACTTTCTTCTTTCCAGCTTTTTACCAATACCCTGTCCCCGGGCTGAATTTTATGTATTGAGAATTCCAAAGGAGTGCTTTGAGCTAGCATTCCTTTGGCTCTGAGTTCTTGTATGTTTTTATTCAAAATAGTGATATATCGTTGGATAGTCTCATCTTCCAATTTGGGGTGACTTATTGGTAGCCCTTGAGTGTAGGGCATCCCATATAACATCTCAAAAGGTGAGATTCCAGTTATCGAATTTGGCATAGTTCTAATATTCAATAGGGCTAGAGGAAGGCATTTTGTCCAAGGCATTTTAGTTTCTATTATTAATTTTGACAATTGATGTTTTAGGGTCTGATTTACTCTTTCTACCCTCCCAGAACTTTGGGGATGCCAAGGAGTATGATAATCCCATTGGATTCCCAAAGCTGATATAACATCTTTAAGGACTTTAGAGGTAAAATGAGACCCCTGATCCGAATCTATTATTTCGATCATCCCATATCTGGGAATTATTTCCTCCAATAATTGCTTCGCCACCACCTGAGCCGTTGCCCTTGCAGTGGGGATGGCCTCAACCCAATGTGTTAATTGGTCTATTATTACTAACAGGTATTTATACCGTCCTACTTCTGGCAATTCGGTAAAATCGACCTGTATTCTTTCAAAAGGTCGATGGGCCAAAGGCCTCCCCCCCTTTGGGGCCTGTCTCATTTGTTTCTTATTAATTTTCTGACATATTAAGCATCCTTGTACTTCTTGTTTTGCCATTTCAAAAAGTCCAATACACCCATAGAATTTTAAAAATTGATCAACAAGTGCTCTTGTTCCCCAATGTGTTTGCTGATGTAATCTGCGTAATATTCTCCTAGCAAAACCCTTAGGTAACATTTCTGTCCCATCTGGTAATACCCATTTATTGTTTTCGAATTTGGCCCCCAATTTTTCATATTCCTTTAACTCATTTTGAGAGTATATTTTAGGTTCGTTTATCTGTTCTTTGTGGAGAGTTTTATCGAACTCTGGATGGAAGAAAGAGGACATGATAAAATACAGCTGGTGAAGTTAGAAACAACTGGGTGAGAAAAACATATAAAGCAAGGACGCTGTGTCCTTGACTAACGGGGGAGTTGGCTGAAGGCCGGAGAAGTGTTAAAAACAGGGTCTGTATAACCACAAGAGTTTCAGGAACAAGGAGGTATGGGCAGGGATGACATTTGACTGTAAGCCAATGATGAGCTAGCTTTTGCACTATGTATGAGGCTTATTATCATGTCTATATAACCGCAGCCTGTTGGTGAAATAAACGAGATTTGCTGATCATTCCCTGGGTGGTCGTGTTGCAATTTCTCCCGCCGTCTCCGACAAATGGCGACCCCGACGTGATAATCGGCGACCACGGCGGAGCGGCGAGTGAGCTCGGGTCCTTTAGCAGCGAGGACGGCAACTAAGCACCGACAAGAGAAGAGAGCGGTGCCGTGCCCTGGGTGATCTCAGCGGAGAGCCTGGCCGATACGTGCTGCCGAGACCTTGTGGGGCTGCAACAGCGCTGACGAGTAACAAAGAAATGGAACGGCAAGCAGCATATGATTTATTTACATGCTTTTTAAAAAAGCGACAGATAAAAGGGATAGACCTCCAAAAGGAGCTCCCTGGGCTTTTAACCTATGGTTATGCGAAGGGTTGTTTTCAGAACCCACATACTGTTCATGAGCTAGAGGAATGGCGAAAATTTGGCGATAAGTTATGGGAGGCCGTATTAGATGATGATAAGACAGCGAAAAAGCTGGGAAAGTTGTGGAGGGTGGTGCATAATGAGTTATTACAGTATCAGGTAGAAAAAGGGGCAGCCCATCACGCCACGGCAGCTCAAGAGAAGAATAAGAGATATACCGGTTGGTCAGACTGCCCATTACCCCCTGCTGTGTCCACGGTTGTATTGCCGCCACCGGCTGGTGAAGGGTCTGAAGATTCTCTCCCTATGCCTTTCCCCAAACCCCCTTTTTCAGCGGCTGTGGCGAATGTGCCAACTTCCCCCCCGCTCCGTGTCCGGAGGAGCCACCACCACCATCTCCAATTAGCAATGAGCCTATCCCTGGGGCAGAAAGTGACCTAGCGAGGGCTATTGCAAAGGAGAGGAGGGAAGCGTGGGCGGCTTTGGCAAAAGAATGCCTAGAGCTTGGGGATGGGGAGGCAATGGACACAGCAAAAGAGCTGGCTTGTCCGGTGGTTTTCACTCCGCTGGCGGGAGGTGGACTTCAGGCCACGATCAAAAAAAAAAAAAAAAAAGAAAAAAAAAAAAAAAAAAAAAAAAACCCCTTTAAAAAAAAAAAAAAAAAAAACAAAACAAAAAAAAAAAAACACAAACAAAAAAACAAAAAAAACCCCCAGGGATTCCGTCCTATATGGGGATAAAACAGGGTAGAGACGAAACATTTGGCAGTTTTATTGATAAGATCGCTAGCGCTATCCAGCGAGCGGGGGTTCCAGATTATATGAAAGGCACGATGCTTAAGCAATGTGCTCTTCAAAACTGCAATGCCACCACCAGAAGTGTATTAAACACCATGGGCGCGGACTGGAGTATTGAAGAAGCTCTAGACCGCCTAGCCAGCATCCCGGTGGGGCCACAGGCAATGTTGGTAGAGGCGATAAAAGAATTAGGTCTAGGACTGAAGGAACAGGCACAGGCAAGTCAAAATCAGGTACTAGCTGCTCTTGCACCCCTACAAGCCTCTGCAATAAGTAATCCTAGAGCTCCACCTAGTGGCCGAATCAAATGCTATCGTTGTGGAGGCGCAGGACATATGCGTCGAGAATGTCAAGCCTCAGGACTGTGGTGCCAAAAATGCCGCTCGGACTCTCATAATACTACGGCGTGCCGACGGTGGTCGGGAAACTCCAATGCCAGCGCGTCGCAACGCAGCAGCAGCCGCACTCAGACACAAGTAGCTGCCGCCAACCAGCACTCAGCCACATCAACCTGCAACCCGCCACAGCAGGGAGCCTCGGCCTGGACGTGGCAGCCGCAGTAACAATGACGTTGATATCTTCTAAACCAGAGAAGGTTCCCACTGGGATCAGGGGACCAATCATAATTAATGAACGAGTAATGGGAGCATTGCTTTTGGGCCTTTCATCAGCATCCATGATGGGACTATTTGTCTTACCAGGAGTTATTGACGCAGACTTCACGGGAGAGATTCAAGTTATGGTACACACCCCGTTCCCCCCAATACAAATCACAAAAGGACAAAGGATTGCCCAGTTAATCCCGCTTGAGCAAACAACGAGAGCTTTGTCCCCCCATCAGGAACACGAACGAGGGGAGCAAGGGTTTGGCTCCACAGGGGGACTCACATTGTTAACGATGAATTTAAGTGACAGACCAAGGCACAATCTTACCATAGAATTCCAGGGTAAAAAGGTGACTCTTCAAGGCTTGTTGGACACGGGGGCCGATGTCAGTATCATAAGCCCTGACTGTTGGCCTCAAGCTTGGCCTCTACAACCTGCCATGGCAACAGTAACGGGTGTAGGAGGGTTAACCTTGGCACGAAAGTCGCCAGTACTGACTGTGACTATTGATGGAAAAATATTGAAAAATGTCTTTTCAATTGTACCATTACCGCCTGCTGTTCAATGTTTAGTCGGTCGGGACATACTTGCCCAGCTAGGAATCGTGTTAACAAATGAGCACCCTTTGGGTTAATGGCCATTGCATGGACTTTCCCAATTCCCATTACGTGGAAAACTGATGCACCAGTATGGGTTAAGCAATGGCCCTTAAAACGGGAAAGTCTTTTACATGCTCATGAGCTTGTGAAGGAACAATTTGAACAAGGACATTTAAAACTTTCAACAAGCCCATGGAATACTCCCATTTTCATTATCAAAAAGAAATGAGGAAAATATCTCCTACTCCACGATCTTCGTGCAGTCAACGACCAAATGGAACCAATGGGTGCCTTGCAACCTGGTTTGCCCAATCCAGCAATGATTCCAGAACAATGGCCATTACTAATTATTGACTTAAAAGACTGTTTCTTTACTATTGCATTACACCCTAAAGATATGAGGCGATTTGCGTTTACCTTACCCGCCTTGAATAGGGAGAGCCCTGATCAACGCTTCGAATGGACTGTATTACCACAAGGGATGCGAAACAGTCCTACGTTGTGTCAACTCTATGTAGACTCTGCTCTACAGCCCCTACGGAGAAAATGGCCACAAACAATTATCTACCATTACATGGACGATATTCTCTTTGCCCAGCCCGTTCCGTTTTCACAACAAAGGACACTGGCACAATTCCACCTTGTCATAGCCCCGGAAAAAATTCAACGAACAGCACCCTGGAAATACTTGGGTTGGACACTGTCTGAACAAGTAGTTGCCCCGCAAAAACTACAGCTACAAACACAGATCGAAACATTAAATGATGCTCAAAAATTACTCGGCGACCTGCAGTGGCTAAAACCCATCGTGGGAATACCAAATGAACTATTAAGCAACTTGCGACCATTGCTTAAAGGGACCGACCCAACTGTACCAGTGCACATTACACCACACCAACGAGACATCTTGCAACAGATAATGGATCGAGTCACAACGGGCCAAGTTCGACGTCGCGACCCAGAGCTACCCGTCGATCTCACGATTTGGTGTGGCGAACAGTACCCATTAGCTGCCCTGATGCAGCTTAAAAGGAAAACGGGGGAGCTATGGGTATTGGAGTGGATCTCGCCTACGCTGCAACAAAACAAAACCCTATCACAAAAAATCGAAATGCTTGCAGAATTGGTTAAGAGAGGCCGCGAGCGGACCCTGCAAGTGATGGGTGCCGAGCCCACGACAATTAGAATGCCCATGAAAAAAGACGCATTGCAGTGGTACTTGAACAACAGCGCGGAGTTACAGGAAGCACTGCTGGGAGCAAGCTGTGTTATAGAAACAGGGAAGCTAAACCCAGCCCCCCTGCAGTGGTTAGGGAAATGGCAATGGATGACACGACCAAAACAAGAAAATACGCCCATCGCCGGTGCCCTCACCGTATATACAGACGCTGGGAAAAGGTCAAGAACTGCTGCTGTCACATGGCAGGAGAAGGACAGCTGGAAACATAAGATCTTATCGGCAGACGAAAGGGATACTTTGCAGACTCTGGAACTCCTTGCTGTAGTATGGACGATGATAAACTTTAAAGAGCCGCTGAATATTGTTACCGATTCCTTATATGTAGCAGGAGTGGTACAGAGAATTGAAGATGCATCAATCAAGGAAATACAAAATCAGAGGCTTTTTGAGTTGCTTGTGCAGCTACGGAAAGCGGCACAACTTAGGGAACATGCCTATGCTATTATTCATATTAGAAGTCATAAAT
This sequence comes from Strigops habroptila, assembly GCF_004027225.2. Lineage (NCBI taxonomy): Eukaryota > Metazoa > Chordata > Aves > Psittaciformes > Psittacidae > Strigops > Strigops habroptila. The sequence goes on from NC_044301.2 coordinate 24,891,988, forward strand.
GGGATATTGGTCTAGGTGAGGGCAATGCCAGAGCAGACGAATTAGTAATGATGGAGCAAAATACACCCATGTCAAAACATCAATTGGCTAGGGAAGCTCATTCTATGTTCCACCAAAACGCCAGGGGATTGAGCCGAGAATTTAGACTACCCCTAGCGGAAGCTAGAGGTAGAGTCAGGGCTTGCCCAACTTGCAGCCACCACAATGGTGGGTGCGGTCTAGGATTGGGAGTCAACCCACTTCACTACAGGGGTTGCTCTTTGTGCCTCTCGTTTGCTTTTCCTTACAGGGGCAACAGACATTGTCACAAACTGGCCATTTGGTTTAGCTGCAGTGTTTGTCACTGTGGTTGGAGTGGCTGCAGTGTCTGCCACTAGGGTTGGAGTGGCTGCAGCGTCTGCCGCTAGGGTTGGAGCGGCTGCAGTGTCTGTTGCTGGGGTTGGTACAGCTGTTGTGCTTGGGGGTTGAGTAACACCAACAGCTGCATTGTCTGTTGCTTTCAGGGTTTGAGTACCTACTGTGCTTGTCAGTGGGGTTGGTGTAGCTGCGGTGCTTGGAGTAGCCACATTGACTGTTGCTGTCAGGGTTTGAGTAGCTGTTGTGTTTGTCACTGGGGTTGGTGTAGCTGCTGTATTTGAAGTTGGAGTAGTTGCGTTGTCTGTTGTGCTCAGGGTTTGAGTAGCTGTTGTGCTTGTCACTGGGGTTGATGTAGCTGCTGTGCTTGGAGTTGGCGTAGCTGCGTTGTCTGTTGCTTTGCCATCTGATCCAGAGACATTTTTTTCCCTTTGAAGGTTCTGGATAGTGTTGAGCAGGGCTCTGTAGGCGTAGGCCAAGCCCCAGCACGTTTGTTGCATGAAAAGGTAAAATAATTTGGCAGAAAATAAACCCCCTTGCTTTCCAGCTGATCCTCAGATATTAGAGGGGCTGGGTGTGGCTAGGCTTAGATTCTGAGTGATCCCCAATTTACCACTATCAGTCCGGTCGCATTCAATATATTGAATAATCATGATTCCGGATGCACTAATAGTCACTGCACCTTCAGTCTAATCGGGCTCACGAAGTAGCATGGCCACACTGAGGGAGCTGGTCACGTTCAATGAGAGATTTACGATTAGCTACTTAAACAGTGCAGTTTATTAAAGCAACAGATACAGGTTCTTATGGATTGCCGGTGATAAATACACTGTCTGCAAAAGCACGTGCAAATAATAAGGTACGCAACCGCGTGACAAAGTTATGAATAATACAGCCTGGCTTTAAAGTATAAAAGTAAAAAGTAACTCTATATAGAGATTCCTAATTTTCCCAGGGAAGCACTGGATACAGTGCAAGTCTTACCCAAAGGCGTCCCTATGGGGGGCAAGAAAGGTCCAGCCCGTCGACCGGTCCCGGGAGTCGAGAGTAGTCTGCTGATGGGGTCTTCCTTGGCTCGTCCACAATGATGTCTTCCCTAATGCCCCCCACTTTTTGGGTCATTTTATACTATTTTTCACTTTCAAGGTGGAGCTTGAGTGACTCTAGTCATACATACCTTTGTTATTATTAGCGTAAATTTTCCTCGCTTCGCTTTTAAAGGTATATGCCACAAAAAATTCAAAGAGCATGCTCAAAGAGGGGTGGTCTCACTTTGGAGGTGGGTAGCATTGGAGGTGGAGGTGTGTTTTCATATTAAAATGCATTATAATGAAGCAAAGTTCACACAAAGGACAGCATTTTGTCAAAAGATGACAGGCCGTTGGCTCAGGGCAGCAAGTATGCAGCTTATCAGTTTTAAGTACCACCTAGTTCCCATCTCTGCTGGTGTTGGGACAGAGTTTGGCCGCAGAATCTCCACTCTGCTCCATCCTCCGTCAAGCAATGTTGCCACGGGAACCGCTGTGGAGTGAATTACTGGCATACCAGGTGCAGCTGCATCTTACCCTGAAAGTCCATTTTTCCTTTATGTGTGAGCAATGCTACATTTTTAAATATAACTTTAATTTCTAAATCATACTCAGTAATTATTCCATGCCTGGTCTCTTAGAGGATCCTTCTGTTGTGGGGTTGCTGAAGGTCGAAGAACAAGTGCCAATCGCGACCACAACAGAGCACCGGCAGCAATATCACACAACTGAGACTCCCTGATTCCCATCCATAAGCTGATCCACAGACTGGAGAGCCAAGGAGTGATCAGCAGGACCCGCTCACCCTTTAATAGCCCCATATGGCCAGTGCAAAAGTCTAATGGAGAGAGGAGACTAAGAGTAGACTGTTGCGGCCTGAATGATGTCACACCACCATTAAGTGCTGCTGTACCAGACATGCTGGAACTTCAATCTGAACTGGAGTCAAAGGCAGCCAAGTGGGATGCCACAAGTGATATTGCCAATGCATTTTTCTCAATGCATTTGGCAGCAGAGTGCAGGCCACAGTTCGCTTTTACTTGGAGGGGCATCCAGTACACTTGGAATTGACTGCCCCAGGGGTGGAAACACAGCCCTACCATCTGCCATGGATTGATCCAGACGGCACAGGAACAGGGGCAAGCTCCAAAACACCTGCAATACATTGATGACATCATCTTGTGGGGCAATATAGCGGAAGAAGATTTTGAGCAAGGGAGGAAGATCATCCAAATCCTGCTGAAGGCCGGTTTTGCCATAAAACGGAGTAAGGTCAAGGGACCTGTGCAGGAGATGACAGAATTTCTGGGAATAAAATGGCAAGATGGATGTCTCCAGATCCCCACAGATGTGATCAACCAGATAACAGCAATGTCTCCACCAACTAACGAGAAAGAAACACAAGCTTTCTTAGGTGTTGTGGGGTTCTGGAGAATGCACATCCCAAATTACAGTCTGACTGTAAGCCCTCTCTATCACGTGACCTGGAACAATAATGATTTGAAATCGGGCCCTGAGCAACAACAAGCCTTTGAACAAATTAAACAGGAGATAGTTCATGCAGTAGCCCTTAGACCAGTCCAAGGCCAGATATGAGAAATGTGCTCTATACCGCAGCTGGGGAGAATGTTCCTACCTGGAGCCTCTGGAAGAAAGCTCCAGGGGAGACTCGAGGTCGACCCCTCAGCTTTTGGAGTCGGAGATACAGAGGATCCGAGGCCAGCTATACTCCCACTGAAAAGGAGATACTGGCAGCCTATGAAGGGGTTCGAGCTGCTTCAGAAGAGATTGGCCCTGAAGCAGAGCTTCTCCTGGCACCCCGGTTGCCTGTGCTGGGCTGGATGTTCAAAGGCAGGGTCTCCTCTACACATCATGCAACCGATGCTACATGGAGTAATTGGGCTGCACTAATTACACAAGGAGCTTGAATAGGAAATCCCAGTCATCCAGGAATTCTAGAAGTCATCATGGACTGGCCAGAGGGCAAAGATTTTGGGAAGTCACCAGAAGAGGAGGTGACGCGTGCTGAAGAGGCCCCACCATATAATGAACCGTCAGAGAGTGAAAAGCAATATGCCTTGTTTACTGATGGGTCCTGCCATATTGTGGGAAAGCATCAGAGTTGGAAGGCAGCTGTGTGGAGTCCCCTGGGACAAGTTGCAGAAACTGCTGAAGGAGAGGGTGAATCGAGTCACTTTGCAGAGGTGAAAGCTATCCAGCTGGCCTTGGACATTGCTGAACGAGAAAAATGGCCAGTACTTTATCTCTATACTGACTCATGGATGGTGGCAAATGCCCTGTGGGGGTGGTTGCAGCAATGGAAGGAGAGCAACTGGCAACGCAGAAGTAAACCCATCTGGGCTGCTGCATTGTGGCAAGATATCGCTGCTCGGGTGCAGAACCTGGTGGTGAAGGTACGCCACGTAGATGCTCATGTACCCAAGAGTCAGGCCACTGAGGAACACCAGAACAACCATGAAGTAGATAAAGCTGCTAAGATTGAAGTGGCTCAGATGGATGTAAATTGGCAACATAAGGGTGAATTATTTTTAGCCCGGTGGGCCCATGACACCTCAGGCCATTAAGACAGAGATGCAACATATAGATGGGCTCATGATCGAGGAGTGGACTTAAAAATGGACACTATTGCCCAGGTTATTCAGGAATGCGAAATGTGCTGCAATTAAGCAAGCCAAACAGTTAAAGCCTCTCTGGTATGGAGGATGATGGCTGAAGTACAAGTATGGGGAGGCCTGGCAGATTGACTATATCACACTCCCACTGACCTGCCAAGGCAAGCGCCATGTGCTTACCATGGTGGAAGCAACCACCGGCTGGCTGGAAACATATGCTGTGTCCCACGCCACTGCCCGGAACACTATCCTGGGCCTTGAGAAACAAGTCTTGTGGTGACACGGCACCCCAGAGAGAATTGAGTCAGACAACGGGACTCATTTCCAGAATAAGCTTATAGACACTTGGGCCAAAGAGCATGGCATTGAGTGGCTATATCACATCCCCTACCATGCACCAGCCTCTGGGAAAATCGAACGGTACAATGGGCTGTTAAAAACTACCCTGAGAGCAATGGGTGGTGGGACTTTCAAACACTGGGATACACATTTACCAAAAGCCACCTGGTTGGTCAACACTAGGGGATCTGCCAACAGGGCTGGCCCAGCCCAGTCAGAACTTTTACGTACTGTAGAGGGGGATAAAGTTCCTGTGTTGCGCATGAATTTTTTGGGGAAGGCATTCTGGGTTATTTCTGCTTCAGGTAAAGGCAAACCCACTTGTGTGGTTGCTTTTGCTCAGGGACCTGGATATACTTGGTGGGTAATGTGGGAAGATGGGGAAGTCCGATGTGTACCTCAGGGGGATTTAATTTTGGGGAAACCAGCCAATGAACTCAGTTGCATGCTGTTGCCTGCTATATAACACTTTTATAGCCCACCAGCTAGATATCTTCAGGTCACCATCGACTGACCCTGACTTCCCTCCCATCATCACCCCAACAAAGAATGAATCTTGACGAAACCAGACGAGCTCAGCAGCGACCAGACGAGTTTGGCGGTGTCATCAGCAGGCAACAACCCAACACTCCACACCGTCCCTCCTGCCCTGAAAGACTTTTACAAGAGATGGAGCCTGAAATCATGGACTGGGTGAATTCAGCATCTTTATGGGGATTGGTCCATGGACTAAGGAATGATATCTCTCTCTTTGTGTGTGTGTGGTTGTGTATGTATATGTATATATATATGAGACAAAAGCGATGGTATATTGAAAAATGTCGGATCTGAGCATGACGTGAATCATATGGAATAAGGGGTGGATACTGTCCTGGGTTCAGCTACTTTGGCTTTATTTGTGGCGTATGTACAGCACGGACTCAAAGGATCTTCATGCAGTGAATCACTTTATTGCCTATTGCTCTAGCTTTTATACCATTCTAGCAAAAGCTATTTTTAGCACATCATGGTTAGTTCCTTTTTTTTCAACATTCTTTGTCGTTTCACAATCAGTCCCAAAATAACCAATTCCTTATCTTTATGTTCTCCTGCTTTTGACCAGCTTGCTCGCTCTGCTTGATCACACAATGTACTTTGTTTCTTCTTTAACTCTTTCTTCTTCAGCCAAGCAGTTACTTCTCTTTGGCAATAATCAAATAGTTTCCATCCTCTCCCACATTTATTCTCCTGCTGTAAACATACTATTACTGTAATTTAACCTAGAGTCACCTACCAAAACATATTAGGATTGTGTTAGATATTCTAGGGTATTTTTAGCATACTCATCTCTCTAATCCTATTCCAGCTCTTCTCTCTGGTAGTATTATGCAAGGTAGAAGATACAGAACAAACTGAATTTGGGTGCTGTTCTTATTCTGTGGTCACTAATCACTGTAGTATCTTCCCAGTGATCACTGGATTTGGTAGCTTTGAGTTACTTCTTGTATTTATTTATCACTACATCTACAGCAATTTTCAGAGGCAGTAGCTTCTCATGAATCCAAGCCCAGAGTTTACCTCCAGACCTTACCTCTGAATTTTTTTGCCTCTATACATTCAATTCATCTTGTCTTTCAAATGTACGTAGTGATTCCTCTTTGAAAGGATGAGGCATTTTTATTTATAAAACAATTTTTGTTGAGGTTTTCTTTCATTTTCTAAAAATAGCCCAGTTTAAAAGTCCTAAGTGATTTTGGCCTTTTCCATTTAACACTGCTTTCTGTTCAAAATAACGGAAGGGAAATTTATCTCCTTATTCACCCTTCTCCTCCACCATAGTCAATACTTTATTACATATTGTCCTTTTCTTAAAGAGTCTCTGTGGCAAACAGTAGCTTTTATTTAAGCAAGGTTTAAACCCAAAGGATACTTTCTTCTAATTATAAAGCAAGTCATATTTAGTGGCCCAGCTGATGGCTGATGTTTAAATCCTGTTATTAAATATATATTAATAATAAAGGAATTTCAAGTGCGGCAGTTCTAGTTCTGTAATTACACAAGAGGCCAGACAGTGAAAATACGTTGAGGGCTTCAAAAAAAGCCATCTCACCAACCTCATAGATAATCCCATTTTTATTGTTTGCTAAACTACATGAGAATCTTTCATTGTTATAAAGCTTACTTTTCAATAATACACCTGCTTCAGTCACCGGCTTGGCATGGCTCAAAAGCTTCTTAGCATAGATATAATTACCAAGTTTGATACTCTTGGGGGCTCTTTTACATGGAGCTTTAATAGTTTGTCACATTATGCACTGTTTGGTTCACTCATGACTGGAAATGCTACCAACCCACATCACTTGTGACACACCCTATCACCACCATCCATATAGCAAAACCCACACAGGAAAAGTTACATGTCATCACCACTCTGTTCTGAAATAGGAGCAAAGCTATATTAACATGGGAGTGCAAGCAGCTTTACCCAGTATGTTAGGGTTTGATTATATTTTTAATCCCAACTTGCAAGGCAATTACCCACTACATTATTTTTATTTCTATTTCTGAATAACTTCTTAGGTTTAGGGTAGTATTTATAGCTCAGAACTCCAGTGCACTATTGCCATCTCGTTCTGAGGTTTTATAGACAGACAACTTGCAATCTACACAGAAGATGATAGGCAAGTCAAAGAAAGCAGGAATCTTATTACCAGGAATAGCCCAAATGAGAAAGAAAGATAATACACACTGTGTGAGTGCACATCTAGGCTTTAAGTTCAAGATGCTGCCCAAAGGAAGTCTCCCCCAAAATAATACAACATCTGTCCCAGAGATGAAGAACGATGTCTTCAATTCTCCACAGAATAAGATGCTCAACTACCTCATGCCTCTCGGATGATAAATGATGCCATTAGACACAAACTAGTGTTCATTCAAACGCTGCTAACACCGATGTTTTTAGTTGTTGCTAAGTAGTGCTTATTCTGACCAAGGACTTTCTCAGTCTCATGCTCTGCCAGGGAGGAGGGGAAGCTGGGAGGAAGCAGACAGGACACCTGACCCAAACTAGCCAAAGGGGTATTCCATACTATGGCACGTCATGCCCAGTATATAAACCGGGGGGAGTTACCCGGAAGGCCCAGATCACTGCTCGGGTCGGGCTGGGTATCGGTCAGTGGGTGGTGAACAATTGTATCCTCTCCCCTTGTTATTTCCCTTATCATTATTATTGGTGGTAGCAGTAGTGGTTTTGTATGGTACCTTAGTTACTGGACTGTTCTTATCTCAACCTGTGGAAGTTACATTCTTTTGATTCTCCTCCCCATCCCTCCAGGAGTGGGGGGAGGAAGAGGGGGGAGAGTGAGTGAGCGGCTGCGTGGTTCCGAGTTACTGGCTGGGCTCAAACCACAACAATGTAGTGCAAGATGCTGCTGTCTAGTGTTCTGGTTCTTTTACTGAAGTAAAAAAAAAAAAAAGCAACAGGCTAGATGAGACCATAAGCAGTGCCTGTATCATAATTTTCTCGATTTCCAGATCTATTCAAACACCTTGGTCTACCTTGAATATTAAATTTCTTCAATCATTCTGATATTAGTGATGAACTCGAAAGATCTGCATTAATTCTAGCCTTTGGAGAATGTTGAAATAATTCCAGGAAATAGAGGATGAAGTTACATATTTGACAGAGAATGTCAAACCTGAAGTGGCTGCTGTTAAAGACAAAATACTGGGCTAAATGGATCTACTGCTGTCACCCAGTAAGGCATTTCTTCTGCCCTTGCTTGGATGCTCATTAAATGAACAAAGGCCATCCTGAACACAGGGCTACTTTGGGGGCATCCCACCTTCCCAGCATGTGGATATATGTTTAGAGACTCTTAAAATGCTAAGGTAGGAGAGGTCTAAATTAACTTTGTACATAGAACAGTTTACAACACTCCGGTATAGAGTGATAAAGCATACTTTGGACTGACTTCTGTTTAGATAGAGCCATGTGAAGACCATACCTCACAGCCGAATATGAAGATATCATAATTTGTGGTGTGGGGTTTTTGTTGGGTTTTTTGGGTTTGTTTTGTTTTTTTTTTTTTTGTTGTTGTTGTTAATAAGGAAAAAATAAATCTCATCAATTGCATTAATTACATGCATCAAAAATAATTTTTCAGAATTATGGTGCTGTCTAGAAAGCTAATTTCTATGTAAACTCAAACAGCATGCAGTAATCCTACCTCAAAACTCCCATCCATCTGATGGCTTATCAGCCCAAGGCCTCAGAGCTTGTATTCAGAGTGTTGCTCAAGCTCATCATGCAGACCCTGTCGCCTTCACCTCCCACACATAGCGAGGTCAAATTTCCATATTATTCATCCTGATCTTTTGATTTACAAATATGCATAGGAAAAGGTCCCAATATAAAACTGTAGTTATGTTCTGAATCTAACCTTTACACAAAGAAACCTAATTCACACAGTGGGATTTATTTTTTTCCCCCAGATGTAGTGAAGCACTTGTTTTTCGCATGAGACAGCTTATAAGGTATATTTAATATATCTCGTCAGTGTTTCACATAGCTAATTAGTGGGAATTAGTTGCATATTAGTTTTTCTAAGGTGTCATTCTACCATTTGGGGATCTTGGTATCCTCCAGTGAAAAATAAATTCTTGCTAACACCATCTCTTATCCTTGGTTAGTTTATTTTCCCAACAGAATTATTTGTGTTTAACACACACAGATGCTGGCAGGAGGGAGGACACTGCTTAAGTGTTCAGTATTCCCTAAGAAAAACTGCTTTCTTCAAATCCTGCTAAAGTGAAGGAAGAGAAGATGACCACAGCCACAATTAGCTTCTCTTTCACAACCAAAATGTATTATACAACATATAACCAATGCCACTGTGGGGAAAAAAGAATTAGATGGGAATGTCTTCTATTCATCCTGACAACACCCAGCATAGCAATGGGTATCTTGCTGCTGGTACCTATTATGTGTACTAGAAGTAGCATGCTGGCATTCTTTCCATGATGAAATAATTATCAGCATTTACCAATAAAAAAGCAGGGCTAACAAATTTCCAGAACAGTCTCCAGTAGAGGCCTGGCTTGAAGCCCATCATTTGTTGAATATCTTCACCTAATCTGTCCACACCTAGAAGAGATACGAACATCAGACTGGTGTAAACCTAAACTGATGAGATGCTGGCATACCCCAAACCATCTGCTTTTTCAGAAAGCAGACATGAATGACTTCCAAATCAGAAGATATACAAGATGATAACAACATTGATCTCCTTTCAATGACTAGATGCGTCTTTGAAATCACTGTATCCAAGACTTAAATGCCTGTGAGCACTTAAGGCCTGTTGCAAATGGCATTACATTGAAAAGTGGCATTTCACAAATATGTAGATTTTAAGCTGTGAATGGGACACACATTTTTTAATAGCTGTGGCCTATTGTAATTTAATTACTCGATATTATTAGGAGTACACTGAAGGAAAACCCAGAACCTTACTCAAACTGCTTACCGATAATGAGGTAAATTCATATGATTATTAATTTATTGAAGGAGACTTCTTTGTTCCACTTATTGGCATACTTTACTTTCAGTGCTTTACTGGAAATAGTCTAGTCCTAAGTGGAGCATTTTCCATCTTCAGTATTTATTGGAACGCTTCTTTGCATTAAGTAATTTATTATAATTTACTATGCAAAGCAAACATGCATTTTATAGTGATTGTAAAATGTCCACTTGAATGGTAGCTTCTTCCCATTTTTTTTTTAATTGATTGTATACTGGTTGGACTTACCAGTATAAGGTATCTTGCAAAAGTTTGATCTAAGCCCATGCTATTTTCCTCACTGTACTTTAGAATGGGATGATTATCGCTGATACAAAAATGGGGAAAAAATGTCCTTGGTTTTCTTTAAAAAGAAAAGAAAACAATCTCTAACTTTATGCCTTAGAGACATTGGCTCACAGAAAAGTAGTTCTCTCTAGTGCAAGCTGTCATGTCAGACTACTAGTTTGTAATTTATTATACTTGATGTGTTTAGGAAATATACTTTTAATCCTGAACCCCATTAGGTAAACAGCAGAAATGCAGCTTTTTGCTTTGAATATTTGTTCCTTAGGGAGGATATATAGTTTACCACAATAATTGTTTCTCTTCATGTTGATCAGTTAAGTAGGATTTACTCAATGTATTTAATGTAAATAATTGGGACAGCTTGAGTTAGTCCTTTACATGCAGCCAGGATGTAACATATTCACAAGGTCTGGATGTTTGAGTGTAAGCCTCTCTTTGATCCCCCCCCCCAATATTACATACAGTTGAAGAAGAGTAACCAAAAGGATCTGCAAATGCTCTTTAAATTTAATCTAATTCTATTTGCAGTGCCTTCTGTGAACTTTAAAGTGACTGAATTTCAACTGCTATGAATACTGAGTGAAATTTATCATTGTGCAGAAGGACAAAGAGAAGGACTAGATAGCTCCAAAAATGTTATTCATAGGTTTTCAGACAAACGTACCCAGAGCTCAAATAGTTCTTGATGTTCAATTTCTGCTGGAAATGGGGGATAAGTAGGCCATGCTCTCAGCCTGCTTTTTCAACAGCATGCTTTTTCAGTACTATATGTCTTCAAATAACCGTTCTAAGAATCAACATGTAAAGTAGAACACAGCTATAGCTACAGGTGACAGTACCTGTAAGTTTGTATACAAATGAAGAGTTGTAGTCAAACTGCTTCATTAATCAGTTCTATCTTTTGGCCCCTGGGAATTACAGTAAATCATAGAACTATTAAATTATTCCTGTTGGAGGAGTTCTTGGAAGGTGTGAGAGACTGAACTGAAATCAGACTCCACCGTCTATTGTCTCAAAGATTGCTATGAGAAGCTGAGATGGGACTCCACCATCCATTGTCTGAGAGATGGGTAGGAGGAGTTAAGACCCCACTGTCCATTATCTCAAGGATTGGTGTGAGGAATTGCTGCCCATTATCTCAAGGATTACTACAGACATGTGCAGTTGAAGAGCTGGCTGCAAGACTGCCGAAACTGGCCCACCAGGAACATGCAGTAAGTGACATTAAGAACAGAGATACTTCCCCCAACACATAATAAAAGGGGAAAAAAGGTAATCGCCATGGAGGACACTCTCCTCCGATGCCAACTACGGACCCTGGAGGACTCCCACCACCGAGGACGATGACTACGGACCCTCGGGACACCGTTGGATCCACGGTGGTAACTATCTCTCTGCACTCTGAATGCTTGCTTAATTTCTATCTATCCTTTTTCCAATCTGTTCTATCGCTATCTTTTTTTATTTAAAAATTTCCTTTTTTATAATAATTGTCTTTTTATAATAAACAAGCTGACCGATTGCAGTACTTGACCTCACTTGCGTCTTAATTTCACTCTGGGGATCACGAACGAAATAGGTTCGACACTGGGTTTTTATCCAGTCGGACCCTGACAGAAGGTCTTCAGTGCAGTCTCTTGCTCAAATCAAGGTCAGAAGAATTCAGAACAGCTTTCTCATGGCTTGGTCCCATTGGGTCTTGAAAACCTCCAAGAATAGAGTCATCAAGCACACTCTGGACAAACTGTTCCAATGTGTATTTATCCTTATACAGAAAAATAATTTTCCTCCTTTCAATTTGATCATGGTCATCTGTCCTCTCATTGTGTACCTCAGTGAAAAGCCTGACTCTTTCTTGGTAACTCCCTTGTAGGTACTGGAAGGCCACCATCAGGCCCTCCCTCAGCCTCCTTCAGGCTAAATAAGCTCAGTTCACTAAGACTGTGTTCACAGTGCATGTGCTCCAGCTCCTGAACATCTTGGTGGCCCACCACTGGACTCTCGCCAGTTTAACACCACAGTCTTTTACTGAGTCGAAAGCAGGACACAGTATTCCAGGTGCAGTATAACAAGTGCCAAGTAAGAGAGTAATCATCTCCTGTACTCTCCTGGCTATGCTTCTGCTACAGCTCAGTATGCTGTTGGCCTTGATATTCTGGCAGGTCACTCTTCTCACTCACTTAGCCTGCTGCCCACATCCCCGGGCAGCTTATCTTTGAGTGCAAGTAGCAGGTCCAGAAGAGTGTCACTTCTGGTTTGCCCACCTAGCATCTATGCTAAGAAGTTGCTCCTGATACCTTCATCTGTAAGAGCCAGGGTCTGATCTGGACACTTTAAGTTGCGTAAAGAAGGCTTCTTCTGCTTCTTGACCCTGATCGGGTGCTCTGTAATAACATTCCCCACAATGTCACCCTTGCTGGCCTTTGCCCTGACCCACAAGCACTCGGCCATCCCATCATCCATTTACTACATATGAGTTGCTCTTCTGCACATAAAGATGACACCTACTCTGTGCTTTTGTCTTAATGAGCATGTATCTATCAAATGCAGAACCCCAGTCATATAAGCCCTCATCCAGGAGAAGATGAGGAAGGATATTGTTGGGGTTTTTTTTCTTCACACAGTTCAGCAATTGTTGGTGTTGAGAAAATGACAAAGAAGGGATAAAAATAATATAAAAGCCATTGTGGGGTGTTCATTTGCAAATCCTACAGAGCATAGAGCAAGGTATCTATCTGTTGATTAGCCATGTAGTGAAGTAACAACTACTGTCCCCTTTTGTTCCTGTGCTTCCTTTCTAACTCTGGAGCAATATTGATATTTGGTGGTGGTGACCCTCACATGGTGGCAGTAAGGGCAGTAAGCCATACAGTACCATTCCCAAGGAAGGGCAGCTGTGCTAGCGTAAAAGCAAGCAGAACAGTAGGAAACATTCACCCCCATGGCAAAAATGGTAACAAGCTAGCAGCCATAACTAAAATACATCTGTATAGTAAAACAAACTAGCTCTCCCTTCTCTTACACATACAGTTGGCCTTTGCAAGAAGAAACTTCACAGTAAGTGGTCATAGGTATAATTTGAACTGAATTTCCATGGTTTTGGTCTGTGCCAAAATGTCAGTGCTTGCCTTCAGGCTGGCTTAATATTCATCTGGGTCATTAAGGCAACTGGGGTCTATCAGAAAAAAGAAGTAGACAAGACCATGCCAGATTTAATCAGTTTAAATAGCACCCGGGGCTGTGATAAGTTCTTTATACAGCAATAGGTCATGCTGTGTCAGTAAAAACATCGGTCAGGTGCTTAAGACAAGTGAATAGCTATTTTCCCAGTTATGAGGAGGCAGGAGAGAGAAAGGAAAGGATGGTGAAGGACAGAAGGTGCAACAAATAAACAAAATTTGACTAACCTTGGCTTAGTCTGTGAACCAAAGCAAAGCCTAGCTATTGTAAAGTGCAGTAAATCCTATTTTGATAGTAGCAGAGAATAATAATGCCCTTACTAACTGAAGAATATTATTATGGTTCTGCTTCCAAGCTAAGCTATGATCACTCTTCTGCATTCAGCTCTTTTTCAGGGATTAGAGAGAGTTTTCTCTGAAATCTAGTGCTTCCAGCAATAGGACAAGGGGTAATGGGTTCAAACTTAAACAGGGGAAGTTCAGGTTAGATATAAGGAAGTTCTTTATCGTTAGGGTGGTGAGGCACCGGAACAGCTTGCCCAAAGAAATGGCAGAAAGCACAACTTCAGTTTGGTGGGGTTTTCCCAGTTAAAGTTATCCAAGTGGATTCATATGGGTTTAGGGCAGGGAATGTGGCTGTTCGCTGTCATTGTGGTCATTTATACAGGGGAAAGAAAAATGTTTTTCTTCTTTCTTATGAAACTTGTGTATCAAGCATCTTGCTTTTTATTTATGTTATTTTAGAGAGGAGAAAAATATTCATTTCCCTGGCCTTATTTGGTCTTTTATTTAATAAGATGGGCACATCATCTGAGACGTGACTTAAATTTTTTTCAGGGTACTGTAGCACATCACTGCACTCCAGTTGGCACACAGTGATTCCAGCCTAGTGCCAGAGATCAACTGAATACTCCTAAAGCCTGCTATACTGGGGATAAAATGAATTACTGAACCCTTTTTGTAGCATAAATGAGTATGAAATACTAGAAACAGTATTACTTCTGGTATCTAGTATATTGGGTATTCCATACCATGCTATGAAATAAGAACATTGTAAAACACTAGCATTTTACAATGAAGTAGAATATTGTCTTAAACAAAAGGGAATAATGCAAGAATTATCATAACTCTCTAAAGACAAACTACCTTTATTTGTATTGCATGGGGAGGAGCTTGAGATTGGCCTGGGGAAATCATGGAAAGGAGGAACAGGTGAGTCTTTAGGTTAATCAACTCACTTTGAAAGTACCAGGTGTAAACCTGTTACTGCTAGTCATCAGCTATGTTAAAAACTGCAAAATACTGGCAAAAGTAGTAACATTTCCATCCCACTGCAGTCTCCTTAGCAAGGTTGGGTTGGGGTTTTTTTTTGGCTTTGTGCAGGGTTTCAAAGCTTGTCACACTAAACATCTGTATTTCTGTTACTATTCATAGATCAGATGAAAATCACTGTGTGACACCTGACTTGTCATGGTTTCATGTATACAAGGTTATGCTGTTTTCCCTTAAAACAATGTGTAAGCCTGTTGTGAGCACTTGGGATTGTAGAAAAGATTTTGCAGGTGCAAAATGAAGTGCTTACCATAAAACCAGGAAACTCCAATTTCCTCCATTAGAACAGCAAACAATATTGAAGTCCCAGCTGCAAATATGTCCAGAAGTGTGAGCACATAAATTCTACCCTAGCATTGGGGAGTTAAAAGATGCAACAAAACAAAGTTACAAATAGAATCATCTCAATAGTTTAGTATCTAATTATCAGAAGTCAGCTTTACTTGAAACATTATCAACCCAAGTATTTTAATATGGAGCAGACGTTGCAGACATGGGTTCATGCTCGCATACAAAATAGCAGAATCAGACTTGCAGCTCTTCTAAAGAGGCTTCCTTTCACCTGTCTTAACTCGGAAACAGAAGCCTCAGCTTGGCATGATTAATGGGTGCTCTTGGTACTCTGCGTTCAGTGGAAGCTGAAGGCACTGGCTGGTTGGGGAATGCTCAGCAGCTTGTAGGACAGGGCCTGTCTACAGCAGTTAATGAACATCTGAAATTATTAGAAGGCTTCCACAAGCCATTACCACTCTGTTCCTAAAGCCAATTATTCTGTAGTCCAGTGAATTTGCAGTCTTAGACTGATGTCTCCTTTTCCCAGACTGCCTGTGTCTCTCTTTTCCAATGTTCCTGCAAAAGGAGCAGTTGCATGTTAAGTCCCTGTTGCCACCCCAGCATAGCAGCAGCTTTGCTCTGTTTGGTTTCTTGGCTGTGGTATTAGCAAGCCTGTGCTCAATGGAGAGAGCAAACCAGATCATCTTCCTTCACAAGAGCACATTTCTGTTCTTCATTGGTTCATGACTGACAACTATAAATGCATTTACTACAGTCTTGTTTCACTGATACTATTTTTTTTAGCTCCAATCTGACTACTTTTTGCCTCATTTTACAATGTGGTATGAATTTGTGTAAATTACTGCTTATTTTATTTAGTTTGGAGGGATGAGGAATGAAGACCATGGTATGTTTACTTGTTTCAAATTGAACCTGAATAAAGAATGAAGTGTTTCAGGACATTATTTGTCGCATGTAAACAACTGAAATGTTTGCAGTTGCAATAGGTTTTCATTAAAATCTTTTTTTTTTTCTTCATCTAAACTTGATCTGACTATGCCTGCTCAGAAGGGGAGGACCAATGGAATTATTTTCCATGGTTTTACCAATGGCATAAATAGCACTTGGACTACTTAGATCTGTAGGTGATTTTAATCTCTGTGATCAATCGTTTTTCTTTTCTCTTATAAAAGATGGCTTTCTGAAACAGCTGTGCATATTTACAAAAAGAGAGAGAACAGTACTTGTCTAGGTTTTTAATTCTGTGGGGACTTGTCTGGAAACTGAATGAACTTTGGTGGTTGTGTTAGAAAGAAAATGTTGCTTCTTGAATGACATTTGAGTTTGACCTCTTGTTTTTGCTCTACACCTGCTCTAAATGAATGCCTCTGCTATCAAACTTAAAGTGAATGACAAATATGGTTATCCTGGGTTCAGCTGTAGCAGTCATTTTGCTCCTTCTTAGTAGCTGGTGCAGTGCTGTGTTTTTGACTTTCAGCCTGGGAACAATGCTGATAACACCGATGTTTTTAGTTGTTGCTAAGTAATGTTTACTCTGATCAAGGACTTTTTCAGTCTCATGCTCTGCCAGGGAGGAGGGGCACAAGAAACTGGGAGGAAGCAGAGACAGGACACCTGACCCAAGCTAGCCAAAGGGGTATTCCATACCACAGCATGTCATGCCCACTATATAAACTGGGGGGAGTTACCTGGAAGGCCTGGATTGCTGCTCGGGTCGGGCTGGGTATCGGTCAGTGGGTGGTGCGCAGTTGTATTGTGCATCACTTGTGTTTATTGTCTTCTTTTCCTTTTCGCCTTTTAGTTTTATATTCTCTCCCCTCGTTATTTCCCTTATCATTATTATTACTGGTGGTAGTAGTGGTAGTTTTGTATTGTACCTTAGTTACTGGACTGTTCTTATCTCAACCTGTGGGATTTACATTCTTTCGATTCTCTTCCCCATCCCTTTGGGAGCGGGGGGGGGAAGAAGAGGGGGAGTGAGCAAGCAGCTGTGTGGTTCTGAGTTACCAGCTGGGCTTAAACCATAACAATGGTTTTGTAAGAAACATGTTTTGAAAATACAGCCTTAAAGTTTCAGAGGACAAAATCAAACAGATGAATTTAATGTGATGGCATCATAAGGGTTTTTCTTTGTATTTTGTACATATTAGAAATGTTTGGTTAAGTGAACCAATACATTTGGACAAGTCTGGGTAGTTTTGTGCATTCCAGCTGGTGGGGTGAACTGAAGTCCAAACAGGTGCCATTATTTAAAAGCTAGAGCTAGGTTGTTATTTTGAACTGCTTTAGCTTGCTTGAAGGTAGTGGAATTGCACCCACTGGCACCTCTTCAGGTTCTTAACCATTGAATTTCTTCTGATCTTTTACTTCAGGAAATTTTATTCCAGTTGAAACTTTGAATAAGGAAGGAGCATGTTCAATTCTTTAGGTAACGATAGAGCTAACATGGTATTAAAAGGATGGGTATTTTAAATGCTACATCTATTTTTAGTGTCTCAAATGTTTTCCAGTTTGAGGAAACTAGAGTAAAAATGTTGCCATATTCTTTGAGTGTAAAGAGTTTTGTTACTTACGAACTTATGCCATTTCAGTGATCTTATTAATAGATCTGGAAACCATTTCTAGGGATGGAGAGAGGTTCAGCACATCTGCTTTCATGGTGGCTATCTCAAGTTTCAGTTTTTGCTTTTTCATCGAAAAATAATAATTAAAAAAAAAAATCTCTCCAACCTAGAACACTGTGATTCTCATCCTTTAATTAGTTGTCAAAAGACAGGTGAGGCAGATCATTCAGAATGATGGTAGTGCTAAATACAGGTTACTAGATGTTCAGGATAAGTTACTTGTGTGCTTTTTATGGTGTTAAGTGTAAGAGAGAATATCTAGGTACGTGAAGGAACATTAAGAAACATGGGGGGAAGGAGATAATTATTCTAAACTCCTTTCACAAGAAGTGAGTGCTGCTTATTTTCTTCAAGAAGAGAATAGCCAGATGGCCAAGGGTCTGGTCACTTAAAATTCTTAGTTCCTCACACAGGACTAAGCACTTAACACAGTTCCATTTGATGTGATTTAAAAACCAAACCAAAATACAGAAACCCAAACAAAACCAACAGTAGCACAGACAGTTCTTTGGAACAAAGACTTGCAAGTTCTGCTGATAGCTAATGATAATGATATTGTGCAAAAAAGCAGAGAAGTGTCATGTAGATTAGACTAAAAGTAAAGTATAAAATTTATAACAAAAATAGTCACCTGAGCATATTCAATCTGCATTTTTAATGTAACTTGTTGATGGAAACTTTTGTTGTACTTACATTGGTGATGCAAAAAAGGGCAAGTAGTAAAGTGCCAAAAGAAACAGCAAAGGTGAAGAGCTTTCTGTGCTGCTTCAGAATTTGGAAATCATCTGCCAAGCCAGTGATGACAGCCTCCATTCCACCCATCGGAGGAAGGGAAGGCAAGAATTCTGGTTAAACACTACTGACTGTTGTAAATACAGCTCAAAGAATGTAAAGCAACTTGTATAATTAATTCCCAACCACTGTATGATTCCTGACATTTGAGCTGTTGTCGAGGTTTAAGCCCAGCTGGTGACTCAGAACCACACAGCCACTCGCTTTACTCTGATCAAGGACTTTTTCAGTCTCTAAGCACTTAACACAGTTCCATTTGATGTGCCTCTCCTTACTGGCAGAGCATGAGAGAGTGAAAAGTCCTTGATTGGAGTAAGCATTACTTAGCAACAACTAAAAACATCGGTGTGTTATCAGCACTGCTCTCAGACTAAAGTCAAAAACACAGCAATGCACCAGCTACTAAGAAGGAGAAAAATAACTGTTACAACTGAACCCAGGATGGTAGCTTTGCACAGCACAACCAAACTAAGATTTATTGTGGCCTTTAGCCATAATACACAGAAAACTAAGCAAGATTCTCAATCAACTCACTTTCCCCCCTTCAAATGGGGAACAAATACCACCCTTGACATTTTTCACTCATCATTTTATACCTTTTCCTGGAATTTTCCATAGCAGCTACAGTTCACTCGGCATCCAAAGTCCTTCAGCTATTTGAAAAAACTTTTGATTTTTTTTTTTTAGTAGTAAAATATACTCCTACTCAGAGTAAATAATTTCCTGATTTCTCAGGTTTAGTTATGTCCTTTCTAAGTAACTGTCATTTCTACATGTCCAAATATGAACTTGAAACAAACATTTAAAACAAAACCTTAGAAAAGAATTTAAAATTTGGGAGATGTTATGTTTAAAGAACCACCAACTCCTCAGCTGGATCATGATCGGTATTAAATAATCTATTACTGCCAACAAAAACTATTGATACCACTTAAGGAGAGAGAGCAGAAGTGGGAGATGCATTTGTTCCCATAGGAAACAAACCACCTTTCAACTGAAATGCTGACAGAGTGGCAGACACAGTAAGTAGTGTAATAGACCAATGCATAGTAGCCTGAAATGGTAATACACGAAAAACAAGCTAATACTATTTGAAAAGCCTCCCTGTAGAACATACCAGCACTACTCCTAATTCAAGATATCCCAGCAGTCTGATCAATGGCAAACATCACAGGAGACTTCACAAAGGCAGTTATGGGATTTGTTTCTTCTAACGAACCTCTATCATCTATTAGTTTCTTTTTGCTGTAAGAGGATTTGTATTTTATTGTATCCATTTACTTTACATGCCCCTGAGAACACTGCAATTCAGAGGAACACTTACCTCTAAACCAAACAAACTTCTAGACCTTCCTGCATTGAGTTCCACAGATTGGGAGTTAAAATATTTGTTTGTTTGGATAGAGAACACAAGTAACACCCTTTTGAGGCTTGTAGCTATGCCCTTCTAACTATAGGTTCAGTCATAATAAGGATAACTTTATTGAGTGCCTTAGAACAAATGAAAAAACTATACTGTAAACATCTCTGTCGATACACAGTGGGGAATCTAGGCCACATTCCAGGATTTGTTATTTCTGTAAAGCAGGCTTGCAGGTCATTGTCTCACACATCCTCTGCAGATTCCAGCCCTTCAAAAATTTCATTTTTGTTTAACTCTGATGACTTTCATGATCTGGCTTCAAAGGTGTTCCCAGAAAAATAGCCTCAATGGAAAACTACAGCAGTGGCGAAATGCTGGGGTGGGAACTTGCAGCCTGTGGAGCGGTGGGGCCATGGCAGAATTTTACAAGCTAGTTTTCTAAACTATTGTAGTTACCACATCAACACAACAGGAATTTATGAAAATGAATCCAAGCCACTACAAGATGCTTCTGTGATACTTCTGATTAATCTGGTCACTCTGGAAATTACTTTAAAGCACTAAGAATAGCACAGCATAAATAGCTACTTACTTAATATAGGCTTTTCAAGGCACACAGCTTGTTTGTGAAGCCACACAACTTAATATTTGAAATGAGCTTATCAGGAATTGCTGTGTTATAATAAATGACACATGAAGGTTGATTCTTAACTATTCAAATATGGTGAGTTACACACCAATATTAGCTTAATAGAAAGGCCTACTGACAAGCTTGTGCACTATCAACAAACAGAGCACACGGGCACCAAATGAAACAAGTTTTCAATCTGACAGGGAGAAAATGCTTTCCTCAAAAGAGGTTCTTTCAAGTAGGAGGTCTTGAGCCTCACCATCACCCCTACTGAGCAAGCAGGAAAATCAACACAGAAGTCCCACTGTCTCCCATACATCCGACTTTCCTCTACACTTTCTTCTAACTGCCCTTTCTGTCCTATCTATCTCCTCACTCAATCTTCAGTCCAACTACATCATACAAAAACAACTCCAGAGGAGGATACAGCTTATCCCACTCTTCCCAGCTAAAGAGAACAGGGAAAGTTACCAGCAAACCATCAAATGAAGGAGCAGTAAGAATTCCTTTAACCAAAAATGCTGCAGTTTCTGGCCAGGTTGGACAGGGCTCTGAGCAGTTTCTACAGTTTTGTTCTGCATACAGAAGTTTAAAGCTTCAAAAATAAAGAAGCCAGAACCAACTCAGAAACTACAGCCAGCAGTAGGGCACTCATTTTACAGTTACTTCTCTCTTTGTTCCAAATCTAGAAAAGCAGAAATTTGAATCCATGTCCGCAGAAAAAATTCTAATGCTGGGTGTTCTGAAATAATTTATTTAAAACCTTTGTCTCCCTCAACATTCTTTAGAAAAGGAGCCACAATACATTCCTATTTTATTTCTGCCTATGTAATTAATGAATACAAGCTTGTCATGGTTTAAGCCCAGCAGGTTGCTGAATTCATTCAGTCCATGATGTCAGGCTCCATCTCTTATAACAGTCTTTCAGGGCAGGAGGGATGGTGTGGAGTGTTGGGTTGTTGCCTGCTGATGACACCGCCAAACTCATCTGGTCACTGCTGAGCTCATCTGGTTTCCTCAAAATTCATTCTTTGTTGGGGTGATGATGGGAGAGAAGTCGGGGTCAGTCGATGGTGACCTGAAGACATCTAGCTGGTGGGCTATAAAAGTGTTATATAGCAGGCAACAGCATGCAACTGAGTTCATTGGCTGTTTTCCCCCAAAATTAAATCCCCCTGAGGTACACATCAGACTTCCCCATCTTCCCACATTACCCACCAAGTATATCCAGGTCCCTGAGCAAAAGCAACCCCACGAGTGGGTTTGCCTTTACCTGAAGCAGAAATAACCCAGACTGTCTTCCCCAACAAATTCTTTATGTGCACCACAGGAACTTTATCCCCCTCTACAGTACGTAAAAGTTCTGATTGGGCTGGGCCAGCCCTGTTGGCAGATCCCCTAGTGTTGACCAACCAGGTGGCTTTTGGTAAATGTGTATCCCAGTGTTTGAAAGTCCCACCACCCATTGCTCTCAGTGTAGTTTTTAACAGCCCATTGTACCGTTCGATTTTCCCAGAGGCTGGTGCATGGTAGGGGATGTGATATAGCCACTCAATGCCATGCTCTTTGGCCCAAGTGTCTATAAGGTTGTTCCGGAAATGAGTCCCATTGTCTGACTCAATTCTTTCTGAGGTGCTGTGTCGCTTAAGGAGAAAAAATGACTGCTACAGCTGAACCCAGGACAAAGCTCTAACAGGGATTCCACTTTCCACCTACAGCAGCATTATCATTTTATTCTACTTTTACTTACCCATTTACCTACTTGGCAGGAACTATGTATGTATCTGAGGGATGATAAATAATTCCCTGACAAAACTTTTAGCGGAAGTTTTCGGTAAGTTCTTCCTTAAGCATTTTAAATGCATCAGAAATGTTTTAATTTTTTCAATTAGTCCATTTTCTGCTGCTGTTTTTCCTGATTTTAATTTGGTTGGAACTGCTGCTGCTTGTCTTGCTAGAGCTTCTCCTTGAGCTCAGATGGGATATGGTACTCTCCTTTTCAGTGTCCAGCTAGCATGCATTCCAACCACACCTATTTTTCTGGGACCATGTGGCAGTTGAAGTACCTGGCTGGTAATAATTTCTAGGTCATGTCACTTTCAATGCATAACACCAAACAAGTATTAAAGCTTCAGATGTACATTTTCAGTTAGGAAAATATCAAAAGCCAAGTAAATATTGTTAGGAGAAGAAAAACTGGTTTTGGAGGAATAACCAGAAGACTAAGTAATGAAATGCCCAAGTTAGGAAGCTGAAGTCCTATTAACAGTCAGTACTTTCTAACGAATGAAACCCTGTGTGAGCAGAGGGAGGAAACAACACTATTCTGGACCAACACACTGCCATTCTTGAAAAGATTAAGAACAGAGCACCTTCTAACTACAGGGGTAACTGTAGTAGGTCAGCTTCAAACCACATTACCAGATTCTCAAGGCAACAAAACCAGCACTTTCTTACTTTAAAAGCATGTAGCACTACAACATCACACAACCAAAAGTATAGCTGAAAAATAGCAGGAAGCAGTGGTCTCTTGATATTCTCTGAACAATCTGGGTGAGTGTAACTGCCCATTATCAGAAAGGTGGTACTCTTGCTACTCTTATTTAAGAACAGATGCTTACACTGGGACAGAAAACAATTATCTGTTGTGTTGGCACACTCTGATAGTCTCTTTTCTTGATGATATTTACATTTACTAAAAGCATGAAAAACGTATCTTGCTTTGCTCCATCTTGTATTTTTGTCCCCTCTTAGAAGGTTCTGTAGATAAGCAAAGCCATTACAAGGTTCTATAAACTGTAATATTGGCAGAATGTCAATGTCATACTTAAAAGCTTTTAGATCCAGATTTAAAAGCAACTCAAATCATCAAGAAAATAAGAGCTGAGACTTCTAACAGCACTAACTCCATATATAATTTTATCAGTTTGTTTTAAATGCTTCAAAACAAACTCAAAAAGACTTACTAGCCAGCAACTTCATAGACAACTAGCTATTTCAGCAGAACTGCTTAAATGCCAGAAAAACTCAGACAGAATGCTTTTAGAAAAGCCACCATGTTGTAATAAATAACATGCCTGATATAACTTAGTGTTATTATACTAGTAAAACAAGCCAGACTATCCCAGCAGGGCTCATAATTGCAAGCAGCAAATATTTCCACTTTAAAAAAAAAAAACAACAAAAACCAAAAAAACCCTTAAGACTTAGTTTTTGCAGTATCAGCTGTAGGTGTTTTATTCAAGTATGTGTTTTAGTCTTACCTTGATGACAGGCTCACTTTAGGAAGTTCCAATTCTCTCAGGTCATAGGCTGCTCCTTGAAGAGCCTGAAAATTTATTTCAGGGTAATTTCACCAAGGTCTCAGCAGTAAAACTAAAAGAAATATACAAAAAGCAGTTTAGCAGTCTCATTTTTAGGGGACAACAGCCCACATAAAAAGACAACAGTTTCAAATACAACACCTCCTATGGAATCACAAGAATTTAAAAAATACGTATAACCCTGCAATCATAATTTTTGACCATAATTATGTAGAAGGTTAATTCATGTTGTTACTGTAAAAGTCAGTCAGAGAAACTCTCTAAGACTCAATTTGGAGTTTTAGAAAGCAGGCATTCTTTATTGCAGCGCTGGGCACACATGTGAATAGTTTTGCAAAGGTGAGCACACCCGTTACTTGCTGGCAGCAGCTATATATTTAACATACTCATGAATATTTACAGCATTTCCAGGAAATGATTTATGTATTCATGGAATTTTCCAGGAACTAATTATAATATCTGCATTCTAATTACGCATGTGCTTTCTTGCTGAGTGGGGGTCTCTGGTGGTCACCGATGATAGTCTTCCTCACTGTGTTTACTGAATGACCTCACTGCTTGCGCATGCTTGCAAGGTTCTAGTGCCGAGTTAGCAGTTGGTATGTCCTTGCTTCTGTTCTGTTCCAGTCTTGCTCTATGATGGGCACCACTCTGCTATCTTGAAGGCTGGCATCCTTGGTCTTATTTACTGTCTCCTTAGTTGTTATCAGTCCTGTGATGTTCCTTCTCTCCTCAGCTGAACATTCCTTTCTCTCTACGTGTTGGCAAGTTAGAACAGTTTGCTGTATTTTACTATGTTAGTTTAAAGCCACACACACTATTGTTAATTTAAACATGATTTAAGCCTAGCCTACAATGTTCTCACAACATGATTTCAAATACATGGGGGAAAACCATACCAACCTACTAGGAGTTCTACACAACCAATATCCTACTGTTCGAAGTTTTCAGAATTTGTTTGCCCAGGTCCTAATCCCAACTTCTCATCTATTAAACTAAACTACATATGATTTGCTAACTAGAAAGAAATAAGGGTCTATTTCTATGGGTAGATTGGGATAAGGAGGAGAAAAAAAAACAAACCATACAACACAAAACCAAAACAAAAAAATCAAACAAAAATGTTCAGTTTCTCTCAAAAAATAAAAGGCTCTTCTTGTCTCATTGCAACAGAAAATAATTGAAGTACTCCTAAAAACACAAATAAAGTTCTATACAGTCACGGAATCTGGGTCTTCCCCTCCCACCAACTGTAAAAAGCAAGAGGGCAAGAGGAGTAAGAGATCTGGGTCCTAGCAGACCTACAAAAACTGCAGGTAGGGCAGTTTTCGTAAGTGTTCCTGTCTGACCAGCTGCTCTAAGTAAGTAGAGGTCAACATCTACCATCTATTTAACTGTCTGAAGCTAGGTTCACAGGTAACATGCCTATAGCAGATGCCATTTATCAATGCAAAAGAAAACTGAAAGGCAGGAGGGATCCCCTCCACTTTTTCTTTTAATGACTAGAGGCTTGCCTGGGTATCAACTGTAGCATTTAGGGAGGAGGGAAGATGAGAAATAGCCACTTTTATTACAAATTCATCAGTAACATTAGCACAACTGTCTAACTTGGTAAGCTCCTTCTCCCCAAATATCAGCAAAATTAAAATTGCTTTTTCCCCCTTACTAACCAGGCTTCTGGACTAGTTTCATGGTGGAAAATGCTATTGATACCATTTTTCAGAAAAACATTTTTACTAATTGTGACTTGTCGGAGACGGCGGGAGAAATTGCAACACGACCATCCAGGGAATGATCAGCAAATCTCGTTTATTTCACCAACAGGCTGCGGTTATATAGACATGATAATAAGCCTCATACATAGTGCAAAAGCTAGCTCATCATTGGCTTACAGTCAAATGTCATCCCCGCCCATACCTCCTTGTTCCTGAAACTCTTGTGGTTATACAGACCCTGTTTTTAACACTTCTCCGGCCTTCAGCCAACTTGCCCGTTGGTCAAGGACACAGTGTCCTTGCCTTATATAATCTTGTTTTTCTCACCCAGTTGTTTCTAACTTCACCAGCTGTATTTTATCATGTCCTTTTTCTTCCATCCAGAGTTCGATAAAACTCTCCACATTTCCCCCGTTTTCCTTTTGGGCGAGGAGGTTCGTCTGCCATATTTTCTGCATTGCATTGGTAATCATACCTCGAATACAATTGAGTACACAGGGCAGAAGGAGCAATAGTAACAATATCACACCCAAAAACCCTATTGCGTACATTATAAGACTCCTTAGCCATGGGCCAATTCCCAACCCCTTTAGCCAGTTCTCGACTCCTAAACCATCTTCCTTTTTTAATAGATGTAGCCCTTGTTGCAACTGCTTAATCTTGGTGTGGATAGAAACTGCATGGTCCGAGAGGTTCATGCAACACATACCTTCAAATTCGTCGCACCCATGTCCCTGAGCTAATAGAAGAAAATCGATAGCGGCCCTGTTTTGTAGCACTGCATGGTTTACGCTCTGTACATCGCTAGTGAGCATGTCAAGTATCTGAGATGTCTTATTAAATTCATCTTTGGTCCAGCATCCTAACTGTTCCACGAGTTTCATGGCTTTACCGGCTGCCGCACCTGGTACAAATATCGCTGTCATGATAAGCCGGAGATCACTCCAAAAGTTTGGGCTGCCAACGTTAGTGCATTGTAGTTCGTGTACGCTACGCTTGGTCCTTGTACTATTTGCACTACTACTATTCCATTTTAGTAATAATGACATGTTGGGGTGAAATAAGGTTAATTTTCCCAAATAACATGGTCCTCCCTGTGGCTGGGCAGGTATGCCATTCCAAGCTCTATCTCCACAAATAAGGAATATCCTATCGGGCAGTCTTTTTGGGGTAGTAACACTACTACCATTACAGTTTGAATACAATTGGTTGAAAACCGTGCTTGACTCCAGTGCTGAATCTAAAGTAGCCCAATCTTTTCTATGCACATTCCAATTTTGAGGGTTAATGGGGGTGAAGCTTATCCAATCCCCCTCAGCATTGTTTCCAAGGCTAGCATTGGCGCTCCCAAAGAGATCTAACTCTTCAGGAGGGGAGTGTAAGGTGGCATTAAGAGACAGTATTAGCTGACACTGCCTATGGCCATCCGGAAACATCTGTTCACTGGTACCAGAACTAGCTCTCGTAGTATTCATAGTCGTGTTACAGAGGGTTCCATTGTTGACCCAACCACAAAATTCTCCAGGTTCCCATATTGGTAGACCGACTAAACATGTACGAAAAGGGTTGGTGACTCCTCCCAGACTAAGGCAAAGCAAGGTTTGATTGGTTTGATTCGCTAATGTCACCCAAATGTTCTCTCTAGGCTGGTTAAATCATGTAATGCATACAACACTAGGCAGAGTAATAATCATAGAATCATAGAATCATAGAATCGTCAGGGTTGGAAAGGACCTTAAGATAATCTAGTTCCAACCCCCCTGCCATGGGCAGGGACACCTTGCCCTAAACCATGTGGCTCAAGGCTCTGTCCAACCTGGCCTTGAACACCGCCAGGGATGGAGCATCCACAACCTCCCTGGGCAACCCATTCCAGTGCTTCACCACCCTCACTGTGAAGAACTTCTTCCTTATATCTAATCTAAACTTCCTCTGTTTAAGTTTGAACCCATTACCCCTTGTCCTACCACTACAGTCCCTAAGGAAGAGTCCCTCCCCAGCATCCTTGTAGACCCCCTTCAGATACTGGAAGGCTGCTAGGAGGTCACCACGCAGCCTTCTCTTCTCCAGGCTGAACAGCCCCAACTTTCTCAGCCTGTCTTCATATGGGAGGTGCTCCACCCTCTTATCATCCTCGTGGCCCTCCTCTGGACTTGCTCCAACAGCTCCATGTCCTCCTTATGTTGAGGACACCAGACCTGTGCACAGTACTCCAAGGGAGGTCTCACAAGAGCAGAGTAGAGGGGCAGGATCACCTCCTTCGACCTGCTGGTCACGCTTCTTTTGATGCCGCCCAGGATACGGTTGGCTTTCTGGGCTGCAAGCGCACACTGCCGGCTCATGTTAAGCTTCTCGTCAACCAACACCCCCAAGTCCTTTCCTGCAGGGCTGCTCTGAATCTCTTCTCTGCCCAGCCTGTAGCAGTGCCTGGGGTTGCCCCGACCCAGGTGTAGGACCTTGCACTTGCCTTGGTTAAACTTCATAAGGTTGGCATCGGCCCACCTCACAAGCCTGTCAAGGTCCCTCTGGATGGCATCCCTTCCCTCCAGCGTATCAACCGAACCACACAGCTTGGTGTCGTCGGCAAACTTGCTGAGGGCGCACTCAATCCCACTGTCCATGTCACCGACAAAGATGTTGAACAGGACCGGTCCCAACACCGATCCCTGAGGGACACCACTCGTTACAGGTTTCCAACTGGACATCGAGCCATTTACCACAACTCTTTGCGTGCGGCCATTGAGCCAGTTTTTTATCCACCGAGTGGTCCATCTATCAAATTGATGTCTCTCCAATTTAGAGACAAGGATGTCATGTGGGACAGTGTCGAATGCTTTGCACAAGTCCAGGTAGATGACATCAACTGCTCTGCCGCTGTCCATCAGTTCCGTGGCTCCATCATAGAAGGCCACCAAATTGGTCAGGCAGGATTTCCCCTTAGTGAAGCCATGTTGGCTGTCACCAACCACCTCGTTGTTTTTCATGTGCCTTAGCATGTTTTCCAGGAGAAAACTGTTCCAAGATTTTGCCAGGCACAGAGGTGAGACTGACTGGTCTGTAGTTCCCCGGGTCTTCCACCTTCCCCTTCTTGAAAATGGGGGTTGTATTACCCTTCTTCCAGTCATTGGGAACTTCACCTGACTGCCAGGATTTTTCGAATATGATGGACAGTGGCTTAGCAACTTCATTCGCCAGCTCCTTCAGGACCCGTGGATGGATTTCATCAGGTCCCATGGACTTGTGCACGTTCAGGTTCTTAAGATGGTCTCGAACCTGATCCTCTCCTACAGTGGGCCTAAGGTCTTCGTTCTCACAGTCCCTGCATTTGCTTTCCAAGACTTTTGTGGTGTGGTCAGAGCATTTGCTGGTGAAGACTGAGGCAAAGAAGTCATTAAGAACCTCAGCCTTCTCCAAATCCATGGTAGCCAGTTCTCCTGATAGCTTCTGGAGAGGGCCTACATTGTCCCTAGTCTGTCTTTTATTTGCTATGTATCTATAGAATCCTTTCCTGTTATCTTTTACATCCCTTGCCAAACTTAATTCTAGCTGGGCCTTAGCTTTCCTAACCTGGTCCCTAGCTTCTCGGGCAATGTTCCTGTATTCTTCCCAGGCCGCCTGTCCTTGCTTCCACCTTCTATAAGCTTCTTTTTTCCCTCTAAGTTTCCTCAGCAGCTCCTTGTCCATCCATGGAGGTCTCCTGGCCCTCCTGCTGCACTTTCTTCTAGTCGGGATGCAACACTCCTGAGCACGTAGCAGGTGATCCTTGAATACCGACCAGCAGTCTTGGGCCCCCCTGCCCTCTAGGACTGTATCCCATGAAACCTTACTAAGGAGGTTCCTGAAGAGGCCAAAGTCTGCTTTCTTGAAGTCCAGGGCAGTGAGCTTGCTGCACGCTCTTCTCACCATCCTGAGGATCTCAAACTCAACCATCTCGTGATCACTAGAGCCAAGGCTGCCCTGGAGCGTTACATTTCCAACCAGTCCCTCCCTGTTGATGAGCACAAGGTCCAGCATGGCACCTCTCCTCGTCGGCTCCTCTACTGCTTGAAAGAGGAAGTTGTCTTCCACACAATCGAGGAACCTCCTGGATTGCTTCTGCCGGGCCGTACCGTCCCTCCAACAGATGTCAGGATGGTTGAAGTCCCCCATGAGGACCAGGGCCTGCGAGCGTGAGGCTGCTCCTATCTGTCTGTAGAGCGCTTCATCCACAGAGTCCTCTTGATCAGGCGGCCTGTAACAGATCCCCACCGTAATGTCCCCCGTTGCTGTTTTCCCTTTGATCCTGACCCACAAACACTCTGTTACCTCATCACCCATCCCCAGACAGAGTTCCATACTCTCTAGCCTATCACTGACATAGATAGCAACGCCCCCTCCCCGTCTGCCTGGCCTGTCTTTTCTAAACAGCCTGTAACCTTCCATTCCGACATTCCAGTCATAGGAGCCATCCCACCATGTTTCTGTGATACCAATGACATCATATTCCCGCAGCCTTGCACACATCTCTAATTCCTCTTGCTTGTTCCCCATACTACGGGCGTTTGTATAGAGGCACCTTAGCCGAGCTCCAAATGAAGCCGACTCAGTGGCTGGGGCAGCTGGAACATCTCTACATCGCTCCAAGCACTTATTACAGGTGCTGGCAACTGACCAGGAATGTTGGGATGGATCAATGCTCCCCTCCCCCAACACATCTAGTTTAAAGCTTTCCTGACCAGCCTGGCAAGCCTCCTACCAAAACAGCTCTTCCCCTTCTTTGTCAGACCAGCTCCACCAGCCTCCAGTAGATCTGGCCTCCCAAATGGAGCCCCATGTTCTAAATAGCCAAACCCCTGACTATAGCAAATATTATGTGATATCCCATTGTATCAATTCGCTTTCTTTCCTGATTTGTACTTATCCTTCCTTGTTCCCTTCAATCTGACTTGTCCTAGCTTTCTTACCCTTAGGTCCTTGAGACGTTGTAAGAGTAGATCTAACTCTTCTTCGGGGTCTCCACGTAATGGTCCTACAATCGAGTGTTGTGATATAGGTATTCTCTTTCTACACCTAACGGCTAATATACTAGACTGATTTTGAGCAGTTATTCTATAAACCACCCGCTCTAGTTCCCAACGCAAATAAGCTAAAATCTTTTGTTCTGCGGTTTCAAAAGCTGTACTGCAAGGTGTGTCCTTAGCCCAGTTTTCGCTTGCAATTCACTCTCCCAGGTAGTGTTATAATGTTGGAAGGCACACCTATTGCACCAGAGGTTGGTGATCAGAGACTGTTCTAACCAGAAGGTCTGATTGCAGCCTCCACACCTCAATGCTGTCCAAGCGGCGCAATCCTGATTGTCACACTCAAGACACTTATTCCCCCTAGGCCCGCGGATATTAAGTCTTTGCCAAGCCTCAATACTTCCAATCCAGTCCCCGAGTGTCCAGTGGCTTTTCTCAGTCTCAGTGAGGTTTCTCAGATGGTCACTTAGTTGATGCCGCAGGGGCTGTAGCGTAAGGAGTTCTTTATCTTCAACCCTCTTCCTGTCTGCCTCTGTTAAGTTCCCGGGTATCAGGAACATTAAGGGCAGGCTTAGTCCATCGTGATGGTACCCATATGTTTCCTGTAGGGGTAGAAACACATAGATATCCCCTTCCCCAATATATCACCTTTGCCGGATCCTGCCACTGTCCTGTTTTTGGATCCTTGTACTTCACCCATACCTCTCCTCTCTCCTTACTCTCAGCAAAGCTGTTATGTATTATCACTGGGGGTTGACTTGTCTCCCCAAATACACACAAATAGTTTATTACAAACAACACCTTCAGCAATCTGGACTGCGGATCTCCCACACCTTCATGTTTTTCAAGATACCTTTTTAGCGTCCCATTGGCTCTCTCTATGATGGCCTGCCCTGTGGGGGAATGTGCAATCCCGGTAGTGTGTGTGATTCCCCAATTGGCAAAAAACTGCTCGATCCTCCTACTCACATAGGCAGGTCCATTGTCTGTTTTTATCCCTTTTGGTGTACCCATTGCTGCAAAACAGCTGTATAGGTGCCTTTCTACATGGATTGCCCTTTCGCCCGTCTGAGCTGTCGCCCAGATATATTTACTATATGTATCAACAGTTACGTGGACATACTTTAAGCGTCCAAAACTAGGTACGTGTGTGACGTCCATCTGCCACAGTTCGTTGGACAACAGCCCATGTGGGTTGACTCCCAATCCTAGACCGCACCCACCATTGTGGTGGCTGCAAGTTGGGCAAGCCCTGACTCTACCTCTAGCTTCCGCTAGGGGTAGTCTAAATTCTCGGCTCAATCCCCTGGCGTTTTGGTGGAACATAGAATGAGCTTCCCTAGCCAATTGATGTTTTGACATGGGTGTATTTTGCTCCATCATTACTAATTCGTCTGCTCTGGCATTGCCCTCACCTAGACCAATATCCCATTTATGACTTCTAATATGAATAATAGCATAGGCATGTTCCCTAAGTTGTGCCGCTTTCCGTAGCTGCACAAGCAACTCAAAAAGCCTCTGATTTTGTATTTCCTTGATTGATGCATCTTCAATTCTCTGTACCACTCCTGCTACATATAAGGAATCGGTAACAATATTCAGCGGCTCTTTAAAGTTTATCATCGTCCATACTACAGCAAGGAGTTCCAGAGTCTGCAAAGTATCCCTTTCGTCTGCCGATAAGATCTTATGTTTCCAGCTGTCCTTCTCCTGCCATGTGACAGCAGCAGTTCTTGACCTTTTCCCAGCGTCTGTATATACGGTGAGGGCACCGGCGATGGGCGTATTTTCTTGTTTTGGTCGTGTCATCCATTGCCATTTCCCTAACCACTGCAGGGGGGCTGGGTTTAGCTTCCCCGTTTCTATAATACAGCTTACTCCCAGCAGTGCTTCCTGTAACTCCGCGCTGTTGTTCAAGTACCACTGCAATGCGTCTTTTTTCATGGGCATTCTAATTGTCGTGGGCTCGGCACCCATCACTTGCAGGGTCCGCTCGCGGCCTCTCTTAACCAATTCTGCAAGCATTTCGATCTTTTGTGATAGGGTTTTGTTTTGTTGCAGCGTAGGCGAGATCCACTCCAATACCCATAGCTCCCCCGTTTTCCTTTTAAGCTGCATCAGGGCAGCTAATGGGTACTGTTCGCCACACCAAATCGTGAGATCGACGGGTAGCTCTGGGTCGCGACGTCGAACTTGGCCCGTTGTGACTCGATCCATTATCTATCTGTTGCAAGATGTCTCGTTGGTGTGGTGTAATGTGCACTGGTACAGTTGGGTCGGTCCCTTTAAGCAATGGTCGCAAGTTGCTTAATAGTTCATTTGGTATTCCCACGATGGGTTTTAGCCACTGCAGGTCGCCGAGTAATTTTTGAGCATCATTTAATGTTTCGATCTGTGTTTGTAGCTGTAGTTTTTGCGGGGCAACTACTTGTTCAGACAGTGTCCAACCCAAGTATTTCCAGGGTGCTGTTCGTTGAATTTTTTCCGGGGCTATGACAAGGTGGAATTGTGCCAGTGTCCTTTGTTGTGAAAACGGAACAGGCTGGGCAAAGAGAATATCGTCCATGTAATGGTAGATAATTGTTTGTGGCCATTTTCTCCGTAGGGGCTGTAGAGCAGAGTCTACATAGAGTTGACACAACGTAGGACTGTTTCGCATCCCTTGTGGTAATACAGTCCATTCGAAGCGTTGATCAGGGCTCTCCCTATTCAAGGCGGGTAAGGTAAACGCAAATCGCCTCATATCTTTAGGGTGTAATGCAATAGTAAAGAAACAGTCTTTTAAGTCAATAATTAGTAATGGCCATTGTTCTGGAATCATTGCTGGATTGGGCAAACCAGGTTGCAAGGCACCCATTGGTTCCATTTGGTCGTTGACTGCACGAAGATCGTGGAGTAGGCGATATTTTCCTGATTTTTTTTTTTGATAACGAAAATGGGAGTATTCCATGGACTTGTTGAAAGTTTTAAATGTCCTTGTTCAAATTGTTCCTTCACAAGCACAGTCCTGAGGCTTGACATTCTCGACGCATATGTCCTGCGCCTCCACAACGATAGCATTTGATTCGACCACTAGGTGGAGCTCTAGGATTACTTATTGCAGAGGCTTGTAGGGGTGCAAGAGCAGCTAGTACCTGATTTTGACTTGCCTGTGCCTGTTCCTTCAGTCCTAGACCTAATTCTTTTATCGCCTCTACCAACATTGCCTGTGGCCCCACCGGGATGCTAGCTAGTCTGTCTAGAGCTTCTTCAATACTCCAGTCCGCGCCCATGGTGTTTAATACACTTCTGGTGGTGGCATTGCAGTTTTGAAGAGCACATTGCTTAAGCATCGTGCCTTTCATATAATCTGGAACCTCCGCTCGCTGGATGGCGCTAGCGATCTTATCAATAAAACTGCCAAATGTTTCTTCTCTACCCTGTTTTATCCCCATATAGGACGGAATTCCCCCCGGCTCTTTCACCCTATCCATTGCTTCCCTTGCCAGCCGCATGGCTTCCCGACATTTATCAGGGCCGATTAGAGCCTGAGCCTCAGTATGCAAAAAGGGTCCCAATCCCATTAGTTCTTCTAGGGTGACTCCCTGCAACGGGTCTCCAACAGCCCGATTCATCATCACACTCTGTTGGCATAGATTTTGCCAATGCGCATTAAATAAAAGTTGTTGATGCTGTGTAAAGATAAGTTTAACTATTCCCCGACAATCAGCTGGCAATAAAATATGCGTTCCCCAGATATAGTCTAGCATCTGTTTGACTGGCTCACTTTTAACCCCAAATTGGCTAACTGTAGATCGTAGCTGTGATAAAAGTTTCCAATCTAACGCAGTAATCGTGGCCTGAAGTCCACCTCCCACCAGCGGAGTGAAAACCACCGGACAAGCCAGCTCTTTTGCTGTCTCCATTGCCTCCCCATCCCCAAGCTCCAGGCATTCTTTTGCCAACGCCGCCCACGCTTCCCTCCTCTCCTTTGCAATAGCCCCCGCTAGGTCACTTTCTGCCCCAGGGATAGGCTCATTCCTAATTGGAGATGGTGGTGGTGGCTCCTCCGGACACGGAGCAGGGGGGGCAGTTGGCACATTCGCCACAGCCGTTGAAAAAGGGGGTTTGGGGAAAGGCATAGGGAGAGGATCTTCAGACCCTTCACCAGCCGGTGGCGGCAATACAACCGTGGACACAGCAGGGTGTAATGGGCAGTCTGACCAACCGGTATATCCCTTATTCTTCTCTTGAGCTGCCATGGCGTGATGGGCTGCCCCTTTTTCTACCTGATACTGTAATAACTCATTATGCACCACCCTCCACAACTTTCCCAGCTTTTTCGCTGTCTTATCATCATCTAATACGGCCTCCCATATCTTATCGCCAAATTTCCGCCACTCCTCTAACTCATGAACAGTATGTGGGTTCTGAAAACAATCCTTTGCATAGCCATAGGCTAAAAGCCCAGGGAGCTCCTTTTGGAGGTCTATCCCTTTTATCTGTCGCTTTTTTAAAAAGCATGCAAATAAATCATATGCTGCTTGCCTTTCCATCTCTTTGTTACTCGTCAGCGCTGTTGCAGCCCCACAAGGTCTCGGCAGCACGTATCGGCCAGGCTCTCCGCTGAGATCACCCAGGGCACGGCACCGCTCTCTTCTCTTGTCGGTGCTTAGTTGCCGTCCTCGCTGCTAAAGGACCCGAGCTCACTCGCCGCTCCGCCGTGGTCGCCGATTATCACGTCGGGGTCGCCATTTGTCGGAGACGGCGGGAGAAATTGCAACACGACCATCCAGGGAATGATCAGCAAATCTCGTTTATTTCACCAACAGGCTGCAGTTATATAGACATGATAATAAGCCTCATACATAGTGCAAAAGCTAGCTCATCATTGGCTTACAGTCAAATGTCATCCCCGCCCATACCTCCTTGTTCCTGAAACTCTTGTGGTTATACAGACCCTGTTTTTAACACTTCTCCGGCCTTCAGCCAACTTGCCCGTTGGTCAAGGACACAGTGTCCTTGCCTTATATAATCTTGTTTTTCTCACCCAGTTGTTTCTAACTTCACCAGCTGTATTTTATCATGTCCTTTTTCTTCCATCCAGAGTTCGATAAAACTCTCCTCAGTGACTTATAAACATTTAGTAAATGCAGCAAATTGGAAAAATTACCTGTTATGTCTTTCTATGTAAAGAATTAGAACTAAGGTAACCTTTGCACTTGTTGTTTGCTTTGTGTCTAGTATCAAAGTACATTTTGTGCTAAAAGATCACAACTGTTCTCAAAGAATTAATACTGCAAGAGAAATGAAGGTTATATTTATTCCTACACAGGTACCTCCTAGTATGGTTATTCTTTAGACAAGCTTTTTGAGAAAGTCTGCAGCCACCAGAGCTGCAGCTACATACAGGCCATTTGAACTGATTAAAGAACACAGCCCTAGTTCAGTGCTGTAAGACCACCATTTAACATCTACAGGAGGATAATAATCCCTTTAACAATGTCACAAGTGTATATACACTGAAGTACCACTTGCTCAAGCAAGCTATGAGCAAACAAGCAGAATAAAGCCTCATTTGCTGAGCTTGCTTTCTGACAGTGGCTTCCACTTTGACAACTTGTTGCTCCATTCTCAAACTATGAAACAGTTTTGCTTCCACAGTATGAAACATTTTATCTATACAGTAAGGAGAAGAAACAAGGTGAGTACTCTGGGCATGGTCTGTAGTAAAGCACCCCCATTCAAGAGTCCATGGCTTACCATTTCTATTAATTTTGATACTGTCAAGTCTTCCAACTGCTGAAAAGTTTCATACAGTAAGTGTAGTTGTTACACTGGAGACCCTTAGAATTTGCATTCAGTTGATGAGATCTACTGGATATCAGGCATTAGAATAAAAATTTAAGTCCCCTTAGCTCACCACAGCGTGAATAGAGAATAAGATATTGTAAGTGAAAATAATACCAAGTTACAGCAGATACATTCTGCCGTTTCTCCTGTTCTTGCATGCTGTGCAGCACACCATTGAAAAGCTTGAGTCTTCCACTTCTGAAGTAGATTCTTCCCTGTGCTTTTCAACTGGTCTGATTCAGCTGAAGGAATTAAGTTACAGCAGTTAGTGTTTTCTTCTAATCACACACGCAAAGGAAAAACAAGACTGTTTGTTTATACAGTTTGCTCACTCTTGGAAAACCAATTGAGGCTTGTTTGTTGTTGTAGTGCTTTTTAAGACAAGCCAGAACTTGCCACCTTTTACTTCCTTAGTGTTGCACACTGTCTAACATGGGAATAGATTATGAAATAAATGTTTGGAAGTTAGTCAAGCAAAGGACTGCTGGTTACTACATTATCACGATAGGGTCTGTTGTAGGAAATGAAAGGAGCAATTTCCTGGCCTACATTTGTTTCTCTCCAGAGTTGCTATGTAAATTACATCTTCTTTAACTCAGCAGCTAGTTCTTGTAATCCTGGTCTCACAAGAAGCCATGAAAGTCAGCTAGATAAATGAGGTAGCACATCTCTAAGCAACAGCTGTCAGCTGAAGACACTCTTAGCAGGTATAGCAGACTGCTCTCCAATTCCATCAGTTAGGCAGAAAGGTAACCAGCAGGCTTTGTACTTTTAGAAGGCCTGTCTAGTGCCAAGACTCTTCCATACTACTTGAGAGGAGCAGGAAGCCTATGCAGGAAGATGCATCTTCAGAAGGGAGAGGATATGCTAAGATTGTATTCAGCCCCAACTTCTGAAGAGTCCAGGAAATCTTGTCATCACAGGGAGTCTCTGCTGTTCTTTGTGAAAGATCTACCACCTTCCCAGTATCCCAATTCCAGTGTGACAAAGTGCACTGAGCATACATTGTTAGCTTGCATTCACAGAAAACTGGATTTAAGTCATGGCCTATGATGTAGTGGTTTCTCCATTTCCATTCATACTACATTATCCCTTGCGAGAATGACAGAGGTGAAGTGTTTTAACTCATTACAATGAGGAAACATTTTTTCCTCTGCCCTTTCAGCAGGATGGCCTGCTGGCTCAAAGCTAAGACTGAACTCTTATTCAATGAGAAGGTAAAGGGTTGCTGTCTTCGTTCACCTAGTTCTGGTACTCCGCGTGTGGACCGTTCTAAGCAATACACACCTTAATTGTTCCTATAAACACTGAGTGGCAGGAGAAACATGAAATTCCAAAAGCTTTGTCTTAAAATTCTTTGTAATCCCCTCATGGGTCATCAGACCTCTTTCAGGAGTCTAAACAGAACAGTAGCAACAAGGACCAAGTCCAAGACAGAATAATAGGAAAAATGGAAAATGCATGATGCTGAGAAGGCTCACAAGCAACATGGTCAGACAAATATTCTTCACTGCTTTTCCATACTGCAGGGTTATGTCAGACAGCACTACCAAACACCAGGTGAATCTGGTGAATTGTTAGGAGCTCAGTAAAGTCAGCATTCCCATTTTTTATTGGTGGTTTGGTTTTTTGGGGGAGGGGTTTTTTTTTCAGTTGGTTGGTTTGGTTTCTTTCTGTTTGTTTGTTTGTTTTGTTTTGGGTTTTGTTTTGGTTTGGTTTGGTTTTTTGGGTTTTTTTCTCTTCTTCTTAAGCCAATACAGACAAAACTCTTCTCTACAGACTTTGCCAGCCTAGGAAAAATAGCTAAACAATGGGACGTTGTTGTCATCTATAAATAGTACCAGGAACAAAAGCCCTAGTGAATTATTTAAGCTAAAGAGCAGTTTTATTATGAGAGAAAGTGGCTGTGAACTGGGAATAAATCTAGGTGAGAAATTAGAAGGCTTGAGAGGAGTTCTTGAACTATACCTCATCTCTTAGCAGCTAGGGAAAAAAAACCCCTAGTTATTTCAAATGTAGAACTCAAGTTCAAAAAGAATGCATCCTATTTTCCCACATTCACAGAATAATTAGATTTAGTTCAGTCCTATCATAATTTGCAGCTTTCTAACTTTCGGGTAAGCCAATATGCTGCCCTAAACTCAATATATGAACCAGTTATTTTATCTCTGCTGTTCTGTGAAGTGCAGATATTCACAGTGAATTCCCTGGCTGAAGAAAGTCATAGTCATTGCAAGTCTAAGAGGGAGTGTTGGTTGATGAGAAATTGAACATGAGCCAGCTTCAGTGTGCACTCACAGTCCAGA
This sequence comes from Strigops habroptila, assembly GCF_004027225.2. Lineage (NCBI taxonomy): Eukaryota > Metazoa > Chordata > Aves > Psittaciformes > Psittacidae > Strigops > Strigops habroptila. The sequence goes on from NC_044301.2 coordinate 24,930,579, forward strand.
AAGCCAACCGTATCCTGGGCTGCATCAAAAGAAGCATGACCAGCAGGTCGAAGGAGGTGATCCTGCCCCTCTACTCTGCTCTTGCGAGATCCCACTTGGAGTACTGTGTACAGTTCTGGTGTCCTCAACATAAGAAGGACATGGAGCTGTTGGAGCGAGTCCAGAGGAGGGCCACGAGGATGATAAGGGGGCTGGAGCATCTCCCGTATGAAGACAGGCTGAGAAAGTTGGGGCTGTCCAGCCTGGAGAAGAGAAGGCTGCGTGGAGACCTCATAGCAGCCTTCCAATATCTGAAGAGGGCCTATGAGGATGCTGGAGAGGGACTCTTCCTTAGGGACTGTAGCAATAGGACAAGGGGTAACGGGTTCAAACTAAAACAGTGGAAGTTCAGGTTAGCTATATGGAAGAAGTTCTTTACTGTGAGGGTGGTGAGGCACTGGAACAGGTTGCCCAAGAAGTGGTAAATGCTCCATCCCTGGCAGCGTTCAAGGCCAGGTTGGACAGAGCTTTGGGTGACATGGTCTAGCGTGAGGCCTCCCTGCCCATGGCAGGGGGGTTGGAACTAGATGATCTTAAAGTCCTTTCCAACCCTAACTATTCTATGATTCTGTATCAGAAACTGTATCTCTGGCCATTTCAGTGCATGAGCTGAGAGACCTTCCAGGTAGAATGTAAAGACTCCTAAGAAGAGAAGAAATAGGGTATTTTGCTAGTAATGAAAAAAATAGAACAAAAATTATCGGTGCAATCATACATATGCACTGAATATACAGCTTTATAGTTATAAAACTATACAGAAGTACAGCCTTCTTTTTCCCTCCTCACCCTACACAACCTTTAATTCTGATCAGTGTAAGCATCCACCATAACTGACAGCTCTTCCCACCCAGTAGGGGCACACTCCTATGAGATGCATTCTGACAGCAGCTCACTGACAACGGACTCCATATCTCAGTAACTGGGCTAAGAGAATCAATAAAAGATAAGCTGGTTGGGTACACTGGAAGGCAGAGTTTGCCTCCTTCCTCTTTCTTTTTGTTGTTTTAGATTTAAGATCTTTAATGTCAATCAAATGAGCAGTTATCTTGCAACTTCAATTTTCAACCATACAGCTTGTCAGCAGTACATTCTTCCCAAATCAGACTTACTACCAGCTCACAGGACATCTTTAACATTGATCACTTCATGTGTATATATTTGCTTTGCAGCTTTCATGGAAGAAATACAACTGGTCCCAGTAGTCCCTGTTGTCTTAACAGGGAGAGTTAACAAACTCTCAGTGCAACAGGAGTAGAGATTTGTGCCATTAGTCATGTTAGTACCAGCATTCCAGAAACATTCTATACTTCATTCATAGAGCTCCAGCAAGAGCTTTGACATATTTCCTGAAGAAAGGGTGTCAATAGAATAATTTATTCTGACACCATGGCTGTCAAAGTGATGATACAAATGATGTCAAAGTGATGAGCACCTCCCGTATGAAGACATGCTAAGAAAGTTGGGGTTGTTCAGCCTGGAGAAGCTGTGTGGAGACCTCATAGCAGCCTACAGATATTGGATATCTGAAAGGGGCCTACAAGGATGCCAGAGAGAGACTCATCATCAGGGACTGTAGCAATAGGACAAGGGGGAATGAATTTAAACATAAACAGGGGAAGATCAGTTTAGCTATAAGGAAGAAGTTCTTTACTGTGAGTGTCTTGGGTTAAGCTATAGCAGTCATTTTTTCTTCTGAGTAGCTGGTGCAGTGCTGTGTTTTTGACTTTCAGCCTGGGAACAATGCTGATAACACCAATGTTTTTAGTTGTTGCTAAGTAATGTTTACTCCAACCAAGGACTTTCTCAGTCTCATGTTCTGCCAGGGAGGAGGGAAAGCTGGGAGGAAGCAGAGAAAGGACACCTGACCCAAACTGGCCAAAGGGGTATTCCATGCCACAGCACGTCATGCCCAGTATATAAACCAGGGGGAGTTACCCGGAAGGCCAGAACGCTGATTGGGTCGGGCTGGGTATCAGTCGGCAGGTGGTGAGCAATTGTATTCCCTCCCCTTGTTATTTCCCTTATCATTATTATTATTGGTGGTAGCAGTAGTAGTGTTGTATTATACCTTAGTTACTGGACTGTACTTATCTCAACCTGTGGGAGTAACATTCTTTCGATTCTCCTCCCCATCCCTCCAGGAGCATGGGAGAGGGAAGAAGATGGGGAATGAGCGAGTGGCTGCATGGCTCTGAGTTACTGGCTGGCCGTAAACCACAACAGTTCTTTGTGGCGCCCAACGTGGGGCTCAAACCCATGACCATGAGATTAAGACAGATCTGACCAGAGTGTGTCTAATCGTATTTGTGATAAGCATTCATTGTTTCGGATTAATAGTCACCCGTCAAAATGCTGATTTATTGGCTCTCAGAGTTGTTGCGCTTGATCTCAGAGTTTCAGCATGTCTGTCGTGGTTTGAGCCCAGCCGGTAACTCAGAACCACACAGCCGCTCGCTCACTCCCCCCCCCTCCCCCTTCTTCCTCCCCCCGCTCCCGGAGGGATGGGGAGGAGAATGGGAAGAATGTAACTCCCACGGGCTGAGATAAGAGCAGTCCCGCAACTAAGGTATAACACAAAACCACTACTGCTACCACCAATGATAATAACGATAAGGGAAATAACAAGGGGAGAGGATACAATTGCTCACCACCCGCCGACCGATACCCAGCCCGACCCGAGCAGTGATCTGGGCCTTCCGGGTAACTCCCCCGGTTTATATACTGGGCATGACGTGCTGTGGTATGGAATACCCCTTTGGCTAGTTTGGGTCAGGTGTCCTGTCTCTGCTTCCTCCCGGCTTCCCCTCCTCCCTGGCAAAGCATGAGACTGAGAAAGTCCTTGGTTGGAATAAACATTACTTAGCAACAACTAAAAACATCGGTGTTATCAGCGTTGTTCCCAGGCTGAAAGTTAAAAAAACACAGCACTGCACCAGCTACTAAGCAGGAGAAAAATGACTGCTATAGCTGAACCCAGGACAGTATCCACCCCTTATTCCATACCATTCACGTCATGCTCAGATCCCACATCTCTCAGCACACCATCACCCCTGTCCCATATATACACATATATATACACCCACACCCACACACAGAGAAAGATATCGTTCCCTAGTCCATGGACCAATCCCTGTAAAATTGCTGAACTCATCCAGTCCATGATGTCAGGCTCCATCTCTTGTAATAGTCTTTCAGGGCAGGAGGGACGGTACATAGTGTTGGGTTGTTGCCTGCTGATGATACCGCCAAACTCATCTGGTCACTGCTGAGCTCGTCTGGTTTCCTCAAAATTCATTCTTTGTTGAGGTGATGATCGGAGGGAAGTCAGGGTCAATGGCTGGTGACCTGAAGATATCTAGCTGGTGGGCTATAAAAGTGTTATAGAGCAGGCAACAGCGTACAATTGAGTTCATTGGCTGTTCTCCCCCAAAATCAAATCCCCTTGAGGTACACATCGGACTTCCCCATCTTCCCGCATTACCCACCAAGTATATCCAGGTCCCTGAGCAAAAGCAACCCCACGAGTGGGTTTGCCTTTACCTGAAGCAGGAATAACCCAGACTGTCTTCCCCAACAAATTCTTTATGTGCACCACAGGAACTTTATCCCCCTCTACAGTACGTAAAAGTTCTGATTGGGCTGGGCCAGCCCTGTTGGCAGATCCCCTACTGTTGACCAACCAGGTGGCTTTTGGTAAATGTGTATCCCAGTGTTTGAAAGTCCCACCACCCATTGCTCTCAGTGTAGTTTTTAACAGCCCATTGTACCGTTCGATTTTCCCAGAGGCTGGTGCATGGTAGGGGATGTGGTATACCCACTCAATGCCATGCTCTTTGGCCCAAGTGTCTATGAGGTTGTTCCGGAAATGAGTCCCATTGTCTTCGAACTCTCGGAGTTGACGAATCAGGAAATCCACTGTTGGTGATACTCCGTCATTCCAGGTCATTGATGCCAATGTGTGGGCATATGATGATGGCGCACTCCGTGTAAGTTTCCGCCACATGGGTCGTGTACATTCGACTTCATCTGGGTCTACGGATGTGTTCCTGGAATCCGGCCTACGATAGATCATCTCTATAATGGCTGATTCCCTCAGGGACTGGATGCCTTTCTCTATCGTGGTCCAGTTGGCTGAGCGATTCGTAATATCGTCTTTGTAGGGAAACCTTTCCTTCACAGCTGCCAGGAGCCGCCTCCAAAGACTGAGGGCTCGCTTCTCTCTTGCAATCGCTTTGTCAATTCCTCCTTCCTTAGCAAGTGATCCCAGCTGCTTGGCTTCCCTACCTTCTAGTTCATGACCGTCGGCCCCATTGTCCCAGCACCGGAGCAACCAGGTGACAATGTGCTCCCCTGGAAGACGGGTGAAATCTTTTCGCATATTCCGCAGTTCGGTTGAGGTCCGGGGTCGAGAAGTGACCTCTTCTTCTTCTTCCTCTTCCTCTGACCCACGTAGTAGTAACTCTTGTTCAGGTGCTGTTGCATATAGTAATGGCACTGGGTCTTCATCTTTCTTCGCTTCACGGGTTGCTCTTTGTGCCTTTCGTCTGCTTTTGCTTACAGGGGCAACAGACATTGTCACAAACTGGACATTTGGTTTAGCTGCAGTGTTTGTCACTGTGGTTGGAGTGGCTGCAGTGTCTGCCACTAGGATTGGAGTGGTTGCAATGTCTATTGCTGGGGTTGGTGCAGCTGTTGTGCTTGGGAGTTGAGTAACACCAACAGCTGCATTATCTGTTGCTGTCGGGGTTTGAGTAGCTACTGTGCTTGTCACTGGGGTTGGTGTAGCTGTGGTGCTTGGAGTAGCTATATTGTCTGTTGCTGTCGGGGTTTGAGTAGCTACTGTGCTTGTCACTGGGGTTGGTGTAGCTGCAGTGCTTGGAGTAGCCATATTGTCTGTTGCTGTCATTATCTCAACCTTTCGAGCCCCACGTTGGGCGCCAAAAAGAACTGTCGTGGTTTGAGCCCAGCCGGTAACTCAGAACCACACAGCCGCTCGCTCACTCCCCCCCCCTCCCCCTTCTTCCTCCCCCCGCTCCCGGAGGGATGGGGAGGAGAATGGGAAGAATGTAACTCCCACGGGCTGAGATAAGAGCAGTCCCGCAACTAAGGTATAACACAAAACCACTACTGCTACCACCAATGATAATAACGATTAGTGAAATAACAAGGGGAGAGGATACAATTGCTCACCACCCGCCGACCGATACCCAGCCCGACCCGAGCAGTGATCTGGGCCTTCCGGGTAACTCCCCCGGTTTATATACTGGGCATGACGTGCTGTGGTATGGAATACCCCTTTGGCTAGTTTGGGTCAGGTGTCCTGTCTCTGCTTCCTCCCGGCTTCCCCTCCTCCCTGGCAAAGCATGAGACTGAGAAAGTCCTTGGTTGGAATAAACATTACTTAGCAACAACTAAAAACATCGGTGTTATCAGCGTTGTTCCCAGGCTGAAAGTTAAAAAAACACAGCACTGCACCAGCTACTAAGCAGGAGAAAAATGACTGCTATAGCTGAACCCAGGACAATGTCGTACCTTACTTACAACCAGTATTTGCTGTTTTAGTGTTTATCGGCTGGGGGACCTGGGCTAAGGTTCTTGTTTCACTGTACTTCATTGTAATGACTTGTAATACAATTGGCTCATTGATCATGAAACTGGTCTGGCTTGCGTTCCCAGCATGGTCATCACATCTATACTTTTGGAGGTATATAATGGAAGTTTTTAGCAATTACATTTCTTTTTTTTTTCTCCTTGGGGGGTGAACCTATGAAGGAGACATTCCTTACACCCCCCGCTCCCCCACCAGTCTATTTACAGCAGCATTTGAGAGTTCTAAAGGTTTTGGATGGCCTTTGAATGCCCTTGAGACCTGCCTGCTGATTGTGCTGGGGATCAGCATGTTGGCACACATACAGAGCGTGTTTTACCCATGGCCAAGCCACCCTAAGTACACCCTATTTCATCCGATCTCGAAAGTTAAGCAGTGCCGGGTTTGAGTCTGGTCTAGGGTTAGACGATGATATAGGAGGACCACCAAGAGATTTTCCCCGAGTCCGGACAGTCATGAGTGGCAGGGTGCGTGGGATAGGATGGGCAAGTATCTAGGACAGTGGGCCCCTCCAGTGCTTTGGAACTTCACCCCTGAACAAGTGCAAAATACGGAAAAACTAGTAAAACACTTAAACGAGGTGTGCTGTCATCTTGGTTATACCAGAGAGGGACAAATCATGGCAACGTGCTGGGGCTTGGCCTACGCCTACAGAGCCCTGCTCAACACTATCCAGCACCTTCAAAGGGAAAAAGATGTCTCTGGATCTCATAGCAAAGCAACAGACAACACAGCTACGCCAACTCCAAGCACAGCAGCTACACCAACCCCAGTGACATGCACAGCAGCTACTCAAACCCTGACCACAGCAGACAATGCAGCTACTCCAACTCCAAGCACCACAGCTACACCAACTCCAGCGTAGTTGGTACAGCAGCTACTCAAACCCCAGTACCAATAGGCACCAGTACAGCAGCTACTCAAACCCCAATACCAACAGGCAATGCAGCTGTTGGTGCTACTCAACCCCCAAGCACAGCAGCTGCACCAACCCCGACAACAGACACTGCAACCACCCCAATCCTAGTGGCAGACGCTGCAGCCACTCCAACCACAGTGACAGACACTGCAGCTAAACCAAAGGACCAATTCGTGCCAGTATCGGTTGCCCCTGTAAGCAAGGGGAAAAGCAAACGAGAGGCACAAAGAGCAACCCCTGCAGTGAAGAGAGATGAAGACCCAATGCACTTACTACAGGGGACAGCATCGGAACAAGAGATATTACCATGTGAATCACAGGAAGACGAGGAAGAACAAGAGGTGACTTCTCGACCCCGGACCTCGACCGAGCTGCAGAATATGCTGGGATCACTTGCTAGGGAAGGAGGAATTGACAAAGCAATTGCAAAAGAGAAATGAGCCCTCAACCTTTGGAGGCGCCTCTTGGCAGCTGTGAAGGAAAGGATTCCCTACAATGATGATGTTATGAGTCGCTCAGCCAACTGGACCATGATAGAGAAAGGCATCCAGTCCCTGAGGGAATCAGCCATTCTAGAGATGATCTATCTTAGGCCGGATGCTGGGAATGCATCCGTAGATCCAGATGAGGTTGAACGTACATGACCCATGTTGTGGAAACTTACACACAGTGCACCATCATCATATGCCCACTCTTTAGCATCAATGACCTGGAATGATGTAGCACCACCAACAGTGGATTACCTGATTCATCAACTCCGAGAGTTCGAAGACAATCTCACCCCTTCCATCATTTCAGCTGTGGAAAAACTGTCCCAGGAGTTCAAACATTTGAGAGACGATCTATCCAGCTCCCCACGTGTATCAAACTGTGTCTCAGCTGTTAACAGAAGGCACCCTACTGCTCGAGAGAGAAGATATAGGATGTAGACGCCACGGGCCACCCTATGGTTTTACCTGCGGGATCACGGAGAAGACATGAGAAAGTGGGATGGAAAACCTACCTCAGCTCTGGAGCAACGGGTGCGTGAACTGAAGAGGAGAACAGTCAATGATGATCCTCCCATGAAAGTTGCTGCTCCAGTCTCTGGCGAGCAATTTCCCAGATGGAGTGGAAGAGCTTATTTTACTCAAGCTCCTGTGATAAGGAATACTAATCCCTTTCTACAAGGCATAAGTGGACAATCTTATGGTTGCTATTAGAGGGTACTTGAGGTGATGACGAAGAAGGAAGGGGAGGAGGAAAATCTCCACAGATGGAGACAATTAGTTTGACTCGGAGATGGTCCACACACAGACCACACAGGGGTATGTGTTAGATGGGTCTAACACTGTGGAAGTGGTCCGTGGTGGACCACCCCGATCATCTAGAATGAGTGTGTACAGCAAAGGGCCAGCAAGGCCACTCCTCCTGGCGCAGACTGGCCCCCTGCGTTAGAACGAGTTTGCACGGGGAAAAAGAGCAAGCAAGGCCACTCCTCCTTGTTGACGCGGGAGTCACGGACAACGCTGAGACGACCAATGTGATCAAGCGATTGCCAAAGTTTATTGCCGATGCATCTGACTATATAGTTACATTGTTCTGTTAGCTAAGCGTCATACACCCGGATACAACGATTTCATTGGTCCTCCCAAAAAGTCTAACATGCTTACTTTGCTAAATATCGCGGTTTACTTGCTAAATATTGCATATCTGTCACCATCCTTAAAACCTCCTGCTTTTTGTAATTTCACATCCTGTTCTTTCTTTCAGTGGAAAGTTTCAACACAACCGTTACTTCTTTACACATAGTTTTAGTTCCTTATACATAGCGTTAGTTCCTTATACATAGCTCTAGCTGCTCTTGCTAAGTCTTTGCAGTTTCTGCTCACACTTCCTTATGCATAGCCTTAGCTGCTCTTGCTAAGTAACCCTATAGTTGCCAAAAGGCCTAAGCTCTGCTTCAGGCAATAGTTCTGCCCATTGATCTGTGGCCTCTGCTCACCTCCGTTACCGGCCTATCCACACCTCCTGGTGCAGGTTGGCCCCCTGCATCAGGATGAGTCTGCACTTTTGGCATTTAAAAAGCCCGGGGTTCGAGAGAGATCGAGAAGGAGGCAGATCCAACTACCTTTTATGCTCGACACTACCTCTGCGGGGACACCCACCAAAGTAGTGCCGGCCACCCCATCTCATCATGATGCACCCCAGAGCTGGCCTCTTGGTCATTGTATAAGTGTGTGGGTCAGTAAAAATCTGTGCCTAACCTAGTTTCTGGTAGCCTTTAGGTATCTCTCTTTCTAGCTGGTAATATCTCTGGATTTTATACCTATTCTGGATCTTGTAATAAACTTTCTAGCAGTTTGGTGTGTGCGTGCGTGGCTTACGTCCTTCTCCACCCAGAATCCTTCGATCCCTGGAACATAAATTGGCTACGAGGATTGGATTCCAGTATTGAGAAAGCAGCCACACCCGGGTTTGGTGAATAGTGGGGCCGAGTAGTGGAGTGCACAGCTACCGGATCGCGCCACTGTCGTACGTGTGTTTGCCTGTTGGGGGTCGCGTAATCATGTTTAAGAAAAAGAGTCCAGCAGCGACCCCTGCCTCTCCACCGGTGGAGCGACCGGGGTGGGAACCAGAACCCTGAAGTACTTTGTGGGATAGGTTGGAAACCTGTACCCAAGTAGGTCTGGAACCCTGGAATGAACAGACCCCCATGGACTCATTAAAATATTGGGGACAACTCGTAGTGCTGCCCCAGACAAAAATGAAGGAGAGTTTACAGCCTGCTGGACGCATGGGGGGCCACCTCCTCAGTGCCTTTAAGATCATTTGGGGACATAATCAAGTGTTAGAAGAAAAGATAGGACAATTAGAAAGAGAACTGCAGGCGGAAGGGGCCAAAGGCATTATGCAGCAACAAGCTTTAGTGGCTGCCACCCAGGCGGGGGCGGGGTGGTAGGAAAAATTGGAAAAATTAGCTGCCTCCTATGCAGTGCGGGCAGCGCAACGCTGAAGAGGGCGTCCCAAAAAAACCAATGACCCCGGACCGTGAGTACGCGCAGTCATCACCCAGCCAGACTGGGATCCAGAAACGTGGGATGGGAATATCTGGAGCTCCTCGGAGAATGAGGAGGAGGAGAAGGACCCAGAGCAGGGCATTGAATCAGTTCGGGCCGCTCCGGTGGTTAAGAGAAGGGGGGCACTGGACCCCCTCTTGGGGTGGTGGGCAAGGGCAGATGTTATGGAGGATTTTCCACCAGAAGATGTTAAAAACCTACTGGCCAAGTATAGTCAGCGGCCTCGTGAACGGCCACAACAGTGGCTAGTACATCTGATGGAGGAGGGTGCGGACAGTGTCTTGCTGGACAGTGTAGACGCCACCCATTTTAATGGATTGTCCAATGATCCCTATGTGCAGCAGGCACTGTGAGCATTACCAGCAGGGGCAAATGTCCCCCTCAGTATTGTGATAGCCTAAAACAAGCCAAAGTGTTCCAAACACCATTAGGGAAAGTGAAAAGGGGATTGAGAGGGGGAGAGGTCTGGCAAATTGACTTTATAGGGCCACTACCAGAACATAAGCATCAACGTTATGCCTGTGTAGCAGTAGATACCTATTCTAGTGTTGTGGTTGTGATTCCCACTCAGTATGCTAATAATTATGCAACCATAAGATGTTTAGAAACCATCGAACTATACTATGGAATCCCAGTAGAAATACAATCAGACAATGGCACTCACTTTAAAATGTTAAGGTAGCCCAATGGGCAAATGAACGAAACATCTCTTGGACGTGGCATTTGCCACACCATCCACAGGGAGCCGGGCTGGTAGAGTGCATGAATGGACTCTTAAAAACACAACTAAAACGTTTGGGTGGGGGAACCTATGTGAAATGGGTAGACCATTTGAGTGAGGCACAACGGGTGTTAAATAATCGAATGATATCCCCCACCTTAACACCCCTAATGTTAATGAAGGGCGAGACCCGCGCGGTGGCACGGGTTGCCCATGGTTCTGTCATAATAGTAGGAGGAAAAGATTATTCAGTATAGCCCGACAAAGGTAGTATTGTGATGGCGCAAAAGCAGCCCCTAACGCTTGATCCACAGCAGGAGCAATGGCTCCTGACGTACAGGTCCATGTAAAACCCAGTTCAGAGATATTAATGCGAGTCATTGTTTTACACCCAGATTTGAAAAGGCTAAATATACAGCTCTTGAATCCTGTACAAACAGATCTTGAAAAACCCATCTTACTGGGCCTAAAAAACAAGTCCACCAAGCAACAGGTCCTCCCCCTTGAGACGTGGTGTAACATTTATTATGTCACCGGTTTAGGAGAGTTACGATCTCCTATCAGAACCTTTCCTGGCAGTCAGGTATGGTATCAGAAACCAGGAACTTCCACTCCGGTGGCTGCAGAAGTTATAGCAGCAGATGATTCACATGCAGTCACCATTGTATGTCCAAATTCCACTCAATGGCTTCGAGTCCCAGCTGAGCATTTACAGAGAAGAGAATAGGGATGGGGTGGGGGGGAGCATAGCAATTTTTGTCTTCTATTCCCTGCAGACTTTTAGCCTGGCCTGTGATACAGCCTCGAACCAATGTATGGATCACCCTTGCCAATCTCACCCACCATGACGCTCTCTGTTTACACTGTCGGATCCATTTTCGATATGTCTAGTGGGTGTTCCCTTGTCGACAGAAGAACTCCGGAACGTTGTTAATAATTCCCTCTAGGGAGCACGCTCCCCACCCCCCCACACCCCTATCCCCGCCCACACCCCCACCCCCCCCCCCCCCCCGCCACGCGGTGCCGCGGAACCCATGGTGGCACAGCGCGGTAGTCTGACGTCAGGCCGGGCTGGCACTGCCTGCATATGCTGAAGTTGGCAACCGGGTAAAAAAAAAAAAAAAATAAAATTGGAAACTGAATACTCTCAAGAAAATATAACTGACTCGATGCAAATTGATGGCACCACCATGATTGTCACTGCCCTTGATGGCCGCAAGTGGGTCATGCCAGTAAAATGCCTCCGTGAGAGCAAAACGCTTAATAGATCTGAATTAGGTGCAGAAGCTTCCTGGCATAACCAGGATTATGGAGTCAGTGCACACTTGGTCATAAATCTCCAGGTGTGGTATCGAGGAAGCTTAACCATAGACATGTCCCCTGAGCTTGGAGGGAAGTGGTGGATAGGAGGTCCTGATGGATTTAAGAAGGAGTTTACTATCATTGCTGTCTTATGCTCCTTCCTCTCCAAAAATAGGCCCTTATGTAGTCAAGCAGAATCACATCCAAGAGCTATTGACGGGGCCAGTTCGCTTACTGAAGAAAGTGGTGTTGTTTCTATTCACCATCAACATGTCATCCATCAGACCTCACTGCGCCCCCCCTTCCTCTCCATGCTCCACATGGCCTGGCTGGCTTGGCTCCACGGCTGCTCCATCCAGGGCACCCGGGCCAGGAGAGACCTGCTGGCCACGACGCTAGAAGGAAGAGGTGCTGGGCTGAGAGTTTTCAACACTATGAACATTGAGGTTTTAGCCAACAAATTAGAGGCTATGGGGCACTGGCTCGTGTTAGAGGTGTTGCCTACCAGGGAATTAACAAATGAGAAAGACCACTAGATGCAGCTGTGAGTGTTGGGCATCGAAAAAATAACATCTCTCTTGCTCTTCGCTGCATCCAGGCCCAGATGTGGATGCAGACTGTTGTTGCAGGTGTCCTGAGAGAGGGGGATAACGGTATCCTCCCCACCGAGATCCGAAAGATCGTGTGAGATGCGGCCACAGAGAAGGCGCGGCAGCTCCAAGCCTGCTGTCGGCTTGTCAACCTCACCCACGACCAAGTCCTCAACGCAGTCATCACCTACATTCTGATTGTTACAGGGCCATGTATCAAAAAGATCTACCCCGTTGGGGCCCTGGGGGTTAACACAAATGGGTCTGTGGTCTGCCCCCTGGACCACCACCTGTGGGCGAGGGTGGGAAATGGTGGTCGGTAGATGGGGAAGCTTGCATTTTGGAAAAGGGGCTGGGATTCATATGTAAAATGATGCCCTTAAGGCAAGCGCCAACCCTTATCGGTATGGATTTGTTACTTGTAAAAGAGATGTTAGAGCATGTAAATTTACCGCAGCTGTTAAACTGTACATCATGATGGTAGTGTTATAAAGCAGATAATGGAACAAATTAAGGAGGTGGGAGTACACCACTGGTGGAAAAATTTTTCTTTGGCTGGTCCCCCACGGCCACCAGCATCCTCAATGCATTGTTGCACCCTGTAGCGGTTATTTTGCTAATGCAAATTTATGTGTGCATTGCCATGATAGTGACTTGTTATTGGATGAGGCAGATGAAACTCTGCATTGACAAAGAGGTGCAAGGACTGAGCCTGGCCAAATGCCTCCTACCATAGTGAAGGGCAAGACTGGGTTGGCCTCTGTGTTTGCCACCAAGAAGAACCTTTAGCTCCGCTGCTGGCTGCAACCCAGTAGGCGTTGAGCGGTGGGGACATATGTCATGCCAGACCCTAACTTCGTCTATTTGCTGGAGCGGTTACTGAGGTGATGACGAAGAAGGAAGGGGAGGAGGAAAATCTCCACAGATGGAGACGATTAGCTTGACTCGGAGATGGTCCACACACGAACCACACGGTGGTATGTGTTATATGGGCCTAACACTGTGAAATTGGTCCGTTGTGGACCATCCCAATCATCTAGAATGAATGTGTATGGCAAAGAGCCAACAAGGCCACTCCTCCTGGTGCAGGTTGGCCCCCTGCATCAGGATGAGTCTGCACTTTTGGCATTTAAAAAGCCCGGGGTTCGAGAGAGATCGAGAAGGAGGCGGATCCAACTACCTTTTATGCTTGACACTACCTCTGCGGGGACACCCACCAAAGTAGTGCCGGCCACCCCATCTCATCATGATGCACCCCAGAGCTGGCCTCTTGGTCATTGTATAAGTGTGTGGGTCAGTAAAAATCTGTGCCTAACCTAGTTTCTGGTAGCCTTTAGGTATCTCTCTTTCTAGCTGGAAATATCTCTGGATTTTATACCTATTCTGGATCTTGTAATAAACTTTCTAGCAGTTTGGTGTCTGCGTGCGTGGCTTACGTCCTTCTCCACCCGGAATCCTTCGATCCCTGGAACAAAGCCTCTCTGGTATGGAGGACGATGGCTGAAGTACAAGTATGGGGAGGCCTGGCAGATTGACTATATCACACTCCCACCAACCCGCCAAGGCAAGCGCTATGTGCTTACCATGGTGGAAGCAACCACCGCATGGCTGGAAACATACGCTGTGTCCCACGCCACTGCCCGGAACACTATCCTGGGCCTTGAGAAACAAGTCTTGTGGCGACACGGCACCCCAGAGAGAATTGAGTCAGACAATGGGACTCATTTCCGGAACAACCTCATAGACACTTGGGCCAAAAAGCATGGCATTGAGTGGGTATATCGCATCCCCTACCATGCACCAGCCTCTGGGAAAATCGAATGGTAAAATGGGCTGTTAAAAACTACACTGAGAGCAATGGGTGGTGGGACTTTCAAACACTGGGATACACATTTACCAAAAGCCACCTGGTTGGTCAACAGTAGGGGATCTGCCAACAGGGCTGGCCCAGCCCAATCAGAACTTTTACGTACTGTAGAGGGGGATAAAGTTCCTGTGGTGCACATAAAGAATTTGTTGGGGAAGACAGTCTGGGTTATTCCTGCTTCAGGTAAAGGCAAACCCACTCGTGGGGTTGCTTTTGCTCAGGGACCTGGATATACTTGGTGGGTAATGTGGGAAGATGGACAAGTCCGATGTGTACCTCAAGGGGATTTGATTTTGGGGGAAAACAGCCAATGAACTCAGTTGCATGCTGTTCCCTGCTCTATAACACTCTTATAGCCCACCAGCTATATGTCTTCAGGTCACCAGTGACTGGCTCTGACTTTCCTCTGATTATCACCCCAAAGAGGAATGAATTTTGATGAAACCAGATGAGCTCAGCACTGACCAGTCTTTCAGGGCAGGAGGGACGGTATGTAGTGTTGGGTTGTTGCCTGCTGATGATACCGCCAACTCGTCTGGTCACTGCTGAGCTTGTCTGGTTTCCTCAAAATTCATTCTTCATTGAGGTGATGATCGGAGGGAAGTCAGGGTCAATTGCTGGCGACCTGAAGATATCTAGCCGGTGGGCTATAGAAGTGATATAGAGCAGGCAACAGCGTACAATTGAGTTCACTGGCTGTTTTCCCCCAAAATCAAATCCCCTTGAGGTACACATCGGACTTCCCCATCTTCCCGCATTACCCACCAAGTATATCCAGGTCCCTGAGCAAAAGCAACCCCACGAGTGGGTTTGCCTTTACCTGAAGCAGGAATAACCCAGACTGTCTTCCCCAACAAATTCTTTATGTGCACCACAGGAACTTTATCCCCCTCTACAGTACGTAAAAGTTCTGATTGGGCTGGGCCAGCCCTGTTGGCAGATCCCCTACTGTTGACCAACCAGGTGGCTTTTGGTAAATGTGTATCCCAGTGTTTGAAAGTCCCACCACCCATTGCTCTCAGTGTAGTTTTTAACAGCCCATTTTACCATTCGATTTTCCCAGAGGCTGGTGCATGGTAGGGGATGCGATATACCCACTCAATGCCATGCTTTTTGGCCCAAGTGTCTATGAGGTTGTTCCGGAAATGAGTCCCATTGTCTGACTCAATTCTCTCTGGGGTGCCGTGTCGCCACAAGACTTGTTTCTCAAGGCCCAGGATAGTGTTCCGGGCAGTGGCGTGGGACACAGCTTATGTTTCCAGCCATGTGGTGGTTGCTTCCACCATGGTAAGTACATAGCGCTTGCCTTGGCGGGTTGGTGGGAGTGTGATATAGTCAATCTGCCAGGCCTCCCCATACTTGTACTTCAGCCATCGTCCTCCATACCAGAGAGGCTTTAACCGCTTGGCTTGCTTAATTGCAGCACATGTTTCACATTCGTGAATAACCTGGGCAATAGTGTCCATCGTTAAGTCCACCCCTCGATCACAGGCCCATCTATATGTTGCATCTCTGCCTTGATGGCCTGAGGTGTCATGGGCCCACCGGGCTAAAAATAATTCACTCTTATGTTGCCAATCCAAGTCCATCTGAGCCACTTTAATCTTAGCAGCTTTATCCACTTGCTGGTTATTCTGGTGTTCCTCAGTGGCCCGACTCTTGGGTACATGAGCATCTACGTGGCGTACCTTCACCACCAGGTTCTGCACCCGAGCAGCGATATCTTGCCACAATGCAGCAGCCCAGATGGGTTTACTTCTGCGTTGCCAGTTGCTCTCCTTCCATTGCTGCAACCACCCCCACAGGGCATTTGCCACCATCCATGAGTCAGTATAGAGATATGTACTGGCCATTTTTCTCGTTCAGCAATGTCCAAGGCCAGCTGGATGGCTTTCACCTCTGCAAAATGACTAGATTCACCCTCTCCTTCAGCAGTTTCTGCAACTTGTCCCAGGGGACTCCACACAGCTGCCTTCCATCTCCGATGCTTTCCCACAATACAGCAAGATCCATCAGTAAACAAGGCATATTGCTTATCACTCTCTGACAGTTCATTATATGGTGGGGCCTCTTCAGCACTCATCACCTCCTCCTCTGGTGACATTCCAAAATCTCTGCCTTCTAGCCAGTCCATGACTTCTAGAATTCCCATATGACTGGGATTTCCTGGTCAAGCTCACTGTGTAATTAGAGCGGCCCACTTACTCCATGTAGCATCAGTTGCATGATGTGTAGAGGAGACCCTGCCTTTGAACATCCAGCCCAGCACAGGCAACCGGGGTGCCAGGAGGAGCTGCGCTTCAGTGACGATCACTTCTGAAGCAGCTCGAACCCCTTCATAGGCTGCCAGTATCTCTTTTTCAGTTGGAGCATAGCCAGCCTCAGATCCTCTGTATCCCCAAATTCAAAAGCCGAGGGGTCGACCTCAGTTCTCCCCTGGAGCTTTCTGCCAGAGGCTCCAGGTAGGACCATTCTCCCCAGCTGCAGTGTAGAGCACATTTTTCACATCTTGCCCAGTCTCAACTGGTCCAAGGGCTACCGCATGAACTCTCTCTCGTTTAATTTATTCAAAAGCTTGTTGTTGCTTGGGGCCCCATTTGAAATTGTTCTTCTTCTAGGTCACGTGATAGAGAGGGCTTACAATTAGACTTGAATTTGGGATGTGCATTCTCCAGAACCCCACAACACCTAAGAAAGCTTGTGTTTCTTTCTTGTTAGTTGGTGGAGACATTGCTGTTATCTTGTTGATCACATCTGTGGGGATCTGGCAGCGTCCATCTTGCCATTTTATTCCCAAAAATTGAATCTCCTGTGCAGGTCCCTTGACCTTACTCCGTTTTATGGGAAAACCGGCCTTCAGCAGGATTTGGATTTTCTTCCTCCCTTTCTCAAAAACTTCTTCCGCTTTATCACCCCACACGATGATGTCATCAATGTATTGCAGGTGTTCTGGAGCTTGCCCCTGTTCCAGTGCAGTCTGGATCAATCCATGGCAGATGGTAGGGCTGTGTTTCCACCCCTGGGGCAGTCGGTTCCAAGTGTACTGGACGCCCCTCCAAGTGAAAGCAAACTGTGGCCTGCATTCTGCTGCCAAAGGGATTGAGAAAAATGCATTGGCAATGTCAATTGCGGCATACCACTTGGCTGCTTTTGACTCCAGTTCATACTGGAGTTCTAGCATGTCTGGTACGGCAGCACTCAATGGTGGCGTGACTTCGTTCAGGCCACAATAGTCTACCGTAAATCTCCACTCTCCATTAGACTTTTGCACTGGCCATATGGGGCTATTAAAGGGTGAGCGGGTCCTGCTGATCACTCCTTGGCTCTCCAATCTACGGATCAGCTTATGGATGGGAATCAAGGAGTCTCGGTTGGTGCGATATTGCCGCCGGTGCACTGTTGTGGTCGCAATTGGCACTTGTTGTTCTTCGACCTTCAGCAACCCCACAACAGAAGGATCCTCTGAGAGACCGGGTAAGGTGGACAGCTGCTTAATTTCCTCTGTCTCCAAGGCAGCGATACCAAAAGCCCATCTATACCCTTTTGGGTCTTTGAAGCACCCTCTCCTGAGATAGTCTATGCCAAGGATGCATGGAGCCCCTGGACCAGTCACAATGGGGTGCTTTTGCCACTTCCTCCCAGTCAGGCTGATTTCAGCTTCCAGTACAGTTAACGCTTGGGATCCTCCTGTCACTCCAGAAATATAAATGGGTTTCACCCCTTGATACCTTGATGGCATCAGGGTACACTCTGCACCGGTATCTACTAGAGCCTTATACTTCTGTGGGACTGATGTGCCAGGCCATCTGATCCACACAGTCCAGTAAACCCCATTATCCCTCTCCTCCACCTGGCTGGAGGCAGGGCCCCTCTAATAGTGATCATAAAATTCTCCACTTCTGTCTTGTAGAAAGGGATTAGTATTCCTTATCACAGGAGCTGGAGTAAAATCAGCTCTTTCACTCCATCTGGGAAACTGCTCACCAGAGACTGGAGCAGCAGCTTTCCTGGGAGGATCATCCTTGACCATTGTTCTCCTCTTCAGTTCACGCACCCGTTGCTCCAGAGCTGAAGTAGGTTTTCCATCCCACTTTCTCATGTCTTCTCCGTGATCCCGCAGGTAAAACCATAGGGTGGCCCGGGGCGTGTACCTCCTATATTTTCTTTCTCGAGCAGTAGGGTGCCTTCTGTTAATAGCTGAGACATGGGTTGGTACACGTGGGGAGCTAGATAGATCGGATAAATCGTCTCTCAATTGTTTGAACTCCTGGGACAGTTTTTCCACAGCTGAAATGATGGAAGGGGTGAGATTGTCTTCGAACTCTCAGAGTTGACGAATCAGGCAATCCACTGTTGGTGATATTCCATCATTCCAGGTCATTGATGCCAATGTGTGGGCATATGATGATGGTGCACTCCGTGTAAGTTTCCGCCACATGGGTCATGTACATTCGACTTCATCTGGATCTACGGATGTGTTCCTGGCATCCGGCCTACGATAGATCATCTCTAGAATGGCTGATTCCCTCAGGGACTGGATGCCTTTCTCTATCGTGGTCCAGTTGGCTGAGCGATTCGTAATATCGTCTTTGTAGGGAAACCTTTCCTTCACAGCTGCCAGGAGCCTCCTCCAAAGACTGAGGGCTCGCTTCTCTCTTGCAATCGCTTTGTCAATTCCTCCTTCCTTAGCAAGTGATCCCAGCTGCTTGGCTTCCCTACCTTCTAGTTCGTGACCGTCGGCCCCATTGTCCCAGCATCGGAGCAACCAGGTGACAATGTGCTCCCCTGGAAGACGGGTGAAATCTTTTCGCATATTGCGCAGCTCGGTTGAGGTCCGGGGTCGAGAAGTGACCTCTTCTTCTTCTTCCTCTTCCTCTGACCCACGCAGTAGTAACTCTTGTTCAGATGCTGTTGCATGTAGTAATGGCATTGGGTCTTCATCTTTCTTCACTTCGCGGGTTGCTCTTTGTGCCTCTCGTCTGCTTTTGCTTACAGGGGCAACAGACATTGTCACAAACTGGCCATTTGGTTTAGCTGCAGTGTTTGTCACTGTGGTTGGAGTGGCTGCAGTGTCTGCCACTAGGATTGGAGTGGCTGCAATGTCTATTGCTGGGGTTGGTGCAGCTGTTGTGCTTGGGAGTTGAGTAACACCAACAACTGCATTGTCTGTTGCTGTCGGGGTTTGAGTAGCTGTTGTGTTTGTCACTGGGGTTGGTGTAGCTGCTGTACTTGGAGTAGCTGTGTTGTCTGTTGTGGTCAGGGTCTGAGTAGCTGCTGTGCTTGTAGTTGGCATAGCTGCGTTGTCTGTTGCTTTGCCATCAGATCCAGAGACGTTTTTTTTCCTTTGAAGGTGCTGGATAGTGTTGAGCAGGGCTCTGTAGGCGTAGGCCAAGCCCCAGAACGTTGCCATGATTTGTCCCTCTCTGGTATAACCAGGACGACAGCACACCTCATTTAAGTGTTTTACTAGTTTTTCCGTATTTTGCACTTGTTCAGGGGTGAAGTTCCAAAGCACTGGAGGGGCCCACTGGCCTAGATACTTGCCCATACTATCCCACACACCCTGCCACTCATAACTGTCCAGCCTCAGGGAAAATCTCTTGGTGGTCCTCCTATATCGTCGTCTAATCCTAGACCAGATTCGAACCTGATACTGCTGAATTTTTGAGATTTAACGAAAGTTAAAAAAACACAGCACTGCACCAGCTACTAAGAAGGAGAAAAATGACTGCTATAGCTGAACCCAGGACAGTGTGTATATATATGTGTATATATATGAGACAAAAGTGATGCTATATTTTAAAATATGGGATCTGAGCATGATGTGAATGGTATGGAATAAGGGGTGGATACTGTCCTGGGTTCAGCTATAGCAGTCATTTTCCTCCTTCTTAGTAGCTGGTGCAGTGCTGTGTCTTTGACTTTCAGCCTGGGAACAGTGCTGATAACACCAATGTTTTTAGTTGTTGCTAAGTAATGTTTACTCTGACCAAGGACTTTCTCAGTCTCATGCTTTGCCAGGGAGGAGGGGAAGCCGGGAGGAAGCAGAGACAGGACACCTGACCCAAGCTAGCCAAAGGGGTATTCCATGCCACAGCATGTCATGCCCAGTATATAAACCAGGGGGAGTTACCTGGAAGGCTCAGATCGCTGCTTGGGTTGGACTGGGTATCGGTCGGCAGGTGGTGAGCAATTGTATTCTCTCCCCTTTTTATTTCCCTCATCATTATTATTATTGGTGGCAGCAGTAGTGGTTTTGTATTATACCTTAATTACTGGACTGTTCTTATCTCAACCTGTGGGAGTTACATTCTTTTGTTTCTCCTCCCCATCCCTCCGGGAGCAGGGGGAGGAAGAGGAGGGGGGAGTGAGTGAGCGGCTGTGTGGTGCTGAGTTACCGGCTGGATTTAAACCATGACAAATCCTTACTGTTTCTTGCAGATTGAAAGTGGGTCTTCTGTAGAAATAGTTACTGCCTGACATTTGAAAGACACGATCAGAAATTAACTCCCACAAACAGATCATGAGAAACTGAGGCGCAATAATCAAGATCAGTTCATAAGCTTCTTGACTTTAAGTCCTTTATTCCTTTTTCTGTTTCTACAAACTATTTTTCCATTCACATGCCCTGCTCGCTGCTGGTTTTGCGTCTCATTGATGCACAGTGAAAGGACGAAGTTGTTAGAGAGGGACCACACATCTTTAGCATTGACATCATAGACAATGTCATACGTAAGCACTCAGTTTAAGTCACAGTCTGTGCAATAGATTCAGACACTCCTGTATTAAGTTACATGGAAAACAGCAGTTGTTGAGAGAGGCTCACCTCAGCTCTTGTGTCAGTTTGCTGAAGAGAAGAGCTTTTCAAAGGTATTGCTTTTTGAAACTTAAATGTCTGAGTCGAGTTGGAAGGAAACAGGTGAATAGTATCCAAGCATTGGAGAGTTATGCATCAAAATGGTAACTTGCTGCTTTCATCTCCCTGTTGAAGCTAACCCAGAATATCCTGTCATAGATTCTGACTGACTTTGCCTAGATTAGTGACCCAGCTGGTATTCTCCTCTTCTAGCAATTCTGTAAAAACACTTTCTTTGGTCAGCTACATCAATTTTTGGTTTACTTTTTTAACAATGGATGAGATTTATGCAGCATACAGTCCCATCCAACTTATATTTCTTTTAATGTCATAGAATCACTGGCCCTCTTGCACAACACAGACCTCTAAAGGGCTGAGACTTCTGCCTGAGATCTCTAGCTTTGTTATTAACCTGTTAGCAGTGTCATCTCTGTGGGCCATGGACACATCTTGCCACATTTCTGTTTTAGTAGTGATGTCTATGTAACTGACATTGCCGTGGAATAGCATAAATCACTGCAAGCTGGAGAGCCTCGGACCTCATGGTGTCAAGTCCTGACAGCTGTCTTGAGAGTCCCATGAGAGGTGCAGGGAAGTGAAAGAGAACCTCGGCCAAAGCCCTGTGCAGGGGTAGGTCAGGGACAGCTCCCAGTGCCACACAGCACTAGCCAGGTACCCCTTTACTTTTGAAATAATTGTCCCGTTTGCTCAGCCTTTCATCCATTTCCCAGCTTGGATTTAGCCCATCACACACAGTCAGTGCAGTGGCTGTCTAGCACTTCTCGAGGCACTGCAACAGGCTTGCTTTGGGAACCGACAGAAGCAATGAACGTCAGGCCTGCCAGGAGGGAGTAGTGTCTGCCTGGTTGGCGGGTGCCTTTCCCAGCTAGAGGAAGAGACATGCTCTTATGACACTTCTCCCAACAGCAGGAAGCCTGCCTGGGTTATTTTAGGAGCAGAGAGATAAGTTTGGACAGACGATGCCAACCACAGACTCCACTTTAGTTGATCGTCCGCTGGCAGGGTGCATTCATTCAAAGAGCTGCCTGAGCTTGGAATATAGTGTGACGATGATGGGAACTGTTCTTCAAAACCCCATCACCTGCTGCACTACACGAATGTTCTGAGCGCTGCTGGCTGACACAGCAGATCCAGAGTGATGGGGTATCTCTCCCGGCAGGAAAGCAGCGCTTTGTACTGGCAGCATCTGCCTACGTACCAGGGCCAGTGACCGTGCAGGGGGATAATGGCTACAGAACGGAATGAGAATGTTTGACCTCCAGAGCACAGCATGAGTCAGTTTTTCTCTTCCCAAGGGAACTACTGAAGAAACAAATATTATTATGGATGATGCAGATGAGAAAATGATAAATGGGGACAGGGGAGGAGAATGTATTGTTTAAATGGAAATGTTTTAATTCATCAAATTTCATTTCCTATCAGTGCATCTAAAATTCAAAGAAGTACCATTTTGACGAATAGAGTGAAAAATCACCACTCAACATTAATTTCCAAACAAGCCGGGTACCTGCGGGTGGGGTTTCCTCAGGTGTGGGGACCCCGCAGAGGCAGCCTCATGCCCTCTCGTGTTACTCCATGGCTAAGGCACCCACTTCAGTGCCACAAACGTTTACTCAGAGCAAACCAGCTCTTTGATTGCAGGTTTTCTGGAGGTGAAAGATAAAGCAAAGTGACATCTTTGTGCTACCGTAGGATTTTTCTAATAACTAATTACTAAAACGATACTGTAGAGGTTTTAAGTGGAGTTCTCTGTACCCATATACAAAGAGCTTAAACCAACTTTGCCCTGTTGCATTTTAACTGCAATGTTCTCATCTCCTTACCAAAAAAGGTTCTAGTGTAGGGACACGAATGGGAGGTGACCATTCAGTTACCTTCACAGAAACTGACTCAACTAGAAATTACCTTTTCCATTGATTTTTTCTTACACAACCTTTTCCATATTCCTTCCAGTTTTCACTTACATGCACTCCTATACTCCACACTTCAGCATGAGCCAAATCTCCAAGGAACTTACTTTGAACCTTCTATATATAGAGGTGGTCTTACATAATTGAAGCGTATTAAACCCTTAGGGTTCACAATGCTGATTGAGGGTGGGTTTTTTTAATCTACACTGCATAGAATCACCTGTGAAACCCTAATCTAAGGTATCTGTAAGGATAGTCACTTCAAGAAAATAGTCACTAGAAAAGAGAGGCCAGGCAGACAGGGAGGGGGCATTGCTATCTATGTCAGTGACAGGCTAGAGAGTATGGAACTCTGTCTGGGGACGGGTGATGAGTGAACAGAGTGTTTGTGGGTCAGGATCAAAGGGAAAACAGCAATGGGGAACATTACGGTGGGGATCTGTTACAGGCCGCCTGATCAAGAGGACTCTGTGGATGAAGTGCTCTACAGACAGATAGGAGCAGCCTCACGCTCGCAGGCCCTTGTCCTCATGGGGGACTTCAACCATCCTGACATCTGTTGGAGGGACGGTACGGCCCGGCAGAAGCAATCCAGGAGGTTCCTCGATTGTGTGGAAGACAACTTCCTCTTTCAAGCAATAGAGGAGCCGACGAGGAGAGGTGCCATGCTGGACCTCGTGCTCACCAACAGGGAGGGACTGGTTGGAAATGTGACGCCCCAGGGAAGCCTTGGCTCTAGTGATCACGAGATGGTTAAGTTTGAGATCCTCAGGACAGTGAGAAGAGCATGCAGCAAGCTCACTGCCCTGGACTTCAAGAGAGCTGACTGTGGCCTCTTCAGGAGCCTCCTTAGTAAGGTTTCATGGGATATAGTCCTAGAGGGCAGGGGGGCCCAAGACTGCTGGTTGATATTCAAGGATCACCTGCTACGTGCTCAAGAGTGTTGCATCCCGACTAGAAGAAAGTGCAGCAGGAGGGCCAGGAGACCTCCGTGGATGGACAAGGAGCTGCTGAGGAAACTTAGAGGGGAAAAAAGAAGCTTATAGAAGGTGGAAGCAAGGACAGGTGGCCTGGGAAGAATATAGGAGCGTTGCCCGGGAAGCTAGGGACCAGGTTAGGAAAGCTAAGGCCCAGCTAGAATTAAGTTTGGCAAGGGATGTGAAAGATAACAGGAAAGGATTCTATAGATACGTAGCAAATAAAAGACAGACTAGGGACAACGTGGGCCCTCTCTGGAAGCTATCAGGAGAACTGGCTACCATGGATTTGGAGAAGGCTGAGGTTCTTAATGACTTCTTTGCCTCAGTCTTCACCAGCAAATGCTCTGACCACACCACAAAAGTCTTGGAAAGCAAATGCAGGGACTGTGAAAATGAAGACCTTAGGCCCACTGTAGGAGAGGATCAGGTTCGAGACCATCTTAAGAACCTGAACGTGCACAAGTCCATGGGACCTGATGAAATCCATCCACGGGTCCTGAAGGAGCTGACGAATGAAGTTGCTAAACCACTGTCCATCATATCTGAAAAATCGTGGCAGCCAGGTGAAGTTCCTGATGACTGGAAGAAGGGCAATATAACCCCCATTTTCAAGAAGGGGAAGGTGGAAGACCCAGGGAACTACAGACCAGTCAGCCTCACCTCTGCGCCTGGCAAAATCTTGGAGCAGATTCTCCTGGAAAACATGCTAAGGCACATGAAAAACAACAAGGTGGTTGGTGACAGCCAACATGGCTTCACTAAGGGCAAATCCTGCCTGACCAATTTGGTGGCCTTCTATGATGGAGCCACAGAACTGATGGACAGGGGCAGAGCAGTTGACGTCATCTACCTGGACTTGTGCAAAGTGTGCGACACTGTCCCGCATGACATCCTTGTCTCTAAATTGGAGAGACATCAATTTGATAGATGGACCACTCGGTGGATAAAGAACTGGCTCGATGGCCTCACGCAAAGAGTTGTGGTAAATGGCTCGATGTCCAGTTGGAAACCTGTAACGAGTGGTGTCCCTCAGGGATCGGTGTTGGGACCGGTCCTGTTCAACATCCTTGTCGGCGACATGGACAGTGGGATTGAGCGCGTCCTCAGCAAGTTTGCCGACGACACCAAGCTATGTGGTTCGGTTGATACGCTGGAGGGAAGGGATGCCATCCAGAGGGACCTTGACATGCCTGTGAGGTGGGCTGATGCCAACCTTATGAAGTTTAACCAAGCCAAGTGTAAGGTCCTACACCTGGGTCAGGGCAATCCCAGGCACTGCTACAGGATGGGCGGAGAAGAGATTCAGAGCAGCCCTGCAGAAAAGGACTTGGAGGTGTTGGTTGATGAGAAGCTTAACATGAGCCAGCAGTGTGCGCTTGCAGCCCAGAAAGCCAACCGTATCCTGGGCGGCATCAAAAGAAGCGTGACCAGCAGGTCAAAGGAGGTGATCCTGCCCCTCTGCTCTTGTGAGACCTCACTTGGAGTACTGTGCACAGGTCTGGTGTCCTCAACATAAAAAGGACATGGAGCTGTTGGAGCGAGTCCAGAGGAGGGCCACAAGGATGATAAGGGGGCTGGAGCACCTCCCATATGAAGACAGGCTGAGAGAGTTGGGGCTGTTCAGCCTGGAGAAGAGAAGGCTGCGTGGTGACCTCCTAGCAGCCTTCCAGTATCTGAAGGTGGTCTATAAGGATACTGGGGAGGGACTCTTCCTTAGGGACTGTAGCGGTAGGACAAGGGGTAATGGGTTCAAACTTAAACAGGGGAAGTTTAGATTAGATATAAGGAAGAAGTTCTTTACAGTGAGGGTGGTGAAGCACTGGAATGGGTTGCCCAGGGAGGTTGTGGGTGCTCCATCCCTGGCGGTGTTCAAGGCCAGGTTGAACAGAGCCTTGGACCACGTGGTTTAGGGCAAGGTGTCCCTGCCCATGGCAGGGGGGTTGGAACTAGATGATCTTAAGGTCCTTTCCAACCCTTACTATTCTATGATTCTATGATTCTATGAATTGGATGTTAAAAATACAATAAAACCACTAACAGGTTACTTGGGTCAAGTAATTGATGGCATTGAAATGCTTTTGTGAGGTGGAGTTAGGTCATCCAAATGTATAACATTTCCTAAAGAATAACTGTATGCATTTCTCAGCATTTGTATATTAGAAGTTTACATTTGGTAAAATAAAGCAAATATCTCCAGTTTAGACCTACAAAGGTCTGAGGAATAAGAAAAGTTTTCATCAACTTTATTACTGCTATAGAAGAATGCTTGCAAATAGGTGTTAACTATCACAATTGCTATACATTTGCATACTACTATTCAGTCCTCTGAAGATGTGAAAATGATCTCTCTACAAGTAGCGCACTATTTACAAATAATCGAGCCTTATTCTTTCCATTGGTTTAAAGTGTGAATGAAATGAATTTTGGGTTTCGAAACCAAAATAAACAAAGCCCGCTCTTACAAAAAGAAAATACAAAATATCCAGCCGAGAGCGCACCCTAGAATTGTTCCCTGGCTGGTGTCTTGCAGGCACTAATGCCATCCCGCTCCCATCAGGAAGGTCCTGTTTTAGAGAGAACAAGCTTGGACTTTAACTATAAAACTCTGATAAAAAGCATTTTTTTTATGTTATTCAAGATAAAAGCCTGTGTAGTTTCCCAGATTTCTGTCTCACAGACAAATTGGTCATGCTGTTATCAGGAAAACAACCAGGATTACTATCACAACAGGGTTGACAGAACTAGTGTACACCAACTAGCAAGAGCACATGGGTCAGAGAAACATGTCAATCCCCACCTTTCTTCCCTTACTACTAATGCGTCCCATGGAGCTTAGCTCACCCCTGCCCCTTGTATGGGATTACAGCTTTCCCAGACAGCCCAAGATCTTGAGGGGGTACCAGCTTGCATGTGTTTCATAGTCTACAGGCGCAGAGTTCCACCTGGCTATTGCATATGGTAGTAACTCCAGAGCCAGGAGCCTTCCCTCACCTGGGCACAGCACCAGGCTGCTCGGAAGCCTAAACTGGTGCCTCCACCGTGCAGTCCTTGCACCATTTGAGTGAGCATCAACACAGCCCCACCACTCTCCCCCTCATCTGGAGGACTCACTGCAGGTGGATCAGCGCAGTGCCACAGCACAGGGAAGGACAGACAGCGTTCTCCCAGGGAACTGGCACAGCACGCAGAATGGAGGATAGGGTCAAAGCGTATACAATGTTTTATTGAAAAAATACCAATGTTCTGTACATAAAGTACAACTTAATGGGCTTGATAAACTCTCCAGAGGCTTATTGGTTAATACAGGTCATCTTCTTTTTCCTCTAAGGGCATAAAGCAAACAATGAAGCTGCAGGTCCTCTGTGCTTGTGCAAGTGCAATCCCACTACTGTGTGTGCAGCATAGCGCCCAGCTCTACACACGGGACTCCAGCATGCTCAATGTACTTTGATGGATGGTCTGCAAGAAATTTAAAGCATGGAAGAACTGCACAGGACTGGTCCTTCAATCCACTGCCAATTCAAAACTTATTGCAAGATCTCTGCTATCCTAAACAGTCTGCATCTGCTTATCCAATATTTCTGACAAATAAATACAAAAATAAATAGGGATCTGGCCTCACAGAACCTCAAGTCTTAGAAGCAACAGTTTGTAACAAGCTACATACATAATTCTAACTATATCAACAATTTATTTAAATCTCTATCAATAAATGTAATAAAAGTATAAATTCTTATCCAATACTGAGGGTTTAGTTCTGGAAATAAACCCAGAAAAACAAAGCTTTTTCAGTCCTCTCTTACAACTTACTGTGCTCTTCGAAAATGCTTTATAGCTGAACTTCAGCAGAAACTAGCTGCTATATAATGTAATTTAGCCCCCAAACCTAATATAAAAAGCTTTTAAAGTCTTTTTACAGTAACTGGCTTTCATGTCCTAACTTTACATATAGTTACTAAAAATACTGCACATAGCAGTGCTGACTAAAAATAGGTTTAGTGTTAAAACTACATGCACAAATGCTGGAGTACCAAAGCAGAAACTGAATAATGCGGCAGCTTCACAATTAACTTTGGTTGCTAATTGGATGGTATAACAACAATACTGCAATTCCAAAAGATATGTATGTTGCAAATGGAAAGACAATGGACAGGACTGGATGAGGAGAAACTTCTTAGGCAAAAAATACTTTTTTTCTTCTCCATTTTAAAATGGAATGTCTTTTATCACCAAGAAGGCAAACGTAGCCCAGCGTTAGAAGCTTGTACTAAATCAGGAGTAAATTGTGATGACTTCTCGGCCACCACCTCTCACAAGTAGTACTCTCTCCAGACCCTCCGTCAAGACTTCAAGGAACTCCATGTCTGTTTCAAGAAAGTCAAGGACAACAGGAATATCAAACCCAAAATACACAGTGGTTAGCCTGTGTTGGGTCTCTGTGGGAAGGCCTTGGCAGTGGTGAGGCTGCAGGGGCATCCTCTGGGAGATGAGACCAGGGGCTGCCCCATATTGCACAGAGCCAATTTCAGATGGCTCCAAAACAAACCCACCACTGCCCGAAGCTGAGCCTGGCAGCGATGCTGGTGCACTGGGTTACACAGCCACACTCCCTCCCAGCCACCCTCTGTGAACATTGAGTGTTCTTCGGTCACAGTGGCTCAGCCTCCCCAGGGAAGGGTGGAGCAATAAGCATCTTCACCTATAACCTCAAGTTTAAAATCTCTACTGAGCTATATTAGCTGCAGTTAAACCTCCCTTATGCCAAGAGGAGTTTTTATCCTTTCTTTAGCCAGCACACTGTTATGAAACAGCATTACTACTACTATCTAGGTTTAGGAGAAATCAATCACTTGGTCTGTGATTTGTGACATACATTTTTTGCACAGGCCAGTGAAAGGCTCGCTAATTTAACAGTGCAAACCAAGGCTGAAGAGCAGCTATGGACCAAGAACTGCAATGCCAACCGGCTCACCAGATCACAGCCCTCAGCTCCCACCTTGCTCCAGGGCACAGTGCAAGTATCCCTCTATGTGCCAAAACACTCTGGGTTTGAATTTTAATCTTACCAGAGCATTGCACTTGGAGCTAAGCTCCCAAATTCTGATGCATGAGCTATGCCTGCAACACGCCCTCTCCTTCAGGACTTCTGTTCACTTGGATTCAGACATCACTCTGCCCAGAGTGCTGGCTGCTGTGAATGCACCTTAGACATCTGCTACATCCACTACTGAGAACTAAATTAAACAGATTTAATTGAATAAATAAATCAAGTAAGAGTTTAAAGAAGACTGAATTAAAACCTATAAGGCTTCCAGAGCAACCAGTGGCAACTTTTACTTTAGCAATTACTACATAACAGCCACAAGAAACCAGTACCCTCCAGTCAGTGGACACTTTGTCACACATTACAGCTTAACAGCATTTGTGGCAAAACAAATTCAAAGAAAGATCCTCTCTGTGGCCCAGGCCTTGCCTGAAAGGATACAGTTTTCATCACCATCAGCATTCTTTGGAGGACCAGGCATGTTGAGGAGAACAAGTCTGGCATCATGGGATCTATTTACAATAACTTCATTCAGCTTCACTGCTGTGTGCATTCTTCGGACATTAGACTGGTTTCTGTAGAGGAAGCACATTTAGACTTACTGTTAGAAACATGCCTCTGAAAATGGAAGTATTAAAGAGGCCCTTAAAAGCATACCTGAAATCTCCTAAATACCCCGTTACATGTCAACACACATTAAATATTTTCAAAGTTAATGATGAAGGTACAAAAGAGATTTCACAGCATTTTTCAGGTACAGCTAGTCCACGGGTTTTAAGATCCCTGGATCAAGTCTCCAGTTTACAAAGTTATATTGCTCTTCAAGAAGCATGACTTACAAAGGTGATGTAAGTCTTGCGCAAGAAGTTAAAATGCATTTGCACAAGGGGAGACACTCTTTGATCATGGACATTTGTGACTGCAGAGCCTTCCCTTTAAGCAACCCTCCCCAGATCCCCTCACTCCCCTGGCAGCACAGACCATGCACCTCTCCAGACTTGGTACCGAAAAACTCTGAGATCCATCAGAACCAAACAAGAGACCAGCACCGCTGTGCTCAGCCCACACTTCCTACACGCACACTTGGCTTTTTGTGTTGAACAGCAGTTGACATCTCCAGAGAAAGCCTGATTTCCTACAGATCCATAGGCTGGAACATAGCCTACAAATGGCTGGGTGTATGCCTGCTGACAGGGCCCTCCTGGAGTCTAGTAAGAGTTTTAACCTTTCCTTCAGCTGGACACTAATCAACCTCTCTGCCTGGCTATTTACAAGAAACACTGATGACCCAAGTAGCTTTAAAATCTCAATCATGCTTTCAAATTTGAGTAGCCACTGGGTTCAACAGTTACACGAAAGAAGGGAATAGGTGCAGCATGATCTCAAAAGCCTCTGCTCCTTAAGAATCCAGGCTAAGAGAGGCAACAGGATTAATTATTCAGAATCTAGTATCACAAAATAACACCCATTCATGCAGAAACAGAAGTAGAAAGTATCCTTCATGGATTTTGAGCCAGGGAATGATTCCTTCCTCCAGGAAATCAACCATTATTTTGGTAAGGTAAAAGGAAAAACAATACAGAAATAGACTCATAAAGGAAAAATGTTTGTTTGGGTATGGGGTTTTTTTTTTCCTTCATTTAAAAATATTAAAAACATGTATTAGTAGAAACTAATCAAATAGAAATCTATAATTTTGTTAATTCAGCTTTATGAAAGTTTTTAGTAACCTTGATGCTCTTCTGAACATTTAGGTTTGCAAGGAAATATTTATACAGACAGAAAATAGAAAATGCGATGAAAAAAATAATGTTTATTACACTAACAGCACAATTGACCCACTGCGAATTGCCTCTTGATTATTTCATGTTCTTATATAATTTAGAGCAAGGACATCCTCTGTCTTCACATCAGCTTCAGAAAGCCAAGGACAACACATACACCAAATAATGTTTACAGAAAGTGAGGAAGAAACCAGCAATGGAAGCAATGCACTATCATTAACTACTGTTGTGGTTTAGAGCCCAGATGGTAACTCGGAACCACGCAGCCGCTCGCTCACTCCCCTACTTCTTCCCTCCCCTCCAGCTACCAGAGGGATGGGGAGGAGAATCGAAAGAATGTAAATCCCACGGGCTGAGATAAGAACAGTCCAATAACTAAAGTATAATACAAAACTACTACTACTACCACTACTAATAACAATGATAAGGGAAATAACAAGGGGAGAGAATATAAAACTAAAAAGGGAAAGGAAAAAAACCCAATAAACCCAAGTGATGCACAATACATTGCTCACCACCCACCAACTGATACCCAGCCTGACCCGAGCAGTGATCTGGCTCTTCCGGGTAACTCCCCCCAGTTTATATAATGGGCATGATGTGCTGTGGTATGGAATACCCCTTTGGCTAGTTTGGGTCAGGTGTCCTGTCTCTGCTTCTTCCCGGCTTCCCGTGCTCCTCCTCACTGGCAGAGCGTGAGAGACTGAAAAGTCCTTGATCAGGGTAAACATTACTTAGCAACAACTAAAACATCGGTGTGTTATCAGCACTGCTCTCAGAGTAAAGTCGAAAACACAGCACTGCACCAGCTACTAAGAAGGAGAAAAATAACTGTTACAGCTGAACCCGGGACAGTATCCACCCCTTATTCTACACAATTCATGTCATGTCCAGATCCCACATTTTTCAACATACCATTGCTTTTTGTCTCTTGAGATATATATATACACACATACACACGGATATCATTGCTTGGTCCATAGACCATCCCTATTAAGTTCGCTGAGTTCATTCAGTCCATGATGTCAGGCTCCATCTCTTGTAACAGTCTTTCAGGGCAGGAGAGATGGTGTGTAGTGTTGGATTGTTGCCTGCTAACAACACCTCCGAACTCGTCTGGTCACTGCTGAGCTTGTCTGGATTCAAAGTTGATTCTTGTTGGGGTGATGATCGGAGGGAAGTCAGGTTCAGCCGATGGTGACCAGAGGACAGTTCTGGGAGACTCCTGCTGCTGCTGCTGGCTATTCCCATGACTTTATTCTCTGCTGATGATTATGACAGCACATATCTTCTTTTCAAAGTCCAGAGTTGCAGAGATGAACATTTAGTTGATGGGCTATAGAAGTGTTATATAGCAGGCAACAGCATATAATTGAGTTCATTGGCTGTTTTCCCTCAAAATTAAAACCCCTTGAGGTACACACCAAACTTCCCATTCTTCCCACATTGCCCAACAAGTATATCCAGGTCCCCGAGCAAAAGCAACCCCAAGAGTGGGTTTGCCTTTACCTGAAGCAGAAACAACCCAGACTGTCTTCCCCAGCAAATTCTTTATGTGCACCACAGGAACTTTATCCCCCTCTACAGTATGTAAAAGTCTGGATAGGTCTGGGCCAGCCCTGTTGGCAGATCCCCTCACGTTGACTAACCAGGTGGCTTTTTGCTAAATGTGTATCCCAGTGTTTGAAAGTCCCACCACCCATTGCTCTCAGTGTAGTTTTTAACAGCCCATTGTACTGTTCGATTTTCCCAGAGGCTGGTGCATGGTAGGGGATGTGATATACCCACTCAATGCCATGCTCTTTGGCCCAAGTGTCTATAAGGTTATTTGGGAAATGAGTCCCATTGTCTGACTCAATTCTCTCTGGGGTGCCATGTCAATGCAAGACTTGTTTCTCAAGGCCCAGGACAGTGTTCCGGGCAGTGGTGTGGGGCACAGCATATGTTTCCAGCCATGCGGTGGTTGCTTCCACCATGGTAAGAACATGGCGCTTGCCTTGGTGGGTCTGTGGGAGTGTGATATAGTCAATCTGCCAGGCCTCCCCATACTTGTACTTCAGCCATCATCCTCCATACCAGAGAGGCTTTAACCACTTGGATTGCTTAATTGCAGCACGTTTCACATTCCTGAATAACCTGGGCAATAGAGTCCATTGTTAAGTCCACCCCTCAATCACAAGCCCATCTATATGTTGCATCTCTGCCTTGATGGACTAAGGTGTCATGGGCCCACTGGGCTAAAATTAATTCACCCATATGTTGCCAATCTAAATCCATCTGAGCCACTTCAATCTTAGCAGCTTTATGCACCTGTTGGTTGTTCTGATATTCCTCAGCAGCCCCACGTTTGCTGAGGTGAGTAGCTCCAGGGAGGATGCCTTTAACAGTGTAACGTAGGGAAACACAGCGTCCAGAAGCCTCAATTCTGAGTGGCAGGAGCCACTGAGGGAACCTCAAGTCCTTGACAGGACTTGCCTAGGTGCTGGCAGCTCAGCTGATGTGAGCAGCTGACTCATAGGGGGAGGTGCCAGGAGGGACGGCACCAGCCCTGAGTGGGTAAAACACTCCCCAGGGGGCATGAGCAACCAGGAGCGCGGCGAACAGGGCAGGCAGTCAAGGCGTGGCGCGGCAGTTCATGCAGGCAGGCAAGCGTGATGGTGAGCACTCGCTTCAGGACCAGGGCTCAGACTGGGAGCTCTGCTCTGGCTGCCCCGGCGGTGGCCAGCGTTGGCACCCAGACAGAACTGATGAGAGGGGAGGCTGCAGTGCAGACCTTGGAGTGTAGTAGGTGCCTCCACTTGTCTCTTGAGGCAAGGCTGCACAATGGGCAAGGCTGCACTCGGTACACCCTAGTGGAGATCCTCATGCAGCAGGTGGCTGAGCTGCAGGAGACTGTCAGTAGGCTGAGATACCAGGGAAGCTGATAGGGAGCTGGACTGCTTGCTCCAGGCCTAAACTGTCCAGGGGACACAAGTGTCCACCATAGGGCATACAGAAAAGGAGGGCAGTAATCCAGGAAGCTGGGAGCTAGTAACAAAAAAAACCAACAAAAAAAGGAAGAAGAGGACAACTAAAAGCAAGGGGCTTCCTCCAAAATCTGACATCCCCAACCAGAACTGCTTCACGCTTCTGCAGGGGGCTAACAAGGAAACTTACACCTCACCAAATGAACAACCTGTAGATGCATCAGTAAAGATGATTACTACTAGTGCCTCCAGGAAAAAGCGGCTGGTCACAGTAGTAGGTGACTCTACTTTGAAGGGCACAGAGGCACCCATCTGTTGGCCTGACCCATTCTCGAAGGAGGTGTGTTGCCTGCTGGGTGCTCAGATCAGGGATGTTGCTGAGAAGTTACGTGGACTAGTAAGTCCCACTGACTATTACCCACTTCTTGTGGTCCATGTGGGTGCTTAGTGACATAAACAGCAGTAGCCTGGAGAACATTAAGGAGGACTACAGAGCCCTGGGAAAGGTGGTTAGAGGCTCTGGGGCTCAGATAGTTTTTTCACCAATCCTCCAGGTCAAAGGGGAAGACCTCGAAAAGGCCAGGCAGGTCTGGCAGATTAATAAACGGTTAGAATGATGGTGCCATAGTCAGGGGTTTGGTTATTTAGAACATGGGACTCAATTTGGGAGGCCAGGTCTACTGGAGACCGGTGGAGCTGGTCTGACAAAGAAGGGGAAGAGCTGCTTTGGTAGGAGACTTGCCAGGCTGGTCAAAGCAGCTTTAAACTAGATGTGTTGAGGGGCATGGATACATCCCAACACTCCCAGTCAGTTGCCAGCACCTGTAATAAGTGCTTGCAAGCAATGCAGAGCTATTTCAGCTGCTCCAGCTAATGAGTCAGCTTTATTGAGAACTCCGCTCAGGTGCCTCTATACAAATGCCCATAATATGGAGAATAAACAAGAGGAATTAGAGGTGTGCATGTCTATGGGGATATAATATCATTGGCATCACAGAAAGATGGTGGGATGGCTCGTATGATTGGAGTATTGGAATGGAAGGCTACAGGCTCTTTAGAAAAGACAGGCCAGGCAGATGGGGAGGGGAAGTAGCTATTTATGTCAGTGATAGGCTGGAGAATATGGACCTCTGTCTGGTAACAGGTGATGAATCAACAGCAATAGGGGACATTACTGTGGGGATCTGTTACAGACCACCCGATCAGGAGGTCTCTGTGGATGAAGTGCTCTACGGACAGATAGGAGCAGCCTCACACTCGCAGGCCCTTGTCCTCATGGGGGACTTCAACCATCCTGATATCTGTTGGAGGGACAATACGGCCTAGCACAAGCAATCCAGGAGGTTCCTCGATTGTGTGGAAGACAACTTCCTCTTGCAAGAAATAGAGGAGCCGACAAGGAGAGGTGCCATGACTGACCTTGTACTCACCAACAGGGAGGAGCTGGTTGGGAATGTGATGCTCCAGGGCAGCCTTGGCTGTAGCGATCATGAGATGGTAGAATTCGAGATCCTCAGGACAGTGAAAAAGGCATGCAGCAAGCTCACTGCCCTGGACTTCAAGAGAGCTGACTGTGGCCTCTTCAGGAACCTGCTTAGTAAGGTTCCATGGGATAAAGCCCCAGAGGGCAGGGGGCCCAAAACTGCTGGTCGGTATTCAAGGATCACCTGCTCCAAGCTCAGGAGTGTTGAGTCCTGACTAGAAGGAAAAGCAGTAGGAAGGCCAGGAGGCCTCCATGAATGGATAAGGAGCTCCTGAGGAAACTTAAAGGGGAAAAAAGAAGCTTATAAAAGGTGGAAGCGAGGACAGGCAGCCTGGGAATAATACAGGGATGTTGTCTGGGTAGCTAGGGACCAGGTCAGGAAACTAAGGCCCAGCTAGAATTAAATCTGGCAAGGGATGTGAAAGATAACAGGAAGGGCTTCTATAGGTATGTAGCAAACAAAAGACAGACTAGGATAATGTGGGCCCTCTCTGGAAGCTATCAGGAGAACTGACTACCATGGATTTGGAGAAGGCTGAGGTTCTTAATGACTTCTTTGCCTCAGTCTTCACTAGCAAGTACTCTGACCACACCACCCAAGTCTTGCAAGGCAGATGCAGGGACTGGGAGAATGAAGACCTTAGGCCCACTGTAGGAGAGGATCAGGTTCAAGACCATCTTGAGAATCTGAATGTGCACAAGTCCATGGGACCAGATGAAATCCATCCATGGGTCCTGAAGGACTTGGCAGATGAAGTTGCTAAGCCACCGTCCATCATATTTGAAAAATCATGGCATCCAGGTGAAGTTCCTGACGACTGGAAAAAGGGAAATATAACCCCCATATTCAAGAAGGGGAAAATGGAAGACCCAGGGAACTACAGACCAGTCAGTCTCACCCTGTGCCTGTCAAAATCTTGGAGAAGATTTTCCTGGAAAGCATGCTAAGGCACATGAAAAACAACAACATGGTTGTTAACAGCCAACATGGCTTCCCTAAGGGTAAATCCTGCCTGACCAATTTGGTGGCCTTCTATGATGGAGCCACAGAACTGATGGATAGGGGGTAAGCAGTTGACATCATCCACCTGGACTTGTGCAAAGCGTTCGACACTGTCCCACATGACATCCTTGTCTCTAAACTGGAGAGACTTCAATTTGATGGATGGACCACTTGGTGGATAAAGAATTGGCTGTATGGCTGCACGCAAAGAGTTGTGGTCAATGGCTCAATGTCCAACTGGAGACTGGTAATGAATGAATGGTGTCTCTCAGGGGTTGGTGTTGGGACCAATCCTGCTCAATATCTTTGTCAGCGACATGGACAGTGGGATTGAGTGTGCCCTCAGCAAGTTTGCTGATGACACTAAGCTGAGTGGTTTGGTTGACAGAGTGGAAGGAAGGGATGCCATCCAGAGGGACCTTAACATGACTGAGAGGTGGGCCAATGCCAACCTCATGAAGTTCAACCAAGCCAAGTGCAAGGTCCTATATCTGGGTCAGGGCAATCCCAGACACAGCTACAGGTTGGGTGGAGAAGAGATTCAGAGCAGCCCTGCAGAGAAGGACTTGGGGGTGTTGGTTGATGAGAAACTGAACATGAGCTGGCTTCAGTGTGCGCTCACAGCCCAGAAACCACCTGTATCCTGGGCTGCACCCCGAGAAGCATGACCAGCAGGTCAAAGGAGATGATCCTGCCCCTCTACTCTGCTCTTGTGAGACCTCACTTGGAGCACTGTGTACAGTTCTGGTGTCCTCAACAGAAGAAGGACATGGAGCTGTTGGAGCAAGTCCAGAGGAGGGCCACGAGGATGATAAGGGGGCTGGAGCACCTCCCATATGAAGACAGGCTAAGAAAGTTGGGGTTGTTCAGCCTGGAGAAGAGAAGGCTGTGTGGAGACCTCCTAGCAGCCTTCCAGTATCTGAAGGGGGCCTAGAAGGATGCCGGGGAGGGACTCTTCATCAGGGACTGTAGTGACAGGACAAGGGGTAATGGATTTAAACTTAAAAAGGGGAAGTTCAAGTTAGATATAAGGAAGAAGTTCTTTACTGTGAGGGTGGTGAGGCACTGGAACGGGTTGCCCAAGCATGATGCGAATGCTCCATCCCTGGCAGTGTTCAAAGCCAGGTTGGATGGAGTCTTGGGTGACATGGTCTAGTGTGAGGCGTTCCTCCCCATGGCAGGGGTTGTAACTAGATGATCTTAAGGTCCTTTCCAACCCTAACTATTACACGATTCTGATTCTATGACTCTTGGATACATGAGAATCTGCGTGGCATACCTTCACCACCAAGTTCTGTACCTGGGTAGAGATATCATGCCACAATACAGGAGCCCAGATGGGTTTCCCTCTGTATCACCAGTTGCTTTGCTTCCATTGCTGCAACCACCCCCACAGGGCATTTGCCACCATCCATGAGTCAGTATAAAGTACTGGCCATTTTTCCTGTGTAGCAATGTCCAAGGCCAGCTGGATGGCTTTCACCTCTGCAAAATGACTAGATTCACCCTCTCCCTCAGCAGTTTCTGCAACTTGTCCCAGGGGACTCCACACAGCTGCCTTCCATCTCCGATGCTTTCCCACAATACAGCAAGATCCATCAGTAAACAAGGCATATTGCTTATCACTCTCTGACAGTTCATTATATGGTGGGGCCTCTTCAGCACTCATCACCTCCTCCTCTGGTGACATTCCAAAATCTCTGCCTTCTAGCCAGTCCATGACTTCTAGAATTCCCATATGACTGGGATTTCCTGGTCAAGCTCACTGTGTAATTAGAGCGGCCCACTTACTCCATGTAGCATCAGTTGCATGATGTGTAGAGGAGACCCTGCCTTTGAACATCCAGCCCAGCACAGGCAACCGGGGTGCCAGGAGGAGCTGCGCTTCAGTGACGATCACTTCTGAAGCAGCTCGAACCCCTTCATAGGCTGCCAGTATCTCTTTTTCAGTTGGAGCATAGCCAGCCTCAGATCCTCTGTATCCCCAAATTCAAAAGCCGAGGGGTCGACCTCAGTTCTCCCCTGGAGCTTTCTGCCAGAGGCTCCAGGTAGGACCATTCTCCCCAGCTGCAGTGTAGAGCACATTTTTCACATCTTGCCCAGTCTCAACTGGTCCAAGGGCTACCGCATGAACTCTCTCTCGTTTAATTTATTCAAAAGCTTGTTGTTGCTTGGGGCCCCATTTGAAATTGTTCTTCTTCTAGGTCACGTGATAGAGAGGGCTTACAATTAGACTTGAATTTGGGATGTGCATTCTCCAGAACCCCACAACACCTAAGAAAGCTTGTGTTTCTTTCTTGTTAGTTGGTGGAGACATTGCTGTTATCCTGTTGATCACATCTGTGGGGATCTGGTGCCATCCATCTTGCCATTTTATTCCCAAAACCTGAATTTCCTGTGCCGGTCCCTTCACCTTACTCTGTTATATGGCAAATCTGGCCTTCAGAAGGATTTGGATTATTTTTCTCCCTTTATCACGAACTTCTTCCACTGTATCATCCCACATGATAATGTCATCAATGTATTGCAGGTGTTCTGGAGCTTGCCCCTGTTCCAGTGCAGTCTGGATCAGTCCATGGCAGATGGTAGGGCTGTGTTTCCACCCCTGGGGCAGTCAGTTCCAAGTGTACTGGACGCCCCTCCAAGTAAAAGCGAACTGTGGCCTGCATTCTGCTGCCAAAGGATTTGAGAAAAATGCATTGGCAATATCACTTGTGGCATCCCACTTGGCTGCCTTTGACTCCAGTTCATATTGAAGTTCTAGCATGTCCAATATGGCAGCACTCAATGGTGGTGTGACTTCGTTCAGGCCACGATAGTCTACTGTTAGTCTCCACTCTCCTTTAGACTTCCACGCTGGCCATATGGGGCTGTTAAAGGGTGAGCGGGTCCTGCTGATCACTCCTTGGCTCTCCAGTCTCCGGATCAGCTTATGGATGGGAATCAAGGAGTCTCGGTTGGTGCGATATTGCCGCCGGTGCACTGTTGTGGTCGCGACTGGCACTTGTTGTTCTTCGACCTTCAGCAACCCCACAACAGAAGGATCCTCTGAGTGACCGGGCAAGGTGGACAGCTGCTTCATTTCCTCCATCTCCAAGGCAGCTATACCAAAGCCCATTGGTACCCTTTTGGGACTTTGAAGCAGCCTCTCCTGAGATAGCCTATGCCAAGGATGCATGGAGCCCCTGGACCAGTCACCATGGGGTGCTTTTGCCACTTCTTCCCAGTCAGGCTGATTTCAGCCTCCGGTACAGTCAGCTCTTCGGATCCTCCTGTCACTCCAGAAATACAAATGGGTTATCCCTTGATAGCTTGATGACATCAGGGTACACTGTGCACCGGTGTCTACTAGAGCCTTATACTCCTGTGGGACTGATGTGCCAGGCCATCTGATCCACACAGTCCAGTAAACCCGACTGTCCCTCTCCTCCACCTGGCTGGAGGCAGGCCTCCTCTAATAGCGATCATAAGATTCTCCACTTCTTGTACCAAGGAATTAGAATTCCTTATCATAGGAGTTGGAGTAATATTGGCTTTTCCACTCCATCTGGGAAGCTGCTCACCAAAGACTGAAGCAGCAACTTTCTTGGGACGATCATCATTGACCATTCTTTTCCATTTCAATTTGTGCACCCGTTGCTCCAGAACTGAGGTAGGTTTTCCATCCCACTTTCTCATGTCTTCTCTATGATCCCACAGGTAAAACCATATGGTGGCCCGTGGCATGTACCACTGCTGCTGTCTTTCACTGGCGTTGGAATGGCTGCTGTGCTTGTTGCTGTAGTTGGGGTAGCTGCTGTGTTTGTTGCTTGGGATGGAGCAGCCACATTGTCTGTTGCTTTGCTATCATCAGATCCAGAGACATCTTTTTCCTGCTCCTTACAGAGGAGGGCTCTGTAGGCATAGGCCATGCCCCAGCATGTTGTGGCGACTTGTCTCTCTCTGGTATTGACAGGATGAAAGCACACCTTGTCTAAGTGTTTTACTAATTTTTCCAGATTTCATACTTGTTCAGGGATGAAGTTCCAAAGCACTGGAGGGGCCCACTGGCCTAGATACTTGCCCATACTATCCCACACACCCTGCCACTCATGACTCCAACCTTGGGGAAGATCTCTTAGTGGTATTCTTCAATAGTTGTTTAACCTTAGACAAGACCCAAGCCCAAGCCTGCTTAGCTTCCAAGATCCAATGAGATCAGGCGTTCTCAGGGTGATATGGCCATGGGTAAAGCACATGAAGTATATGCAGCGACATGCTGGTTCCCAGCAAAAGCAGCAGGCAGGTTTCAAAGGTACTTCAAGGATATTCAAAACCTTTAGAATTCTCAAATGCTCCTCTAAATAGCCTGGTGGGGGAGCGGAGGATGTGAGGGGATGTCTCCTTCATAGGTTGACCCTCCAAGGGAAGGAAAAAAAAGAGATGTGTAATTGTTAACAATTCCCATTACATGCCTCCCAAAGTACAGAGGTGATGGCCACACTGATAACCATACCAGATCAGTTTCATGATCAATGATTTTATTGTATTACAAGTCATTACCATAAAGTACAGGAAAATGGCAAGCTTAGCCCAGGCCCCAAAGCTGATAAACACTAAAACAGCAAATACTGGTGGCAAGGAAAGAGTGTCATGCTGAAACCCTGAGACCAAGCGCAACAACTCCGAGAGCAAATAAATCAACTTTGTGACGAGTGACTATTAATCCAAAACAATGAATGCTTATCACAAATATGTTTTGACACACCCTGGTCCGATCTGTTGTTATCTCAACCCTTCGTGCCCCACGTTAAGCAGGGGAGGGCTCGGTTAGTCCTTGGATGAGAGACCTCCCTGGATGGGAGACCCACTGTGGAAGGCCAGGTGCTGTAGGCTTTTTGGGGAGTGAGCGAGCAGCTGCATGGTTCAGAGTTACCAGCTAGGCTTAAACCACGACAACTACCTATAGTTTTGGAAAAGGAACTGAAAACTAAAGGTTTGATATTCCCTAAAGTGACATTAATAATTGGCATCTCCCACCTCCTCAGTGATTTGAAGGTGTAGGCTGTAAGAAAGGGGTTTTTTTAGTGTCCATTAACTGCCAGAAATAACATCATAGCAGTGTTGTGGAACAAGAGCTCCTCTAAATGAATAATGTTTCCCACTTCTTCTGTCATACTCTGCTTAAGATAACAGGTTCAGACCTGTAACTGTTTTCTATCCTGACTTAGTTCCTGTCAGGACAGCTCTTGTAGTTTGTTATGTACTATTTATGATACTTGGCTTCAGTGGCTAATCCTGCTCCCTTTAAAAACACTGCTAAGACTGCTCAGCTCTAACTCCTTTTCCTTCCATAATTACATATAATTTTCCTGCTTTTAGTTGAGAAAATGAAGTCTTCCCTCTCAACCATCTTAATGTACATCTAAGTTAAATAACAAACTTACAAGTTTTCCCACTCTCTGAAAGCATGGAAGAGGAGAAAGTACAGGTAGTTAACACCAAATCCATCAGAATTTCTACAGTATGATTCAGCCTAAACCAGATTTGAATTCTCACCAATTTATTAGGAAGAAAAATCTGGAACTTCGCCAAGATTGCAAAACTGACTGTGTGAACTCTTTGTGTAAAATGTGGTACATCAAAGAGGTCATGGGAGATTCACACGTTTTTATACAAAGCCAAAATAGACCTTTCCTTACAGCTCTTCAAGGGACACACACAGCTAAGGCTGTTGTTACATGTCAGTGCTCCTTCAACAGCAAGTCTGTCTTGGAGGGTTGTGTCACACACATACTCTGTTCACAGTCATTTATCACTATCTCTACAGCTGCTTCTCCCTGCACTATGCATTAGATACTGAAATTATCGGTCTTACTTTTTAATTCTGATTAGATCAGTGAGATTATCAGTCTGTTTTTTAAATGTGTGCTTTGTTGAGGTATTTGGGAGACAGGAGGAAAGTTATAATAGAATTTGACTATACCAAGCAAAATATTGAGGCATGTGTGCCGCATTTAATTGGTTAGAGACTTCTCAGGAGGCTAACTGCTGTCTTTTCAGTAGTCGGGTCTCAATGTTTATTGCGCAAGTCTAAACAAAGGATTGGGAGACAAAGATAGTAAAAGCACAGCACAGCTGGAGTTTCAGGAGGTGCGAGCTGTTGACTTAGACAAGACTCACGGCTTAATGCTGATGAGATCTCTAAAGCTTCCCACAGCATTGCCTCGGTTCCGCTTCTCGGCATCACATCTCTCTTTTGTCCAGGTCATTTGGATGTTCTCAGGAACTGGGTCTGTCTCATCTTCTTCATCTGAGTAGAGGCTTTCCAGACGTGCCATTGAATGTCTGTCCTTCACCAGCTGAGCCTAGAGGGCACATGAATGACAAGGTAAACTCAGAGACTTTATTTTACGTTCCCTGGTTCTGTTTAAGCAATAAAGGATTTCTTGTTCCATTGTATCCTTTATTTTGTACAGTCAGTTTAGCCATTAGGACAGCTCTGATACCAGGCATCTGCCCTAGCCAGTGATCTTACACACCAAACTAACTTTGAGCAGTTTTGATGGGTGTAAGCCATGCAGAATTGGGACTGTAGCTATACAAGAGAGAGACAGTCTAGCTCACATCATGACATGGTCTGAAACAATGGACAAGTCTGACTCAAAACTGACAACAAAACAAAACTGATGAACACATGCAGAAATATTAGATCACCTGCACCTGTCATCACTACACATCCTGACAGTCCAAACTGGAATGAAATCTTCCATAGGAAAACAGGATATGCTACAAACTGAGACAAACCCCGGACATCCCATATAAAGCAAAAACAGGGTCAAGAAGGGGTTGAGACTTACATCCTCAAATCATCAAGTGTCCTTTACATTGCAAAGGGGAACACACAAATCCATTCTACGGTATATATGCTGCCATTGTTTTCCCCCCAAACAAATAATTTCTAGCATGGTTTTGCAATTACAGCCAGGCTATTCAACAACTACGAGCAATTTTGGAAAACAAGAGAGCTACACAAAGTATTTCCTTACATCTTTAGAACATAGGAGTTAAAATTAAGCAGCAGCTATATAAAACACTACTAGGAAGGCACTTTTTGTCATCCACCTTGGCAGCCTATAACAATCAACCACAAATGACATACCTCCCTTTCCCTCTCTGTTTTTGTCAGCCTCATTTGCCTCAGCATCTGAGATCTCTGCTCCATCATAAGAGTTCTCTCATAAGTATATGCTGAGATATCACTATTGTGCTGCAGAAATAAGAAAAAAATACTGTGCTTGTAATCAAGTCAGAACCAAATACCACCATTTGCATCATAAAATGAAAAACGGGCTCAAATCCCTTACCATTTCTACCACCTCTACCTCTGCCTCTATTCGGAGTTGATAGAGGAAAGTAGCCAAGTCCTTCTTCATCTGGATGCTGTTATCATCCATCTGAGCTACAGTAAAAATTCTCATTTTGCATTTTCTCCAAACCTGGTGAGGGAACACAAACTCTTTAGTATTTGAACCAATAATATTTTGCTCTATGAAACAGAAACTTATCAATATATCCACTCTCATTTATCAATACAGGCTCTACCACTGAACCTTGTTTCTTTAACACACAGAGAAATAGTTGGGTGACATTCTTTGGCTAGCTCCTTACTTTGTGCTGTTTGAGAAGAAAAGGAAGCAACATCAACATGCCTCCATCATGCACAATCCACCACACGTCAATATTGCCTTCATTGTAACGCTCATGGTTGCTGGGGTAGAAAGACACATTTTTGGGAACCAGCAGAGCCAGATGGGCTGCAGTTGTGCAGCGAACAGTACCTGCCCAACAGGGGAAGGACACAGTTACTTCCAATTCTGCAACAGTGGTCTATGATTCTAAACAAGCAAGTTACTAAGCAAATGTCAGCAAACCATAAGAGTCATTGCTTACATAAAGTATGTACAGCAAGGCTTGCAGAGACAGGTCAGACCAACTAACAAAGCCCAGATAAAGCAGACTTACAGGAACACAAGCCCTATTTCATGTTTGAAATAGAAGCAGCAAATCTCAAAGCTAAGTATGAGGAGAAAGCAGCTGCTCTGTTCTA
Organism: Strigops habroptila; assembly: GCF_004027225.2. Taxonomy (NCBI): domain Eukaryota; kingdom Metazoa; phylum Chordata; class Aves; order Psittaciformes; family Psittacidae; genus Strigops; species Strigops habroptila. The sequence goes on from NC_044301.2 coordinate 24,974,820, forward strand.
ATCTGACTGTGTTAAGGAACTGGACCACAAGGGAAGGAGAGATATAGGCAAGGAGAACATTGGCTCCAATAGTGAAGAGAGATGGACATGTTCGGCCCAGTGAAAAGATAGATTATCTAGGAAACAAATTACAGTTTGCCATAAAAACAGTATCTCTCAAGTTCATAGATTTTTAACCATTCATTAGACAGATGAAATTTAGCTACTAGATTAATCTTTGAAGATCTTTCATAGGTCTTTTACCTACAAGAAGTGGTATTTCAAACATAGAACAGTTTTGTGAGAAATTATCCAGAAAAAAAAACCAAACTAAAAACCAATTTCACAAGGATTCTGTTGAAACCCCCTGTGTGTGCCAGGTGTGTAATAAACATCTCTCTTCCTAGTATTTGATCACACAGAACCTATAAAGCTCACCTATAAAAGTCTTCCATGACCTTGGATCTTCACTTTGTCTCCAGCCATACGGCCATCCCAAAACCACAGTGTTATGTTTCATGCCACCTAGTCCACAGGACTGGATCAAGTGGGCAATTCCTTCCCGAACTTTATTGGCTACAACTACTTGACAAAATCCTTTCACCTTCTCAATGTCCATCATATTCTTAATAGTCTGCAAGACAGACAAGGAAAAACCTCACAACCTAAAGGAACTCTTAGTGTTTCTCTATCATGTGATTACACAGTGTAAATTCCTGGTTCACACATCCACAGGTAAAACATATTTCAAAGTAAAGTTCTGCTCATCTGCTTTCCTTAATAAAACAGTAGAGAAAATACCCGCTAATTGTGTATAATACTTGTTTAAAACACATGGTTTCCTTCCAAACATAATTATTTCTAACAGATCAAGATAAGGGGGTTTTGGTTCTCTTATTCATAGCAGTAGTTAGTGATATCTGTGTTACTATCTCACTTTCCATTTTCTAACCCTAAAACACTCACCTTTTAAACCCAAGGTTAATTAACTTCATTTGGATTTCCAGTTTCAGATTCCTATGTAACATGCTATGTTGTTATATTCAATTTACAAATATAAGCAACCAAATCTATCAGGAATACCATACCCTTTACTTGTTTAAAAATTAAATGAACTTGGTCAACACATAGGCCTATGAATTTGTTTTCCCTTTTTAACAGTTTTCCTATATAAAAAGCCTCTGTGGAAGAAAACAGTGATGTGCTGATACTATGCAAATGTAAACAGGGCTATGATGTCATGTTCACACAGCAAGGAAGATGAAATGATTTCTTAACAGATTTTCAGGACCATCCTTTGATGCCTTCTCTAAGAAATTTATCCCCATGCTGGAAGAGACACAGCATGTTTGCTAAGTGTGTAATAACTGACAGTTACTGAAATGTTTCTTAGTATGTTCAGAAACCTAACCAGTCCTCTTCCCTCCACTGATCAGCATACCTAAACTTCCACAGTCAGTATTTCTTATAAATGAAGACAGTTTTTTGCAGTAAGGCTGTTTACACGAGTTGCAAGTGTTGATCATTTATATTCCCAAAGTCACAATCAGCAGCTGAAGTATGTTTGAGAGCCCTTTCCTGAACTGCTGTAGCACTACTCCACTAGTCCTGTATCTCCTGGAAGCCTTACTGATACACTTTTTTCCACCTATGATTATGAAACCTTTAAGTTATTTGCCCACTTTTTACTCTAGAAATTTAAGACACTGACCTGTTCAGCAGCCTGGGCTTCTCCATAAGTTTCCAAGAAATTCCCTTGGATCACTGACCCTATGATAGTCAAACCTTTACCAGCTTTCAGCTGGGATGCAAATGTTAACAATCTAGGGTATTTTACATGCAAATCTTCATCAAGTTTCAGAAGCACCAGCAACTGAGGCCTGGAGGAAAAAAAAGGGAATTTATTTTTCCCTAAGGCTTTAACAAAAACACTTCTAAAACAATTGCCTCTCTCATCCCTTTAACTGTGCTTGAATATTAACTCTGAAACAGCACATTCTTCCTGTATCTCACACACTAGAGGAGTGTTAATTAATATTGTATTTCTCTTGATTCAAAGCAGATCTGAAGCATTGAGGGAATTCTGCTGCTGCACTGTTTTGACAGTCATAAAACCCATTCATGTACTTAAGAAGCTTGCATTAGTGTTTTATTTACGTGGCTGATTTTCAAGGCTCTTTTAAGTACTATTAAAGCACACACTGCAGGGTTGTCCTTCCACAGCTATCTATCTGGATCCTTGTGCCAAGCAGTTGGAAACGTGAGTATTTTCATCTAAACATGGATCCCACCTGTCTTCTGTCCCTTAAGGTGTTGCCACACATCAATTAAGTTATTTTCTGTCTTAAGCTATGGTTGAGCAAGTATAAAACTTTCTTCTTCGGTAGATTCCTAGTCCTCTTGCTCAGAGCCTGAGTTGTGTGATGCATAACTGAGAGGAGGGTGCTTGCCCATTTGATCTACACACAAAGCCAGAGTGAAAAATGTTGGCCACAGTTCTGGTTTTTAATCCTAGAATGATAGCAGTGACTTCTTTGTGCCCCCAGTGCAAATTACCATGTGCCTCTGGACCTCTATACTCAGAGACCTCCACAGTTCCCCCAAGTTCCACTTCTGATCTCACCAGTTCAGAGTCCGATTAAAGATCCAAAGGACACAAAAGGTCTGCCCAGGCAGGGACTGCACGGTCAGGCCTGGGCAGTGACAGGACAGCCTACTGCAGGCTCAACACTCATTTTTAAATATTCCGGACATTTCAATTCATTCACACAGACCAAAAGTGTCTTGGTTGGAGTCCAGTTTAATTCCTAAAGTGTAAGTAGATAATCATGACAGTGGATGTTATTAGTCTGAAAGGAGTACCTCCAGTTCTTTGTGTGTGGAGGGCCCTCCTCCAGTCTGAGTAAGGCATATCTTGCTGCGCTGAGTGAAAGACCCCGAATTCCATCACCCCATTCCTTCTCTGCCCTGGGAAGAACACAGTTTAGCCAACATATGGTTTCATGAGTGGTTAATTGCACACTTACAGTCACGCTATAGAGAAATCATCACCTTATGAGTTTAATGTGATACACAGCATGCATCACATGCATATTTATCATTTGTACATGTATGTCTGTAATACCATGTATCACATGAGAAAATGCAAATGTTTCAGTCAAATGTGTATGACACCACCTTTCTGTGCTTCATTTGTAAACAACACACCACTAGAGAAGGCTTCCCAACCCTATATAAGCATCAGGCATGTTAATACCTGATTTGTTAAAATTACATTACACAGCCATAATACAGCCTGACTCCATCAGATATTAACTATCTCAGGCAACCTAATCTGCAGATTCAGCTTTTCTAGGACTGTTGCAGACAGACCTTTGCACCAGATCAACTTGAGTAAGATGGCTGCCTTCAGCTGTTCTGGGCCTGAAGTAATTCCATGTGACAGACAGCAGAAGGATAGATCCCAACCAGGCTTCTGCTTCCTGTGACTTAAGTGTCACAGGCACCTTTAGGGGCTGAACAGCAAAGCACTTCAGGGGCTTTTGTTTAGCACTGACACAGTAAAACAATGGAAAAAAATGAATAAGGGAAGCCCTGTAAGTCATATCTCTGGACAAATCCTTCTCCAAATGCGAAGGCTAGAGAAAACGCATAAATAAAATAGACCAAATCTCCTTCTTACCCTTTTCTATCCAGTTAATACTTACCCTTGGTATTCAATGTACTTGTAAATCATGCCTGCAATAAGCATAGCTACCAAAGCATAATACCAAGATGAAATGAACATCAGTGCCAGGCAAATACTCATGCCTAAAAATGAAAGTGTCCTAAAACAAAAAGCAAAGATAACAGTAAGAAGCAGTGTAGAAAAATTTAAAACCAAGTCAATTATTTCCTTGCTTTTTTTCTTTAAATTGTCTGTTCTGAACTGGCAGCGGAAGTAACGCTTCCAATGAATCTCCCCAGTCCCCGATAGCTTTAGTGTCCTGTTGTTGAAATGAAACTCATGCCATTAAATACCTGAGTCTGGTCCACTACGAATAAATCTAAAGTACATCGATATACTCTTGTCTAGAGCTGATATCCAGAGAAATAAAAGATGCCCACAACCCTCATGGAGAGGGTTCTTCTGAAACCCTCACTGCAAATTACAGACTAGGCATTGAGCGTGCTGTGCCAGCCTTTTGCTTACCAGTGGTAGTATTTAAATCGAGGCCGCCAGTTTGGAGTTCGAAGAAGAGTTTGTACTGCACATGCTAGATTAACAAAGAGGTAACACATCAAGAAAAACCTGCAGGAGCAAAAAAGGGCAAAACCTTTCAGCACACGCATTTATAGATTCTGGAACATATTATAATCACATGAATGATTTATAGTCAAAATACAGATGGCCTGGTCACATGTGTCTATCCCTCTGATTTTTACTAGCCTGAACTATCAGTATAAAATAGTTAGAACAGTTTTTTAACTAGATCAAGTAAGATCTATCCACAACATCAATGCTATCTTTGCTCTGTGATAAAAATAACATTTTCCCAAACAAAATAACAATATACTAAAAGCATGTTTATTCACAGAATACTGCAGAGCAGAAACAAGTAGATTAATATGTACAGCCTGAAGTTAGAGAATTCATAGAAATAATAAAAGTGGATCTCAGGTTTCAGTAATTTGCTTTATTGGTTTAAGATATGGGTCTGAAAGACAATCAAATTAGCAAAACTCAAGAGTATCATTCTTCCCCCCTTAAATAGCTACCTGCCCGTTTCTTACATTGAGAGAATCGGAGCCACCATGTCAAGTGAAGCAATAAGGATTCCCAGCTCAGCAATCAGTGTTGTTAACAGAAGAGCCCATGTCGGTTCACCATTTGCTTTTCCATGACCAAAAACCTGAAGAAACGAAACATTAAACATATCATACAAATATTGCATAAGGTTATAATGAAAAAAAGAAAATTACATTTTAAAAAAAACCAATACTAGTCTTCCTACATACTTCTTTCTCTAGAGCAACAAGTCAAATTTTTCTAAAGGCTTTCTGTGCTTCACTGAATTAAATAGAATTGTAGAATAGTAAGGGTTGGAAAGGACGTTAAGATCATCTAGTTCCAACCCCCCTGCCATGGGCAGGGAGGCCTCACACTAGACCATGTCACCCAAGACTCTGTCCAACCTGGCCTTGAACACTGCCAGGGATGAAGCATTTACCACTTCTTTGGGCAACCAGTTCCAGTGCCTCACCACCCTCACAGTAAAGAACTTCTTCCTTAAATCTAACTTGAACTTCCCCTGTTTAAGTTTAAATCCATTACCCCTTGTCCTATTGCTACAGTCCCTGATGAAGAGTCCCTCTCTGGCATCCTTCTAGGCCCCCTTCAGATACTGGAAGGCTGCTAGGAGGTCTCCACACAGCCTTCTCTTCTCCAGGCTGAACAGCCCCAACTTTCTCAGCCTGTCTTCATATGGGAGGTGCTCAAGCCCCCTTATCATCCTCGTGGCCCTCCTCTGGACTTGCTCCAACAGCTCCATGTCCTTCTTCTGTTGAGGACACCAGAACTGTACACAGTGCTCCAAGTGAGGTCTCACAAGAGCAGAGTAGAGGGGCAGGATCACCTCCTTTGACCTGCTGGTCACGCTTCTTTTGATGCAGCCCAGGATATGGTTTGTTTCTGGGCTGTGAGCGCACACTGAAGCCAGCTCATGTTCAGTTTCTCATCAACCAACACCCCCAAGTCCTTCTCTGCAGGGCTGCTCTGAATCTCTTCTCCACCCAACCTGTAGCTGTGTCTGGGATTGCCCTGACCCAGATATAGGACCTTGCACTTGGCTTGGTTGAACTTCATGAGGTTGGCATTGGCCCACCTCTCAGTCATGTTAAGGTCCCTCTGGATGGCATCCCTTCCTTCCACTCTGTCAACCAAACCACTCAGCTTAGTGTCATCAGCAAACTTGCTGAGGGCACACTCAATCCCACTGTCCATGTCGCTGACAAAGATATTGAGCAGGATTGGTCCCAACACCAACCCCTGAGAGACACCATTCATTCATTACCAGTCTCCAGTTGGACATTGAGCCATTGACCACAACTCTTTGCGTGCAACCATCCAGCCAATTCTTTATCCACCGAGTGGTCCATCCATCAAATTGAAGTCTCTCCAGTTTAGAGACAAGGATGTCGTGCGGGACAGTGTCGAACACTTTGCACAAGTCCAGGTAGATGACGTCAACTGCTTAGCCCCTATCCATCAGTTCTGTAGCCCTATCATAGAAGGCCACCAAATTGGTCAGGCAGGATTTACCCTTAGGGAAGCCATGTTGGCTGTCACCAACCACCTCGTTGTTTTTCATGTGCCTCAATTCTAACTGGGCCTTAGCTTTCCTGACCTGGTCCCTAGCTACCCGGACAATGTCCCTGTAATCCTTCCCAGGCCACCTGTCCTCACTTCCACCTTTTATAAGCTTCTTTTTTCCTTCTAAGTTTTCTCAGCTGCTCCTTATCCATCCATAGATGCTAGTTTTCTTCATAAAATTACCATATATGTCTAGTCAAACTCCTTTAAAAATATCCCTAGGCTTTAACAAAAGAAAACAAAGCATTAAAATAAAAAATATTGTCCTTCACTTCAATGCTGGGCAAACTAGGGAAAACAAATCTAATTTTCAAGAGCATGAAGTCAAGTAGCTGGTTAGTTACTATGTACAGAATGGCTCTGGTGGTGGCAGTGGTGGGTTTTTAAGCTATACATACCCAGAGGAAAGGAATGATGTTGTCCTTCGCTATGGCTTGCAGCAGCCGGGGGGCTCCAGTGAGGCTCTGCAAACCTGCTCCGCAGGTAGAGAAGAAGGATCCTATCACAATGACCCATGGTGAGGGCCAAGAAAGGGTGCCCACCACCAAGTTCCTGTTCACTGCATCGCCATACCTGCAGAGAGGAACAGCGAGACATCTTGACACTCATGTTTGGTTTTTTGGGGTCATTTTTAAGATGTCATTTAAATATTATGTATTTCCTTGATTAGGAAATATAAAGTAGTAAACAATCTGAGTTACTTTTGATACACAGGTAGGAAGTGTCTGCAGCCCGATTTCAACAATCCAAAAAACTTTCTTTTTATTATATATCATAAAACTCCTATGTTATTATCACATTATTTTCCATTTTCACTTAGAAAGATGCAGGAATTAAGACACAGGATGAAAAATTTGATGGAGCCATGCTGGAAAATATCAAATCAAATACAAGAAGATTCCCAAAACACTGTTTACAATTTACATACAAATATGGTTTAGAAGGCACCCAGAAGTGTGGGGGCCCGAAATGGGAAAGAACACACCTTCCCTGCAAAAAAAGAAGAAAGGAGAGCAGTAAAGCAGTAAAACTTACTTATCTCTCAGGACTACACCTTCTATGCAGGCTCCAAACAATAACACACAACTGAAGTCTTGAGTGAAGAGCATGCTAAGGAAGCAGGATTCATTTAGACATGGCAGGTGAAAGCAACCATAGAAAGTATTGTGGAAAGTTCAAAATGTGCCTCTGTTCTACAGCATTTGTACTGCAGCATCTCCTTTAGTAGAGGGTAAAGCTGGTGAGTAAATTAATGTCTCACTGCTCATATATACCTTCTAACGTTAAAGTGGCAAAGTTATTGTTCTAAGTTTAAACTTCTTAAAAAGATAGTTTAAATGTTATGATAAATGAGATAACCTCAAAGGAAATATTTTATATGTAAAAGTAAATTTAATCTGCTAGTATAGAACAGAACCTGATATTATTTTCCTTTTCTCTGTCCTTCTCCTGTGTCTGAAGAGATTTTGAACACACAGCAAGCCACTACCTTGCACTTTCTCATTTTGTGGTCTCTGACAGCATTCACATCACCAATAAGTCTTTGAATATTGGGTTTGTTATTAAACTGCACTACTGCTGCATTGGGGAGTACAACAATACCTCAGGTTTTTGGATACGACATTCCAGTAAAGTTTTTGATCCTGCAATTTAAGTTTACATGAATGGTTAAATCCTAAACTCCACCCCTGAAATGCAATTGTAAAATACAAAAGGTAATAAAAAAGAGAAACACTGATCACTCCTAAAAGTTATCATGTAAGCCTTCCACTGGGTGGCGTATTAACACCTACATATAAAGTTACCAACCAAGAAAGAAGTTTTGAACTGCAACTATTTCACCCCTAGAGCTGGGAGTTACATCTGTGACCTGTCTTAATACTTATTACATTCACAGGAAATGCAGACTTCCTGGTACAGGGTCAGTTCCCAAAGGAACATCTGGAAAAGGCTGCACTCCAAAGAAGCTGGGACAAGCAAGCTGGTATCCTAAGTTACAGCTTGGCAAGTTCATCTTGGCCAGCTGCCCTTTGGGTGGGCCTTTGGGTGGGATTTATTCAGAAAGTTCTTACAAAGTTTTGAAGTCCTTGCTCATAGTAACTACCTTCCCCCCCTTTTTTTTTTTAATCTATCTCCTATGTTGATAAATTGTAGTATGATATCTGGTTTACCATGACAGACACCAACAGCTTGATGAAGCTGAAAGACCTTGGCTTCATCTCTTTCAAGAGAGAAGAGATTAAGACAGTCTTTCCTAAGCAAAGCTCCTGCGGTCCTAAGCCCTGTTCAAGTGGGACAAAGGCTGTTCCTCTGAACACACACTCAGCACCTAGAAATCTGGTATGAGGAACATCCTCATATTCTGCAGATTAGGTGCTCTGGTCTCAGTAGAAACAGGCAGGAAACAATGAGTCATTCACAGCTTCATGGAGCTCACTACTGAGCACAGCATTTGTAACACCTCCAGGCATGCCAGCTGGTATGTGTCTAAGAATCATGGAATAGCATTAAATCAGATCAATGTGTTAAAAATCGAGGCAGGGGAGAGATAATACAGTCTTATAAACTGATGTAAGATGATCTTGTTTCACCAACTTCAAATTAAATACAGAAATTTACAAACCTTCTCCCTGTCCCCCCTCAAAAGACACTTGGGGAACATCTAGTCTTATTTCGAACTCCAGTTTATCTTGCCCTAAAATGTTCAAGAAAGCCTATACTCCTTAATGTCACTCAAATTGAAAGGCTTTTGTTTGTTTTTTAAAGGACTGTCCTGGGTTCAGCTATAGCAGTCATTTTTCTCCTTCTTAGTAGCTGGTGCAGTGCTGTGTTTTTTAACTTTCAGCCTGGGAACGACGCTGATAACACTGATGTTTTTAGTTGTTGCTAAGTAATGTTTATTCCAACCAAGGACTTTCTCAGTCTCATGCTTTGCCAGGGAGGAGGGGAAGACGGGAGGAAGCAGAGACAGGACACCTGACCCAAACTAGCCAAAGGGGTATTCCATACCATGGCACGTCATGCCCAGTATATAAACCGGAGGGAGTTACCCGGAAGGCCCAGATCACTGCTCGGGTTGGGCTCGGTATCGGTCGGCAGGTGGTGAGCAATTGTATCCTCTCCCCTTGTTATTTCACTAATCATTATTATCACTGGTGGTAGCAGTAGTGGTTTTTTATTATACCTTAGTTACTGGACTGCTCTTATCTCAACCCGTGGGAGTTACATTCTTCCGATTCTCCTCCCCATCCCTCCGGGAGCGGGGGGAGGAAGGGGGGGAGTGAGCGAGCGGCTGTGTGGTTCTGAGTTACCAGCTGGGCTCAAACCACGACAGTTCTTTTTGGTGCCCAACATGGGGCACGAAAGGTTGAGATAACGACAGATCTGACCAGAGTGTGTCTAATCATATTTGTGATAAGCATTCATTGTTACTACTCGTCACAATGGTGATTATTTGGCTCTCAGACTTGTTGCGCTTGATCTCAGAGTTTCAGCATGTTGTACCTTACTTACAGCCACTATTTGCTGTTTTAGTGTTTATCGGCTGGGGGGCCTGGGCTAAGGTTCTTGTTTCACTGTACTTCATGGTAATGACTTGTAATACAACAGACTCATTGATCATGAAACTGGTCTGGTTCGTGCTTCCAGCATGGCCATCACCTCTATACATTGGGAGGTATATAATGAAATATTTTAGCAATTGCATATCATTTTTTTTCTCCTCGGGGGGTAAACTTATGAAGGAAGCATTCTCTTTCACCCCCCGTTCCCCCACCAGCCTATTTGCAACAGCAGTTGAGAGTTCTGAAGGTTTTAGATGGCCTTTGAATACCCTTGAAACCTGCCTGCTGATTGTGCTGGGGATCAGCATGTTGGCACACATACGGAGTGTGTTTTACCCACGGCCATCCCGTCGTAGGAACATCCTATTTCGTTTAATCTCAAAAATTCAGCAGTATCAGGTTCGAATCTGGTCTAGGATTAGACGACGATATAGGAGGACCACCAGGAGATTTTCCCTGAGGCTGGACAGTTATGAGTGGCAGGGTGTGTGGGATAGTATGGGCAAGTATCTAGGCCAGTGGGCCCCTCCAGTGCTTTGGAACTTCACCACTGAACAAGTGCAACATCCGGAAAAACTAGTAAAACACTTAAACGAGGTGTGCTGTCGTCCTGGTTATACCAGAGAGGGACAAATCATGGCAACGTGCTGGGGCTTGGCCTACGCCTACAGAGCCCTGCTCAACACTATCCAGCACCTTCAAAGGGAAAAAAATGTCTCTGGATCTGATGGCAAAGCAACAGACAACGCAGCTATGCCAACTACAAGCACAGCAGCTACTCAGACCCTGACCACAACAGACAACACAGCTACTCCAAGTACAGCAGCTACATCAACCCCAGTGACAAGCACAACAGCTACTCAAACCCTGACCACAACAGACAACGCAACTACTCCAACTTCAAATACAGCAGTTACACCAACCCCAGTGACAAGTACAACAGCTACTCAAACCCCGACAGCAACAGACAATGTGGCTACTCCAAGCACGGCACCCGCACCAACCCCAGTGACAAGCACAACAGCTACTCAAACCCTGACCACAACAGACAATATAGCTACTCCAAGCACCGCAGCTACACCAACCCCAGTGACATGCACAGTAGCTACTCAAACCCCGACAGCAACAGACAATGCAGCTGTTGGTGTTACTCAACTCCCAAGCACAACAGCTGCACCAACCCCAGCAATAGACATTGCAACCACTCCAATCCTAGTGGCAGGCACTGCAGCCACTCCAACCACAGTGACAAACACTGCAGCTAAACCAAATGGCCAGTTTGTGACAATGTCTGTTGCCCCTGTAAGCAAAAGCCAACAAAAAGCAACCCGCGAAGTGAAGAAAGATGAAGACCCAATGCCATTACTACATGCAACAGCATCTGAACAAGAGTTACTACTGCGTGGGTCAGAGGAAGAGGAAGAAGAAGAAGAGGTCACTTCTCGACCCCGGACCTCAAACGAACTGCGGAATATGCGAAAAGATTTCACCTGTCTTCCAGGGGAGCACATTGTCACCTGGTTGCTCCGATGCTGGGACAATGGGGCCGCCGGTCACGAACTAGAAGGTAGGGAAGCCAAGCAGCTGGGATCACTTGCTAAGGAAGGAGGAATTGACAAAGCGATTGCAAGAGAGAAGCGAGCCCTCAGTCTTTGGAGGAGGCTCCTGGCAGCTGTGAAGGAAAGGTTTCCCTACAAAGACGATATTACGAATCGCTCAGCCAACTGGACCACGATAGAGAAAGGCATCCAGTCCCTGAGGGAATCAGCCATTATAGAGATGATCTATCGCAGGCTGGATGCCAGGAACACATCCGTAGATCCAGATGAAGTCGAATGTACACGACCCATGTGGCGGAAACTTACACGGAGTGCGCCATCATCATATGCCCACACATTGGCATCAATGACCTGGAATGATGGAGTATCACCAACAGTGGATTGCCTGATTCGTCAACTCCGAGAGTTTGAAGACAATCTCACCCCTTCCATCATTTCAGCTGTGGAAAAACTGTCCCAGGAGTTCAAACAATTGAGAGACGATTTATCCGATCTATCTAGCTCCCCACGCGTACCAACCCATGTCTCAGCTATTAACAGAAGGCGCCCTACTGCTCGAGAAAGAAAATATAGGAGGTACACGCCCCGGGCCACCCTATGGTTTTACCTGCGGGATCACGGAGAAGACATGAGAAAGTGGGATGGAAAACCTACTTCAGCTCTGGAGCAACGGGTGCGTGAACTGAAGAGGAGAACAATGGTCAAGGATGATCCTCCCAGGAAAGCTGCTGCTCCAGTCTCTGGTGAGCGGTTTCCCAGATGGAGTGAAAGAGCTGATTTTACTCCAGCTCCTGTGATAAGGAATACTAATCCCTTTCTACAAGACAGAAGTGGAGAATTTTGTGATCACTATTAGAGGGGCCCTGCCTCCAGCCAGGTGGAGGAGAGGGATAATGGGGTTTACTGGACTGTGTGGATCAGATGGCCTGGCACATCAGTCCCACAGAAGTATAAGGCTCTAGTAGATACCGGTGCACAGTGTACCCTGATGCCATCAAGGTATCAAGGGGTGAAACCCATTTATATTTCTGGAGTGACAGGAGGATCCCAAGCATTAACTATGCTGGAAGCTGAAATCAGCCTGACTGGGAGGAAGTGGCAAAAGCACCCCATTGTAACTGGTCCAGGGGCTCCATGCATCCTTGGCATAGACTATCTCAGGAGAGGGTACGTCAAAGACCCAAAAGGGTATAGATGGGCTTTTGGTATCGCTGCCTTGGAGACAGAGGAAATTAAGCAGCTGTCCACCTTACCCGGTCTCTCAGAGGATCCTTCTGTTGTGGGGTTGCTGAAGGTCGAAGAACAAGTGCCAATTGCGACTGCAGCAGTGCACCGGCGGCAATATCGCACCAACCGAGACTCCTTGATTCCCATCCATAAGCTGATCCATAGACTGGAGAGCCAAGGAGTGATCAGCAGGACCCGCTCACCCTTTAATAGCCCCATATGGCCAGTGCAAAAGTCTAATGGAGAGTGGAGATTAACGGTAGACTATCGTGGCCTGAACGAAGTCACACCACCATTGAGTGCTGCCGTACCGGACATGCTAGAACTTCAATATGAACTGGACTCAAAGGCAGCCAAGTGGTATGCCACAATTGACATTGCCAATGCATTTTTCTCAATCCCTTTGGCAGCAGAATGCAGGCCACAATTTGCTTTCACTTGGAGGGGCGTCCAGTACACTTGGAACTGACTGCCCCAGGGGTGGAAACACAGCCCTACCATCTGCCATGGATTGATCCAGACTGCACTGGAACAGGGGCAAGCTCCAGAACACCTGCAATACATTGATGACATCATCGTGTGGGGTGATACAGCAGAAGAAGTTTTTGAGAAAGGAAGGAAGATAATCCAAATCCTGCTGAAGGCCGGTTTTGCCATAAAACAGAATAAGATCAAGGGACCTGCACAGGAGATTCAATTTTTGGGAATAAAATGGCAAGATGGACGCCGCCAGATCCCCACAGACGTGATCAACAGGATAACAGCAATGTCTCCACCAACTAACAAGAAAGAAACACAAGCTTTCTTAGGTGTTGTGGGGTTCTGGAGAATGCACATCCCAAATTACAGTCTGATTGTAAGCCCTCTCTACCACGTGACCCGGAAGAAGAATGATTTCAAATGGGGCCCTGAGCAACAACAAGCCTTTGAACAAATTAAATGAGAAATAGTTCATGCAGTAGCCCTTGGACCAGTCCGGGCTGGGCCAGATGTGAAAAATGTGCTCTATACCGCAGCTGGGGAGAATGGTCCTACCTGGAGCCTCTGGCAGAAAGCTCCAGGGGAGACTCGAGGTCGACCCCTTGGCTTTTGGAGTCGGGGATATAAAGGATCCGAGGCCAGCTATACTCCCACTGAAAAAGAGATACTGGCAGCCTATGAAGGGGTTCGAGCTGCCTCAGAAGTGATTGGAACTGAAGCGCAGCTCCTCCTGGCACCCCGGTTGCCTGTGCTGGGCTGGATGTTCAAAGGCAGGGTCTCCTCTACACATCATGCAACTGATGCTACATGGAGTAAGTGGGCCGCACTAATTACACAATGAGCTCGAATAGGAAATCCCAGTCGTCCAGGAATTCTAGAAGTCATCATGGACTGGCCAGAGGGCAAAGATTTTGGGATGTCACCAGAAGAGGAGGTGACGCGTGCTGAAGAGGCCCCACCATATAATGAACTGTCAGAGAGTGAAAAGCATTATGCCTTGTTTACTGATGGGTCCTGCTGTATTGTGGGAAAGCATCGGAGATGGAAGGCAGCTGTGTGGAGTCCCCTGGGACAAGTTGCAGAAACTGCTGAAGGAGAGGGTGAATCCAGTCAGTTTGCAGAGGTGAAAGCCATCCAGCTGGCCTTGGACATTGCTGAATGAGAAAAGTGGCCAGTACTTTATCTCTCTACTGACTCATGGATGGTGGCAAACGCCCTGTGGGGGTGGTTGCAGCAATGGAAGCAGAGCAACTGGCAACACAGAAGTAAACCCATCTGGGCTGCTGCATTGTGGCAAGATATCGCTGCCCGGGTGCAGAACCTGGTGGTGAAAGTACGCCATGTAGATGCTCATGTACACAAGAGTCGGACCACTGAGGAACACCAGAATAACCAGCAAGTGGATAAAGCTGCTAAGATTAAAGTGGCTCAAATGGACTTGGATTGGCAACATAAGGGTGAATTATTTTTAGCCCGGTGGGCCCATGACACCTCAGGCCATCAAGGCAGAGATGCAACATATAGATGGGCTCGTGATCGAGGGGTGGACTTAACGATGGACACTATTGCCCATGTTATTCACGAATGTGAAACATGTGCTGCAATTAAGCAAGCCAAGCGGTTAAAGCCTCTCTGGTATGGAGGACGATGGCTGAAGTACAAGTATGGGGAGGCCTGGCAGATTGACTATATCACACTCCCACCAACCCGCCAAGGCAAGCGCTATGTGCTTACCATGGTGGAAGCAACCACCGGCTGGCTGGAAACATATGCTGTGTCCCATGCCACTGCCCGGAACACTATCCTGGGCCTTGAGAAACAAGTCTTGTGGCGACACGGCACCCCAGAGAGAATTGAGTCAGACAATGGGACTCATTTCCGGAACAACCTCATAGACACTTGGGCCAAAGAGCATGGCATTGAATGGGTATATCACATCCCCTACCATGCACCAGCCTCTGGGAAAATCGAATGGTACAATGGGCTGTTAAAAACTACACTGAGAGCAATGGGTGGTGGGACTTTCAAACACTGGGATACACATTTACCAAAAGCCACCTGGTTGGTCAACACCAGGGGATCTGCCAACAGGGCTGGCCCAGCCCAGTCAGAACTTTTACGTACTGTAGAGGGGGACAAAGTTCCTGTGGTGCACATAAAGAATTTGTTGGGGAAGACAGTCTGGGTTATTCCTGCTTCAGGTAAAGGCAAACCCACTCGTGGGGTTGCTTTTGCTCAGGGACCTGGATATACTTGGTGGGTAATGCGGGAAGATGGGGAAGTCCGATGTGTACCTCAAGGGGATTTGATTTTGGGGGAAAACAGCCAATGAACTCAATTGTACGCTGCTGCCTGCTCTATAACACTTTTATAGCCCACCAGCTAGATATCTTCAGGTCGCCAGCAATTGACCCTGACTTCCCTCCGATCATCACCTCAACAAAGAATGAATTTTGAGGAAACCAGATGAGCTCAGCAGTGACCAGACGAGTTTGGCGGTATCATCAGCAGGCAACAACCCAACACTCCACACCGTCCCTCCTGCCCTGAAAGACTATTACAAGAGATGGAGCCTGACATCATGGACTGGATGAGTTCAGCAATTTTACAGGGATTGGTCCATGGACTAGGGAATGATATCTTTCTCTGTGTGTGGGTGTATATATATATGTGTATATATGGGACAGGGGTGATGGTGTGCTGAGAGATGTGGGATCTGAGCATGACATGAATGGTATGGAATAAGGGGTGGATACTGTCCTGGGTTCAGCTATAGCAGTCATTTTTCTCCTTCTTAGTAGCTGGTGCACTGCTGTGTTTTTTAACTTTCAGCCTGGGAACGACGCTGATAACACTGATGTTTTTAGTTGTTGCTAAGTAATGTTTATTCCAACCAAGGACTTTCTCAGTCTCATGCTTTGCCAGGGAGGAGGGGAAGCCAGGAGGAAGCAGAGACAGGACACCTGACCCAAACTAGCCAAAGGGGTATTCCATACCATGGCACGTCATGCCCAGTATATAAACCGGGGGGAGTTACCCGGAAGGCCCAGATCACTGCTCGGGTCGGGCTCGGTATCAGTCGGCGGGTGGTGAGCAATTTTATCCTCTCCCCTTGTTATTTCACTAATCATTATTATCACTGGTGGTAGCAGTAGTGGTTTTGTATTATACCTTAGTTACTGGACTGCTCTTATCTCAACCCGTGGGAGTTACATTCTTCCGATTCTCCTCCCCATCCCTCCGGGAGCGGGGGGAGGAAGGGGGGGAGTGAGCGAGCGGCTGTGTGGTTCTGAGTTACCGGCTGGGCTCAAACCACGACAAGGACCTGAAATTTATGATCTCTTACATTCCTCATCTTAATGGTCCACTACATCCTAACAAAATATATACCTGATTCCACCAGCCTGAAAAGCTGTAGACCACCACGTAGCAAAGAAAAGCAATGGACAGGTAGAAGAACAAAACAAAGACCCCAACACAAACAGGGGGAATGGAAAACAACAGGATAATAATTCCAATGCTTTCAGCTCAAGGACTGTTGGGTTTTTTTCCCCAGTGTCCAATCCCACTCACACTGATAATTTAGCCACCTGAAGGCAGCTCCACAAATGGGATACACAGTCATTCACCTGAGTCACTCACAACATGCCAGGACTCTAATTTTAAAAGGATACAGACTAGTGATGTGGTGACAATAGCAAGAATTGTTCCAACGGGAATGGATTTCTGTGCATCTTTGAGGTCCCCCGACCTGTTTGAACCAGCCATGATACCTGAAAATACATTTTGGACGTAAGATCATGGGAGAAGAAGAAAGCTCAGAGCTCTGTGATGCCCCCTCATCCCAGTATTCTCACCAGTCACTGAAGGAAAGAAGATGCCAACCAGCACCATGAATGAAGTAGCTATGTCTGAAAGCACATACAGATGGAGGTTGTTCTTCTGACCTGCCACATCCACAGATGGGTGATGTGCTTTCTCCAGTATCTCTCCTTTCTCCAAGTAATTGCTCCATAAGTTGTCTTCAATGTTATCATCACAGCACGGAAA
Source organism: Strigops habroptila (assembly GCF_004027225.2). NCBI lineage: Eukaryota > Metazoa > Chordata > Aves > Psittaciformes > Psittacidae > Strigops > Strigops habroptila. Next base: position 24,992,030 of record NC_044301.2, read on the forward strand.
AGAAAAGCATGGTTCAGTTCAAACATGTTCTCATTATAATGGGTCTACAACCGAGCATTACAAATGCAATTCAGCGATCAGCACAAATTAATACATCAAGGAATACTTACATTGTATGCTTTCAAGGGAATCTGTTACAAAACCAATAAATATGTATGAATAGCCTACAGAAGCCTAAGCATTTTTTTCCTTTAATATTACTAGATGTAACATTCTTTTAGCTTAATACCTATTCTAATGCCAAGAAATACACTGAGTATTTTTAATGAACCGCCATACACACCACAGATCAGAGGATCCAAAGCAGCAATACTGACCAGCTTTGTAGATATAAACAGATTTGCTCTTTAGAGAATGGAAGAATTAGAGAATTATATGGTTTGCATTTGAAAATTCACTGAGTCCAATTTAGAAACTAGACTACTGGTTTCTGTGAAAAGGGGAACCTTAGGCACTCAGCACCTGCACAAAGCAACTGTTCTCTGGAGTTCATGTAAATAATGAACACTTTTCAATGATATTATATTCAGGAGCGGGCAAAGAAGGAGTTACACCACTGGTACACAAGTACTCTCATCTTTCAGGACATAATCTTAACCTGTCTAAAATGGAGAGTCACAGCTACACAGAGTTCTGAAACACTTTAACAACTTACTCATGTTAGTCTAGCTCATAATCACAGCTGACTTTCTGCTGAAATTATAAGATCTACAAGGCAAATTTAATCAATTTCACAGCAGACAAGTACTGTATCAGGACAAAAGTGCCATCTGCTCTTTTTAAAGATTATAAGACTGGTTTTCTTTACTGAAGATAATTTTCTTCACTGTAATTACATTTCTTCAGTCCCTCTTTCTTAAACAGCAGGGAACAGTTCAACCCATTTCAACTGCTCAGCATGCCTCCTCCTTAAGGGGGGAAAGAAATACTCTATCATACCTTTTAAAATGCCACTAGCAGCTCCTGGAATTCCTGCTATCTCCGAGACATTGTTCATTAGGAAATATTCATCACAGTTCTCAGTGGTTAAGTTTGTGCTGTGGCAGAAGAGCTCCCAAAGCTTAGAGGCCACAGTAATGTTATCCTTAACTATGGTTTTGGCACAAATGTCAAACTGATCTCTTGACAAAGTCCTGTTGCCCAACATGCAAATCCTGGAAGGGAAGCATGGAAACTAGTGTTATTACATGTACCGGGAAAATGAAATCCGCCCCTCCAGATAATTCTTCTTTCGTATCATGGAAACTTCAAGTGGCTCTAGTCTGCTAAGTAAAGCAGCTTCAAAAAGATGGTGGTAGCAGGACAAAGACTGTGTAACTGTTTCCTTTAAGGGTCAGAAGTATAAAGCTACTTTTCCAACAATTTTGGGAGAGGTATAAAAAGCTACATCAGTGTGATTTAGTGAATTTGGTAAATTTACTTTAAACAATGAAAGGGAAAGATTAGGTCACTTCCCCCCATTTAAAAGAACTACTGGAGTGAAAGAGCTTTGAATACTAGCATTAAAATTCCTAGATATTTAGAATATCTAAAGATAATTGTAATCACATTATCCCAGCTTCCGAAGGGTAGCATTCAAATTACATGACATTTTAGCTTCAGACTCAGGAACATGCATTTCAATCGCAATAAGCAAAGGTTCTTTTTGTCAGAAAATACCATGCATAATTGCTAAAATCCTCCAGTGCCTGTTGTGTTTCGCCTCACCACAAACAGTCTGTTCCAGCACTGAAAATTTTTAACCCACTTCTCCAAAGACGGTTCCACAAGAGACAGTGATATAACCTAACAGCTTGCTGCCACCAAAAGTTCATTCAGCTTCTCTTCCCAGTGCCAGAAAACACCCACGGGGGGGGAAAAAAAGTTTCTTCCATTTTAATAAGTTTGTTTCACAGGTCTTATCAATCACTAAAGCCAGGAAAATGGAAGAGATGGGGCCATTTCTGAGGATTTGCATGCCTGTGAACTGCAACTTCAGAGAAGCCTTCCCCTCCAGAATTAAAAATAAGTACAGTGTCTAGTTACTTCAGCAAGAGAAAGAAATACAGCCCAATGAAGAAAGATAGGAAGAACATTCAAGAACGATCCAAGAGATAATGAGGGGGAGGTAGAGACATTGTTTTATTTTTACTGCTGGAAACCTGCCAATGTTGTAAAACATTATAATCATCAGGCCCATAATACCTAAAAGGGAGCTCTTGAGGGTTGCAAGTATTTAGTTATGGTTACAATGTTTTAAGATGTGAATAATTACACAGACTTGACTCCTATTTCTATTCCATTCATCTCTTGTCAGCAGCATCAGGAAATACTGTTTGCATTCTGGTAAAACTCACGTATCCACATTATAGCTCTGAGTTCAAGAAACTGTATTACATGTTTAACTGCCAACATGCCAAGGAGCATGTGTTGTGTTCAAAGCAGGGCTGCTCATACAGCAGATGAATCTGCTTCCAAACCAAGGGGAAGTTTTGCTGGAGCCTCAGCATGGCCCCACCATTACGCCTCCCTAAGAGATGTCCTGTTTCTCAGCAAGCAGCTGCATCACATCACCACAGCCTCCATCAATCCGTATACTCACCACGAGACTTCATTCTACCAAAACAGTTAAAGAATGTAATCATACCTTCATTTTAGCTTATGAAATGTCTATTCCATGAGTTCTGCATTTGGAAGACTATCACTGTCACTATATTCACAAAAAAAGGTAGCTTTGACAATGTATGAGGCACAAGTTTTAAGTAACTTTCATTGAACCCCACCTTCCAGACCCGCAGGCAAAGCTATAGAAATACTACTCACGGAAATTCAGGTGGATCAAAGATGGACTTGACAGCTCCAGCATAAATGGACAGTATGGATATTACTACGCAGGCCAAGAAGAGGGAAGCAAATTTGTTAACATATTTCACACCCACAAAGACCACCACTGCCATCAGGATGAGGAATACAGTGCCATACACCCTCATGTTGTTCAGCATAGTGCTGGATGCATCATGGGCACCAGATAGATGAAAAATTGCTGCTTGTGGCACAATATATGTCTGAAAGAAGAAGAAAGCAAGCTGAAGCAACATGGGAACAGACCTCTATATTACTGTAGTGATCTTGTACCTATACTGGAAATGTAAATCACTTCCCAATTTGCAACATGCTCTTTACCACGAACCTTCAGTTTATAGGAAAAGTCAATGGATAATGGCCCATTTATTTCTGTCGTACAACTGAGCCAACTTTATCAGTGATGAGCACGTGTCTGATTAAATCATACTTCCATATATGTTTTCAGAAGAGCTTCCATTCTGGATACCCACAGAGTGTGCAGCATCTAAAGGGAAGCACTAGTGGTACAGAATTGGACACCAAGAAACTGGAGACCTGCTGGTCTCTACCTGTGCATGTGTATACAAACATGGGACAAGAGTACTGAGGCATTTTCTATATGCTATTTGCCTTAAAAGCAGGACTACTCTGGTACTACTCACCAATAAAATCTCAATGGCGCCAAGGATATACATGGCTCCTGCAAATGTTGTTCCCAGATAAAAACACAGCCCTACAGCTCCACCAAACTCTGGGCCCAGTGACCTGGATATCATGAAGTAGGAGCCACCAGCTATGAAAGAAGAAAAGTGAGAGTCAAATTATCACTGATTTATTGTTATAAATTGTAAAAAGTTCACAAGAATACAACAAAATTATACACTATGTATCTGCTGGGGGGGAGGGTCAATTCAAATATCTTTTTGTTAGCACAGGGGTAAGTAAAGACCAAATAAATTAATCTTTTGCCTAATTGATACTAAGAAGAAATACTAGATATTAATTCAGACTTTGTATCCTTGCTTGAGCGAATTTCTCTAGAATAAAACCATGTTAACAGCTTATAGTAACTTTAAATATTTTTTTTTTATCTTTTTAAAACACAAATGAGAGGTTTGCTAACTACACTTACCTGGAACAACACCATTTGTGGCAATAGCACTCATTGATATGGTTGTCAGCATAGTCTGGGGAAAACAAGGAACAAAAAGCAATTGTGTCAACATTTTTTAAACCAACTGATTTCCTGATAGATTAAAACTGCCACTGCATATAGGATACAATATTTCTATTTATTCTGCCTTGACAGGTCATTATCTGAAAGAAAACAAGGGCAGCAGGAATTTAATCATCAAGTTGTTGAGACTTTTGCCTGAGAGATGACCACTGCTTTATCAGGTCAAGTAATGGGTGTCTGCAGACACAGCGAGATAAAAGAGTGCAGATGTCCCTCCATCTGCAGAGCTGAAATTCCAGTAAAGGCTAGCAGCAAAGCAGGCAGCCATGACCTGGGACAGGCACAGAAAACAGCTGTTTGCTGAACAAACACTAGCTTTGAGACTAGTATCTGCACTAGATACGGTTTACCAGTTTAGAAATACGGGGAGGAAGAAATCACATGGCTACAAACATAGAATAGGTTGGGTTGGAAGGGACCTTCAAGAACATCTAGTTCCAACCTCCTGTCATGGGCAGGGACATCTTCCACTAGACCAGGTTGCTCCAAGCCCTGTCCAACCTGGCCTTGAACACTGCCAGGGATGGGACAGCCACAGCTTCTCTGGACAACCTGTTCCAGTGCCTCACCACCCTCACAGGGAAGAACTTCTTCCTTCTATCTAATCTATGACATTAATTGTGCCTTAAAACAATACCAACAACAACAACAAAAGTATCATGGCCTGGGAAAAGGTAAATAGAAAAAGGACTAAGACAAATCAGTTTAAGACCACAGACAAAAATACTAGACTCGGTGTTCTATAGTAGAGATTGGGGGAGGAGGGAAAGGGAAGACAAAGACAGGCACCAACCTACCACCACCTCCGCAATTAAGCCTACCATTTAATAAATAAATAAATAAAAATAATAATTATAATTCTGCCCTGCCCATCTGCTCTGAATCTGAACAATCATAACTCTGCAACAAACATTTTAGCTTGTTCTTAAAAACTTTCATATAAACATACTGTAAGGCTAACATAGCATAAGTGTCCAGCATAAATCTGGCTTTACACACGAATCTACAATGCAGCCTCTCCAAGTTTCTCAATAGTTTCACAGAGGTTATGTCACGTGTATTATTTTACCTATATACTTACACAACAGCAGCAAAGCAATACGATCAGGAAGGACTGAAGAACTCCAGCCATTCCCACCATCCAGGTCAGCCGAAGGAAAAGAATAACCCCAAAGATATTCTGCATGCATGGTAAATACACCCCCATCAGGGTGCCCATGCTGGGTGACTGAAAAACAAGTTCATTGCCATTCATTAACTGCAATTATTCAAAGCATAATAAGCAAAAAAACATACAACTTCAGTTTTTCAAATGGTAGATACGTGGGAAACATAAGGTCGACACAGACAAGTACTATTGTGCTGGACTTCCACAAAACATGAAGCAAACTCCAAAACCACAACTTGCTGAACAAATTGCTGACCCTATCACACCTTCATATTTGAAATAATTATACTTGGCATTTAACACTAATTACTAACAGAACATACATGTATTTGTTTCATTGTAGAACCATAGAGTTCGTAGTATGAAACCTGCTGAGTGCTGCAGACCCGAGTAAGACAGATCTCACCCTACTCCCATGAAACTAATTTGCAAATTAGTTTCATGGAAAACATACTTTTGTGATGTTAGAACTAGAAAAGATTTGGAAGTAACCTGGAGACATGCATAATGTATTTTCTTCCATTTCATATATTCCATGTAAAACTAATGATTCCATCTTTTTCATGTTTAATGTTAGCATCAGACTGAATTACTTTTGACAGCGACTGAGAAAATACAAGTTAGTTGTGTGACTTCACAGGAACTGTATGTGACTGGCATTCAACATAGTATCTTGTAGAATTCTCCTTTGCCCAAACAGTTGTCAGAGTATAGTCAGATCCAAAACAACGATATCAAAATGCCACTGATATGGGGTTTATTTCACAGAATACAAAAGTGTTCCTACATTGGCACACCTGGCAGCATTTCAGAGTCCCAAACCTCTGTGGCTTCCTGCCAAGACATTTCATTGCTTCTGCTCTCTGAGGTTTTCTTTTGCATTTAAAATTATACAGAACACAAACACAGGGAGAATAGAGAGTGTAACTTCTCAAAGGCTCATCCCTCTTCATAATTCTTTCTATAAATAAACCTGAATTCCAAAACCTATTACAGATAGGCAGCATTTAAAGAAACCCATGAACAATCATCCAAATGAGAAGTGTATTAAAGGGAGGTGACAATGCTTGTTCAAATTTGACTCCACATAGCATTAAGCAAATGCAAAAATAAACAGGTCACACGCACCCTTATAGAGAAATTAGTCATGAATCAAAAGCAATAGTGCTTAACACAAGCATATTACTCTTAAAATGGCTGTCAAAAACTTGGTTCTTGCCTTGTCTTCACTACGGAAAAAATTAGTTACCTAAGGTAAGTCAAGAGTATATTTTATTACACAAAGCAAAATCCTAGAAAAATCAAAAGGTTGTAAGATCACCAGGTCAAAATAAGCAACCTAGGAATATAGTTCTTCAACTTGGAATTACATGTTACAACTCGAAATCTCATCTGCATTAGGAATCTGCCCTGCCAGAGATGAAGGAACACTGTGCCCAAGAACATGATCTGAACAGTTCTGTGTTAGAAATGCCAGAAATTGCTGAATGTATGTTTTGAAGTCAGCTTTGAATTCCCTGTGTGACTAAAGCTAAATCAGATCAACCAGACTTTCCCCATATACACTTTGACTCGGTGAACCTCCTAAAGTGGACAACAGAACCACGTGCTGATGGTTTGCAATGGACTTGCCCTGTGAGTTCCACCAGCATGGGGCCAGAGCTGTTACTCTGCTCTTCCAATGCCACAGTACAAAAAAATAATCCCCAAAATGTCACCAGCCATTTGGACAAAAATTGCCATCTTATAGAACTAACCTGATGAGCTTTGTTGAGATTATGCATAAGGACAAAAGGAATTGTTCCCTTCTGATACAAACAGAAATGACACTTGTATAGGAGTACCCTGATCAGAGTAAGGTAAAGATTTTTAAATTAGTTGCTCCAGTGCTACAGTAGAGGAGAATCTTCTCAGTATTCTTTATAGTGCAGCTGTCTCCTCAAGAAGGGGAAGTTCAGACTCTTGATTTAAACACCTTCATCTGATTCACACTGTCTTCAACTGCACAAACATTAACTGAGAAAGGACTAAACATTACCAGGTGCTGGGCAGATTTTGCCCAGCATAAGGACTTCCCATTGTCACCTTAATGTACTCTTTGCCTCTCAAAGAGACATTTTACGTAATTTTATCATCTATCTGACCATTCATCCATCAGTCACTTTACCTCACAACACCTTGAACCCAGCAGCAAGTAAATATCAGAGGTGTTGGTATTTCAGAGGTAAAGGAGTTGCTAAGAGTTTGTCAAAACTGGCATCTGGGGAAAGGAAAGAAGCCCAACCTACTGCTCCTATGCAGGAGAAGCAAGTGAAGCACAGTTATTGTATATTCTATATAACAGTCTTCCAAACACTATCAAAGCAGGTGAGTTTTCAGCCTGGCCTTTACACATCTCCCAACTCCTGCTTCCTTTGTGTAAGAATTCACCTTAGTTCAGCTCTTCCCTATCTTCTGCCCTATGTGGTCCCTACAGCTTCGCTCTACTGTTCATCATCTTAACCCCCTCACTCAAGTGGCCTCTTATGCTATCAAGTTACAAGCTAGCTTCAGCCACAGAGAAAGAGAAATGGTCCATTAGCTGTATAGTCGTGAGGCTACTGCAGAGCAGAGCAGCCTAGGAAATGCACAAGTGTCTGCCTGCAGACAAAACCCAAGCCACAGTATTAGTAAGCGTACCTCAGTCATAAGAATTTAGTCTGGATTTTCTTACCCTGTGGAATAAAAAATACTGGCATGAAAGAATCATGATCCACAAAGAGTGCTTGAAGCAGCTTGTTCACAGAAATATTTAACACCAGTAATCTGCAGTGACTTGACCCTTTTTTTTATAGCATCTTAGAATTGGGAAGTGATACTAAACTCGTGCTGAAATCTCAACAGAATGCAATCTGAAATAAGAAGGGTATTACCTTCAGTCTCAACAGCCACCAAATGAAGAGGAATAACACCCCACACTGCATAAAGGAAATAAACCACAGAGACATTTTGAAGAACGCTGGTTTAGATCAACCAAGAAGGAACAGAAAAATCTTGAAAACAGTCTCAGTTTCAGTGATGCAGATTATGTTTCTGTGCACTCTAACCAGCTTCAGACACATAATTGATACAAATATTGATCTGAGTCTGAAAGACACTATTTCCATTGTGCCAGTGTGATAGGTTATCAAAACACTTGGCTGCAGGGCTTGGGGACATTGATCAGCAATGACAGCTCTTGTGGGTGCTCTGCAACATGGGGACAGACAGCAGCACAGAAATGAACTGCCTTTTTAAAGACACATGAACTAAAATAGCTGATCTCATTTTTTCCATCATAAGAAGGGGATATTTTTATAGCACTATTAAGTGCTTTAATACAAGATTGTGTTTAGAAAAGATAAAAAGCAACCCAATTTCTACCCTATTACATGGAGTAGTGTTAATTTTACCTGATGTGTATCTAATGCAGAATGCTACTATCAAAAATATTTAATGGGAATGCTGAAACAGGGTGATATGCTTATATTCAGCTGGTTTGCACTGAAATTGTCCTGATCTTCATTTGCATCTTCCACAAACTCTGCAGCAACTGTTCCAAGAGATTAAAAGGGGGATAGTCATGTAATGTATTTTCCAGAGCTTGAGGAAATGTTCAGGTCTCCTTTGGTCTTGTCACTGTAGAAAGCAGGTGCTGACAACCATCTCCACAAGCTAAAGCACATCATTCTCCACTCCTTTAAGCTTAAACTTTGGGAGAGATCCCATTTTTTTCAATACCCGCCCTGCAGAGATGCAGCCACTTCATGTGCACACAACTGCCTTGTCTCATTTTTTGTGTCTGTGTTTTTTTGTTGTTTGGGGGTGTGTGTGTGGTTGTGTCATTTGAATGGATGCGATTCGGCTGGCAGGGGTGTGCTAGGTCACAAAAAGGTATTCACTGAGAGACCTGTCTTACCTGCTCAGAGAGAGAATGACATATTCGCTTACTGAAAGGACTGCTTTCTTCATTCAAATTTTGAATACCGGATCTAGAGTCTGCTCACCTCCTTGCTCTAGTTCTTGCCTATGAGATGCCAATCCCAGTAAGTGATGCATCAGGAGAGACAGCTTACTTCTTCACACTTTGTCACACTGGCTGGGTACATACTTGCTGAGCGTACCCAGTACAGCATTCAGCAATGAGCTAACAATGCTGGCACTTAAGAACAGAACCTGCTATTGTGCTGGGGTGGATATTCATGCTTCTGTACTAATGCTCAAATGGGAAGGATAAGGTATCAGCAGCACATTGATTTATACTTCAAAGATGATTAAAAACAAATGTGTGGAAGAATCCCATTTGCACAGTTTCTGGATACCTTCAATCCATAGCACTGTACAGCGACTACTTTTGAATTTCCTGGTTTTAATGGTTATAATTATTGGCCAAGTTAATATTCCATCTTCCTATATTATACAAGATATTCAAAATTTCATATTGCTTATGGCAAGAGAGGGAGAAGAAATTCAGACTACAGTTATGGTATTGCAGCTGATGCAATTTATCCCAGAGACAAACATGCTAGTTAAGGAGCCGCTTTAGAAACTGCAGTATTTACACAGAAAACACTGAGATATTAACACAGGATGACATTGTCACTTTTGGAATGGTTACCCAACCCATTCTACAAAAAACATCTGAGAATCTGCAAACACACATTTTTGGGACATGGGAAAGCATAGTTCAGGATAACCCAGGTATTAAGCCCAAACTCTATTTTACCATAGAAGCAAAAAAAGGACAACAGTCCTTTTTCATGGCAGTGAACAGCTTGAAAATATGCAAGTGTTTACATAAACCATACCTAGATGTAGAAATATTAACACTAAATCTTACATGTTACTCTACCAGGGATTTAAAACAGCTTCTAGGTTTCCTGTTATTTGCCCCATTTTTACCTTATGAAGGTAAAATGCATTTGATTTAACCAACTTTACACTATAGACCCACCACCAAATTCTCCCTGTTCCTTTTCCAACACGGAAGTAAGTGACTAGCTTTCAGATTAGATTGCATCTTACCCTGGTATTCTGGTAAGGCAATTAATAAGGAAATAAACAGCAAAAGTGAACGGAACTTTCTCAAAATAGTAAAGACAGTACCTATCATATCCCCCTCCATTCTATCTTCGTTAGGGTAATAATCAATCTGCTTTTGATAGTAAAAGGCTGAAAATTATTTCAGATTATGCAATAATACCATATGTATGATTCTATGATTAGCAGCTGATACCTGTCATTACTCCCACCAAAAGCATGCTAAAAGAGAGATGCAGCTGACATTTCATATTAGTAATGTGAAGGTAAAAGCTTTAGACAGACTCAGCAATTAGTGTGTTACCATAAAAGTCAGTCAGAGAAACTCTCTAAGACTCAATTTGGAGTTTTAGAAAGCAGACATTCTTTATTGCAGCGCTGGGCGCACACACGAATAGCTTCGCGAAGGTGAGCACACCCGTTACTTGCCAACAGCGGCTATGTATTTAGCATACTCATGCATATTCATAGCTTTTCTAGGAACTAAGTATAATATTTGCATCCTAATTACGCATGTGCTTTCTTGCTGAGTGGGGGTCTCTGGTGGTCATCGATAGTCTTCCTCACTGTGTTTACTGAATGACCTCAGTGCTTGTACATGCTCGCAAGGTCCTAGTGCCAAGTTAGCAGTTGGCATGTCCTTGCTTCTGTTCTGTTCCAGTCTCGCTCCATGCTGGGTGCCACTCTGCTATCTTGAAGGCTGGTATCCTTGGTCTTATTTATTGTCTCCTTAGTTGTTATCGGTCCCATGATGTTCTCTTTCCAGCATCAGTGGAACATTCCTTTCTCTCTACGCGTTAGTAACTTAGAACAGTTTGGTCTATTCTACTATGTTAAAGGCACACGCACTATTGTTAATTTAAAATTTAAGCCTACAAGTGTAACACCAAGTACCACACAAAAGAAATTCACAATTAAAAGGTTTAAATTACTTTTTTAATATAAGATTATAGTACCAGAATGCAGCTACTGTACCCAGATGACCTTCACTCAGTCTTGTAATGATGTCATATTAACCACAATATTCAGCACTTCAGTGCACGTAGTCTCAGATAAAATTGACTTCTAAGCTTCAATGTTGACTAAACAACTTTGTTAACCCCAGTGTAAAACCCTGCAAAGAAAGGAACTGAAGCGTGAGTAAGGAAGTTGGAATCTAGCGTTCAGCGTGGGGCAACATGCATTCTCTTTGAGAACAATGTGCTGGTTTTCAACATGATCACTACCATCTCTTTCTGAAACAGCTCAAACTTTAACAGGGCAGTACTACAAAATCTGTAGAATTTAAGTGCTATCAGCTTTTTAGAAGACTTTCTTTTGACAAAATTTGCAAGTATAAACTGACGGGCCTGCAAGTGCCATAAAATGCAACCACACCACTTGAGGGTTTAGCACTAACTGAAACAACTTGCTGGACTGCCAGAGCACTAAGAGCAGAAGTTCGAACACAGCCCTCCTGATGGAAATCTAACTACCAACAGTCCAACCCCGCTTTCTACTGAGTTATTACAAGGCCAGCCCAAATGGCCTAACCATCTAAATGCAGGTCCTTTGGGGCAGAATTCAGTTGCATAAGTGCCTAACACCAGAATGACTCGAGAGGCCCCAGGGTGTTAAGTCTGAGCTCCAGCCACCACTCTAGAAGGGTGTTGTCTCCTGCAAGTCCTGTATCATACCTACTGTCCTAGGTTCAGCTGTAACAGTTACTTTTCTCCTTCTTAGTAGCTGATGCAGTGCTGTGTTTTCGGCTTTAGTCTAAGAACAATGCTGACAACACACTGATGCTTTTAGCTGTTGCTAAGTAATGCTTACTCCGATCAAGGACTTTTCAGTCTCTCATGTTCTGCCAGTGAGAAGGGGCACAAGAAGCCAGGAGGAAGCAGAGACAGGACACCTGACCCAAACTAGCCAAAGGGGTATTCCATACCACAGCACATCATGCCCAGTATATAAACTGGGGGGAGTTACCTGGAAGGCCCAGATCGCTGCTCAGGTCGGGCTGAGTATCGGTCGTTGGGTGGTGAGCAATTGTATTGTGCATCACTTGTGTTTATTGCTTTCTTTTCCTTTTCCCCTTTTAGCTTTATATTCTCTCCCCTTGTTATTTCCCTTATCATTATTATTATTGGTGGAAGTAATAGTGTTTTTGTATTGTACCTTAGTTACTGGACTGTTCTTATCTCAATCCGTGGGATTTACATTCTTCCCATTCTCCTCCCCATCCCTCTGGGAGCAGGGAGGGAAGAAGGGGGGGAGTGAGCAAGCAGCTGCGTGGTTCTGAGTTACCGTCTGGGATTAAACCACAACACCTACGAGGCTTGGAGAGATGTGTCAGATGCTGCTGGGCAGCTAAAACAGCACTAGGAAAAAGCGGGGGGGTGTTGTTTATTCATTTCACCACTAAAAGCCTTTCCTCATCTAAATCCATACCAAGAGTACCTAACTGCCCTGTACTGCACAGTGCTTAACCACTACATCTGCCCCAATTCTTTATTAACATCTGGTTACCTACAGAGTTCCAAGTTATTTCTTTGCAACAGTGTCATGGCTCCTGACAGAGGATAAGATAAAGCAGAAAGTATTCCAGCTCCCCCAAAACTACATAGGGAATCATCCCATTTATCAGCTGGCCATGCAGAGAATCTTTACTTACTTTTGACACTTTCTTCTTCGAGCCATCAGTACTTTCTGCTTCTTCATGTTCCTTAACACCTTGGGTAAGATTTGTGTAGTTGACCAACTTGCCAAGCAGAGATGACACTTTTGGTCGTATATCAAGTTCTTCCTGTGGAAGAAGACAACTAGTCAGCTTCTGCAATTCTCAGCATTTATGAAGAGTGGCTGGGGTCATGCCTTCCTGGCATGCCAGGGAACACACCAGGAAAATTATCAAGGGAATGACAGAATATTTCATTGTGTGGGAACCACTGATGACAGGATTTAATTTTCTGAAAGGAGGGCAACTCTCACAGGAAAAGGCTATGCCCACAGGTCTGCACCAAATGCATCCTTCTCCTTAGGTGCTGAAAAGCACGAATTACAGCAATAAAGAAGTATGAGCCTTGGGACTCTAAGAAAATTAATACATACCTTGCATGTGTCTCTAATGTCAGCTTATATCAACAGATATACTTTTAATAAGGTCAAGTTGCCAAACAATTTGCAGATTTAGTGATTAAACTCCGGTCATTGTAGGGATGCATACACTCTATTTTATTACATTATTCAAACTATGTCATCTAACTCATGTGGATCTAGGTAAAAATCCCAAAAGCCACATGCACAGAGGCCTCACATCTTTACATTCATCTCATCTAACTTCTGTTTCTGAAAGTAAGTGCAAAGGTAAAAAAAAAAGACCAAGGGCTAGCCTTCAAAATAACAGAGTGGTGACCAACATGGAGAGAGACTGGAACAGAACAGAAGCAAGGACATGCCAACTGCTAACTCAGCACTAGGACCTTGCGAGCACGCGCAAGCACTGAGGATATTCAGTAAATGCAGTGAGGAAAACTATCAGTGACCACCAAAGACTCCCACTCAGCAAGAAAGCGCATGCTTAATTAGAATGCAAATATAATTAGTTCCTGGAAATCTCATGAATACGTAAATCATTTTCCTGGGAAAGCTATGAATATGCATGAGTATGCTAAATACATAGCCGCTGTCGGCAAGTATCGGGTGCGCTCACCTTTGTGAAGCTATTCACGTGTGCGCCCAGAGCTGCAATAAAGAATGCTGCTTTCTAAAACTCCAAATTGAGTCTTAGAGAGTTTCTCTGACTGACTTTTACGGTAACAATTTGGTGCCCGAAGAGGGACACTCTGCCGTGTTTCCCACGGATCCAGGGAGTCTCTGGGACCTTCATGCCAGCATCAAGGGAGTTTCCCTGAAAGGAAGCACAGCTCCCCGGACTGACTCAGGACCTTGGTAAGACCCCTGATTTTATTTCTTTAAAAATGCATTCTTTCTGGTCCCTTACCCCGTTAGTTGCAGGGGACACCCTGTACAATAGGTAAGGTAGTCTGGTTGTCCAGACTCTGGTATCTGGTCGAGGTCAGGATCACTGCCTCCATGGGGGGGTGTTGAAGAAACTCCTATTGGGTTACATTTTGCAACACTCTGGAAACAAATCGGTGAACCCCCAGGTGGCTTGGTCATTTGGGAGACTTTGAAACAAAGTAGAGGACCCCCAGGTGGTTCAGTTACTCGGGAGACTCTGGTAAAATACTGTAATCAATGGTGGCCGTTGTACAAAGTGGATTTTAGGGAAAAGTGGCCTGTGAACAGCACAATTAATTATAATACTTTGTTACAATTGATGCTATTCTTGAGATGAGAAGGAAAGTGGAATGAAGTAGCTTATGTGGAAATGCTTTTCACTTTGAGAAATCGTCTGGAATGGCAAAAGGATTGTAGTTTTAATTTCGTACCCCAGGACCTGTTAGTATTGTCCTTGGAGAAAGATAGTAAAATTTGCTTAAACGCTGTTGCTCTTTGTGCAGCATAGGACAGTTATGCACTAAACATTTGAGGAATGCGGAGGAGGATTTGGATTTGATGGTAGCTCCCCGGAGAAGGGGTATTGTGAATAATGGGGCTGAATGTGCTGACAATAAGAATCAAGCACAAGCACAGGCATAGGCAAGGGAGATGGTAGAGGGGGCTGAAGGATTTTACCCTACAGCAGGGCAAACTAGGGGAAAACGAGGGGAAACTGTGATTGTGCCTTTAAGACAAGCTGTGGGCAACGATGGTCATGCTAAAGATTCCCTTTACCATTATAGATTAGAATATTTGGAAACAAGTGGCTGGTAATTATGCATCATGCTTTCAAGAGTGTTGACAGGAATACGATTATTTGTACAGCTCAGACCGCAGTAGAGCAGCAAATAACGGCAGACACATTGGCAGGTACAGTGAATCTTCACATACCTACCGCCGATGCTAACTGGGACCAAGATAGGCAGACTCTGAAACAATCTCAGAGGTAGATTTTATTCGGTATTAAGAATGCGGTCCCCCAAGACAGTGAACTGGTCTAAGCTATATGAAATAAAGCAAGATATAAATGAATCTCCTTCTGGATTTATGGAAAGATTAAAAGAGGTGATGCATAAATACACTACTATTGATCCTGAATTGGAGGAAGGAAGGAGAGAATTAGGCCATTTAATAAAAAGTCAATCCACAGAAGATATAAGGAAACAGGTACAAAAGCTTAAGGGGAAGGACCAATATGATTTGGGAAAAATAACGAATGTGGGCTGAAAGACCTATTGCAATCAGACCACCATTGCTCTGGTGCAAATTCCCTAAAACAGTTCAAATGGTGGTGGGAAAGGGTTTGAGTCCCCGATTATTAATATTGTTGGTTGATATAATACAATATTGTGTATTGTGGGTTATAGTGTGTCAGGTTTCAACTAGGAATCTGTTATTGTATACATGGGGGCATAAGATAAGCTCCAAAGTAAAATCGGAACTGGGGGGGGGGAGGGGGGGAGAAAAAATTGTTGGCTGTAGCTCTCACCCAGGAAAGGGTCGGAAAGGATTACATGGAAAGGTTTGTGAACAGACTCCACGGGTTGCACTGGAAGACAGAATGGCCTCAGAATCAAAATAAACACCAGAGATTTAGTAGAATGTCAAGACAGGCAGAGAAAACTATTACTCTAGATGAGGGCTGAGGAGGAGCAGGGGAAGATTCAAAACCTTCCCCAACAGAGCCCCTGGGTACAGTTAGGTTGGGGAACAATAAGATAAAATTTCTTGTAGAAACAGAAGCTACTTATTCTGTTACAAATACTCATAAAGGGCAATTAAGCAAACAAAGAGCTTCAGGCATTGGTGCCACAGGGTGGACAGGAACCCGGCCTTTCTTTCAACCTTTACATTTTTAAATTGGCAAACAGATGTTGACCCATCAATTTCTTTACATGCCTGAGCGCCCCCTGCTGCTATTGGGTAGAGATATACTGAGTAAATTACATGCATAAATTATGTTTAAAGCAAGAAAATTCAGATACATATTCCTGATGAAAAGGTTGTGGAGGCCCGAGTTTTTATGTTACAGAAACCAACCACTGAGCTGGATATACCAGACGAAGTGGAGAACGCAGTCACCCCACTAGTATGGGCTGCTGGAGTACCGGGGACAATAACGAAATGCAGAACCGGTAACTATTCATCTGAAACCAAACGTACATCAGACTGGTAAGACAGAAACAATACCCGATAAAACTGGAAGCAAAAAAAAGGACTAGAGCCTCTAATAGAAAATTTTATTGAATAATTTGGTGTATTCCAGTCATACTGCACTGCAAGATACATCCCTGAAGGATGTGGACTATGAACTGTTTGTGGATGGCATCAGCTTTATGAAAAAAAATGGAAACTGGAAAGCAGGATATGCTGTGGTAACCAAACATGAGATAATAGAGGCTAAAACCCTGCCCCCCCCCCCCCCCCCAACACATCAGCACAGAAAGCCGAGCTGATGGCACTACTGAGAGTTCTGGAATCGTCAGAAAGTCAAAATTTGCTTTTAAGGCACATCAATTTGATAACACTCCAGTGAATATTGGTAATCACATTGCTGACAAAGCAGCCAAAGAAGCTGTGGGTGGGGACCTTTTATTAATATTGCCTCATAAGTATCAGTGCTTGGATAATGAAGTTCCAAGTTATCAAACAGAGGATGAGAAATTACCTGGTCTATTAGAAACCAAGAAGAACAATGAAGGATGGTGGGTTACACCAAACAGGCAAGTAATAATTGCCCAGCCTCTTATGAGAAGAAAAACACCAGGCAACTCATGGAGGAACAGAATCAATGACTGAGGCTTTAAAGCTCCAAGTTCTGAGTGAGCAAATGGCTGGAATTATACAAGTGTTATAAAGAAGTGTGAACCTTGTTTACCATGCTAAGAGACCACCACCACCTAGAACAACAAAGGCAATTGTCCAGGAGACTACTGGCAAGTAGACTTTACAGAATTGCCACAGCACAATGGGCTCAGGTGTGTATATATATATATGGGTACTAATAGATATGGTTTCTGGTTGGCCGGAGGCTTTCCCTTGTCACACCAACATGGCTCGTGAAATAGTAAAACATTTATTGAATCAAATAATACCCTGATATGGTGTACCAGCAGGCTTGTCCTCGGACAGAGGTCTGCATTTTGTTGCAGAAGTAGTTAGGAAGGTGGGAGAGTGTTTGGGAATCAAGTGGGATCTGCATACCCTATATAGGCCTCAGGCTAGTGGGAAAGTGGAATGTATGAATCAGACGCTCAAGTTATGATTCAGTAAAATATGTCAATAAACTTGTTTAACTTGGTTACAAGCCCTACCAATTGCTTTGTTGAGGATACGAATACAGCCAGGAAGGAATTATGTGAGTCCATATGAACTGATGTACGGGTGGCCTTACCAACTGCCTTTAGTTCCTGGTGATATGTCTTTGCAAGGAAAACAGGATCTCAGACAATACCTGCTGGCACTGGGTAAAACTCTTAGCTCTGGTAATATCTTGGTAGGACATTACCCAAACTGTAGCTGGACAATGCAACTCCAGATTAAGGGACCCCAAACTGGCTATTGGAATGCTCCAGAAGGGAAAGGGTGGTATTGATTGTGTAATAATACTGCTAGAAAGGCCCTTTCCCCAGGGTGGACTGGAACATGTACGTTCCAGAGACCAGAGTAGCAGAATACCCACAGATCTAGCAGAAATCTGGAAGCAGACAAAGATCTTACATCAGGCAGTTAGAGATGATACTTTCTGGGGATTTCAAGAATTATGGCATAGACTTAGTTCTTGGCTACCAAATTGGATATGGTTAAGAAAAACTTTTTTGTGATCATTATAGTAATAATTTGTGTCTGTATCCTAGCATGTATCATGATTCAATTTTGTAGTTGCTGGTCACAATGGTGTATTAGAATCAAATATGGGTAAAGGGTATAGAATGAGACTTAAGATATATGCATATCCTATAAGTCTCAAAGGGGGGAAATGTAGGCTGGCAAACATGGTTGTAGCCTTTCCATGGTGAGTTCCTATCTAGCAGCAGGTTAATTTACACTTGTCCAGACTCTATGCCATGCAGTTGAACTCTGCAGACGTCAACCTGGTAGGTAGCAGAGCCAGCTCTGGCTGCCCCAAACCGAGTTCCCAGAGTGATTAATATGCCCCATCTCTGGCAGTGTTCAAGGCCAATTTGGATGGGGCTTTTAGCAACCTGGTCTAGTGTAAGGTGTCCCTGCCTGTGGCAGGAAGCTGGAACTAGATGAGCTTTAAGGTCCCCTCCAACCCAATTCATTCTAGGATTCTGTGTTGCCAGTACTGCCATGAAGCTGTAACTCAGAAGCCCAGCTGGAAAGCTGCTGCAGAGCCAAAGACTCTGCACTCCCCAGCATCTGAGCTTCTGAAAATGTTTTAGAAACTGTAATATATCTATACTTAATACAGACTGAGGTAAGGACATGGAGGAGGAGTCTGCTGGACTTGGCATGGCTCCAACTAGCCTCCTAAAGTCCAAGTATGGACCTCCTCACTTGCACATGGAAAGTCATACCTCTCTGTCTCACAGTCCCGAGTGGCCATAATATCTTAACTGCTTCATCACACATGGTATCTCTGCCCACTGGTGCCTTGGAAAACCGACATGCACCCAACAAAAAAAGCACGTGAGGGAGAAATCCATATGGCTGATATACTATGGTGGCAATACAGGCTACCCAGACTAATTTGAGTGCCTGAATTAAGGCACTCGCCTACAGAATAACATGGTCATTCTTAGCACAGTAAATCACCCCATGCTCATTTTTCACTCTCATTAGCACACAGTGCCACAGCTTCACTATTTAAATTATTCAGGTCACCTCTGGCACCATGATATTATTATATTATATTCTGCTGCTTTGTAGACATAGCCCTATGCCATCGTTTAAGCCTGGTAACTCAGAAGCACACAGCCGCTCGCTCACTCGCCCCCCTTTCTTACCCCCACCCCCTGCCGGCTCCTGAAGGGATGGGGAGGAGAATGGGAAGAATGTAAATCCCACTGGTTGAGATAAGAAAAGTCCAGTAACTAAAGAACCATACGAAACCACTACTACTACCACCAATAATAATAATTATAATGGAAATAACAAGGGGAGAGAATATTTCTATTCTCTAAAAGGGGAAAAGGAAAAAGAATACAATAAACACAAGCGATGCGCAATGCAATTACTCACTCCCCGCCAACCTGTATCCAGCCCAAAGCGAGCAGCAATCTGGGCCTTCTGGGTAACTCCCCCCAGTTTATATACTGGGCATGATGTGCTGTGATATGGAATACACCTTCGGCTAGTTTGGGTCAGGTGTCCTGTCTCTGCTTCTTCCTGGCTTCCTGTGCCCCTCATCACTGGCAGAACAAGAGAGACTGAAAAGTCCTTGATTGGAGTAAGCACTACTTAACAACAACTAAAAACATTGGTGTGTTATGAGTGTTGTTCCAGGACAAAAGTTGAAAATCAGAGCACTGCACCAGCTACTAGGAAAAAGAAAACTAACTGCTACAGCTGAACCCAGGAGAGTATCGAAAAAAAGAAAACCCATGCCCTCGAAGAGACTGGAGCCTCAATCCAGTGAGCTTCTGTAGGTGTTGTGGGGTTCTGGAGAATGCACATCCCAAATTACAGTCTGATTGTAAGCCCTCTCTATCACGTGACCCAGAAGAATGATTTCCAATGGGGCCCTGAGCACTAACAAGCCTTTGAACAAACTAAACGAGAGATAGTTCATGCAGTAGCCCTTGGACCAGTCCGGACAGGGCACAATGTGAAAAATGTGCTCTGCACCACAGCCGGGGAGAATGGTCCTACCTGGAGCCTCTGGCAGAAAGCACCAGGGGACACTCAAGGTCGACCCCTCGGCTTTTGGAGTCGGGGATACAGAGGATCCGAGGCCAGCTATACTCCCACTGAAAAAGAGATACTGGCAGCCTATGAAGGGGTTTGAGCTGCTTCAAAAGTGATTGGAACTGAAGCGCAGCTTCTCCTGGCACCTCGGTTGTCCGTGTTGGACTGGATGTTCAAAGGCAGGGTCTCCTCTACACATCATGCAACCGATGCTACATGGAGTAAGTGAGCCACACTAATTACACAATGAGCTCGAATAGGAAATCCCAGTCATCCAGGAATTCTAGAAGTCATCATGGACTGGCCAGAAGGCAAAGGTGTTTGGAATGTCACCAGAGCAGGAGGTGATGCGTGCTAAAGAGGCCCCACCATATAATGAACTCTTAGACAGTGAGAAGCAATATGCCTTGTTTACTGATGGGTCCTGCTGTATTGAAGTATCAGAGATGGAAGGCAGCTGTATGGAGTCCCCTGTGACAAGTTGCAGAAACAGCTGAAGGAGAGGGTGAATTGAGTCAGTTTGCAGAGGTGAAAGCCATCCAGCTGGCCTTGGACATTGCTGAACGAGAAAAATGGCCAGTACTTTATACTGACTCATGGATGGTTGCAAATGCCCTGTGGGGGTGGTTGCAGCAATGGAAGCAGAGCAACTGGCAATGCTGAGGTAAACCCATCTGGGCTGCTACACTGTGGTGAGATATCGCTACCCGGGTGCAGAACCTGGTGGTGAAGGTGCGCCACATAGATGCTCATGTACCCTACCCAGGACTCAGGCCACTAATGAACATCAGAACAACCAACAGGTGGATAAAGCTGCTAAGACTGAAGTGGCTCAGATGGATTTAGATTGGCAACATATGGGTGAATTATTTTTAGCCTGGTGGGCCCATGACACCTCAGGCCATCAAGGCAGAGATGCAACATATAGATGGGCTCATGATCGAGGGGTGGACTTAACAATGGACACTATTGGCCAGGTTATTCACGAATGTGAAACGTGTGCTGCAATTAAGCAAGCCAAACGGTTAAAGCCTCTCTGGTATGGAGGATGATGGCTGAAGTACAAGTATGGGGAGGCCTGGCAGATTGACCACATCACACTCCCACAGACCCACCAAGGCAAGCGCCATGTTCTTACCATGGTGGAAGCAACCACCGGATGGCCGGAAACATATGCTGTGCCCCACGCCACTGCCTGGAACACTATCCTGGGCCTTGAGAAACAAGTCTTGCATTGACATGGCACCCCAGAGAGAATTGAGTCAGACAATGGGACTCATTTCTCAAATAACCTTATATACACTTGGGCCAAAGAGCATGGCATTGAGTGGCTATATCACATCCCCTATTATGCACCAGCCTCTGGGAAAATCGAACAGTACAATGGGCTGTTAAAAACTACCCTGAGAGCAATGGGTGGTGGGACTTTCAAACACTGGGATACACATTTACCAAAAGCCACTTGGTTGGTCAACAGTAGGGGATCTGCCAACAGGGCTGGCCCAGTCCAATCAGAACTTTTATGTACTGTAGAGGGGGATAAAGTTCCTGTGGTACACATAAAGAATTTGTTGGGGAAGACAGTCTGGGTTATTCCTGCTTCAGGTAAAGGCAAACCCACTCGTGGGATTGCTTTTGCTCAGGGACCTGGATATACTTGGTGAGGAGTGCAGGAAGATGGGGAAGTCTGGTGTGTACCTCAAGGGGATTTAATTTTGGGGGAAAAGAGACAATTAACTCAATTATATGTTGTTTACTGCTATATAACACTTCTATAGCCCATCTCTGCTACTATGGGCTTTGAAAAGAAGATATGTGCTGTCATGATCATCATCAGAGAATAAAGTCATGGGAATAGCCAGCAGCAGCAACATAACTGTCCTCAGGCCACCATCGACTGACTCTGACTTCCCTCCGATCGTCACCCCAACAAAGAATGAACTTTGATGAAACCAGACGAGCTCAGCAGTGACCACACGAGTTTGGCGGTGTCATCAGCAGGCAACAACCCAACACTACATACCATCCCTCCTGCCCTGAAAGACTGTTACAAGAGATGGAGCCTGACATCATGGACTGAATGAACTCAGCAAACTTTATAGGGATGGTCCATGGACTACAGAATGATATCTTTCTCTTTGTGTGTGTGTATATATGAGAAACAAAAAGCAATGGTATATTGAAAAATGTGGGTCTGAGCATGACGTGAATAGTATGGAATAAGAGGTGGATACTGTCCTGCGTTCAGCTGTAGCAGTCATTTTTCTCCTTCCTAGTAACTGGTGCAGTGGTGTGTTTTTGACTTTAGCCTGAGAACAGTGCTGATAAAACACTGATGTTTTTAGTTGTTGCTAAGTAATGCTTACTCCGATCAAGGACTTTTCAGCCTCTCATGCTTTACCAGTGAGGAGGGGCACGGGAAGCCAGAAGGAAGCAGAGACAGGACACCTGACCCAAACTAGCCAAAGGGGTATTCCATACCACAGCACATCATGCCCAGTATATAAACTGGGGGGAGTCACCCAGAAGGCCCAGATCGCTGCTCAGGTTGGGCTGGGTATTGGTCGGTGGGTGGTGAGCAATTGCGCTGTGCATCACTTGTGTTTATTGTTTTCTTTTCTTTTTCCCCTTTTAGTTTTATATTGTCTCCCCTTGTTATTTCCCTTATCATTATTATTGGTGGTAGCAGTAGTAGTTTTGTATTATACCTTAGTTACTGGACTTTTCTTATCTCAACCAGTGGGATTTACATTCTTTTGATTCTCCTCCCCATCCCTCCGGGAGCTTGGGGGCAGGGGGAAGAAGGAGGGGGAGTGAGCGAGCAGCTGCATGGTTCTGAGTTACCTGCTGGGCTTACACTACGACGCCTTAAGCACACCAATGGCCTCAAGACTGGTCATGCAGTTAGAGCTTGGAACCAACCCACTGCGTGGAACTTTGCAATGCTTTGTCTTCCACTTAATATGATATGCTCAATCCCTCCCATCTTGGAAGACCACAAATGACAGAATAAGTATAAAAAACATTTTTTATATTACCTCAAACAAGGCCAGATTTCTGTCATAATAATCACCTCCCTTGCCAGCTTCTGAACTGTTCAGGAAAGGACTGTTTTCTTTATGGTTGCCATGATCTGCAAAGAACAAAAGAATCAGTTTTTGATAAGCTCAAAGACAGATTGTGTAACCTTGACAAAAACCATGGGGAATAAATTTGGTTGATTCAATCTGGTTTTAGTATCTAAAGTTATGCAACATTCGCAATATCACAGGTGTTACTCTCAAGGTAGAGTTATTTCTATTTCTACTCCTCCATTTTCATTAAAATCAAAGTAAAATCACCTCAAAGTAAAATTTACAAGTATGATCACAGCTACAACACTATTTCTGCCTTTATTCTCTAAGGTTCCCTTTTATAACTATTTCTTATACAGAACAGTAACATGTAAAAAGACAGTTCTCGTGTATTTGCTAGTGCTAAGCAGCATCAATGCCAAGAGCAACTTTTGAGCAGTAGGTCCAAACAGATTAGGTAGATTTTGTAAGACTAAACAAATCAAAGGCTTGTCCTGGGTTCAGCTGTAGCAGTCATTTTTCTGCTTCTTAGTAGCTAGTGCAGTGCTGTGTTTTTCAACTTTAGTCTGGGAACAGTGCTGATAACACACCAATGTTTTAGTTGTTGCTAAGTAATGCTTACTCCGATCAAGGACTTTTCAGTCTCTCATGCTCTACCAGTGAGGAGGGGCATGGGAAGCTGGGAGGAAGCAGAGACAGGACACCTGACCCAAACTAGCCAAAGGGGTATTCCACACCACAGCACATCATGCCCTGTATATAAACTGGGGGGAGTTACCTGGAAGGCCCAGATCGTTGCTCGGGTTGGGCTAGGTATCGTTCAGCAGGTGGCGAGCAATTGTATTCTCTCCCCTTGTTATTTCCCTTATCATTATTATTGGTGGTAGCAGTAGTAGTTTTGTATTATACCTTAGTTACTGGACTGTTCTTATCTCAACCTGTGGGATTTACATTCTTTCAATTCTCCTCCCTATCCCTCCGTGAGTGGGGGGGGAAGAAGGGGAGGGGAGTGAGTGATACAGGTAAATATCAATCAAAGCACCTCCTTTTTTGTTGTGTTTTTTGGTGGTGGTGGTGTTTTTTTGCCCACTAATCCTAGACATCAAATGTGCTCGCTTCACGATGCCTTTACCCTTACTGAACATTTAGACTGTACATTCTTCAGACTCCTCTTATGCTTTAAAGTTAAAACCTATGAGGTACAGTAAAAGGAAAGCATTCACATATGCAATGAACAATGTTTAAAAAAAAATATATATAACATGGAAGATTGGTAGATCATGTGTGGAGGAGGCCATGAAGATCCTCCGAGGACTGGAGCACCTCTGCTATGGAGACAGGCTGAGAGCGCTGGGCTTGTTCAGCCTGGAGAAGAGAAGGCTCCAGGGAGACCTTTGAGCAGCTTCCAGTGCCTAAAGGGGCCAACAAGAAACCTGGAGAGGGGCTTTTGACAAGGGCATGTAGTGACAGGACAAGGGGGAATGGCTTTAACCTGACAGAGGGGAGATTTAGATGAGATATTAGGAAGTTCTTCCCTGTGAGGGTGGTGAGGCACTGGCACAGGTTGCACAGAGAAACTGTGGCTGCTCCATCCCTGGCAGTGTTCAAGGCCAGGTTGGACAGGGCTTGGAGCAACCTGGTCTAGTGGAAGGTGTCCCTGCCTGTGGCAGGAGGTTGGAACTGGATGAGCTTTAAGGTTCCTTCCAACACAAACCATTCTAGGATGGCTCTATGATGAGTAGAGCTGAGTAGAGCTTTTTGTAACAAGTAGTAAACTTAAAAAAAACAAAACAAAACCAAAAAAACCCCACACACCACCAACAAAAAGCCCTATAAAATGAGCTCGGGGGGGGGACAGGAATTAAAAATTGATTCTAGTATTCAGAAGTTCTCAAGTTCTCCAACTTTTGGCCATTACACTGTTTGACATACAAAAAAATTCTTTCTTTTGCTTGTTATTCTTCACTCCCTGCTCTTTCACCCAATACTAACTAAAGACATTTCCAAAATTATCTCCTTAAGAAAGGATCAATCCAAGGAATATTTTTTTCTATTTAAAAAAAAAAAAAAAAAAAAAAAAAAAAAAAAAAAAAAGAAACCACTACAGAAATTGAAAGGAAAAAAATATTATTTCAAATTAAAATGTCAAGTTAAAGCAGCATTGTACAGTGAATATATTAAAAGCAAGAGATTAAACAACTGGATTTTTAGGTATATATTTTCAATGATTAATGTAATCAATTCAACGAGGCTATACTAAATTATTTTGATATAATTTAAAGTATCTCTGCATTTTGAAATCTGAATCAACTTACGAAATGAAGCTAACAGGCAAACAGAAGAGTCCTGCACACACAGGGATCAGCATATACCACAGTTACAAAAACAATTGCTATAAGCAAATAATTATGAGAAAGTTCGGTGCTCTTCTTACTGAGGGGAAGGGGTGCATGGAAAGAAGCACAACCTGCTAGAAATTGCAGAGAGGTGCTTTTAACAAAACTGTTGGAAAACCAATATTCACAAACAACAGAGGTCTTTTTAAGCTTTTGGAAGTAAACACTTAGCTGACAAAAAATATCTGTAAATAGCAGTCTGCTGTGTTTCCCTGACTATTGCTTTTCTCACAGCTCTGACAACTAACACCCAAATGTTACTTGCCCTGCTACATATAATACCTACATATATGTTCATATTGCTGTACATTGTAGATTTTTTTTTTGCACTACTACAAAAATATCAGTAAGCTTAGCAACACAGCATTAAAATACAATGTTTATCAACTTCAGCAAAGCAAATATTTACCAAAAAGCAGCCAAACCTACTTGCTTAATGCATGTTACATCTATATTGGCAGGAGGCCTATACTAGATCAATTTTGTTACAGTATGTATTGCAAACTGTGCTGCAGCCTATTCTGTCCTATTGTGGTTGAAGTATATTTGTGACTTTTGCTGAGGAAATGGAGTTATCTGCTATATAGGTGTTACTCATTAAACTGGACACAGAGGCAAATGACAGCATCAACAGCAATACTGTCTACTTGATTCTTCAAGACTTTGGTCTATGCTGCATCTTATCATCACGCTTAACAAACACAGCAAGGTCAGGAGTAACTTGGTTTTTGTTTCTCATTCCCTATATACTAGCTCTGGTAATTGAATGCTTGAAAAATTAAACTGGGGGTTTTTTGGATTTTTTTGTGGGTGTTTTTTTTTAAATCACCAAGTGATTTTTAAATCAGTTCTTTGCTCTTCCATCAGGAACCTTACCATAGAGATGCAGCTTACCACTGTCTCAAAAAAAGTCTAATGGGTGTTCCTTTACTTGTAATGCTTACAGAAACTCTCCCCCTTTTTATGTATAAAATCTCACTGTTGTCAAGGTAACTCATACATTTGATCTCAGACACTTATATAAGATGACAATTGTTTTGCTCTTTCAAGATGCCAGGCATCTCATTACTGTCATCAGTATAACCTCTCCTCAGTTAAGAAAGATTACTCTACACCATCTCTCTGAGCCTGACAAAGCCCAGTGACTTAAGATACATCTTCAAGTTAACTGGCATTATTTTTTGGATGCATCTTAATTTTTACCTCCAGCAAGCTTTTTACAACTGGTCACTTGAGAAGCTCGCTCTCTTAAAAAGAGCTCCCAGCAACTCTCATTTTCCATTTGCATCACCCAACTCCTTCCCATCAGACTTTCCCTCCGAATTTGACTCCTTGGTGCGCTTGCTTTATACATCTTCCTGCACACAGGAAGTTCAAACAAAGCAAACTGCAATAGAAAAATCAGTACAACTAGTGACTGGAAATAGAGTATTGGTCTTGCAATTGCTGGGGCACATTTTTCTCTTGATGAAAAACTTCAGATGATAGAGAAATACAACTGGCTTTTTACCCCATTCACAGTACTAGCTCCATTATCCTGGAAGTATACATAGATTATGAATTACTGCAGACAATGCAAAAATAAAAGTGAACTTTCAAACTGCATGATTCTACTGATCCGATGAAGTGCCACGTTAAACCCCTCTCAAACAATGAACACTTTCAACAGAAAGCAAAGTTCTTTACAATGACATCCTATTCTAACTGCACCAATATGTAGAACCAGGTGCTGCAGAGATGTGCGCTGATTAAACAGTGCTACATTGCTAAGTTAAATACAGCTAACTGAATGATAGCAAAAATCACCTTCACCACAGTTGCACGTTTGGTGCAGTCTGTACTTTTCAGACATATCCTAAATCACAACAAAGTGTTTATCTCATTTTCTCTTTTTCCATATTGTTTCCAATTTCATGAGTAAAACCTATGGCAGATGACCATTCCCTCAACAAGAATCACAAACGTACTTTGACAAAATAGAAGGGACTGCAGCACAGTATATAATACACACTAGAATAAAAAAAAAAAACACAACCCACAACTTTACCTAGCACATTCCGTCTGCCAATGAGCAATACCAGCAGCTTCAAAGAGACTTACTTGCATGGGAAGAACTTGCTTTCTCCGTCAGTTTTGGAAGAGAGTAGAAGCGACCTCAGAAAGCTACTCCAGGGAATTCTTGCCCCAGCTTCACATGAGGACAGTTTACATTCTGAAGCATGAAGTCTCCTGGGCAAGTGCCATCCTGTACTATGCGTACAGTTTTCCCCATTCTTAATTATCAAGTCTTTGGTCTTGGACAGTAGCTATGTAGTGTTAGTTTTCATCATGCAAGATTGTTTTGGAAGAAACATTTCTTAAAGAGGGATCTATATATTCTGCAACAAAGAATAATTTATTTGCCTTAGTCCCTAATTAATCTCAATTTTTGAGACAGGCAAACTATATTCCAAGTAGGTTAATGTTTCCTCTTCACTTGTTTCATTGCTTCTCAGTCTTTGTTATATTTCAATAATTAAGACATTTTATTTCCGAATGCTACCAGTTCTCTTCTAAACCAAATAATTCTATTTGCAGCCACCACTACAATTATACAGATTATCTAAACATCTCCACCCTAGTTCCCTGAACTTTTTAGAGCTCCCCTACTTGGGTACAGACGCAGGTCTGAACCTAGAACAAGGTTCATCATTGTGTAGCTCACCCAAGTTCCATAAAACATCAAAGATGGTCCATGGAACAAAACCTAAAAGTTCTAAGTGTGCGTACTCCCATACATGCAAACGCACAAGCCCAGGAGAGAATAAAAGCAATAAATGGATGTCCAAACTTTTATCTCATTGCTAAGAAAAAACGCTGTGGCAAAACTGTAGTGGATATTGTACTGAGTGGTTTTACTTTGTTCTTCTCCAAAAGATTTATATTGTCTTTATTAAAAAAAAAAAATAAAAATTAAAACAACAGTGTTCATGTTACTGCTTTCCTCTGGAAGGGGATTAGACCAGAGAGAGACAGTTTCACTGCTTGAGCACACCAAGTTCATGTCTTTGTGCAAGCCAATCGTGTTTTCTTTAGTAACTGAGGGATGTAAACCAGAACTTAGAGAGAATTACAGACAAAACATATATGAAAATAGCTAAAAGACAGACAGATTAGTGAAGATAAATGAAAGCTGAACAATTAGGCACAGTGAGACTATCATAAAGAAAGACCAGGAAGCTTCACAGTGATATAGTCTACTCAGCCAGACTACCAAAAGAATAATCACCCTTGTGAGCAGGTGGCAGGAATGGTTGCATGACTCAAATGACTCAACCTGCCAAGGTTTTATTCTCCTCTACTGTCAGTTTATGATCTCCCTTAAAGAAAACCACCACTCCCCTACTTCGTCATGTTCAGTTAAATAAGTAGAAATTAGTACATCTTAAAACAACTTCAGATCTTTCCATCTGGCCATGACTAACTCAATTCTTATGGAGGCTCTAGCTACCTGACAAGTTAAGGCATGCTGAAGGCACAGATGGACATAGTTTGACTAGCTTTAGTCTAGCCAGCACAGATAACAGAAGAAGTGAAAGAGAGTAATGCTAATTAAGCTGCAGTGAGGCTTCAAACATTAAAAAAAAAAAAAAAAAAAAAAAAAAAAAAAAAAAAGACTCCAAAGAGGGCTGAAATTTTATATCAAATTTATGTGACTTTGCTTTTACAGGCGTATATATCTGAGCTAATTCAATGCAAGTTGGTAGAAGCACATACACCACGCTCATGGTATCTCCAGAGGAGGCACAGACTCTCAGACACGCTTTGCTGGGTGGGCAAGCTGGACAAAGCTCCAGATGTGGCTACAACCTGTGATGATGGCATGCAATGTTGCCATAGTCCTCCCTGCCTGAAATAGCAACAGCTAAATCCCAACTGAGGGGCTAAATTTCTTCACAGAATTTGGCACGCAGTTAGAACTGAAACTCCAGGCTTGACAAAGAAACAAACCCAATGGTTTATTTACCTCTTTATAACTGACAAACAGCAGATATTTACTAGAAAACCAGCTCAAAGAACAGCCAAACATTCCTCCTCTCAATGTAATATAATTTTTGGAGCAGCATGAGAGCTAATCTCTCACTTGTACTATGCATATACAGACACCTTTGTGTACACCACAGTTAAAAAAAAAGTAATGTAATAGACTGTACAGCAGCTAACGCCACTTTTTCTGTTATTCAGACACTATTTTAAAAGTGTCACTGGCCACAAAGCCTATGATAGCTAGGGACACAAACCGAGCCATTTTCATGCATAGAGAACATTATTCAACCTTAGACCTTTTTTTAATTAAAATATACAGTTAATTTATATTTTTAATATTTCATCTACAAATAACACTGGAATCTAAGATTAGAAATTAGAGTTGATACCCAAGCAGTTGATGTGGGCTTCCTTTAACCTAACTGCAGCTATCTAAACAGCAGGCAGTTATATACAACTAATGATATAGGCTTGCTTTTTCCCCAGAAAGAGATGGCTCAATTAGCTGATCCCTGGAGTGTCTTTCCTGCACATGATCTTGGCATACTGCAAATTACCTCTAAAGAGAGCCTACCTTAAATAAAAACTAATTTATAGATGGTTTAAGGTATGCAAAATTTATCCCACTTCAGAAAGCACATTAGTTCTGTTCAGATTTATTTCTGCTTTTCCAGATTTTCATGTATCTAGATCTTCTGCACATTTCTACAAAACTGGTAATTAGGCTAGAATTCAATTTGTTTTTTTGACCACAAAACTAAAACAGGTTTGCTGACACTTACTGTTGTCACAAGACCTAGAAGCAAACTAATACACCCAAAATAAGTAGGGAGAACATTTCTTCCTTGCATTATCACATAATTTTATTGGTCACAACATTATTTTTGAAGACATTTGTTCACAGCATTAAAGTTTTAATATTAAAAGCTGTTCATGTCCATTTTTATTACAATTTGGAGTTTTGGTTGGTTTGTTTCTACAAAAGAAACTCTTAACACAGCTTTTGAGAAAGCACTTTCCAGATGTTAATCATGATACTACTTTCCCAAGCACTTGCATCGTGAGATAAAATTTGGTTCCCTCCAAAAGGCTGTACTGTCTATGTTCAAAGAGCATTCTTCTCATCATCCACCAGTAGTAGTTTTGCAGAACTGAGTATTACTGAAGAACAGAAAACATTAAACAAGTTTCTTGGCCTTTGCTAATAGTTGAAGACCCCCAATATCTCCATATTTCAGCAGCAAAGCTGTCCTGGGTTCAGCTATAGCAGTCATTTTTCTCCTTCTTAGTAGCTGGTGCAGTGCTGTGTTTTTTAACTTTCAGCCTGGGAACAACGCTGATAACACTGATGGTTTTAGTTGTTGCTAAGTAATGTTTATTCCAACCAAGGACTTTCTCAGTCTCATGCTTTGCCAGGGAGGAGGGGAAGCCGGGAGGAAGCAGAGACAGGACACCTGACCCAAACTAGCCAAAGGGGTATTCCATACCATGGCACGTCATGCCCAGTATATAAACTGGGGGGAGTTACCCAGAAGGCCAGATCACTGCTTGGGTCGGGCTCGGTATCGGTCGGCGGGTGGTGAGCAATTGTATCCTCTCCCCTTATTATTTCACTAATCATTATTATCATTGGTGGTAGCAGTAGTGGTTTTGTATTATACCTTAGTTGCGGGACTGCTCTTATCTCAACCCGTGGGAGTTACATTCTTCCGATTCTCCTCCCCATCCCTCCGGGAGTGGGGGGAGGAAGGGGGGGAGTGAGCAAGCGGCTGTGTGGTTCTGAGTTACCGGCTGGGCTCAAACCACGACAAAAGCATTTAAGAGTATTGCTGAAGTATATCGAGACTGACATATTAAGATAACCTAAGACACATGTAGATGTCAATTTGATTTCAAATACATCCTAAATCTGCTCATATACTTCATGCGTTTCCTCACATGTGGCTGGGCTCTTATTCACTCTCAGAACTGTTATGAAACCTCTTTTTTGGTTCATTCAGGAGACTATAACAAATTATTCAATTTGCAGTTATATTTATTTATATTACCTATAAATTTCATAAACAGAAACCAGGTATTGCTTCTTTTCTTAAACTGCTTTCAACTGCTTTGCAAAAATCGTAATCCAATGGCAGTAACAGTACAAAGTACAGATCTATAATAATAACAACATAACAAATCTGATAACAAGGAATACTTATTTTCACTCTACCTACAGAGTAGTTAATATAGTTGGGGTATTTTAGGTGTTTAGTTGGGTTGGGTTTTGGGGGGTTTTGGGTTTTGTTTGTTTTGGTTTGTTTGTTATTTATGAGTACTTACATCAGAAATAGAAACAGCAGGAAATAAACAGCACTGCATCTAGTTAGATAAAGTTCATTCACACTACAAACTAGGCACTGGTAATGGAATTACTAACTGAAATCTATAATAATGCCAGTTCACTTCAGACCTTGGGCTACCAGGTCTTTTTCAATGAAGGTGGCAGAAAGCATGAGCTGTGAATTCCAGGCTGACCCAGTATTTTATGAAAATAAAGGCCAAAG
The DNA here is from genome assembly GCF_004027225.2 of Strigops habroptila. Taxonomy (NCBI): domain Eukaryota; kingdom Metazoa; phylum Chordata; class Aves; order Psittaciformes; family Psittacidae; genus Strigops; species Strigops habroptila. The sequence goes on from NC_044301.2 coordinate 25,024,273, forward strand.
TTACACTAGATGATAACCCACACAACAATAAAGCTGTATGAGAGGAAAGAACAGCAGAATGAAAGGACAGATCTTTACCTGGATAGCTTTTAGGCAGCAAAGAGATCCTCTGTACTTAAACACAGGCTCAAGCTATCAGTTACACTGAGGACACCAAATTCTCACATGCCAGACCAAGACACATGCTTCCATCAGAAACTGCAGCTTAAAGGCCAAACTATTGACATTCATGGGTACTTTAAGAATATAATGTGTTCATTCACCATTTTAAGACTAACACATGGCATTATTTATTTCACTGTTAAATTGACGCTGTCATTAGAGTTTTGAGTTTACTGAATTTTATCCAACAAGGTGTACTTCTTAAAATTCATTACACACTACACTGTAGATACAATGTACATATTTATGATCAGCAACAGCTTTGGCATCTAAAAAAAGTGACACAAAGCACAGCTTTACCAAAAAGTAAATTAAAAAGCTGTATAGTTGGTAACATACTAGTTCCTCTGAAACAGTTCAGAGTTCTAAAGACTGCATTTGTTTGTGTTCTGCATGAAAAAAACTCAGCCAAAACTTTTCCAGACAACAACCTATGCAACAGTTAAGCTGCACCAGAGTACAGAATTAAGTGTACAATTAAGCACAGATCTTTGATTTATCCCTAGATAAACATGTATGAAGATACTATCAGACATCTACTGTACTTTGCAAAACTAGATTAGAGAACAGCTTTACCAATTAACTGACACTACACAACTCAAAGGATTTAGCAATTTAACAATACTGTGTTTCGGGAAGCACAATGATTTTATTCTTCAGTTAAGACACACTGATTCAGAACACTATAATCCTTTGTAGGTATTAATATCAACATGAAGTACTTACCCTTTAGCAATAGCTCTTTGCCATTTTCAGTAATTTGGTTTACCATTATTCTTCTTTCTGCTCTTAGTACATGCTTTAGTAAATGCCTTCTCTGTGAAATCCTGAGGATTGGACAAGTTTAATAATACCCTATTCCCAAAAGAAAATTTTATGTCCTCTGATAAACTGTCTGCAATGTTGAATGGGACTGATCTCTTTCAGGAAGCAAAAGGGTTTCTTACATAAAGCTAAACTGACACTGGTATAATCCTGGCATTATAATCCTTTCAACACTGAGAAAATACACAAATGTCAGGATCTTACTAAAAATGCTATTTGTGAAATCCAAACCCAGCCACACTGCCAGGTGTTTGCACACTGACTCAGAAAAGCATGTGCCACAAATCTGCTACTTGCCAAGTGTGGAATCACTGAATTTTAAACCTGCTAATGCTACTAGAAGTATAGCTCTGTGACGTTAGCCCTCCAGGCATTTCAGCTTTCAAGTGAAAACAGTATTTCTTTCCATCTTCAATACTTTCTGATATGATTATCCATTAAAGGACGAATCAAATGCAAGATCACAAATAAAAGCATCAGCATGATGAAATGGAGGTTTATAAAAAGATACATAAGTAAATACTAACTTATAGATTCTAAGCAGTTCATAATTACCAGAACCTCCTCCACTCTGCTCATTCATAAGGAGGTCCTCTGGATACCAGCACACACCACACTGGGATTTACCTATATCATACAGTAGGTGCCAACACAAAGAATGTCTATGTAATTAAAGATGCCAAGTCACTTTTGAGAAATTGGATTTAGGAACTCACATCACTTAGGAGCTTTAATAATACAACTTGTTGTTGCCCGCTGAAAAAAAAAAAAAAAAAAAAGCACTATGAAAACAACCTTTGTACTTCACTGTAATCCACTTCAGAGGTTCTTTCATGTGGAATGCCTCCAAATCATTTCTCATTACTATCCTCCCTGAAACTATGTTCCTTCACATGCACAAAGGAACCTCAGATATAGCACACCCTGTACCAAAATATAGGGAGAAACATTCTAGCATTTTCCCTGCCTCAGGAAAGGCCTCTTACCTTGCTGTAAAATGTTCTCGCTCTGAGATACAGCAACATCTATGAGACCAGCATACAGATTACATGCTATAATCACCTTTCTCCCCAGTACCAAATACAGAACATTGTTTTCAGCTCTACACCTGTTCAGCTGACCGTGGCTGCATGATAAGCAAAATGAGAACAAAAAAATTCAAACAAAAAACCCCGAACAAAAAAAAAATCCCAAAAACCCCCCCCAAAAAAAAACCAAAAAGAAAACCCCAAACAAACCCAAAACAACAACAACAAAAAAAAAGACAAAAAAACCCAACCCACAACACACACCACAATTTGAGATTTATCTGCTCCCTTCTCCAGCTCAACACATGCCAAAGAAACAATTGTATGGGTACAAACCATAGAGTGAGAACAAGCAGATGGGAACAGTGACCATTAAGTCAATACTGCCACCAGCTCAAAAAACTTCCTATAGGGAACAAGTGGAAATAGAGGAGATGTGAAACAGGGTGCTAAATATCTCCAGACAAGCAGAAAGTAACAGAAAAAGGAGATTTAATTACTTTGAAAATTTCAATGTATGTACATGTGGGAGAGGATAGAAACTATTTGATTATTGCCAAAGAGAAGTAACTGTTTGGCTGGAGAAGGAAGAGTTAAAGAAGCAGCAAAGTACAGTGTGATTAAGCAGAGCAACCCAGCTGGACAGGAGCAGGAGAACAGAAAGATAAGGAACTGGTTATTTTGGGACTGTTTGTGAAACGATGAAGAATGTTGAAAAAAAACTGTAAACCAGGAACTAAACGTGATGTGATAAAACAGCTTGGTATAAGAGTTAGAGCAATAGGCTAAAGATAGCTCTTGCTAGAATGGTATAAAAGCTAGAGCAATAGGCAATAAAGTGATTCGCTGCATGAAGATGCTCTGAGTCCGTACCTTTCATATGCCACATATACATTCTATGCATCATATATTATACAATGTACATTAACAGACATCTCCTATCCACTCCTGGAAGACTGTAGAAAGACAGCGGTTATCAGTTATGACGTGCGAAGCCCTGAATGCTTTCTCAGCTTTCAGTTAACTCATCCAGAAAGTAAGAAAAATTTGATATTCAGCACATTTGAAAAGTACTTTATCCCATGTGAAAAAAAAAAGTGTGTGAAAAAGTTATTTAAACTAAAGAAAAAGAGGGGGAAGACAGAAAAAAAGAGCTAAGCTTGCATATGCTCCAAGAATGAAGAACTGACCTTTCAGTGTGAAGTGTTAAAAACAGCCAAAACTCACTGTAACTCAAGTCATGACAGTTAAACAAACCACAAGTCTCTCCTGGTTTAAGCCCAGCCAGTAACTCAGAATCATGCAGCTGCTTGCTCACTCCCCCCTTCTCCCTCCCTACCCCCGCTCCCGGAGGGATGGGGAGGAGAATCGGAAGAATGTAAATCCCATGAGTAGTCCAGTAACTAAGGTATAATACAAAACCACTACTGCTACCACCAATAATAATGATAAGGGAAATAACAAGGGGAGAGAATACAATTGCTCACCACCCGCCGACCGATACCCAGCCCAACCCAAGTAGGGATCTGGGCCTTCCAGGTAACTGCCCCCAGTTTACATACTGGGCATAAAGTGCTGTGGTATGGAAAACCCCTTTCGCTAGTTTGGGTCACGAGTCCTGTCTCTGCTTCCTCCCGGCTTCCCCTCCTCCCTGGCAGAACATGAGACTGAGAAAGTCCTTGGTCAGAGTAAACATTACTTAGCAACAACTAAAAACATCGGTGTTATCAGCACTGTTCCCAGACTAAAGTCGAAAACACAGCACTGATCCAGCTACTAAGCAAGAGAAAAATAAGTGCTATAGCTGAACCCAGGACAGTATCCACCCCTTATTCCATACCATTCACGTCATGCTCAGATCCCATATTTCTCAATATACCATCAGTTTTGTCTCATATATATACACACATATATATATACATATATATACACACACACACACAGAGACACAAAGAGAGATATCATTTAGACCATGGACCAATCCCCACAAAGCTGCTGAATTCATTCAGTCCATGATGTCAGGCTCCATCTCTTGTAACAGTCTTTCAGGGCAGGAGGGACGGTGTCTAGTGTTGGGTTGTTGCCTGCTGATGACACCGGCAAACTCGTCTGGTCACTGCTGAGCTCTGGTTTCGTCAAAGTTCATTCTTTGTTGGGGTGATGATCGGAGGGAAGTCAGGGTCAGTTGCTGGGGACCTGAAGATATCTAGCTGGTGGGCTATAAAAGTGTTATAGAGCAGGCAACAGCATACAATTGAGTTTATGGTCTCTTTTCCCCCACAATTAAATCCCCTTGAGGTACACACCAGACTTCCCCATCTTCCTGCACTCCTCACCAAGTATATCCAGGTCCCTGAGCAAAAGCAACCCCACGAGTGGGTTTGCCTTTACCTGAAGCAGGAATAACCCAGACGGTCTTCCCCAACAAATTCTTTATGTGCACCACAGGAACTTTATCCCCCTCTACAGTACATAAAAGTTCTGATTGGACTGGGCCAGCCCTGTTGGCAGATCCCCTACTGTTGACCAACCAAGTGGCTTTTGGTAAATGTGTATCCCAGTGTTTGAAAGTCCCACCACCCATTGCTCTCAGGGTAGTTTTTAACAGCCCATTGTACTGTTCGATTTTTCCAGAGGCTGGAGCGTAATAGGGGATATGATATACCCACTCACAGTCATGCTCTCTGGCCCAAGTGTCTATAAGGTTATTCGGGAAATGAGTCCCATTGTCTGACTCAATTCTCTCTGGGGTGCCATGTCAATGCAAGACTGGTTTCTCAAGGCCCAGGAGAGTGTTCCGGGCAGTGGCGTGGGACACAGCATATGTTTCCAGCCACCTGGTGGTTGCTTCCACCATGGTAAGAAAATGGCGCTTGCCTTGGTGAGTCTGTGGGAGTGCGATATAGTCAATCTGCCAGGCCTCCCCATACTTGTACTTCAGCCATCATCCTCCATACCAGAGAGTCTTTAACCGTTTGGCTTGCTTAATTGCAGCACGTTTCACAAGCATGAATAACCTGGGCAATAGTATCCATTGTTAAGTCCACCCATCGATCACAAGCCCATCTATATGTTGCATCTCTGCCTTGATGGCCTGAGGTGTCATGGGCCCACAGGGCTAAAAATAATTCACCCTTATGTTGCCAATCTAAATCCATCTGAGCCACTTCAGTCTTAGCAGCTTGATCCACCTGTTGGTGGTTCTGGTGTTCCTCAGTGGCCCCACTCTTGGGTACATGAGCATCTATGTGGCGTACCTTCACCACCAGGTTCTGCACCCAGGCAGCGATATCTTGCCACAGTGCAGCAGCCCAGATGGGTTTACTTCTGCGTTGCCAGTTGCTCTGCTTCCATTGCTGCAACCACCCCCACAGGGCATTTGCCACCATCCATGAGTCAGTAGAGAGATAAAGTACTGGCCATTTTTCTTGTTCAGCAATGTCCAAGGCCAGCTGGATGGCTTTCACCTCTGCAAACTGACTGGATTCACCCTCTCCTTCAGCTGTTTCTGCAACTTGTCCCAGGGGACTCCACACAGCTGCCTTCCATCTCCAATGCTTTCCCACAATACAGCAGGACCCATCAGTAAACAAGGCATATTGCTACTCACTGTCTAGGAGTTCATTATATGGTAGGGCCTCTTCAGCACTCATCACCTCCTCCTCTGGTGACATCCCAAAATCTTTGCCCTCTGGCCAGTCCATGATGACTTCTAGAATTCCTGTACGGCTCAAATTTCCTATTCGAGCTCGCTGTTTAATTAGTGCGGCCCACTTATTCCATGTGGCATCGGTTGCATGATGGGTAGAGGAGACCCTGCCTTTGAAGATCCAGCCCAACACAGGCAACTGGGGTGCCAGGAGAAGCTCTGCTTCAGTGCCAATTACTTCTGAAGCAGCTCAAACCCCTTCATAGGCTGCCAGTATCTCTTCTTTAGTGGGAGTGTAGCTGGCCTCGGATCCTCTCTATCCTCGACTCCAAAAGCCGAGGGGTTGACCTTGAGTCTCCCCTGGAGCTTTCTGCCAGAGGCTCCAGGTAGGACCATTCTCCCTGGCTGCGGTGCAGAGCACATTTTTTACATCATGCTAGGTTCAGACTGGTCCAAGGGCTTCTGCATGAACTATCTCTCCTTTAATTGGTTCAAAGGCTTGTTGTTGATCAGGGCCCCATTTGAAATCATTCTTCTTCCGGGTCACGTGGTAGAGAGGGCTTACAATCAGGCTGTAATTTGGGATGTGCATTCTCCAGAACCCCACAACACCTAAGAAAGCTTGTGTTTCTTTCTTATTAGTTGGTGGAGACATTGCTGTTATCCTGTTGATCACCTCTGTGGGGATCTGGTGACGTCCATCTTGCCATTTTATTCCCAAAAATTGAATTTCCTGTGCAGGTCCCTTGATCTTACTCCGTTTCATGGCAAAACCAGACTTCAGCAGGATTTGCATTACGCTCCTCCCTTTCTCAAAAACTTCTTCCGCTTTATCGCCCCACACGATGATGTCATCAATGTATTGCAGGTGTTCTGGAGCTTGCCCCTGTTCCAGTGCAGTCTGGATCAATCCATGGCAGATGGTAGGGCTGTGTTTCCACCCCTGGGGCAGCCGGTTCCAAGTGTACTGGACACCTCTCCTAGTAAAAGCAAACTGTGGCCTGCACTCTCCTGCCCAAGGGATTCAGAAAAATGCATTGGCAATATCAGTTGTGGCATCCCACTTGGCTGCCTTTGACTCCAGTTCATATTCAAGTTCTGGAATGTCCGGTACGGCAGCACTCAATGGTGGTGTGACTTCGTTCAGGCCACGATAGTCTACTGTTAGTCTCCACTCTCCATTAGACTTTCCCACTGGCCATATGGGGCTATTAAAGGGTGAGCGGGTCCTGCTGATCACTCCTTGGCTCTCCAGTCTACGGATCAGCTTATGGATGGGTACCAGGGAGTCTCAGTTGATGCGATATTGCCATCGGTGCACTGTTGTGGTCGCGACTGGCACTTGTTGTTCTTCGACCTTCAGCAACCCCACAACAGAAGGATCCTCTGAGAGACCGGGCAAGGTGGACAGCTGCTATACTTGTCACTAGGGTTGGAGTAGCTGCGGTGCTTGGAGTTCAAGTAGCTGCTTTGTCTGTTGTGGTCAGTGTCGGTGCAGCTGCTGTGCTTGGCATAGCTGTGTTGCCTGTTGCTTTGCCATCAGATCCACGGATATCTTTTTCCCTTTGAAGGTGCTGGATAGTGTTGAGCAGGGCTCTGTAGGCATAGGCCAAGCCCCAGCACGTTGCAGCGAGTTGTCCCTCTCTGGTATAACCAGGACGACAGCACACCTCGTTTATGAGTTTTACTAGTTTTTCCGGATGTTGCACTTGTTCAGGGGTGAAGTTCCAAAGCACTGGAGGGGCCCACTGGCCTAGATACTTGCCCATACTATCCCACGCACCCTGCCACTCATGACTGTCCAGCCTCAGGGAAAATCTCTTGGTGGTCCTCCTATATCATCATCTAACCCTAGACCAGACTCAAACCTGGCACTGCTTAACTTTCAAGATCAGATGAAATAGGGCGTTCCCAGGGTGGGATGGCCATGGGTAAAACACACTCCGTATGTTTGCCAACATGCTGATCCCCAGCACAATCAGCAGGCAGGTCTCAAGGGTATTCGAAGGCCATCCAAAACCTTCAGAACTCTCAAATGGTGCTGTAAATAGCCTGGTGGGGGAGCGGGGGGTGTAAGGGAATGTCTCCTTCGTAGGTTGACCCCCGAGGAAAAAAAAAAAACAAACAAACAAACAAACAAACAAACAAAAAAAAAAAACCACCAAAAAAACCCCACACATCTTTAACTGCTAAAAACTTCCATTATATACCTCCCTAAGTATAGAGGCGATGACCATGCTGGGAACGCAAGCCAGACCAGTTTCACGATCATTGTGTATATTGTATTACAAGTCATTACCATGAAGTACAGTGAAAAAATAAGCTAAGTCCAGGCCTCCCAGCCAATAAATACTAAAACAGCAAATACTGCCTCTAAGTAAGGTACAACATGCTGAAACTCTGCGATCAAGCACAACAACTCTGAGAGCAAATAAATCAACATTGTAATGACTGACTATTAATCCAAAACAATGAATGCTTATGACAAATATGATTAGACACATTCTGGTCACATCTGTCTTTATCTCAACCCTTCGTGCCCCACGTTGGGTGCCACAAACAACTGTCGTGGTTTAAGCCCAGCCAGTAACTCGGAACCATGCAGCCGCTCACTCACTCCCCCCCTTCTTCCTCCCCCTCTCCCGGAGGGATAGGGAGGAGAATCGGAAGAATGTAAATCCCATGGGTTGAGATAAGAACAGTCCAGTAACTAAGGTATAATACATAACTACTACTGCTACCACCAATAATAGTAATGATAAGGGAATTAACAAGGAGAGAGAATACAATTGCTCACCACCCGCCAACCGATACCCAACCTGACCCAAGCAGCAATCTGGGCCTTCTGGGTAACTCCCCCCGGTTTATATACTGGGCATGACATGCCATGGTATGGAATACCCCTTTGGCTTGTTTGGGTCAGGTGTCCTGTCTCTGCTTCCTCTCAGCTTCCCCTCCTCCCTGGCAGAGCATAAGATTGACAAAGTCCTTGATCGGAGTAAACATTACTTAGCAACAACCAAAACATCGGTGTTATCAGCACTGTTCCCAGACTAAAGTCAAAAACACAGCACTGCACCAGCTACTAGGAAGGAGAAACATGACTGCTACTGCTGAACCCAGGACAAAGTCTCAGCATGAGACTTCTCCAAGAAAGTCACTCCATCTTACCGAACATTTGAAAGGGTGGAGAGCACTCTGACATCGCACATGATAAGCAACAAACCACAGTATTTGTAAAATACATTTATTCAAACACATTCATAAAGAGCTCACAGGTCTTCCAGAATAACACAAAATCTATTCACCCTGTGCAACACACAGCACGGGCCAAGGCAGTCAGATATCTGGATATCTACAGTGGCTTTTATCATCATTTTGCAAAAAGTTCATCAGTTTGCAAAAGCATCAGGACAAAATGAGTACAGCACATTAGCTTAGAGAAACTCTTCAAGGAGCGATGGGCAACATTAGATCACTTGTCTTCTGCTCCACCAGTCAGGAATTAAATAAAGCACACGCAACAGAATCTAAGTCAGAAGAAACTCAGGGACATATAACAAGTGAGTTTACTCCTGCTAAACATATGCTTCTACCACAAAGTCCAGGGTACAGTGTCTTTAAAGGGCAAAGACAAAATAGTCCAATTAAATTATTCTGTGTGTTGCCTTGAGTTACAGTTTTAAAGCTCCTTGCACGTATGCTAAAAGACATCTTAAAACAATGCAGATAATCATCCCACTGTGGTTACATAGTATTGGGATCTACCAAGCGTAACTTAACTATACCTCCCTTGATGCCTGGCTGCAATGTCCCTGAAATTAATCCCTGACATTGCCACTGCATTCTCTGGAACATCAAAAAGTGAATGGTTTGTGTCTGCTTAGGCAAAGCAGCCAAGATATGTTATATCAATATGGGAATTGAGTTTGGATAAACTTGACAAGGGTTGGCTTGCGATGCTCTAAAACAAGCTGTGCCCTGGAGATCATGCCCCAGCACAAGGGTGCAGAACACAAATATCATAGAATCACAGACTGGTTTGGGTTAGAAGGGACCTTCAAGATCATCTAGTTCCAACCCCCTGCTATGGGCATGGACACCTTCCACTACACCAGGTTGCTCCAAGCCCTGTCCAACCTGGCCTTGAACACTGCCAGGGATGAGGCAGCCACAGCTTCTCCGGGCAACCTGTGCCAGTGCTTCACACCCTCACAGGGAAGATTTTTTCCTAATATCTAATCTAAATCAACCCTCTTTCAGCTTAAAGCCATTCCGCCTTGTCCTATCAATATGAACCAAGGGAGAAGAAGGGATCCTGTTGGGGGGAGACAGAAAAGTGGCATTGCTGCTGAACACTTCATATTGTAAAATCACAGACTGGACAGTGAAAACCTTAGCAGAAGGCAGATGAAAATACTCAAGAGTAGTAGGTTCTTAAATCAGACCTATGACCATTAAAGAACTTCTAACTCTGCCCTTTGCATCAGCTGTGGATACAAATATATACTATAGCAAGTAGCAGCAAAAGTGATGTCAGTTATATTATATAAAATTGGATCAGGAAAGCAAAGCTCCTGAATGCAAAGGTAGAAGGCAGAGGAGAAACAGTAACGTGCTGTCCTCCGTCAGAGAGCAGCAGCTATAGCGTCTTCTTGAATTACTCCAAGTCCTGACTCAGGTCTGACCTCCTGCATGGAAATCCAAAGGTGGACTTTGCATACAATAACTAAGCTTGAGGCTGCTCAGCTTGCAAACAGAGACAGGGTTATAACACAAAGTAGTCTTGCTATAGATTAAATTATGAAAAATAATTATACTCCAGGGCATTAAAATTATGTTTTAGTGCAGCAATCAGCAATTTAAAGTAAGCAAGAGCAAGCTTAAACAAGTTTGCCCTCGTTATGAGCTACTCTAACTCAGCAAATGGGCAGCTTCTAATGTCACACCATAAAAATCCTTGTTTCTCCTTGACATAGAAGTGAGACAAAAGTTTGGATGCCTAACCTACTTCACAGTGAGAAGGTATCTGTAATGATTTAATGGTGTTCTAAAGCCCTCAGATAAGAAACTCAAGAAATTGCTGGCTACTGGGCAGAGATGAAAATTAAGGTTGGTAATTAGACTGTAGAAAAACCATACATACAGTTTTGTTCGGGTATAATTACCTTGAACCTATACATAGTGCTGTATGCCTCTGCCTTAAACACAGCTCTGCATCATCTCTCCTCTCCCAGAACCTTGTTATACACTCTCTGCTACAGTTCCCAGCAAGCCAGCTTACAACACGAGCTTTACAGCTTTGATTCTCATTTTCAAAGTAATGAATGGAATGCATCCTAATTATATTATCATAGAACAAGTAGGGTTGGAAAGGACCTTAAGATCACCTAGTTCCAACCCCCCTGCCATGGGGAGGGACACCACACACTAAACCATGTCACCCAAGACTCCATCTTGAACACTGGCAGGGATGCAGCATTTACCACTTCTTTGGGCAACCTGTTCCAGTGCCTCACCACCCTCACAGTAAAGAACTTCTTCCTTACATCGAACCAGAACTTCCACTGATTAAGTTTAAATCCATTACCCCTTACCCTGTCACTACAGTCCCTAATGAAGAGTCCCACCCCAGCATCCTTGCAGGCCCCCTTCAGATACTGGAAGGCTGCTGAGGTCTCCACACAGCCTTCTCTTCTCCAGGCTGAACAGCCCCAACTTTCTCAGGCTGTCTTCATATGGGAGGTGCTCCAGCCCCCTTATCATCCTCGTGGCCCTCCTCTGGACTCACTCCAACAGCTCCATGTCCTTTTTATGTTGAGGACACCAGAACTGTACACAGTACTCCAAGTGAGGTCTCACAAGAGCAGAGTAGAGGGGCAGGATCACCTCCTTTGAACTGCTGGTCATGCTACTTTTGATGCAGCCCAGGATACGGTTGGCTTTCTGGGCTGCGAGTGCACACTGAAGCCGGCTCATGTTCAGTTTCTCATCAACCAACATCCCCAAGTCCTTCTCCACAGGACTGCTCTGAATCACTTCTCTGCCCAACATGTAGCTGTGCCTGGGATTGCCCCGACCCAGGTGAAGGACCTTGCACTTGGCTTGGTTGAACTTCATGAGGTTGGCATCGGCCGACCTCTCAAGCATGTCAAGGTCCCTCTGGATGGCATCCCATGTTGTCCCTAGTCTGTCTTTTGTTTGCTACATACCTATAGAAGCCCTTCCTGTTATCTTTCACATCCCTTGCCAGATTTAATTCTCACTGGGCCTTAGCTTTCCTGACCTGGTCCCTAGCTTCCCAGACAATATCCCCATATTCTTCCCAGGCCACCTGTCCTCGCTTCCACCTTTTATAAGCTTCTTTTTCCCCCTCTAAGTTTCCTCAGCAGTTCCTTATCCCTCCATGGAGGTCTCCAGGCCCTCCTGCCATCTTTCCTTCTAGTTAGGATGCAACACTCCTGAGCTTGGAGCAGGTGATCCTTGAATATCAACCAGCAGTCTTGGGCCCCCCTGCCCTCTGGGGCTTTATCCCATGGAACCTTACTAAGCAGGTTCCTGAAGAGGCCAAAGTCTGCTCTCTTGAAGTCCAGGGCAGTGAGCTTGCTGCATGCTCTTCTCACTGTCCTGAGGATCTCAAACTCAACCATCTCGTGATCACTAGAGCCAAGACTGCCCTGGAGCATCACATTTCCAACCAGCCCCTCCCTGTTGGTGAGCACGAGGTCAGGCATGGCACCTCTCCTTGTCGGCTCCTCTATTGCTTGAAAGAGGAAGTTGTCTTCCACACAATCGAGGAACCTCCTGGATTGCTTCTGCTGGGCCATACCATCCCTCCAACAGATATCAGGATGGTTGAAGTCCCCCATGAGGACAAGGGCCTGCAAGCATGAGGCTGCTCCTATCTGTCTATAGAGCGTTTCATCCAGAGTCCTCCTGATCAAGCAGCCTGTAACAGATTCCCACAGTTATGTCCCCCATTGCTGTTCTCCCTTTGACCCTGACCCACAAGCTCTCTGTTGACTCAGCACCTGTCCCCAGACAGAGTTCCATACTCTCCAGCCTATCACTGACATAAATAGCTACTCCCCCTCCCCATCTGCCTGGACTGTCTTTTCTAAAGAGCCTATAATCTTCCATTCCAACACTCCAATCATAGAAGTCATCCCACCATGTTTCTGTGATGCCAATGATATCATATCCCTGTAGCCGTGCACACATCTGTAATTCCTCTTGTTTATTCTCCATACTATGGGCATTTGTATAGAGGCATCTGAGCTGAGCTCCAAATAAAGCCGACTCGTTAGCTGAAGCAACTGAAATAGCTCTGCATCGCTCCAAGCACTTATTACGGGTGCTGGCAACTGACTGGGAGTGTTGGGATGCATCCATGCCCCCCAACACATCTAGTTTAAAGCTTTCTTGACCAGCCTGGCAAGTCTCCTACCAAAGCAGCTCTTCCCCTTCTTTGTCAGACCAGCTCCGCTGGTCTCCAGTAGACCTGGCCTCCCAAATAGAGTCCCATGTTCTAAATAACCAAACCCCTGACTATGGCACCACCATTCTAACCATTTATCAACCTGCCAGATCCGCCTCGCCTTTTCAAAGTCCTCCCCTTTGACCTGGAGGATTGATGAAAAAACTATCTGAGCCCCAGAGCCTCTAACCACCTTTCCCAGGGCTCTGTAGTCCTCCTTAATGTTCTCCAGGCTACTGCTGTTTATGTCACTAAGCACCCACATGGACCACAAGAAGTGGGTAATAGTCAGTGGGACTTACTAGGCCTAGCAGCCTCTCAGCAACATCGCTGATCTGAGCCGCTGGTAGGCAACACACCTCCCTCAAAACTGGGTCAAGTCGACAGATGGGTTTCAAAGTAGAGTCACCTACTACTATGACCTGCTGCTTTTTCCTGGAGGCACTAGTAGTAATCCTATACTGGTGCATCAGCAGGTTTTTCATTTGGTGAGGTGTACGTTTCCTTGTTAGCCCCTGCAGAACTGCGAAGCAGTTCTGGTTGGGTATGTCAGATTTTGGAGGAAGCCCCTTGCTTTTAATTAGCCTCTTCCTTTTTTTTTTTTTTGTTGTGGTTTTTTTGTTTGTTTGGTGTTTGCTTTTTTTTTTTTTTGTTACTAGCTCCCAGCTTCCTGGATTACTGCCCTCCTTTTCTGTATGCGCTATGGTGGATGCTTGTATCCCCTGGACAGTTTAGGCCTGGAGCAAGCAGTCCAGATCCCTATCAGCTTCCCTGGTATCTCAGCCTACTGACAGTCTCCCGTGGCTCAGCCACCTGCTGCAGGAGGATCTCCACCAGGGCATACCGAGTGCAGCCCTGCCCATTATGCACCCTTGCCTCAAGAGACAAGTGGAGGCACCTACTACACTCCAAGGTCTGCACTGCAGCCTCCCCTCTCATCAGTTCTCTCTGGGTGCCAACGCTGGCCACTGCTGGGGCAGCCAGAGCAGAGCTCCCAGACTGGGCCCTGGCCCTGAGGCGAGTGCTCACCATCCCGCTCACCTGCCCGCTGGCCCTGCCTGTGTGAACTGCCGTGCCATGCCCTGACTGCCCGCCCTATTCGCCGCACTACCTGAGGCGTGTTTTACCCACTCAAGACTGGTGCCGTCCCTCCTGGCGCCTCCCCCTATGAGTCAGCTGCTCTCATCAGCTGAGCTGCCGGCGCCTGGGCAAGGCCTGTCAAGGACTTGAGGCTCCCTCGGTGGCTCTTGCCGCTCAGAATTGTACAGGTACATACCATAGAGTGAGAACTATATTATATTATAAATCATGTGCCAATCAATTGAAGAGTTAGGCTTCTAGGACAATGGATGCTCAGGTGGAGCAGGGAAAAGGGGACAAATTCAGCATTCTGGCTTCAAGGGGATGGACCTGTGGGACAAACTTCTGGGGACATGAAGCAAACCCAGAATCTGAACACCTCTGGAAATGCTGCTAAGCCATGCCCTAAGCAAATGAGCTTCCCAGCTGCCTGTCAGAGCACTGTGACCACCAATACAAGGGTGGGATGATGACCGTCCCCTCACCAGTAACCAGCAACCTCTTCCCTTGCCCCTGGCCCCAGCTGCCCGGCCCAGCCTGGCACTGGCCTCTCATCTTCTTCTCAACAAATGCCATTTCATTTACATTTCCAATAGGTCTTAGGCTGCCTCCAGCCAGCAAAGCATAGCTAACTTGTCAATACCTGCAAGTTATCAACCTTCCACAGTCATCCTTAAGCTAATTGAGTCCAAGCTCTTTCTGGGCAATTAGCACTTTATTCTGCACATCAAACTGCACCTCTGCGTCCTACAGAACAGAATGAAGATCAAAAGATGAGCAAGAAAAAAATTCCACAAAGCACCTTCAATAGCAAGAAAAATGTTGGGGGAAAAAAAAAAAAAAAAAAAAAAAACACACAAAAAACCCACCAAACCACATATTCCCAGAACTGTTCTAACCTATACCTCTGTTGCTCAGACATGAATTGACACTGCCGGTAAGCAAACAAACATTCTTTTCCAGGCCAAACTGAATACCTAACACAAAATCTAAAGCCCTATTACATGACCTATGAGGAAAAAAATGCTACTCCTTTAACCCCAATAACTTCCTTTTATGGTTCAGAAGTGACAGTTTGAGACTCGAGAAACAATGCTTGAAATAAGAGACATGAGGACAAATAGGCAGTAGAGAGCCTACAAAATAACCCCTGGATAGGTGTGCAGAGGATGGCAGAAGAAATGGAACCTCTACTGCACAACAGTATACAAAATGCTATCACATCCAAAATCCAGAGAACTTTACCCTACATGCATTATAAGAGCTGTATTTTTCTTGGTCACATAGACTTTTTACATTTAATATCTTCTGTCTCTAAATATATGTCAAGTATTTGATTTTGCTAGAAGACTAATATTTTTTGTGTGTGGTATTTTGTTGTTTTGCTTGCTTAAAAAGAAGGTATTGTTTGTTTAGCATTCATTACAGCAGCCACTGTGAAAGACGCATGACAAAAATCCAAGTATACTGAAAGAAATCACCCAAAGCAGCTCAACTGAAAGAACAGCACTACTCATTGCTAAGGGATCACTTGGCATCATTTAAACAGATGCCTATTGAAAACTAGTAATTAAGAGGTTTTATTAAATCAAACAAGAAAACCCCCTGAAACTTTCTTATTTGTGAGAACAAAAATTAGCTTAGTACAATTAAGATATTCAGAACTTCCAATTCAAAGGTTACTGAAGACAATGGAAGCATCCCTAAAATGTAATTCCAATGGGGTTTAGACCACGTCTTAAAATTTTGCATTTTAATTCATAGTTCAGATTGAAATATTTAAAGAAAAACCTTGAACCGCCAGGTTGAAGACACAAATCCTTTGATCAAATAAATCTTGCTCCCAGATATTGGTGCCAATAACAATTCTTCTGTAATATAAATCAGTCTGCACATTAAATTCTTTGTTACATCATAGTAAAGAATTGGTGTAAATCTTTAACTTGGTCTTGGAAGGGGAAACTCGCCAAATGGAGCTTTTCTCTCCCTGTGGTACTGGGTGTCCCCCCCACCATTCTGTTACATGCACTTAAAAAGCAAGCAGTGATCCCTAACTTTGATCTTCCTCAAGGTGGCTGTTGTACTTTAACTTCAGTGAACTGCATTTATTATGTCTGGCTACATTTCCTAGTCAATGAGGCCACAAAGTACCTTAATCTCAATTCTCCAGAGAACTTCAGAGCAAAAGCCAAATTTAAACTTTACACTGAAGAGCATCCAAGAACGTACTCTTTAATTTTGTTGCAGTGGGGAAAAGAAAGGAAACATCACTATTTTCTTTAAGGAAGTGAAACACTGAAGAAATTTATAAAGGGATATTGAATAACACAGATCGATTTTATATGCGAGATATGCACTACAAACACAATATAAAGAAACCCCAAAATTTATTTTAATTTCTTTAGAAAAATTCAGAGATTGATTAAAAGATAAAGCTTCAGCATGTAAAAAAAAATCCCCAAACTTAGTCTCAACTAAAGTTTGAAACATGCACTTAGCAAAAGGAGCAAGCATTTACAGGTAGGATTAGATGGAAAATCCCTGTCTCCTTCATGTGCAATAGCTTAGCCTTCTAACACTGGTGTTCTCTGAAACACAAAAATCAGCAGCTAGAGAACACCATCAGAGGGTTGTTTGGTTGGGGTTTTTTTATCTTTTCTTAGGTTTTTTTGCAAAATACAAACCCACGCATACACAGTTACTGGAGTTGCTTTCAAATCACTTAGATATATCACAAAGTTCCTTCCCAGAGTTTTTCCAAATAACTGAAATAGCAGAGAACCCCCCAAAAGGCCCATGTTCTTCTGTATTTAGCCAAGTCTCCTGGCTGCCAGCAGTTGGCACCAAGATCTCCTTGGTACCTGACAGCTGCAGCCTCTCCAGCTCTGTCTTAATCACTGTACAAATTAGAAGAGGTACAAGAGACATGCTTAGCAAAAGTAACAGTTTATGCAAAAACATGAACTTTTTTCTTTTCCTAGACAAGCATTTTAATAGATGAATTAAACATTATAACACTGCACGCTGCTAAAAGAAACTTGAGGTATCCGCCATGGGCTCCACTTCTTGGAGAAATTCCTTTGCTTACAGGCTATGAAGAAAGTATATACCATCTCCTTCACCCTCTCACATGTTATGAACAGCTAACTATGTCACAAAGCACTTCACTCTCATTTTTCACATACCAGGCTTATCTTTCCTTATCTGCAGCAAGAGTGCACTTATCTATGCACCTGTATTGTTGAAAAAGCATTATGGAGTTTAGCACTGCTATCAGTGCTGTGCTAATTGCCTATTGCACAAACAGGGAAAAAAAAAATACAGGACTTCACAAGGATAACCCTGCTGCCCTTTCAGGATCTGCATTTTGAATTATAACCATTGCTGTGTATCCTACAAGTACTTCACAAGTATCCTTTATGGAACAGAACTAAGTATTGACATATTTAGCACTGACAGGACACCTTTAATCTCTCCAAATTTACACATTAAACTTTAGAGAGGGAAAAGAGATGCCAAGCTTAGCAGAACAGGAAAAACCACCCTTTCCTCATGCAACTAAATTGAAGAAGATGCAGTCTCTATACTATTTTCAGCAAGACAACAGTAAGCAAACCACCAGAAGAGGCGGTTAACTAACATCAGTGGGTTTCTATTCTCAGGTTACTTTTTTTCCTCCCAAACCTCACTTGGAGTACTGTGTACAGTTCTGATGTCCTCAACATAAAAAGGACATGGAGCTGTTGGAGCGAGTCCAGAGGAGGGCCACGAGGATGATAAGGGGGCTGGAGCACCTCCTGTATGAAGACAGGCTGAGAGAGTTGGGGCTGTTCAGCCTGGAGAAGAGAAGCTGCGTGGAGACCTCCTAGCAGCCTTCCAATATCTGAAGGGGGCCTGCAAGGATGCTGGAGAGGGACTCTTCATTAGGGACTGTAGTGACAGGACATGTGGTAATGGGTTTAAACTTAAACAGGGGAAGTTTAGGTTAGCTATAAGGAAGTAGTTCTTTACTGTGAGGGTGGTGAGGCACTGGAACAGGTTGCCCAAGGAAGTTGTGAATGCTCCATCCCTGGCAGTGTTCAAGGCCAGGTTGGATGGAGTCTTGGGTGACATGGTTTAGTGCAAGGTGTCCCTGCCCATGGCAGGGGGGTTGGAACTAGATGATCTTAAAGTCCTTTCCAACCCTAACTATTCTATGATTCTAAACATTTCAGAGCTTCTGCCTCAACTCCTCCCCAGGCTCACTCCTCCAGGACTTTTCTGCAGTTTTGAGGCAATATGAAAAATGCTGAAAGATGTACGTGCTACAGGGGTTATACGAAAATATCCTGCTATGACTACTGTAACAGCACCATTTACCCACACTGCTGCTAGCAGAAGTTCTTGAATTTAAGATAACCCAAAATATATTTGCACACGTCTGTCACTCCTATTTAGCTGTAATAATTCATTACATGACTAATTTTTTACTAAACTAATTTTACCAAAACACCTACATGTAAGAATTGAGTGCTTTAAAAAGGAATTTTTGAATTATTTATGTATCCCCATTGAAAGTATTGTCAGACATTTTATGTGAGCTTTATTTCAAGGCTTGCAAGACTTAAAACTTTTACTGGTAAGTTACCACAAATTAAAAAGCCATGAACCAGGAAGAAGATTAAAATAAAAGCACACTGCCATCACACTAGAACTTCATGCATCTTCTCAGAAATAGCTTATTGCAAATGACCAGCATAATCTGTTGCTACACAAGGGCACTGAACGTACTGATGCAAACTGTAAGCATGAGGAAAAGGTCTTCAAGTCTAGTTAGAAAACTCTGGGCTGAAAGGAAGCCATATAATAACTGGAACATAAGCAGAGCAATTCCTTGGCAAAAACCAAGGGTGGCAGCTGACCAAAGCTGGTTAGTGACACTGAGCCAATCAGTCTCATTTCCACAAACAACAGTCAAAGGAAGATAAATAACATCCCACAGGACACATGACATTGCCACACTTTAGTTAACAGGGTGCACCATCACTGTGGAGCTGAGATTCCTATTAAAGCAAAGCTTATTTGTTTTTTTTTTAAACACTATTCAGGCCCCACTGTCCTTTTTACACTGCATACCCAACCTAACATGCTGGCATTATTGCAAAGACTGAAGTGATGCCAAATTCACATTTCTCATCCCTGCCGATCCATAAAGCAGGGCTCACATGTTTATCATAGGATCACGTGATAATTCTTTGTGCTTTTTCTAATTGGAAGATGTCAAAAATCTATTACAAGCAGTGGCAGTCAGTGGAACCTGCTTACAAAATAAAGGCTGATTTTATTCACAAGCAAGCACTGGAGCTATCTGGGAAGGCTAAATTATTGCACACTGACTAATGTCTTATGGAAATGGTTGCCAAATTCTATTACAGAACTGATTCACATCTGTAGTGTTTATATGACACCATATCACTCAATATCCTAAATAAAGCAAAATTCAGAGAAAACATTCAAAAACCAGGCTATGACAAATAAAGTATGGAGTGAAAAGGTCAGAGTGAAATAAGAATCTGTCAGAAACATAAGCAACAGCCTAAGAGATTGTGCAAGGAATACTGGACAACAAAACCACTACTTTGTGCACTGTTACAGAGCAGCTATAAACAGTTACATTACCATGATAGACCATACTCCAAGGGCCGTATCATTACTGAATCACTTTAACCCATCTCCAATCAAACCAAGCAATCTGAAGAAGTCCTTAAATAAGATTCCAAATAGCAAGCTGATAAAATAAAATCTTCCTTGGAGAAGATTGACCAGAACAACTGCAACCAATCCCTCATCCTGGCTATGGCAGCACCACTCGATCGCACAGAAAGACTGGACAATTGGCATTGCTCAGACAGCTCTGTGTGCATTCATGAAGTGCCAATATTAATTGTATGCACTTTGATAGGGCCACAGCCTAAAACTCTGAAACTGTGTACTCAAGTCAAACAAAGTTTACCTTATCTGCAATCAGGGGCATCACTAACACCGACAAATCCCTCCATGGGCCCTGTAATCAGCTGCCACAGAAAGCTCTGGAGGGTCACTCCCTTCCTTCCAGTCTGCAGGCTCCAGCCAGCACTAAACAGCTGTGAGATACTTTGTCATCAGCAGGAGCTTCCATCTCCACCATGTCATATTATCAATGCTCTCCCAGCATGAGAGGTTATGGTACTCTGCATAGGATTTATAAAGAAGCACCAAAAACCAAAGGACTAACACAACCTCTACAGAGCCATAAACCCAGAAAGAGGCAGAAAAGGCTAGTGGGGAAAAACACGCTTGTCAGCACATGTAGGAAAGAGAGTATATCTTTATAGGTACACCCTGTGGATATGAAACATCATTTAATTACTGTGAAAGTAAATTAAAAAATAGAAGGCAGTTATAGTTCAAACAGAAACAGAAGTAACTACCATATATTAATAGAGAAGTTACTAGATATTTATCAGTTTTAAAATAAAGAGACTCAGCTAACTTCCAGCAACACAGTTGAGTGCTGCAGTTGGAATAGCAGTACTTAAGAGATCACAGCTTGCCAACTACTGATAGACTGTGACAGGGAGACCAGTATCTTCAAGAGTGTTGTTTGCACACATCCTGCAGGCAGCCTCATACCCAAACAGCAGGCAGTTTGAGTGAACCTTCCTTGATCCACCATGGCAGTAGCTTCCACAAGTCACACTTACCAACCCATGGCCAAAGCTAGCTAGTGGAAAAGTACTCCACGAGGTCTCCACCTCAGCCTGCTGAGATGTGTGAAAAACACCCATTACTTTCATATACGTGAACTATATGTTAAGTAACCCAAGAGTAAAACAGACTTTCTCTACAAAATTAAGTCAAGGCCCTGCACAGCCTTTAGGGCTAGAGTCTCAAATTGTCTGTCATAACAGACCAATTGGGAAAAGCATGTACCTCTCATCATTCCAAAATGCCCACACTAGAACTGGAAAGAACTGACATAATGAGCATTAGGCCTATGTAAGCTACTTGGTATATGAAACCTAAAATAACTTGGAAAACTATGCAAATAAAGAAAAAAAAAGGAATAAAAAATTTATACATATTGGAGATTGAAGCACAGATTCACAGAGAACTGATTAGGTGACAAGGCAGGAACTGGACCTTGATCTCATGACAGTTGAGTATCACTCAAAAATAACACTGTTCTCTTCCTTAAGGCAGGCCTGAGCAGCGCAGACTCCCTTCAGGGACTACTGTGCACCCAGTAACATTTGCAGTCTGAAAAGTTTGACTGCACAGGCAAGGAAGAACAGGTCAGGTGTTTACTGATTCTTCTTTTGTTGCTTAGAGTCATGCATGATTCACAGAGGGCAAGTCAGATTCATCAACTGAGTCCATGGGAAGATTCTCTTCCTAAAGGTTACAGAACTAAACATAACCAAGGCAGAAAAGAGAAACAGATCCCATGGAGAGCTAAAACAATCTTTTACCAGAACTACCCCACTTTCAAAATCTAAGTGTCCTTCATTTTCTCACTAGAATCTCTCACTGTATTTAAATTGATTTATACCTAAAAGACACAAGAAAACACCACGACAGGCTGAGCACCGATATTGGTTGCCTCATTAAAGAATGTACTTACCACCACCCAAAATCCCCTCCTACTTACGTGATCCTCTTCTGTCGCTGGAATAAATTAACCACTAACAAAAAGCGGTTCTGCCTAGAAGGAGCGGTTGTGAGAGCCACACAGACACAACAGGCATGCTGTAGTATTGGAGGGCCCGGTCTGAGGGAGAGCCCTAGCTAGGCAGGCACAGTTTTTAAGATAGCATAAGCAAGAAAAGCAGCCACCTGCAATTCGTCTAATTTAACAGAATTCTCTGTCACCAGTCTATTTTAGTAGCAACGATAACGCCCGTCCCCCCGCGCCGGCCCCGCTGCCTGCCGCACCCCGGGCTATCATCAACAAGTGCTGCGGGGCGGAGGGAATCCCGGGGCGGATCCTGAGCGGGCCCGGTTCGGCTCCTCCGCATCCCGAGGGCTGCGCGGCCACCACTTGGCCCGGGCGCCAACAGCGCTGGCAGTCGCCGCCCCCGAGAGCCGCTACTGGAGCCCCCGCCTTTGTCTGCCCCGGCCGGCGGGAGCGGCGCGGGGCCCCCTCCCCGAGAGCAGCCGGTACCACCGCCCCCCGCTCCGGCCGTGCCCGCTCACCACCGGAGCTGACGGTATCGTAGGAGTCCCCAGGCGCGGGCGCCGCAGCCGGTTCTCGGTAGTCTACCCAGCTAAGCCCTTCTACGCTGTCGTACTCAGTGCGGTGCTTGTCCTCCACCGGCACCACGGTGAAGTGCGGCATAGCTGGCGGGGCGACGAAGGCTCCCCACGGCACCGCAGCGAGGCAGGCGGCGCATTCCTGCCCCATGCGGTCACTTCCTCTCAGGAAACCGCGCTCCTCAACTCCACCCATTCCCCTCCGAGCGACGAGGCGGTGCAGCGGCAACCGCCCCCAAGGCCTCTAGGCGGACAGGCCAAGGCTACCCTGCAGCGAGGGCCGGGCGCGGGGAGGGGAGAAGTCGTTCCGCCGGGCGGGCGCGCTCAATAGCGGGAGCGCGGAGGAGGAGTAAGCCTGCCTCCTGCAGTCATTGTGACAGTGAGCCGGGACTGGGGGCGGTGGGGGCGGGGCACGGAGGGGTAGACTCCCTTGCCGGCGCTGCCGGGCCGCCTCGGGATGGAAATTTCCCTCTGCCGTGCCAGAGTTGCTCCCGTCGCCATTTGCTGGGCCGGAGGGGTGTGGGGAGGGTGGTGGCGTGGCGTGGCGTGGCATGGCATGCTCAGGCCCGGGGGAGTGGAGGGTGATCTCCAGGGAGGCCCTGAGAGGCCTCATCGGGCGAGGCGCCGTTTCTGCTGCCGGCGTGGGGGGGTCTCGTGCGCTTCCTGCCAGGGATCGGGTGGTCGTGGACACCCGGAAGGGGCGGTGTGAGGAGGACATGGGCAAGAGGGACCTGGCAGGTACAGCGGGGCCCTGCAGGGCCGGGAGCGAACGGAGCGCGGCAGTTAAAAATAATGACGAGTCCTAGCAGACCGTTAAACTCCGTCCTTGGGATGACCAACAACAACCGATGAAAGGCACGCTGTCACCCCAGAACGGGTTTATGTTTGTGCAAGTTATCGTTAACTTCAGATGTGGCAGCTGTCCCTGCTTCCTTTGCTTGTGGTGGCAGCGGGGGGGTTTCTCTAGCGCTCGCTCTCTGCCTGCATGAAACCCTCAGAAGTAATGTGGCAAACGGGACAAGCCTGAGGGAACCAGCTGCACCAAAGGTATGGAGGGAGCAGGGGTAAAATCCTGCACTGGGGCCATTTGGATGCAGGCTGGAGCCAAGCATATTTCCAGCTTTATGCAAAGCAGATAGTTGCTAGGGCAGCAGAACTGTGGCCCTGCTGCTCAGGCAGGGCCTAGGAGCTGGGGCTGCACCATTGTTCTGTCCCACTAAGGAGGCAGGGGGGTGATGGACCTCCTCCCACAGCCGGGTGGGTGCTTGGGTAGTGGCAGGGCCCCCCAAGCCCTGCCACTTAACATCTCATCCCCAAAGGAGCAAAATTCAATTTTGCCTCCACATTTGAAAAAGCTGGTGCCAGTGATGGGTATCTTGGCCTTCATTTTGTATACAATAGCCTTCACATGGAGTTTGAACATGAATTAATAGTTGATAATGGTATTTATTGTCTGTTTGAAAGCTGGCCTTGGAAGTAAAAGGATTCCTTTTTAATGTGTTATGTAATCATCAGAAAAAAGCTCTAGAGAAGGGTTTGTGTTTTACTATGGAGTATCAACTCAAACTAGTTCTGTAGATTTTTTACTGAAATACTCCTTAATCAAGAAATCTGTGTACAGTGACAACTCAATCCAGTACTGGTGTAAGTTTTGTCTTTTGATTGCATAGGAGTCTATGGGAGGATATAAAGCTTAGACCAGAGGAAGACAGTAAGACTAGACATGTCCTGTGCTCAGAACCACCTTATTCCTGGCTTTCTGAACTTGTCCTGCCTTTTTGACACAGCAACTCTCACTCACACCAACTCTCACTGGGAGAAAGAGGGATGTGTAATGAGCAGAAGAGAGACAAACAAGAGGGAGAATGCTTTTTTCACAAGAATTGAGTAATAAATCTACTTTTAATTAGTTGGGGTTTGAAATAAACAAGAAGGATCCATGCTGTGAAGTGGCTGCTGCCAAGGGGTGGTACAGGTCTCAGTTTGCTTAACACAAACTTGCTGGTAGACCACCTCTGAGGAAACCCAGAGCAATTACTCCTCTTAGTATTGCTCAGACAGGTGGAAAGACTTCTAAGACTCCTGTGTTTTCCTGTAACCTACATTTTACTTTTGTCTCTCTGCTGTTAAGGAAAACAGTATTTTATCTTCATGTGGCCATGCATATCTCAATAACAGCCTCATCAGTTTTGGAGGTGATAAATAAAAAACCATATTTTCCTCTATTCAAAACTCATGGTATCTTGAAGATCCAGGGTGAGATTTTTTGTTTTGGTTTGGGTTTGGTTTTTTTCAGTAATCCTAAAATGAGCATATTTGTAAATATGGTCCCACCGAGGTCTGTAAAGTTTTACTAGCTATTTCTGTGGGCAAGTTAGGCCAATTTTGATGATCTAGAAAGCATTTCTGTTAATCTTAAAAGCATTAGTTCTGACAGACTGGAAACATCCTGGTGCACCAGTTAGTGCACTGTCTTATCTCCAGCAATATTTTTTTCCCTAAAGGAAAGTGGAACAATTGCCCAAAAAGTAGCATTTTCTGTTTAACCCTCTTTGTTGCTTGAATTATGTTTCATTAGTATTCATAATAAGTATGACCTAATAAGCTAGAGTCCACCAAGAAAACAGGAAAATTAAGTATTAATTGATAGGGGACAAAGAATTTTATATAGAAAAAGGGCAAGATGATAACTCACCATTAAGCAAGTTAGTTCATACTTAGTCTTCTGTCATAATCTTTCCTGTTTTCCACTTTATAAAGGTTTTGAGTGAAAGTGTCTGGTCTAAGTAAGCTGTCCTAGAAAAAGGAGACAGAGATTATAAGAAATAAATCTCATGAGCTAATGTTTTTGGAGTCATGCTTATTCAAGGAAGAATAATTAAACTGGGCACTTCCTTCTCATCTTGATTTTGAAAGCAGGTCTGGTAAGGAGCTGTCTGTCTTTAGGTACCAAAAAATGCATCTAAGCCACCACAAAATGTTTTAGTATCTAGTATCGTGGAATCAATGGCACTGAAATTGTACCCAATGAGGGGGGAAAAATAAATAAAATGAAGCTCTTGCACATATGCCAGCAACTCCCCTTACTGGAATGGAAACTATATCCAAATGTCATAGGAGAGAATTTAGCCCTAGGAAACTATTCAAGTTTATTGAAGCAAAAATATTTCTTTTGTCTAAAGACAATGGTTCTTTACTGACTTGTGGAAAGCCCATATTTAAAGATAAGAATTTATCTACCCATATCAACTTTGTTGTTTAGCATCTGGTTTGTAAGAGAACTGAAATTTCAACCTGGGTGACTGATTTCTTGTTCCAGGGATCGAAGGATTCTGGGTGGAGAAGGACGTAAGCCACGCACACACACACCCCAAACTGCTAGAAAGTTTATTACAAGATCCAGGATAGATATAAAATCCAGAGATATAACCAACTAGAAAGAGAGATAACTAAATGCTACCAAAAACTAGGTTAGGCACAGATTCTTACCGACACACACACTTATACAATGACCAAAAGGCCAGCTCCGAGGTGCATCATGAAGAGATGGGGTGGCAGGCACTACTTTAGCGGGCGTCCCCACGGAGGTAAAGTCGACCATAAAAGGTGGTTAAATCCGCCTCCTTCTCGATCTCTCTCCAACCCCGGGCTTTTTATATGTCAAAAGTGCAGACTCATCCTGACGCAGGGGGCCAGCCTGTGTCAGGAGGAGTGCCCTTGCTTGCTCTTTTTCCCCGCGCACAGTCGTTCTAACGCAGGGGGTCAGTCTGCGCCAGGAGGAGTGGCCTTACTGGCCCTTTGCTGTACACACTCATTCTAGATGATCGGGGTGGTCCACCACAGACCAATTCCACAGTGTTAGACCCATCTAACACACTTCTGTTTCTTGTTTGTTTGGTGTCCCGTCCCATCCCCCCCAAGTATGAATACTGATTGTTACTTTAGTAACTTTAGTGGCCATCATAAGCTTAGAAGTTGTCTGATATGAATATGAGGTTGGAATGAAATGAGATGATCTACAGTACTACAGCATTTACCTGAGACAACATTGTTATCTAATGGGGATGAAAATAATTACCTGTTTTCTACAAAGCTAAATGGAATTTGGGGTTATGGTTTCATATGGGTAAAGACTGGTTAGTGAAAACAAAAGAAAGAGCAGAGAGAATAATATTAATGTCTTTTCTCTCTCTCTCTCCACATCACACACCTCACCCAACCCCCAACAGAGAAAAACTGCACTTCTAAGCAAAAGTCTTGTGGTTTCACTGCAAAAAACATTAAGACCAGCTTAGCAGAATCAAGGCTTGCTAGATGAGAAAAGGCCTGAATTTTTGGTACTCTAGTGTACGTTAACAGCATCAGTGAAATCAGCAGCCTAAAGATCAGCAAATCCATGATCTCCCCTCTGATACACAGCCAGGAATGGCTTTGTTACCTACAAATCATGTAAGTAAAGACACAGTTCAGTTCTTAATTAATAAGCCACTGGGTATTTGTGAACTACCTTAAGTAGGTATAAGCTTCCAGCTGAAAGGTCAGTACACTTTCACAGTAAACAACTATGCCATTCAACTCAAAGAAAAAGGCATTAGAAACTGAGTCTTCTAGAAGAGTAGTTTGGTAAACTGCTGAAGAGCCTGATATTAATCCTCAGGGCAGGCACACAAGGCCAAGTTTGCCTTGAACACTGTAATCAGGGGACAACACTCAAGCATTAAAAAAAAGCACCTTGCCTTTTACAGCCTGACATGAGATGGTGACTGCACACCACATCAGCCATCACAGAAATGGACTTGATTTACATGTTTCATCCTTTCCCTGGCAGACAGCTATTCACAAGTTCTCATGTGGTGCTCATACAGTCATCCTAGGAGAAAGTGAACATAGAATTAATATCAGCATTAGGGATCGTTTCTAAGGATATAGTAGAGAGAACAGCCTGCCTCAGCCTTCATAAAGGGATGTAGTACACCAGAAAGCCTTTGTAAATGAACTCTGGAGTATTGTTAGCTTATGGACTTGCAATACATGATGTTAACCTCAGTCAAACAACAAAACCTAACACCGTTTCAACCCCTTCTCAATGAAAATGATTTCCCATTTGTTTATGGACAAGAAGACCCAGCATCTGAAATTGTTGGAGGACAGCTTTTCATATCTTCCCTCCTTCCTGAATGTCATGGGGAGACACCTAATTTTAAACAAACTAGTTTATTTTTTCTAGCTAGGAAAATAAAGGCCAAGTAAAAAGTATCATCCATACAAATAAATGTGTCATAAAATTGCAATTCAGATTTATTTTTTTTTATTCATCTGTAAACTTCTGTTGCCCCTAACACTGTTTGGAGTTCTTTATAATAACATAATACCTCAAAAAGCTTTGTAGAAAGTTTAAATTAACTTTCTCTGAACGAAGCTTTGAAATGCCTCATTGGTGGAGTGACCTGCTCAGTTACTACTGTTGCTAACTGTAATGTTTTTGTCCCCAGGCAGAATACATGGCCTGCTTAGAGGTTGTCATGGGTTCAGCTGTAACAGTTATTTTTCTCCTTCTTAGTAGCTGGTGCAGTGCTGTGGTTTCTACTTTAGCCTGAGACCAGTTCTGAAAACACACTGATGTTTTTAGTTGTTGTTAATTAATGCTTACTCCGATCAAGGACTTTTCAGTCTCTCATGTTCTGCCAGTGAGGAGGGGCACAAGATGCCAGGAGGAAGCAGACACGGGACACCTGACCCAAACTAGCCAAAGGGGTATTCCATACCACAGCACGTCATGCCCAGTATAGAAACTGGGGGGAATTACCCGGAAGGCCAGAAAGCTGCTCCGATCGGGCTGGGTATCGGTCGGCATGTGGTGAGAAATTCCACTGTGCATCACTTGTATTTATTCTTTTCTTTTCCTTTTCCCCTTTTAGTTTTATATTCTCTCCCCTTGTTATTTCCCTTATCATTATTATTATTGGTGGTAGTAGTATATCAAGAGACAAAAAGCGATGGTATATTGAAAAATGTGGGACCTGATCATAACATGAATGGTATGGAATAAGGGGTGGATACTGTCCTGGGTTCAGCTATAGCAGTCATTTTTCTCCTTCTTAGTAGCTGGTGCACTGCTGTGGTTTTTTTAACTTTCAGCCTGGGAACAACGCTGATAACACCGATGTTTTTGGTTCTTGCTAAGTAATGTTTACTCCGACCAAGGACTTTCTCAGTCTCATGCTTTGCCAGGGAGGAGGGGAAGCTGGGAGGAAGCAGAGACAGGACACCTGACCTAAACTAGCCAAAGGGGTACTGCATACAATGGCACGTCATGCCCAGTATATAAACCGGGGGGAGTTACCCAGAAGGCCCAGATCGCTGTTCGGGTCAGGCTGGCTATGGGTAGGCAGGTGGTGAGCAATTGTATTCTCTCCCCTTGTTATTTTCCTTATCATTATTATTATTGGTGGTAGCAGCAGTAGTTTTGTATGGTACTTTAGTTACTGGACTGCTCTTATGTCAACCCGTGGGAGTTACGTTCTTCTGATTCTCCTCCCCATCCCTCCAGGAGCAAGGGGAGGAAGAAGGGGGGGGAGTGAGCGAGCGACTGCGTGGTTCCGAGTTACCGGCTGGGCTCACACCACGACAGTTCTTTGTGGCGCCCAAGGTGGGGCACGAAGGGTTGAGATAATGACAGATCTGACCAGAGTGTGTCTAATCATATTTGTGATAAGCACTCATTGTTACTACTCATCACAATGTTGATTTATTGGCTCTCAGACTTGTTGCGCTTGATCTCAGAGTTTCAGCATATTGTACCTTCCTTACAGCCACTATTTGCTGTTTTAGTGTTTATTGGCTGGGGGGCCTGGGCTAAGGTTATTGTTTCCCTGTACTTCATGGTAATGACTTGTAATACAATAGACTCATTGATCATGAAACTGGTCTGGCTTGCCCTTCTGGTGTGGCCATCACCTCTATACTTTGGGAGGTATATAATGAAATTTTTTAGCAGTTGCATATCTTTTTTTTCTTCTCGGGGATCAACCTACGAAGGAGGCATTCCCTAACACACCCCGTTCCCCCACCAGCCTATATGCAACAGCATTTGAGAGTTCTGAAGGTTTTGGATGGCCTTCGAATACCCTTGAGACCTGCCTGCTGATTGTGCTGGGGATCAGCATGTTGGCAAACATACGGAGTGTGTTTTACCCACAGCCATCCCTCCCTGGGAACACCCTATTTCGTCTGATCTCGAAAGTTAAGCAGTATTGGGTTCAAATCTGGTCTAGGGTTAGATGACGATATAGGAGGACCACCAAGAGATTTTCCCTGAGGCTGGACAGTCATGAGTGGCAGGGTGTGTGGGATAGTATGGGCAAGTATCTAGGCCAGTGGGCCCCTCCAGTGCTTTGGAACTTCACCCCTGAACAAGTGCAACATTCAGAAAAACTAGTAAAACACTTAAACGAGGTGTGCTGTTGTTCTGTTTATACCAGAGAGGGACAACTCGCTGCAATGTGCTGGGGCTTGGCCTATGCCTACAGAGCCCTGCTCAACACTATCCAGCACCTTCAAAGGGAAAAAAATGTCTCTGGATCTGATGGCAAAGCAACAGACAACGCAGCTACTCCAACTTCTAATACAGCAGCTACACCAACCCCTGTGACAAGCACAGCAGCTACTCAAACCCCGACAGCAACGGACAATGCAGCTGTTGGTGTTACTCAACCCTGAAGCACAACAGCTGCACCAACCCCGGCAACAGACACTGCAGCCACTGCGGTCACTCCAGTCCTAGTGGCAGACACTGCAGCCACACCAACCACAGTGACAAACACTTCAGCTAAACCAAATGGCCAATTTGTGACAATATCTGTTGCCCCTGTAAGCAAAAGCAAACGACAGGCACAAAGAGCAACCCCTGCAGTGAACAGAGATGAAGTCCCAATGCCATTACTACAGGGAACAGGATCTGAACAAGAGTTACTACTACGTGGATCAGAGGAAGAAGAAGAAGAGGTCACTTCTCGACCCCGGACCTCAACTGAGCTGTGGAATATGCGAAAAGATTTCAGCTGTCTTCCAGGGGAGCACATTGTCACCTGGAGAGCCAAGGAGTGATCAGCAGGACCCGCTCACCCTTTAATAGCCCCATATGGCCAGTGCAAAAGTCTGACGGAGAGTGGAGACTAACAGTAGACTATCGTGGCCTGAACGAAGTCACACCACCATTAAGTGCTGCCGTACCGGACATGCTAGAACTTCAATATGAACTGGAGTCAAAGGCAGCCAAGTGGGATGCCACAAGTGATATTGCCAATGCATTTTTCTCAATTCCTTTGGCAGCAGAGTGCAGGCCACAGTT
Source organism: Strigops habroptila (assembly GCF_004027225.2). Classification (NCBI taxonomy): domain Eukaryota; kingdom Metazoa; phylum Chordata; class Aves; order Psittaciformes; family Psittacidae; genus Strigops; species Strigops habroptila. The sequence continues at coordinate 25,055,115 of NC_044301.2, forward strand.
CGCTTTTACTTGGAGGGGCGTCCAGTACACTTGGAACTGACTGCTCCAGGGGTGGAAACACAGCCCTACCATCTGCCATGGATTGATCCAGACTGCACTGGAACAGGGGCAAGCTCCAGAACACCTGCAATACATTGATGACATCATCGTGTGGGGTGATACAGTGGAAGAAGTTTTTGAGAAAGGGAGGAAGATAATCCAAATCCTGCCGAAGGCCGGTTTTGCCAGAAAATGGAGTAAGGTCAAGGGACCTGCACAGGAGATTCAATTTTTGGGAATAAAATGGCAAGATGGACGTCGCCAGATCCCCACAGACGTGATCAACAAGATAACAGCAATGTCTCCACCAACTAATAAGAAAGAAACAAGCTTTCTTAGGTGTTGTGGGGTTCTGGAGAATGCACATCCCAAATTACAGTCTGATTGTAAGCCCTCTCTACCACGTGACCCGGAAGAAGAATGATTTCAAATGGGGCCCTGAGCAACAACAAGCCTTTGAACAAATTAAATGAGAAATAGTTCATGCATTAGCCCTTGGACAAGGCCGGGCCAGATGTGAAAAATGTGTTCTATACCGCAGCTGGGGAGAATGGTCCTACCTGGAGCCTCTGGCAGAAAGCTCCAGGAGAGACTCGAGGTCGTCCCCTCTGCTTTTGGAGTCGGGGATATAAAGGATCCGAGGCCAGCTATACTCCCACTGAAAAAGAGATACTGGCAGCCTATGAAGGGGTTCGAGCTGCTTCAGAAGTTATTGGCACTGAAGCGCAGCTCCTCCTGGCACCCCGGTTGCCTGTGCTGGGCTGGATGTTCAAAGGCAGGGTCTCCTCTACACATCATGCAACCGATGCTACATGGAGTAAGTGGGCCGCACTAATTACACAACGAGCTCGAATAGGAAATCCCAGTCGTCCAGGAATTCTAGAAGTCATCATGGACTGGCCAGAGGGCAAAGATTTTGGGATGTCACCAGGGGAGGATGTGATGCGTGCTGAAGAGGCCCCACCATATAATGAACTGTAAGAGAGTGAAAAGCAATATGCCTTGTTTACTGATGGGTCCTGCCATATTGTGGGAAAGCATTGGAGATGGAAGGCAGCTGTGTGGAGTCCCCTGTGACAAGTTGCAGAAACTGCTGAAGGAGAGGGTGAATCTAGTCATTTTGCAGAGGTGAAAGCCATCCAGCTGGCCTTGGACATTGCTGAACGAGAAAAATGGCCAGTACTTTATCTCTATACTGACTCATGGATGGTGGCAAATGCCCTGTGGGGGTGGTTGCAGCAATGGAAGCAGAGCAACTGGCAATGCAGAGGTCAACCTATCTGGGCTGCTGCATTGTGGCAAGATATCGCTGCCCGGGTGCAGAACCTGGTGGTGAAGGTACGCCACGTAGATGCTCATGTACCCAAGAGTCGGGCCACTGAGGAACACCAGAACAACCAGCAAGTGGATAAAGCTGCTAAGATCTAAGTGTCTCAGATTTATATTGGCAACATACAGGTGAAGTGAGGAGGGGCACAAGAAGCTGCGAGGAAGCAGAGACAGGACACCTGACCCAAACTAGCCAATGGGGTATTCCATACCACAGCACGTCATGCCCAGTATATAAACTGGGGGGAGTTACCAGGAAGGCCCAGATTGCTGCTCACTTTGGGCTGGGTATTGGTTGGTGGGTGGTGAGCAATTGTGTTGTGCATCACTTGTGTTTATTGGGTTTTTTTTCCCTTCCCCTTTTAGTTTTATATTCTCTCCCCTTGTTATTTCTGTTATAATTATTATTAGTAGCGGTAGTAGTAGTAGTTTTTTATTATACTTTAGTTATTGGAATGTTCTTATCTCTACCCGTGGGGCTTACATTCTTTCGATTTTCCCCATCCCTCCCGGAGTGGGGAGGGGGGGGAAGAAGCCGGGGAGTGAGTGAGCAGCTGCATGGTTCTGAGTTACCAGCTCGGCTTATAGTATGACGCCTTTGATGGAATGATCTGGTGACAGCTTTGTGATCACCATCTGATTGTTGTTCATTCTGTTGATCTGCTCGGGACATACAGTTGATGGCTTTCTCTTGAGTTTTAACATCTTTGTGAGTAAGAAAACAAGTTGCAGTTTAACAGTACGAGTAGGGAAAAAGTGTCATTTTGCTAATTACTTTAGAGAAATATTGAAGGGTACTTGAATATTAATTTCAAGAAAAGCATTGTAACCAAGATTTCTGCTGACATTTTTAATGAAAGGAAAGTTAACTTTTTTAGAAGGCAAAGTATTAAAATTAGTAGCAAAATAAATTGTTGTAATCTGCCTTTTTTTTTTTAGATCCGGAATTAAGATAGTGTCCACTAGTCTTAAGATTATTATAATGTACAGCGGCAATAAAGTACTGGTACTGTATGGTCTTAGATATGTATATATTACATTTAATTAGCAATAATTTGAGTTTAACAAAGCTGCTAAATTTGCATGTAAAGAGATCACAGTAATGGCCTATCTGAGTCATCTCAAGCATGGTTTGTTAGTCTAGCTCTTCTACAAATTTACCCTTTTTCACTCTGTGGAGGGTGTCTCTAGTGCTATACTCATTCAAGCTGTCTTTAGGTTGCCTTTGATTAATTGCATTTTCAGTATTCTTCAGAGTCTTGCTCTGCACCTTCTAGTTGCACTTGTAGACTGTACGCCTAAAAAGAGACAGTGCAAACAAGATGACTGTGCCAGCTCACTTAAATATGATTGTAATTAAAACATTTAGTGGTCAGACTGGTTGTATCATTACAACACAGGAAAAGGTATCCCTCCAGCAAGAGAAAAGAAACAGAACAAGAAAAAAAGGGGGGGGGGGGGGGGGGGAAGGCACAAGAGGCACAAGAAGATAACAATTGAATAAGCCTCAGTTATGGCAAGATTTTTAGTGGCTTTGCTAGGAGAAAGAATAAATTCATTGAGTAATAACAGACGATTTCTAGGCTTTATGTTCACTAAAGTTCCCTATATTAGTCTTAGCAAGCCAGCTGGACATGCTCACCTGTGCTGAAAGAATTGCCTTCATTTTCTGTTTGGGTAGCTTCATTGCTGGTGTCATTCAGAGATTCCCCTGACAACTCTTGCACAGTCACTCCCCTCTGTGGCCTTTGTCTGAGTCTCCAAATTGTGATTGCATTTTAAGATATGTGATTTAGATCAGCCAAGTCAGTATTTGATTTACTATCCAACTTTTCCAGACAAAACATCTAAAGGTTTTGTTAGGAGAACCTGTTACAGATAAGAAGACCATTATGAGTAAATTATGAAGCCTGCATGGAGCTGACAACTTGGGTCTAGTCACTGTGAAGACACCAAAAGGCAGGGAGAGTTTATCTTAAATCTTGCCCACCGTGGATCTCGCTCAGAGCAGGGAGCACTATGGCCAGAGGCCTCCCAAAGTAGAGTGAGTCACTTTTTCCCTTTCAAAGCTGTAGAGCTGAGGATGCAGCGATGGTACTCCTTCGAGGCACAGACTGCTCTTGCAAGATGCCTGCCTCCTGCCCCACCAGAACCCGGGCGGGCTCCTGAAGCGTTTTAATCTCCTCACAGGGACTGTAGATGCTGTCACATTTTCCCCCAGCACTTTTTGCTGCGGTAGCCCTCTAGAGCTCTCTAGACAAGATTCCTGCTTTATCGCCCGTTAAACCTCCAGCTTCCTTTACCTGACATGAGACCTGGGCTGGGCTGGGCTGGGCTGGGCTGGGCCGGGCGTTCGAAGCCAGGCGCTGGCGCACCGCTGGCCGTGGTATCTCCCAGGCAGTAGGAGATGTCAACCGCGAGGGACGGGACAGAGCGACCGAACCCCAACTCCCGCCTGAGGCGCTCCTCACCTCAGCCGCCCCAACGGCCGCTGTCGCCATGGCGACGCCGCGCGCAGGCCCACAAGGCCCCGCGGCTGTCCCCGGCGGCCCTGCGCAGCGGCGCGGATGGCGGCAGGAGTGCGGTGCCGCCGGAGGGCTCAGCCCGCCCCGCCCCGCGGTCGCGGGTGAGGCGCTCCGTGGCGGCGGCAGGTTCTTCCCCGTGGGCCGTGGCTGGGGGGTTGGTTTCCCTCCGTTACGGCCCGGCCCAGGCCAGGAAGGGCCCTGAGCTGGGTCTGGCGGGGCTGGGGCTGAGCGGGGGGCTGAGGCGCCGGGTCAGGCCCGCCTGTCACTGGGGCTGGTCGGGGAGAGCGCGCCCGCTGCCCGCTATCCCTTCCGGGAGGGGTGAGGCCTGCGCCCCGGGGTGCGCTTGGTCACGGCCCTGACGTAAGCGGCGGTAAGCTGCCGGCTGCAGCTGCAGATGGGGTGCTGCCGAGGGGGCGGCGGTTGGGTTTTGTGCTTGTTTTAAAAAATATTTACCAGTAAAAACTATGTGAGTTTTTTTCTGCTGAAAGCCGGTGTGCGGTGTGACATTAATGCACGGCAGTGTGCCATAGTTCAAAGATTTTCAGTCCCGAGTGCCACAGTAGATGCTTCTCTCTCTGAGCTTGCTTTATCTCTCATGTAGTTTTCTGTGCTTGAAAGAGCCTGTTGTTTTTCATGTGCTCAGCTCTCTCCTCCTGGTTATCCCTGCCTTCTTTGTAGGTGGCTCTTAATCTTCCAATATTAGTTTTTATGTGTCGAGCTACCTCTATCTGCTTGGACTTGAATTGTTTTATTTACAGTATAATTGATCAGTGTCATTGCAGTATAACTGATTAATAGCTAAACACTTGAACAAGGGCTAAGCAGCAGGTAAACCACTGATAATGATGATGGTAGGTGATACCCAAATTTTAGCAGGCTGACTTGTGGCTTTTCTGCATCAAAACGGTGCTCAGATTACAACATGCTGAATCTCAAAGGTTAGCCATTAAGTCTTGTCGTGGTTTGAGCCCAGCCAGTAACTCGGAACCACACAGCCGCTTGCTCACTCCCCCCCCTTCTTCCTCCCCCTGCTCCTGGAGGGATGGGGAGGAGAATCGGAAGAATGTAACTCCCACAGGTTGAGATAAGAACAGTCCAGTGACTAAGGTATAATACAAAACCACTACTGCTACCACTAATAATGATAAGGGAAATAACAAGGGGAGAGGATACGATTGCTCACCACCTGCCGGCTGATACCCAGCCTGACCCGAGCAGCGATCTGGGCCTTCTGGGTAACTCCCCCAGTTTATATACTGGGCATGATGTGCCATGGTATGGAATACCCCTTTGGCTAGTTTGGGTCAGGTGTCCTGTCTCTGCTTCCTCCTGGCTTCCCCTCCTCCCTGGCAAAGCATGAGACTGAGAAAGTCCTTGGTCAGAGTAAACATTACTTAGCAACAACTAAAAACATCAGTGTTATCAGCTCTGTTCCCAGGCTGAAAGTCAAAAACACAGCATTGCACCAGCTACTAAGAAGGAGAAAAATGACTGCTATAGCTGAACCCAGGACAGTCTGAAAAGTTTATGATGTGGCCCAAGAGGCACTTGTAATTTTCTTTGTTTTTTTTTTTTTGTTTGTTTTTTTTTGGGTTTTTTTTTGGGTTTTTTTTTGGGTTTTTTTTTCCCAGGCTTGCAATCACTATGGCTGCAGTGGATTGTTTCTACCTCTTGTACAGAGAGATCAGTCGTTCCTGCAACTTTTACATAGAGGCCCTGGCTATAGTTGGAGCTAGGTACAGTCAGGAAGTGTGTCCCCCTTGCATTTGACACAGCATGCTTAGGTTGCATTTAATTCCAAAGCTGGGTGGCAAGATTGATCTTGTCAAGCGCTATGGAAAATGGGCCGTGGGCACTGGTAAGAGGCTGTGTATATAACATATTGTGCCACTACTGTAAAACTTGCTAGCATATACTGCTGGGTGAGCTTTTTGTCACAAGCTGGGGCCTGTATTACCTCAGGTTGTGAGTTACTTTGCATGAGCAGTGACGGTTCAGCACCTTACTAAATTCAATTCCTCAGGAGATGGGCAAGCTCTGTGTGTTGATTGATTGCTGGGAAAGAATCACAGAGCAGTTTTTCCCAAAACTTGAAGGTACACTCTGAACATGTACAAGCATAGACAGAGATGCAGACAAAAATCCTCTTTTTGCTATGGGGTTTTCATGTGTGCTCAAGTTTTTTGACAAGGTTTAAGTGATGTACCTCTGACATCCTCTCCTTTCATTAAGGTTCTGCTTTAAGCTCTCTGTTGTTGTCATAGAAAATATGTCTTGTGTGAGGGGGGATTGCAGAAGGATGCTATTGACAACATTGTCTTTAATGTTGTGCCACATGATCTCAGAGAAGGAAATAATAAAGCTATAATTGAAAGAACTGTCAAAATAGAAGGCTGGGGCTGCTCTGATTTTCACCTTGGGTTTTTTATTTTCTATTACAGGTAGCACAGATGGTATCAGGAAGGCATATGCTGAAGAACTGGTGAAGTGTGGTGTCAACATCATCTTAATCAGCCGAAACAAAGAGAAGCTGGAGGCTATATCTAGAAGCATATCTGAAACCTATAAAGTGGAAACAGATTTCATAGTAGCTGACTTCAGCAAGGGTCGTGAGCCTTACCTAGCCATTAAGGAGGCTCTGAAAGACAAGAGAAATTGGGATTTTGGTGAATAATGTAGGGATGTTTTATTCCTACCTGTACTATTTTACCAATCTGTCTGAGGATATGCTGTGGGACATGATCAACATAAATATTGCTTCTGCTAACATGATGACACGTATTATGCTGCCGGGCACGGTAGAGAAGAAAGGGGCAATTGTGAATATTTCTTCTGCATCCTGTTGTCAGCCCACACCAATGTTGACAATCTATGGAGCTTCTAAAGTAAGTTGGGGTGTAATGTTTAATGGTATGCACTGAAAAGTAGCTTATAGCTTAGTTGCATTTGTTTGGATTTTTTAACGCATTCAGCAAGGATATCAAAATACTTGAAGGTTTTCTAGGGGGTTGTTCAAATACCGGAGGTGAATGTTACATTTACGATGCAGTAAACTCTTTATCCTCACTGGTGCTGGGCTTTGAACCAAAGTCAATGCTTCCTGGATTATATGCAAAAACTATGGCATAACAGTTCTAGGAAAAATGTTACCTCACTCAGAGGAACAATAAGTGATGCAAAGCAAAGTGGCAGTTCTATGACCCATTGAAAGGGTCAGGAATTTCATTTCTCTTCTTCAGCTGAACTGTGCAGACATACCTCAAGCTACTTACACACTAGTATTTGGTAGCAAGAGGGGCTATATTCATGCTCAGCCACCACTGTGACAAGAGCTGTGGCCAAATCAAGCCACTGCTTCACCTAACACCAAGGGGCAGAAGGCTTCTTATACCATTGTCTGTACCATATTTGGGGAGAAGTGAAAAGAACTTCCTCCCTGTAATTATTCTTCCTGAGGAGATCCAGTCAATAATGACTAGGATGGTGTCAGAGTCCAACTGGAAAAAACCCAGTGTCAGATCTACTTTGTTCATGATCCCCAGAGTGAAATTAAGACGCAAGTGAGGTCAAGTACCGCAATTGGTCAGTTTGTTTATTACAAAAAGACAATTATTATAAAAAAGGAAATTATTATAAAAAAAGATAGTGATAGGACAGATCAGAAAAAAGATAAGATATAGAAATTAAGCAAGCATTCAGAGTGCAGAGAGATAGTTACCACCGTGGATCCAGCGGTGTCCTGGGGGTCCATAGTCATTGTCCTTGGTGGTGGGAGTCCTCCAGGGTCCATAGTCAGCATCAGAGGAGAGTGTCCCCCACGGCAATTACCTTTTTCCCCTTTTATTATGTGTTGGGGGGAGTATCTCTGTTCTTAATGTCACATACTGCACATTCCTGGTGGACCAGTTTCGCCAGCCTTGCAGCCAGCTCTTCAACTGCAAGTCTGTAGCAATCCTTGAGATAATGGGCAGCAATTCCTCACACCAATCCTTGAGATAATGGACAGAGGAGTCTTAGCTCCTCCCACCCATCTCTCAGACAATGGATGGTGGAGTTCCATCTCAGCTTCTCATACCAATCTTTGAGACAATGGACAGTGGAGTCTGATTTCGGTTCAGTCTCTCACAGATGGGACAGCTGGGTGATGCTGGAAGTATGAATGCATGTGGGGATGCAGATTTACATGAGATGACTTGCCGAATCCACAAAAGCAGCTGAGATTGCAGATGGAATCTTGCCTAGATGTAGTGTCTAAAGACAAGTGGTTATTACTCCCAGCTGTCTGTGGCTGCCCTATGCTGTAGCCTAACACCTGTGCAGCCATGCTCCTGGGATAGCTCTTGTGAGTACTTCCTTTTGCCTGGAGGAAAACCAGCTCTTATTACCCCAAGGTATAAAACTTGCTGATTTTCTTAAGTGCAGAAACTGATTTAAGATTCCTATTGCTGTTGCAGAGTATTTTCCCCCTTGGTTATGCTTAGTGTATGTAGAACTGTGCTCTGAACTAAAATAATTAAAAGGCCTGGATGAAAAAGAACAGAACAAAAACAAATGTACCAAAGTTTCTTCCTTTAGCTGGCATTATTAATCCAAATCCTATATCAGCAATCCAGTTTAAAGCCTGGCCTCTGAACATTACATTGGCACAGCAGTGGGAACAAGCTGCTCTAGCATCCTAAGCCTCTGTGCATTAACAGCATATGGTGTTTGAAGTGGTTGGATTGTTTTGTTTTCCTAAAATGTAGGCTTAAATTTTAAATTAACAATAGTGTGTGTGCCTTTAACATAGTAGAATAGACCAAACTGTTCTAAGTTACTAACGCGTAGAGAGAAAGGAATGTTCCACTGATGCTGGAAAGAGAACATCATGGGACCGATAACAACTAAGGAGACAATAAATAAGACCAAGGATACCAGCCTTCAAGATAGCAGAGTGGCACCCAGCATGGAGCGAGACTGGAACAGAACAGAAGCAAGGACATGCCAACTGCTAACTTGGCACTAGGACCTTGCGAGTGTGCGCAAGCACTGAGGTCATTCAGTAAACACAGTGAGGAAGACTATCGATGACCACCAGAGACCCCCACTCAGCAAGAAAGCGCATGTGTAATTAGAATGTAAATATTATAATTAATTCTTGGGAAAGCTATGAATATGCATGAGTATGTTAAATATATAGCTGCTGCCAGCAAGTAACAGATGCACTCACCTTCGCGAAGCTATTCGTGTGTGTGCCCAGCACTGCAATAAAGAATGTCTGCTTTCTAAAACTCCAAATTGAGTCTTAGAGAGTTTCTCTGACTGACTTTTACGGTAACAAAAGCAGGTGTAAGAGCATTTGTAGAAGATGCTCTCCCAACAGTTTTGCAAGGGTGTTTGGGAGCAGAAACCCATTAACTCACAAGCCAAGTCTAAAATGCTCTTTCTCAGGGGTAAATGGCTTTGCAGCACAGCAGTAGCTTCAGCACAGCATCAGTGTTGCTGTCTTGGTAAGACTGAGCTGCGCTCATTTTTCTGTCTGATTCCAGCAATCCCAGTTTTCAGACTTCATAGGATCATAGAATAGTTAGGGTTGGAAAGGACCTTAAGATCATCTAGTTCCAAACCCCCCTGCCATGGGCAGGGACATGTGGGTTTTGTTGTTTTGGGGTTTTTTTGTTGTATTGTAAAAAAGTAAAATGAGCTAAATGAGATAATACAAATACACATGAACAAATGAATGTTTAATTTTGAATCAAGGGAGTCCCAGGAAGTAATTAACCTAGCTTCTGGGGAAGTTGAATACAAAATTCACCTGTAAATGTATTAAAGAATGGGACTTCATTTTGTCCTTTTGACAGTAGTATGTATAGTCAACTTGTGTTGTTTTTAAGCAGAATTATCAGATTTTTTGCTAAATTCACATCAGAGAGTTAAGCAGTCATTTTCGTCCTGCAAAGTTACTGTACTGCTGCAGGTTTTTATCAAACAAATAACAACAAATAGAAATGTTGATAATACTTTAGTAATGTGTATTTTTATACTGGTTATTCCAGGTTTCATTTTTTTTAGCTGACATAAAATATGCTACCACTTTTCTGTAATTTTAATAAAATTCTGCCCTGAGACTTAATTACTTTGGGGGGAAAAAAAAAAAAAAGTGTCTCTTTCTGCTTTTGTCTTTCTAGATCTACCTGGACTATTTAAGTAAGTAGAGCACTATGACTGTGCCTCAAAAGGAATTTTTGTTCAGAGTTTAACCCCATTTGTAATTTCTACTAAAATGACAACATGCAGTGGCATGGCATCAGAGAGATCTTTCTTTTTTCCTTCTCCTGAAGAATATGCAAGTAATGCTATTTCTACTCTTAGGTTATCCTCAAGGACTACTGGTTACTGGAAGCATGCAATAATCATGTTGGTCAATAGAAGTTAAATAAGCTGTTTACTTTCCTAGGAGTCTGAATGAAAACTATGCTCGTATTCTGAAAAAGTGTGATATTTATTGTAGGACTTGAAGGCATTGTGCCATATTTTCTCACTAATTCTGCTTTAGAAAGTTATGCTTGGGCATGCTTATTTTTAGGATGAGAGAGTGAATCTAATTCCCACTTGAAATGTGCAGAAAAAATGGGAGACAACTTTTTATTCAGAAGCAGAGAGTATCTCATTTCACTTGGGGTGTTGCTGACTGGGCAAGCATTTCACTGTCTTCTCTGCTAACAGAAGTAGCTTTATTCAATCATAATTTATTGAGCATAATTCTACTTTGGGGAAGAGTGGGTAGGGAGGATGGAATAATAGCAGAAAGAAAAGCCCACATTTTTATTCTAAGCTACCTAGAAGGAGGTCCTCCATTTCTTAGGTTTTCATTTTGGGGGGCAGACTCTGGGCTGCAAATTAATTTTAAGAACATTGGTCACATCTCATGTGTCCTACCTACTGGCTTTCTATAGCATTAGGTAGAGTAGAAGGAATTGAAGAAGTGGGGATTAGTCCAAAAAGAATAAAAGAGACAGGAACGACTGGCAAGATGTGGCAATTAAAAGAAGAAGACAATATTGCTGTTGCGAACTTGAACAAACCACTTCAGGATTTATTTGCAGAACCTAACTGTTCAGCTGTGGGCACTACTTCCAATATGGCTAAAGATGTACTTCCAAGGGGTTGAATTTAAGGCTTAGTTGTTGATGTTCAAGCAGGTTTTCCTTTGCTTTAGTGGTAATTTGAGAAATTGTTTACTTTAATGGAATATATCTGTCATGGTTTGAGCCCAGCCGGTAATTCGGAACCATGCAGCTGCTCGCTCACTCCCCCCACTTCTTCCTCCCCCCGCTCCCGGAGGGATGGGGAGGAGAATCGGAAGAATGTAACTCCCAAAGGTTGAGATAAGAGCAGTCCAGTAACTAAGGTATAATACAAAACCACTACTGCTACCACCAATGATAATAACGATAAGGGAAATAACAAGGGGAGAGGATACAATTGCTCACCACCCACCAACCGATACCCAGCCCGAACCGAGCAGTGATCTCGGCCTTCCGGGTAACTCCCCCCAGGTTAATATACTGGGCATGACGTGCCATGGTATGGAATACCCCTTTGGCTAGTTTGGGTCAGGTGTCCTGTCTCTGCTTCCTCCCGGCTTCCCCTCCTCCCTGGCAAAGCATGAGACTGAGAAAGTCCTTGGTTGGAATAAACATTACTTAGCAACAACTAAAAACATCAGTGTTACCAGCGTTGTTCCCAGGCTGAAAGTTAAAAAAAACACAGCACTGCACCAGCTACTAAGAAGGAGAAAAATGACTGCTATAGCTGAACCCAGGACAGTATCCACCCCTTATTCCATACCATTCACATCATGCTCAGATCCCACATCTCTCAACACACCATCGCCCCTGTCCCACATATACACATATATATACACCCACACCCACACACAAAGAGAAAGATATCATTCCCTAGTCCATGGACCAACCCCTGTAAAATTGCTGAATTCATCCAGTCCATGATGTCAGGCTCCATCTCTTGTAATAGTCTTTCAGGGCAGGAGGGACGGTGTGGAGTGTTGGGTTGTTGCCTGCTGATGGTACCGCCAAACTCGTCTGGTCACTGCTGAGCTTGTCTGGTTTCCTCAAAATTCATTCTTTGTTGAGGTGATGATCGCAGGGAAGTCAGGGTCAGTTGCTGGCGACCTGAAGATATCTAGCTGGTGGGCTATAGAAGTGTTATAGAGCAGGCAACAGCATAAAATTGAGTTCATTGGCTGTTTTCCCCCAAAATTAAATCCCCTTGAGGTACACATCGGACTTCCCCATCTTCCCGCATTACCCACCAAGTATATCCAGGTCCCTGAGCAAAAGCAACCCCACGAGTGGGTTTGCCTTTACCTGAAGCAGGAATAACCCAGACTGTCTTCCCCAACAAATTCTTTACGTGCAACACAGGAACTTTATCCCCCTCTACAGTAGGTAAAAGTTCTGATTGGGCTGGGCCAGCCCTGTTGGCAAATCCCCTAGTGTTGACCAACCAGGTGGCTTTTGGTAAATGTGTATCCCAGTGTTTGAAAGTCCCACCACCCATTGCTCTCAGGGTAGTTTTTAACAGCCCATTGTACCGTTTGATTTTCCCAGAGGCTGGTGCATGGTAGGGGATGTGATATAGCCACTCAATGCCATGCTCTTTGGCCCAAGTGTCTCTAAGGTTGTTCCGAAAATGAGTCCCATTGTCTGACTCAATTCTCTCTGGGGTGCCGTGTCGCCACAAGACTTGTTTCTCAAGGCCCAGGATAGTGTTCCGGGCAGTGGCGTGGGACACAGCGTATGTTTCCAGCCATGCGGTGGTTGCTTCCACCATGGTAAGCACATGACGCTTGCCTTGGCAGGTTGGTGGGAGTGTAATATAGTCAATCTGCCAGGCCTCCCCATACTTGTACTTCAGCCATCGTCCTCCATACCAGATAGGCTTTACCATTTGGCTTGCTTAATTGCAGCACATGTTTCACATTCGTGAATAACCTGGGCAATAGTGTCCATTGTTAAGTCCACCCCTCGATCACGGGCCCATCTATATGTTGCATCTCTGCCTTGGTGGCCCGAGGTGTCATGGGCCCACCAGGATAAAAATAATTCACCCTTATGTTGCCAATCTAAGTCCATCTGAGCCACTTCAATCTTAGCAGCTTTATCCACTTGCTGGTTGTTCTGGTGTTCCTCAGTGGCCCGACTCTTGGGTACATGAGCATCTATGAGGTGTACCTTCACCACCAGGTTCTGCACCCAGGCAGCGATATCTTGCCACAGTGCAGCAGCCCAGATGGGTTTACTTCTGCATTGCCAGTTACTCGGCTTCCATTGCTGCAACCACCCCCACAAGGCATTTGCCCCCATCCATGAGTCAGTATAGAGATCAAGTACTGGCTGTTTTTCTCATTCAGCAATGTCCAAGGCCAGCTGGATGGCTTTCACCTCTGCAAAGTGACTAAATTCACCCTCTCCTTCAGCAGTTTCTGCAACTTGTCCCAGGGGACTCCACACAGCTGCCTTCCATCTCCAATGCTTTCCCACAATATGGCAGGACCCATCAGTAAACAAGGCATATTGCTTTTCACTCTCTGACAGTTCGTTATATGGTGTGGCCTCTTCAGCACTCATCACCTCCTGCTCTGGTGACATCCCAAAATCTTTGCCCTCTGGCCAGTCCATGATGACTTCTAGAATTCCTGGATGACTGGGATTTCCTATTCGAGCTCGTTGTGCAATTAGTGCAGCCCACTTACTCCATGTAGCATCAGTTGCATGATGTGTAGAGGAGACCCTGCCTTTGAACATCCAGCCCAGCACAGGCAACCGGGGTGCCAGGAGGAGCTGCTCTTCAGTTCCAATCGCTTCTGAGGCAGCTCGAACCCCTTCATAGGCTGCCAGTATCTCTTTTTCAGTGGGAGTATAGCTGGCCTCGGATCCTTTATATCCCCGACTCCAAAAGCCAAGGGGTCGACCTCGAGTCTCCCCTGGAGCTTTCTGCCAGAGGCTCCAGGTAGGACCATTCTCCCCAGCTGCAGTATAGAGCACATTTTTCACATCTGGCCCGGCCCGGACTGGTCCAAGGGCTACTGCATGAACTATTTCTCATTTAATTTGTTCAAAGGCTTGTTGTTGATCAGGGCCCCATTTGAAATCATTCTTCTTCCGGGTCACGTGGTAGAGAGGGCTTACAATCAGACTGTAATTTGGGATGTGCATTCTCCAGAACCCCACAACACCTAAGAAAGCTTGTGTTTCTTTCTTGTTAGTTGGTGGAGACATTGCTGTTATCTTGTTGATCACGTCTGTGGAGATCTGGCGACGTCCATCTTGCCATTTTATTCCCAAAAATTGAATCTCCTGTGCAGGTCCCTTGACCTTACTCCGTTTTCTGGCAAAACTGGCCTTCAGAAGGATTTGGATTATCTTCCTCCCTTTCTCAAAAACTTCTTCTGCTGTATCACCCCACACGATGATGTCATCAATGTATTGCAGGTGTTCTGGAGCTTGCCCCTGTTCCAGTGCAGTCTGGATCAATCCATGGCAGATGGTAGGGCTGTGTTTTCACCCCTGGGGCAGTCAGTTCCAAGTGTACTGGACGCCCCTCCAAGTGAAAACAAACTGTGGCCTGCATTCTGCTGCCAAAGGGATTGAGAAAAATGCATTGGCAATGTCAATTGTGGCATACCACTTGGCTGCCTTTGAGTCCAGTTCATATTCAAGTTCTAGCATGTCCGGTACGGCAGCACTCAATGGCGGTGTGACTTCGTTCAGGCCACGATAGTCTACTGTTAGTCTCCACTCTCCACGAGACTTTTGCACTGGCCATATGGGGCTATTAAAGGGTGAGCGGGTCCTGCTGATCACTCCTTGGCTCTCCAATCTACGGATCAGCTTATGGATGGGAATCAAGGAGTCTATTGTATTACAAGTCATTACCATGAAGTACAGGGAAACAAGAACCTTAGCCCAGGCCCCCCAGCCGATAAACGCTAAAACAGCAAATAGTGGCTGTAAGTAAGGTACAACATGCTGAAACTCTGAGATCATGCGCAACAAGTCTGAGAGCCAAATAATCACCATTGTGACAAGTAGTAACAATGAATGCTTATCACAAATATGATTAGACACACTCTGGTCAGATCTGTCATTATCTCAACCCTTCGTGGCCCACGTTGGGCGCCACAAAGAACTGTCGTGGTTTGTGCCCAGCCGGTAACTCGTAACCACACAGCCGCTCGCTCACTCCCCCCCTTCTTCCTCCCCCCCCTCCTGGAGGGATGGGGAGGAGAATCAGAAGAATGTACCTCCCACGGGTTGAGATAAGAGCAGTCCCATAACTAAGGTATAATACAAAACCACTACTGCTACCACCAATGATAATTACGATAAGGGAAATAACAAGGGGAGAGGATACAATTGCTCACCACCCGCTGACCGATACCCAACCTGACCCGAGCAGTGATCTCGGCCTTCCGGGTAACTCCCCCCGGTTTATATACTGGGCATGACGTGCCATGGTATGGAATACCCCTTTGGCTAGTTTGGGTCAGGTGTCCTGTCTGCTTCCTCCTGGCTTCCCCTCCTCCCTGGCAAAGCATGAGACTGAGAAAGTCCTTGGTCGGAGTTACTTAGCAACAACTAAAAACATCGGTGTTATCAGCGTTGTTCCCAGGCTGAAAGTTAAAAAACACAGCACTGCAGCAGCTACTAAGAGGGAGAAAAATGACTGCTATAGCTGAACCCAGGACAGTAAAGTATACACGTTTATGTTCATCATGACCGTTTGTCAGAAAGAGGCGGGAAAACATAGCTGTGCATCTGTTCTATGACCTTCATACTTGGCCACACTGGGGCGCCTGGCCAACGCTCTCGGCGTGGGCAACTGAGATCATGAGAAAGTGCATGGCCTCACGAGATTAGAGATCTGGCATAAAGTGAGTTGTTTTTCTAAGGGTATAAAAGCGGGACCCTCCTGTGGCCATGGGAGGAGCCTCACCTATGGGTGGATGCGCCATGTAGGAATTTTCTCAATTACCTGAGACTCCTGTCATCGGCTGCAACGGGGCTTCCCAGCTAGAAGTGTGGGCCTGGATGATGATTCAGTGGTAATTGGTGATGTATTTCTTCTTAATCTCTGTTCTTTCTATGCAGTAATGATTTGATGCATTCCTAACTTTCTTTGGTGCTTTTCTTATATACCTATATCTGTGATTTTCTTTCTTGTACTTATTTACTATATACATAGAGATATTTACCTGATTCACATTAGTGTGCTTGTTTGCTTTAGTGTGCTTGTTTAATAAACTGTGCATATTATACAGCTAGTGTGTGGTCATTTTGGGGCATACCCTGCCTGTCAGCAGAACACCAGTGAGAGGTGAATCATCCACCAGCCAAACAGTCTGAAGGGCACTCACTGCAGCTGCCTTCCTTCGCCCTCCCTGACCCGGGATACTCCAAAATGCCCCATGATGGGAATTTCATGGATGGGGTGAATGCAGCCAGAATGGGGAGCCCCCAGGCTGAGCCCCGTGCTGGGAGCTGCTGCGGCTGCTGGTTTTCCTGTCGTCTGTGCTAGCTCTTTGAGATTTGGGGGTGACCACAGGCAGCAGGACGCCACCGCTGGTCCCAAGCCGGGGGGAGTGCATGAACCACGGTCTCCCCGCTGTCCATCCACCAGGCTTCGGGGTGATGTCACTGCCCTGCACCCGAGGTGGGCTGGGACCACGACGGGGCTCGGGGAAGGGGGGTCCGCGGAGGCCCATCGGAGAGGTCAGCGCTGCCGCTGCCCGCAAGGCGTAGAGCCCCGCAGGGATGGACTGGGCAGCCGAGGCCGGGCCCCTGCTGCCGCCGCTGGGCTCTCCTCCGCCGGCGCCGTCTGCATCCTGCTGAAGTGGGCGCTGCGCGCGGGGCTGCTGAGCTTCCCCCGGGCCTTGGGCAGGGCGGGCAGAGCTGCCCCGGCCTTCCTGGTGGAGCTGGTACGGGACGGGCGAGGGACCGGGACCGGGACAAAGGGCTGGCGGCAGCGGCATCCCCGAGGAACCTGCCACGGTGCTTAGGAGGCAGAATCCATGTCCCGAGCCGGGCTGGAGGGGAAACAACCAGGGCAGGAGCTGCCACCTTAAAGAGGCTCTTTGCATCTGAAGTAGCTCAACCTACAATATAATTGGTGGCTGGTACCAATTCACAGGCTGAGAAAATTGGGGCCGTTTAGCCTGGAGAAGCTGCTTGGAGGACTCATAGCAGCCTTCCAATATCTGAAGGGGATTACAAGGATGCTGGAGAGGGACTGATATCTGTTGGAGGGACAGTAGGGCCTAGCACAAGCAATCCAGGAGGTTCCTCAATTGTGTGGAAGACAACTTCCTCTTGCAAGAAATAGAGGAGCCGACAAGGAGAGGTGCCATGACTGACCTCGTGCTCACCAACAGGGAGGGGCTGGTTGGAAATGTGATGCTTCAGGGAAGCCTTGGCTGTAGCGATCATGAGATGGTAGAGTTTGAGATCCTCAGGACAGTGAGAAGAGCATGCAGCAAGCTCACTGCCCTGGACTTCAAGAGAGCAGACTTTGGCCTCTTCAGGAACCTGCTCAGTAAGGTTCCATGGGATAAAGCCCTAGAGGGCAGGGGGGCCCAAGACTGCTGGTTGATATTCAAGGATCGCCTGCTCCAAGCTCAGGAGTGTTGAGTCCTGACTAGAAGGAAATGTGGCAGGAGGGCCGGGAAACCTCCATGAAGGGATAAGGAGCTGCTGAGGAAACTTAGAAGGAAAAAAGAAGCTTATAGAAGGTGGAAGCGAGGACAGGAGGCCTGGGAAGAATACAGGAACATTGTCTGGGAAGCTAGGGACCAGGTTAGGAAAGCTAAGGCCCAGCTAGAATTAAATCTGGCAAGGGATGTGAAAGATAACAGGAAAGGATTCTATAGGTGCGTAGCAAATAACAGACTAGGGACAACATGGGCCCTCTCCGGAAGCTATCAGGAGAACTGGCTACCATGGATTTGGAGAAGGCTGAGGTTCTTAATGACTTCTTTGCCTCAGTCTTCACTGGCAAATGCTCTGACCACATTGCCCAAGTCTTGGAAGGCAGATGTAGGGACTGCGAGAATGAAGACCTTAGGCCCACTGTAGGAGAGGATCAGGTTCGAGTCCATCTTAAGAACCTGAATGTGCACAAGTCCATGGGACCTGATGAAATCCATCTGTGGGTCCTGAAGGAGCTGGCAGATGAAGTTGCTAAGCCACTGTCCATCATTTTTGAAAAATCACAGCAGTCAGGTGAAGTTCCTGACGACTGGAGAAATATAACCCCCATATTCACAAAGGGGAAAATGGAAAACCCAGGGAACTACAGACCAGTCAGCCTCACGTCTGTGCCTGGCAAAATCTTGGAGCAGATTTTCCTGGAAAGCATGCTAAGGCACATGAAAAGCAACAAGGTGGTTGGTGACAGCCAACATGGCTTCACTAAGGGGAAATCCCGCCTGACCAATTTGGTGGCCTTCTATGATGGGGCTACAGAGCTGATGGATACAGGCAAAGCAGTTGACATCATCCACCTGGACTTGTGCAAAGTGTTCGACACTGTCCCGCACGACATCCTTGTCTCTAAGTTGGAGAGACATCAACTTGATGGATGGACCACTCGGTGGATAAAGAATTGGCTGGATGGCCGCACACAAAGAGTTGTGGTCAATGGCTCAATGTCCAGTTGGAGACCAGTAATGAGTGGTGTCCCTCAGGGATCAGTGTTGGGACCAATCTAGTTCAACATTATTGTCGGTGTCATGGACAATGATTCTATGATTCTATGACTCTTCATCAGGGACTGTAGCTATAGGACAAGGGGTAATGGGTTCAAACTTAAACAGGGCAAGTTCATGTTAGATACAAGGAAGTTCTTTACTGTGAGGGTGGTGAGGCACTGGAATGGGTTGCCCAAGGAAGTTGTGAATGCTCCATCCCTGGCAGTGTTCAAGGCCAGGTTGGACGGAGTCTTGGGTGACATGGTTTAGTGTGAGTTGTCCCTGCCCATGGCAGGGGGGTTGGAACTAGATGATCTTAAGGTCCTTTCCAACCCTAACTATTCTATGATTCTACCCTTCATGCCCCAAACCACCAAATCTATACCTAAAGTATCACCTAGGGCTGATTCTCCACCCCTATGCTGACCTGTGACAGCCAGCCACCTGGTTGCTGGCCATGGCCCTGCTGGTCCCCCTGGGTCCAGGGGATGACGTGGTGCTTCTTGCCAGGTCCTGTCCCTGCAGGGCTTGCTGGTCTTCCTGGTGAGCAGGCTGGCGGTGCTGGGCTATGCGGCATCCCTCAGCACCCAGCCCACCTACCAGGGGGTGGTCTGGGTGGTGTGTGGGGAAGCTTTGCAAGGTCTGCTTCCTCCTCAACCTCTTCATGATCTCCATGGCCCACCTCAGGGTTGTGGGTGACCAGCTGGAGAAATGTGAGTTTTTTCCCTCTATAGCTTGCTTGGGACCGAGGGGAAGGTGGTCCCACATGGGATGGAAGCAGCCCTGGGGTTTTCTTGGTACCCCCAAGGATGTGGAGCTCCCTGACCCTGCCATGGTGTGATGCTCCCAACCTCCTTGGGCAACTCTTTGGGGCACAGCTGACCCCTCCACTGCCCCCTGCAGTGTGTGACTTCCTGTACCCCATCAGGATGCTGAGCAGGACCCCCCTGCCACTCCCCTGGTACGCAGACCAGCACTTCACCCTCTCAACTCTCCATGTCTTCGTCATCTTCCCGTTCTCCATCCCCAGCAAGGTCGGCTTCCAGAAGTACTCCAGGTACCTCCTGGGCACCCTATATCCCAGGCCACCTCCTCCCGGCTGCCAGGGTGCTACGTGCTGACTCTCCCATGCCCTGGCAGCATCCTGGGCATGCTGGCTGCCTGTTACCTCACCCTGGTCATCTTCCTGAAATACCATCTGCAGGCGGAGAGCCTGGGCTTGCCCAAGCCCCCCCAGCCCTCCAGGCAGGGGGAGTTTAGCCCCATGTCCCCATGTCCCTCCCATCCTGTCCTCTATGGCATTAGCATAGGCAGGGGATGGCCCTGGGTGGGGGGATAGGGAGGGATGAGCTGGGGACAGTGCTGGCAGGGCAGTGGGTGGGTGGCATCCCCCAGTTCCAGCTTTCATCCCAGCAATCTCCCCCATTCTCCCAAAATCACCAGGCAGAAGGTTCCTAACATGGCATCCAGGCTTCACAGCTTATGCCACCAAGGTCCTCTCTGCCTCCAGGGGCTTCATGCCCTTCACCCCGCACTTCTTCCCCTCCATGCCACAGGGCCTCCTCCTGGGCCTCCATTTTCAGTGTCATCCGCACCATCAGCTTCAGTTTTCAGGTAGGTCACCCTGGCCCCACTGTCCCCTGCTGCCGGGGCAGTGCTGGCAGCCTCCAGCAGCATCCTGGACCATGTGGACACTATCCCTTGCAGGAGGGTTGCAGGGAAGGGAACCTGTGGCTGTCACCCAAGGTGGCTGCTGGGCAGGGCAAAAGCCCATGGGGATGGGTGAGAGTGGGACAGGGCACCCATGGGTGGGAGGGAAGGTGCTGGGGATGGGGGGTTGTCCCTTCATGGGGCCCCATCACCACCCCCCTTGCCTTGCAGTGCCACAAGGCCTGCATAGAATCATAGAATCATAGAATAGTTAGGGTTGGAAAGGACCTTAAGATCATCTAGTTCCAACCCCCCTGCCATGGGCAGGGACAACTCACACTAAACCATGTCACCCAAGACTCCGTCCAACCTGGCCTTGAACACTGCCAGGGATGGAGCATTCACAACTTCCTTGGGCAACCCATTCCAGTGCCTCACCACCCTCACAGTAAAGAACTTCCTTGTATCTAACATGAACTTGCCCTGTTTAAGTTTGAACCCATTACCCCTTGTCCTATAGCTACAGTCCCTGATGAAGAGTCATAGAATCATAGAATCATTGTCCATGTCACCGACAATAATGTTGAACAAGACTGGTCCCAACACCGATCCCTGTTGTCCCACACAACATCCTTGTCTCTGAACTGGAAAGACATAAATTTGATAGATGGACCACTGGGTGGATAAAGAATTGACTGGATGCCCACACACAAAGAGTTGTGGTCTGGGATGGAAGATTTACCACTTCTTTGGGCAACCTGTTCCCAACTTCTTCCTTATAGCTATCCTAAACTTATAGAATCATAGAATCATAGAATAGTAAGGGTTGGAAAGGACCTTAAGATCATCTAGTTCCAACCCCCCTGCCATGGGCAGGGACACCTTGCCCTAAACCATGTGGTCCAAGGCTCTGTCCAACCTGGCCTTGAACACCGCCAGGGATGGAGCATCCGCAACCTCCCTGGGCAACCCATTCCAGTGCTTCACCACCCTCACTGTAAAGAACTTCTTCCTTATATCTAATCTAAACTTCCCCTGTTTAAGTTTAAACCTGTTACCCCATGTCCTATCACTACAGTCCTTGATGAAGAGTCCTTCCCCAGCATCCTTGTAGGCCCCCTTCAGATACTGGAAGGCTGCTAGGAGGTCTCCACACAGCCTTCTCTTCTCCAGGCTGAACAGCCCCAACTTTCTCAGCCTGTCTTCATACGGGAGGTGATCCAGCCCTCTTATCATCCTTGTGGCCCTCCTCTGGACTTGCTCCAACAGCTCCATGTCCTCCTTATGTTGAGGACACCAGAACTGTACACAGTACTCCAAGTGAGGTCTCACAAGAGCAGAGTAGAGGGGCAGGATCACCTCCTTTGACCTGCTGGTCACGCTGCTTTTGATGCCGCCCAGGATACGGTTGGTTTCTGGGCTGTGAACGCACACTGCTGGCTCATGTTCAGTTTCTCATTGACGAACACCCCCAAGTCCTTCTCTGCAGGGCTGCTCTGAATCTCTTCTCTGCCCAACCTGTAGCTGTGCCTGGGATTGCCCTGACCCAGGTGTAGGACCTTGCACTTGGCTTGGTTGAACTTCCTAAGGTTGGCATCGGCCCACCTCACAAGTGTGTCTAGGTCCCTCTGGATGGCATCCCTTCCCTCCAGCATATCAACCGAACCACACAGCTTGGTGTCATTGGCAAACTTGCTGAGGGCACACTCAATCCCACTGTCCATGTCGCTGACAAAGATGTTGAACAAGATTGGTCCCAACACCGATCCCTGAGGGACACCACTCATTACTGGTCTCCAACTGGACATCGAGCCGTTGACCACAACTCTTTGCGTGCAGCCACCCAGCCAATTCTTTATCCACCGAGTGGTCCATCCATCAAGTTGATGTCTCTCCAATTTAGAGACAAGGATGTCGTGCGGGACAGTGTCGAACGTTTTGCACAAGTCCAGGTGGATGACGTCAACTGCTTTGCCCCTATCCATCAATCAGCTCTGTAGCCCCATCATAGAAGGCCACCAAATTGGTCAGGCAGGATTTCCCCTTAGTGAAGCCATGTTGGCTGTCACCAACCACCTTGTTGGTTTTCATGTGCCTTAGCATGTTTTCCAGGAGAATGTGCTCTTCACCACCCTCACAGTAAAGAACTTCTTTCTTATATGTAACCTAAATCTACAGCAGCATGCGCAACCATAGCTTCTCCCACTGGCTCACAGTCTCTGTTCTCTCCATGCTCATCTGCCTGCTCATCTACTCCCTCACGTGTAACCCCAGCACCAGAGCCCTTCACCCCCTCCTTGCCCCCCTTGTCCTCATCCTCCTCGGGGCTCCTCTGTCCTTCTCACCAGCACGGCTGCCCACCCCACCTCTCCATCTGCAGGGCTCTATGGCTACCTGACCTTCGGCAAGGCCATGGCACCCAACATCCTGATGTCCTCCCCAGGGAACAACCTGGTTATCATTGTCACCCACCTGCTCTTCGGTGTCTCCATCACCATCTACCCCATCGTGGTGCTGCTGGGCAGGTGAAGGGGTGGTGGCTAGCCAGGTGTCCCCTGGCCGGTGCAGCTCCACTGGGTGCCACCAGCCCCCCCATATCCCCTCAGGTCGGTGGTGCAGGATGTATGGGTGTCCCCCAAGCGCAGAGCCATGGTAGTGCCTGAGGTGCAAGAGCAGCAGAGCCAGGTGAAACTGATGGTCACCTGGATGGCTGCCACGCTTGCCATCGCCCTCTTCATCCCAAACATTGGCAAGGTCATTGAGCTCATTGGGGGCATCAGCGCCATCTTCATCTTCCCAGGCAAGAGTGAGCAGTGGGAGGGAGAGGAGGGGTTGCCTGTGCCAAGAGCATTGCTGGGGCAGGGGGGGATGCTGTGGTATTGGTGGTGGGTAGTCCATTCTGGCCCCATTTTGGGGGTGCAGGGACATGTTTTTGGGGGACACTGCTGTGGGGCCTGGATGAGGGGTGCCATGGCAGTGGGGCTGAGCCTCTGTGTTGGTGGCAGGGCTGTGCCTGGTGTGCATGACTGGGGCCTGCACCCTCGGGCCATGCAAAATGTGAGTTTCTGCACACTTGGCAGCTGTGAGAAAGGGCAGGGGTGGGGGCAGCATCCCATGATCCATGGCCCCATCAGGGTCCCTGGGATCACCATGGCCAAGGCAGGAGGAGCCCCATGAGGAGGGGGATTTGGGGCACCTGTAGGCACTGACATCAGGAGCCTGTGGTGGGGCTAAAGGGTCATATGGAGGGATGTGCTCCAACACTAGGGATGTGCCTGGGTACCAGGGTTGAGCCCAGGCACTGGGGAGGTGCCCATAAATTGGAATGTGCCTGTGCACCAGGGGTGTGGCCAGGAATGAGGTTGTGCCCAGGTACCAGGGATGTACCCAGGGATCAGGGAGGTGCCCGGGTACCAGACCCCTTGCAAGGCAGAAAGCAAAGGAAAGGAGAACAGCGGGGTTTGGAGGCACTGGGGTACCCAGTGGGGACTTGGGTGGGGGTCAGAGTGGCATGGTGCCCCAAGGCTGCAGAAGCCCATGTTGGGGGACCTGGCATGTTGCTGGTGAGTTTTGGGGTAAGCATGTGCCAAAGTGTGTCTATGGTGCCCATGGGGAAGCAGTGGAGTCTGAGTGAGGATGGAGGTGATGTGTGTGGGGTCCTGCCCCCCATGGCAGCTGGAGGGAGCACCCTGGGACCTTGGGGTCTTGGCCAAGAGGGTGCCCTGGGGGTCCCATGGCTATCTGAGCAGGAGGGAGGGTGACCCCAGAGATGCCAAAGCACTGGGAGCTCAAGGCAGGCAGTGAGCAGGGGCACCCAGGTGAGCAACAAGGACTTAGAGAGGTCCCTCAGGGAGATCCACCAGAGTGTGACCCCGGGAGTGCCATCACCATGAGAGGGGACAACACAAGCCAGAGCAATGGGGACAGCGAAGGGACAGTCCCAGCCTGCCTGGGGCAGTTCTGGAGGGCGCTGATGACCCCACAATGGAGCAGCAGTGGGGTTTGGGGTGAGTGCTGTGTCCCAGGGGCTTGGTGTTGGCCAGGGGCTGTGTCCCCAGGGAGAGGGGGCAGGGGGGTGCAGACCCACAGGGCTGGGGATGAAGCCAGGTAGGGGACAGGGGTGGGGGCATGTGGCAATAGGGTGGGAGCTGGGGGTGTGTGTGGATGTGGATGTGGCTGTGCCCGAGCATGGGTGGGGGGGCAGATGTGGGTCTGTGCCCCCTTGGCAGGGTGTGAGAGACTGAACTGAAATCAGACTCCACCGTCCATTCTCTCAAAGACTGGTATGAGAAGCTGAGGTCCACTATCTTGAAGATGGATGTGAGGAGCTGAGCTAAGACCCCACTGTCCATTGCCTGAGAGATGGGTGGGAGGAGCTGAGCTAAGACTCCTCAGTCCATTATCTCAAGGATTGGTGTGAGGAATTGCTGCCCATTATCTCAAGGATTGCTACAGATGTGCAGTTGAAGAGCTGGCTGCAAGACCAGGGAAACTAGATGCACATGATCCACCAGGAATGTGCAGTATGTGACATTAAGAACAGAGGTACTCCCCCCAACACATAATAAAAGGGGAAAAAGGTAATCGCCATGGGGGACGCCCACCTCCGATGACAACTATGGACCCTGGGGGACACCTGCCACCAAAGATGACAACTACGGACCCTCGGGATGCAGCTGGATCCACGGTGGTGTCTATCTCTCTGCACTCCGAATTCTTGCTTAATTTCTATCCTTTTTTCCGATCTGTCCTATTGCTATCTTTTTTGTAATAATAATATTTTTTTATATATCTTTTTATAATAAACAAACTGACCGATTGTGGTACTCGACCTCACTTGTGTCTTAATTTCACTCTGGGGATCATGAACGAAATATTTCCAACACTGGGTTTTATCCAGTCAGACCTTGACACAGGGCCACTGGGCACAGCCAGCACCAGGGATGGTCTCGTGACTGCCAGGCTTTTGACCAAGTGTTGTGTGTTATTGCAGTGGGCATAGGGGATGCACTGGAGGGGCTGCTGGGGTCTTCAGCCATCTGTGATGCAGAGTGTGGCAGAGGAGGCTGAGACCCTGCAGAAGGCTCCACACATGGGGGTCAGGGGGTTGCATGTTACTGGGAGTCAGTTTGGTCCCACCAGCCCCTGCTCGTGTCCCCGCAGGGCAGCTCTCATTACTTGGGGTGTCCTCTCTGTGCTCTGTGGTGCCTTCATCTGCGGGCAGAGCGCTGCCCTGGCCGTGCTGGGGCTGCTGCACTGAGGGGCCACCCTCATCGTGCCCCCACCATGAGCCCCTCCCCCATGCCCTGGACACAGCTACACTGCTGGACCCCATCATAGTTTTATTTCACATCACCATCCCTGTTGTACAGCGGCTAATAAAGATGGGAGAGGGAATCAGTGAGGGCCATGAGCCACACACCCCGAGGGACCCCCACACATGGCGGGGTGGGGGCAGGATGGGCAGCGAGCTCCTCACATGCACGGACAGACACACAGACAGAAGTATAGACCCCAGGAAGGCAGCCACCCCCACATCTGCAAGGCACCCACTGCCACCATGAAGGAAACCCCTCAGGACCACCTGCACCCCACAGGACTAAGGAGAACCCCAGGAGCAGGGATACCCCCTTAGCCACCACCCTGACCCCCCCATCATGGGTCCCCCTCCCTACAGGCACAGCCTCACCCCCCACAGCCCACTCCCCTGGGGACTAGCAGGGACCCCAAATTTACCTCCCGGGGGGGCTTCAGCCTCCTGCTCCCACCCCTGCTCCTCATCACCAGCTCCCTACCCCTGCCTTGTACCCTGCTTTCCCCCACTCCCTTCCTGTCCATGCCCTGGGGATGCCCCCCCCCCCCAAAACCCTGTGGGGGGAATCCCCCCAGAGCCCACCCCACTCCAGGGAGAGGTGACCCAGGCAATGAGGTAGCTGGAGGGGGACCCTATGGGGTGCTGGGGACACACATGGGGGTTTCCTTCACTGCAGACAGGTCACACTGACCCACACAGGGGGTCACGGCCACCCCACAGCAGGGACAGGTACCAGCAGTCACTCTCGGCTCAGGGTGCACTAGGTGGCTGCAAGGGAACATCACCAGAGAGTCACCCCTGTCCAGCCCTGCATCACCCTAACACCCCCATCCCACCCATCCCACCCCTGCTCCTTGACACTGGGAGTGGTGCCAGCTGCCCTGGGGGTCCCTGTCCCCTACCCCATGGGATGGACACCCTCCTACCTGGCATGGCCATGTTGGAGATGGCCTCAGGCTGGCTCGGCGTGTCCACCTTGACATGCTGGAAGCCCTTGCAGGTGGCACTCTGCAGGTGCCTGTGCCCAGGCAGGAGAGAGTGGGTGACAGTGTCCCCCTAAATCACCATCCTAGCCCCCTGCCACCCTGTCGGCTCTGGCAGGGGCTGGGTGACAGCAGCCCCTTCACCCTCCCATTGGGCAGAGCACCCTGCCATGGTTTAGGACAGTAAGACCTCCAATCCCCTATGTCCAAAGGCATCCCCAGGTGGGACATGCATAGAGACCTCCCAAGCCCCTGTCCCCTTTACAGTGACAGCCCCAGGACAGACAGACATATCCTCACCCCTGCCATCAGACAGGGGACAGAGCTTGGGGCTCAGCAGCTCCAACACCTTTCCACACCCAAGCACCCCACACAAAAATGAGCTTTTTTACCCCTTCCCTACCTCTCCCACTCCTCCTCAGTCTCCCAGAATTCATAGATGATGAAGGTGACCCCATCAGGCAGCTTTACTGCGGTGACACTGGCAGGAGTGAGGAGAGAGGTGAGCCCCAAACCATGGGGTGACCCCAGCCCCAGCAGCCCAAGTGGGGTGAACCTCCCCCCACCAGCACACCCCATCCCACACAAAAGGGTTTTGGTGGCTGAGCATCACTGCACCTCAAATCCTGGCTGGTTTCCCTCAGCCCTTCACTTGGGGTGCCCCTTGCTGCGAGGGCAGCTGGACACCCCCTGGTCCCCCATGCACATCTGCTGGTGTTACCCACTGGAAGCAGTCTTGCTCCTCAGCCACGCTCTTCAGGTACTGCTTCAGGGAGCTGCAGAACTCACCCAAGTGCTTGTGTGACACTGTCATCTCGTCCCGCACCAGAAGGAGGTACTGCCGGGCCCCCCCAAACACAGCAGTATGAGAGACCCCAAAAACATGGTGATACCCCCCCCCCAAGTGCAATGTCATGCTGCAGGGACACCCCAGCACCCTGTGGTGCTCTCACCGTGCAAGCCATGCTCTTGCTGTCCAACAGCTGCTAGTGCAGGTCAAACCAGAGGGTCTGGGGAAGGGAGAAAGGCAGTGGGAGGGCGGGCTGAGGTTGTGTGTCCCTCCCAGGCTGGTGGGTTTCTGTCCCCAGTGCTTGGCTGTGCTCCCTTCTCTGCAGGGGATGGCTCTGAGAGCCATTCGCCCCTTCCATCAGAACCCTCTGCAAAAGCTCCCCGTGCAGTCAACATCCCCAACAGCATATCCTCACACCAGCCCCAAAACGGCTGTCACCTTTCAGTCCCTGAATTGTCCCTGGGGCACAGTAGCAGGGGTACCATCCCTCCTCAGTGCCCACTTGCGCCTTCCCAGCCCTGGGCACACTCTATTTCCTCTGGCAACCATGACTGACTTTTTTCTGCCATCACCCTTCACAGCACCTCTCTGCCCCCATGTACACCACCACCTCTCCCCGTCTCCTTCTGCCCTGAAAGTGCAAACCAGGAGGATTTCAGAAACATCTCTTGCACTGCAGCATTTTCTCCTTCAGTCCCTAGATGGAGTAAGACTGCCTTTGCAAGAGAGGCCTTCTTCCTTATGTTTTTTCTTGTTTAAATAAACTCACAGTTAATTGTTCCACATTCCAATAGCTGCTGTCAGCTCATCAGACATAGTATCCTCCAACCCCCCCACCACCAGCAATCAGCTCCCACCTGTGGCCCACGGGCCACACCATGGGACAAGGACGGGCATGGCCACCTCTTGGTCACCTCTGTCCCAACCAGGGCAGGGAGGTGGTGGGGCTGCAGAGACGCCCCAGGGACAGCCCCACATGTGAAAATGCTGGCCCTTACCTTGTCCTCCAGCCTGCCAATCAGCTTGGCCAGCCTGTGTTGATCTGCCTGTCCAGTCCTTCCACCTTGGTGTTGGGGGAACCTGTGTGGAGCCAGGAGGCAGTGATGGAGCGAGAGGCACCCATGGGCACCCCAAGAGCCCTGCTGCCCTCCAGGGAAGTCCAGCATCACCTCCATGATGCTGCTGGGACGGCAGCTCCCTTCCCTGAGCACCCCAAGCCACCCTGGGCTGCCAGTGCGGCTGGAAGCAGCCATCACTTACCAGTTTGGAAGGTCTTCCCGTGCTCCCTGGGGACCATCCAGCTGGTGGAAGAGTAGCTGGGCACAGGGCTGTCATACCAGGTGTCCATCAGACCGTGGCCAGTCTTGCTGGGGTAGTGCCTGCAACTGGAGAGCATACAGGCCATTAGGGAGGGCAGAGCTGTGCACATACAGTGCAGCATGAGCCAGCCCCAGGGAGCCAACATTGGAGCATCATCTTTGGCAGCTCTGCCACCAACTCCAGACCCCTTGGAGAGCAGCAGTGCTCAGGCAGCACAGGCTTCCCTCCAGTACCATCCTTCAGCATCACCCAGCATGGGGAGTGGGTCAGAATTAGAGCAACATCAGTGGGCTGCTTCCAGCAGCCATCAGTTTTCTTTCCTGCTTATGAAACACTGGAGCAGCCCTCCTGGCATCTCCTGCAGCCCTCAGGGATTTTTCTCCCCTAGACAGACACCACAACATTGGACATTGGGGCACCAGTAGCTGTGCCCAGATGGCTGGCTGCACCTTAGTGGGCTGGTTTTGCAGTTGGGTGGCTTTGGTGACTAACACATGGGAAAAGTTGCTGTCATGGCTGCCTGGCCGTGCACCCCACCAACAGGCTCCAGTTCTCCTGGAGAATGGAGACACATCCACTGTAGCATCTCCTCCACCTTGCTGCTGCTTCTGGGGCTACAAAGCCCATTTGGCCTGGTTCATCCTACAACACCTCTTGAAGAAAAGCAGCATGTGTGTGTGTACATACACACACACACGTGCTCATGCATGCACATACCCCTGAGACATCAATGACCATCCAGTGGTCCCCCCAGGCCCTCATTCATTTGCAAACTGGAGAGGATGCTAAGACCTGCCATCCCCGCAAGGGTTTGTAGCTGCCATCCCTATGTGGCAAGATGGGAATGGGTTTTGGGAAGGATGACCCTCTCTTTCCTTCCTCCTCCACTGAGGGGAAGCCTGAGCCACAAAGACTGAGCTGCTCAAAGGGTTTCCAGTGTTTCCTTCCAGCAAGAGCAGCTCCATGCTGTCTGCCCACTGATGGAGGTGCCTGGGAGCCCTGCTCCTCTTGGCATCTCTTGCCAGCCATGTGGCTCCTGGCTGGAGACAACATGCTGAGTGCCAGGAGCCAACGGGCATATTGGCCAGCACTGTCCCTGCCCTCCTGTCCCTCCCCAGGCACCTGGCTCCCTCTGGAGAGCAGCAGCTGGGTGCCCTCTCTACCCTTCCTGGCTACCCTGGGCAATTTCAGCTGGTTCCTTTGGTGCAATGTCTGGGCTACTGTTGTCCCCCAATATCAGCCAGTGCAGACTTGACCATGCACACAGGAATGTGACGAGCAGATCTGGTCCCAAAGAACATTCCCAAGATAGAGAAGCAAGAACAGTGATAAAGGTGGAAGGAACATCCCTGATGCTCCAGGCTGTGTGATAATCCCCCTGCCTGCACTGAACAATCCTCTGTCAATAGGCAGGAAATTAGGTGATAGAGATTTCTTTTTAATCACAATTTAATGAGGTGTCTCAGGCTTGGACATCTGCCTTCCAACTTTGTTTTACAGCCCTTTATTTTGGTGCTTTTTAGGCCACCTCTTTGTCTTCATGCAGATGCATGTGATCATTTTTTGTGGGTTTGGTTGGGTTTTTTTGGCTATTAATTATCACTGTTGTGGTTTAAGCCCAGCTGGTAACTCAGAACCACACAGCTGCTCACTCACTCCCCCCCCTTTCTTCCCCCCCCATGCTCCTGGAGGGATGGGGAGGAGAATCAAAAGAATGTAACAACTCCCACGGGTTGAGAAAAGAACAGTCCAGAAACTAAGGTATAATACAAAACTACTACTACTACCACTAATAATAATAATGATAAGGGAAATAATAAGGGGAGAGAATATAAAACTAAAAGGGGAAAAGGAAAATAAAACAATAAACACAAGCAATGCACAATACAATTGCTCACCACCTGCTGACCGATACCCAGCCCGACCCGAGCAGCGATATGGGCCTTCCAGGTAACTCCCCCCAGTTTATATACTGGGCATGACGTGCTGTGGTATGGAATACCCCTTTGGCTACTTTGGGTCAGGTGTCCTGTCTCTGCTTCCTCCTGGCTTCCCGTGCCCCTCCTCCCTGGCAGAGCATGAGACTGAAAAGTCCTTGATCGGAGTAAGCATTACTTAGCAACAACTACAAACATCGGTGTGTTATCAGCGTTGTTCTCAGGCTAAAGTCGAAACCACAGCACTGCACCAGCTACTAGGAAGAAGAAAAATGACTGCTACAACTGAACCCAGGACAATCACCATGAGAAAACAACTACAATACTCCTCATTATGAACTGGGCCCACACATCAGCAAATAACAGCCAGCAAAGTCTTTCATGGGCTCTAATTGCTGCATCTGATATTTGGCTTGTTTCCTCCTCATTGTTTCCCCCTCATTGTTTCCCAGGAGCTCTTACTTTTTTTGTGTAAGGTTTGCCACAGTTTCCTTCCAAAATGGGGAGAAGAAAGTGATGTGGGGCAATGAAAACCAGAGCATCCCTCCTACGAAAGCTTGTGAGATGTCACCAGAGCTGTCCAGGGTCTTACTGTTGTCCCAGGCAGCAACAGCTCCTGTGAGAGCTGCCTGTCCAGGATGCAACTGCTGCTGATGTTAAAACCCAAAACACCAAGACCTGGCTGCTGTGAAGCATTCAGGCACATCAGCCCCTGTGGTGTCCCAGCAGGGAGCTGGGATTTTCACTCTCTGTGGTCCATGCATGTGGCCTGGGGAAGCCAAGGCATCCCCTTGAGCATCCCATGGCCTCCTGGTTTGCACATACAGAAGGAGCAGGATTCACTTCATGAGCATCTGATGAATGGTTTCCATGACAACTTGTCCTGGTTACAGCTGGTGACAGAGGTACTCTGGGGCGGTGACATGGTGACACAGTGACACCAAGGGGGGCTGTGCTGAGGTCTGGGCTATGCTGCTGAGTACCCCTTTATATTTTAGCCTTGGCAGCACTTGAGAAATCTTGGAACTGTCTGCTCTGCCTTCTCCAAGCTTGGTAGCATGTGTTGTCAGGCTGCTGGGATGGGGACAGTCCCCTCACATGGGACCTGAGGACATGGTACCTGTCCCCAGCACACAAGCACCTTTTGCCTCTGTGGATGATTTCACCCGCTGGGTACCCCAGCAGGAGGGACAGCATCCCTGCCATGGGAAGCCACTTGCTGTGGGCTGTCCCCAGCACACCCCAGACACAGCCACCCTGCTGCTGGTGCCCACTTTTTGCCCTGGATGGGACTGGTGGCTTTGCTCAGAGAAGCAGCCCCATGCACCCAGCGCTGCCCAGCCCGAGGGTGCTACCCCTTGTTTGCATCTGCTCCTGCACTGGTCATGGGTGAAGGGGTCAAGAGGGACATTTAGGGCTGCAGGAGAATAAGGGACAGGGCAGGACACAGTGATGGAGGAAAGCCCCAAGAGCTCTCAGGAAGCTGGGAAGGGAGGCAATGGGAAAAGCAGCTGTTTGCCTTTTGCTCCCTGCACACCGTCTGCTGCATTTTCCCTCATTCCGCAAAATCGTCCTCGTCCTCTCCCTCCAACCCCCTGCACCAGAACCACCTGGGAAATGGAGAGGAGGGTGGGAGGTGCTGCAGACCTGGCGGGGTTGGTTTGCTCATTGATTGCATCCACAGCACTCTCCACAGAGCTCAGCAGTGACTGGGTCTGGTTCACTGTCTCCTTCAGCAGGAAGCAGGTCACAAACTGGTCCACATTGCTGCCACTCTCATACACCTGCCAAGGCAGACAGTGAGAATGGTGAGACCCAGCACTGACCACCCAGCACCGCTGGTGGTGCAGCATCCATCCAACATCCCACGCACAAGCTGGTCCCCTCCATGTCCCCAACTGTAAGGGCCACAGGAGGAATAAGCATGTGTTGTCCTACCCCACAGGAAGCATCCTCCAGCATCCATGGGAGGATGGACTTGTAGAGGCTGTGACAGGAGGGAGTGTGGGCAGTGAGGCACATCACTTATTTATCTATAAATAGAGCAACACAAAGAGGTGATTACCTAAAGCCCATCGTTGCTCTCTTCACCATGATCTTAAATCACTTTACTATTGCCTTGCAGGACAAGAGCCAGCAGGTGCAGGTATGAAAAGTGCCCCCTCCTGTGCTTTGGATCCTTACTCTAGGAGTTTCAGCATATTATTTAGTGCCTTAGTCCACAGCAGTACAACCAGCCCAGCACTGAAGTAAAAGCAGTTTTGGGACCATTAACATGGCTTTCCCCAGGCAGCCATCAGCTGAAGATGCCTTCAAGCCAGCAGCAGAAAGCTCTGGCAGTGCCCACCAGCTGTGAGACAAGAGCCTCGGCATATTTTGACATTAGGGTTTTTTCTGAAGAGGGAGAAAAGGAAAGCTCTGGCCATTTGGGGCCAGAGGCAGGATGAAGAGGGAATGCCTTCATCAGGAGGCAGGCTGCTCCCAGGGAGCTTTGGTGGAGGAGGACATGCTATTCAAGCAACAGAAGCTTCTGGGGTAATCCAAACTCTCTCAAGACAGAAAACACTTAACATGCTTTAACAGCACAACTGATCTGCTTAAAGCACCCAGGGCCCCTTCCCCAGCACAGCCTTGCTGTGCCCTGCCCATGGTAGGGTCCTGCTGCTCCACCTCCTGCCAGCCACTGGCTGAGGCAGGACACTGGCACAACTGGACACTGGCATAACCAGTCCAACACTAGCCCAACCAGTCCAACATTTGCCCAACACCACTCCAACACCAGCCCAATTGGTCTGACCCCAGCCCAACCAGACCAAGAGCTGCCCAGCCAGGCCACTGCCACACCAGGTCTGGCTGAAGCTAATGACTTGTCATCAGAGCTAAATAAACTCGCAGTGACAAAAAAAAGGCTCCTCTAAACCCAAACTTACTAGCATCACTTTTTCCCAGAGTCTGCCCAACCCATCAGTGCCTGCTGGGACAGCATGTGGCCTAGGTAAACCCCTGCCAGGTAGACTGACCCTGCGTGGGTCTCCTGGCACAGGACTTCTCCAGGACCTATGACTTTTTGGTGCCATGAGATGGGGATGGATGCTCCCAGCTCCCTGCATGCTGCTGGAAATGACCAAACTTAGGGGGTGAGAACAGAGTGGTCCCAGCACCACCAGTTATCTGAGCACGCAGCGGCACATGAGTATCCCAAGCTCCCCAGAGCAAATTATTCCTGAATTATGGCGAAGTGATTAACGAGAGTTATTTCTATAGCAACCAGAGTGGCTCTGCAAGAACCCAGAGGACCTCTATCTCCTATATTAAATCATAAAAGAAGAATGAGATGAAGAAAAACACTTCTGGGGAAACTGGTTGCAAAGCTGATTTCTCACCCCTAATTTGGTAGAGGAGCATGAATTTCTTGATGGCTTCTCGAGTAACCAACTAGTGCAGCAGTTAATGATTTCTCCCTAACACAGAAAACTTGCCCCTTCCCCATCACAACCACAGTGTTTCTGGGGGGGACTCATGATGTGGTGAGCATCACCGGGCAGTGATGCTGAAGCAAACTGCCACGCAGCGTGCTGTGTTCATGATCTCCTGCAGCTGCTCACTGTAGCACCGTTGGGTGGCAGGGAGGGAAACCTAAGGAGGGCAGGGATTGATGTGCTGTGCTGCTCTTTCACCAGCACAGCCTGTCCCAGGACACTGATCAGAGAGGGGACCAGCTCAGGGCACTCCATGGGCTGCAGTTGTTCTGCATGAGGACTAAGCACTGGGATGCTCAGCAGCAGCACGCATGGGATCCTGCCATCTTTTGAGCCTTTCTCCAAGCAGAATCATGTTCCCCCTCCACAGCCCCAGCACAGCCTAGTGCACTCCACTAGCACCACCATTATCTGACAGCCGGATTGGGGCAAGGAAAGCTGGCATCAGTGCAGGATATGAGGAGATGCATCAGAAGGCCTCCAGAGGCTGGCTGCTCTTCCTTGCCTGCTACAGAGGAGGCTGCTGCTGACCTTTTTAGACCAGGATGCTGGTGCCACCATGCCAAGCTTGGACATCTCCTGACAAGTCCTGCCCAGATTTCCCTCACCCTATGCAGGTAGGGACAGTGATGAACAGGCATCCTGGGACCACGGATGTGGCAGCTGGTGGAGAATGGCAGCAGGGCCCCTCTGTGGGAGGCACAAGCACCACCATAAACAGCAACAGAGCCAAGGGAGTTGTCCTGGGTTCAGCTATAGCAGTCATTTTTCTCCTTAGTAGCTGGTGCAGTGCTGTGTTTTTGACTTTCAGCCTGGGAACAGTGCTGATAACACTGATGTTTTCAGTTGTTGCTAAGTAATGTTTACTCTGACCAAGGACTTTCTCAGTCTCATGCTCTGCCAGGGAGGAGGGGAAGGCGGGAGGAAGCAGAGACAGGACACCTGACCCAAACTAACCAAAGGGGTATTCCATACCATGGCATGTCATGCCCAGTATATAAACCGGGGGGAGTTACCCAGAAGGCAGAGATCACAGCTCGGGTTGGACTGGGTATCGGTCGGCAGGTGGTGAGCAATTGTATCCTCTCCCCTTGTTATTTCCCTTATCATTATTATTATTAGTGGTAGTAGTAGTGGTTTTGTATTATACCTTAGTTACTGGACTGCTTTTATCTCAACCCATGGGAGTTACATTCTTCCGATTCTCCTCCCCATCCCTCTGGGAGCAGGGGGAGGAAGAAGGGGGGGAGTGAGCGAGCGACTGCATGGTTCCAAGTTACCGGCTGGGCTTAAATCATGACAGGAGTGATGCGAAAACATTTGATGAGCATTTGGATTGGGGAAAAAAAAAAGTGGATGTGGTCACAAATATTCTTGGATAGTTGGGAAATCTCTGTTCTGTCTAGAAAAATACTCACAACTTGCTCAGAACATGCAATATACACTATATATGTGTATTCTTTCTAAGCACCATATTATACATATACTCATAGACATATATATCACATCTGAACAAGGCTGTATAGGCAGTGTATAAAATTCACTGTCAGGGTACCTCACCCTTCATCTTCCTCTGCCAGCATGCTTTGGAAATTGCCCCACATGTGGTCAAATCTGCCCCTTTGCCCAGGCAATTATTTTATCATTTAATACATCTTCCGCTATCCACACTCTGCCTAACGAGGGTGTATTAAATTGATATATCTCATTGGCAAAGACATATCATTGCATTTGGGATAGGA
The DNA here is from genome assembly GCF_004027225.2 of Strigops habroptila. NCBI lineage: Eukaryota > Metazoa > Chordata > Aves > Psittaciformes > Psittacidae > Strigops > Strigops habroptila. The sequence continues at coordinate 25,090,972 of NC_044301.2, forward strand.
AACAATTTCCTTTGTGGTTCCCCCACCTCCACGGCTGCTCCCCCCCCACATGAGCCTGCCTCCAACCACCAGTCTGCCTGTAACAAAGGCATAAATATATTAATCAGGTGCTCAAATGGGCTCTGGTATAATTACAGATTAACTCTCACACCTAGCCCTGCTCTGATTGCTGCCTCGATGGAAGGTGGCTGTTCCCATGAGTTCAAGGACTATGTCCCTCCTTGTGGATTTAATACAGACTTACAGGCCTCCGGGAGCTGCTGCTGCTAAACACGAAGCTGTGTGCACTCCTGATTGGATTATTCCTTTAATTAAGAGTGCAGGTTTTCTGGGACATGATTCGCCCTGCATGGGGGCTGGATGCAAGTGTGGGGCTGGCCATAAGGAAGAGTCCCTCCCCAGCATCCTTATAGACCCCCTTCAGATACTGGAAGGCTGCTAGGAGGTCTCCACACAGCCTTCTCTTCTCCAGGCTGAACAGCCCCAACTTTCTCAGCCTGTCTTCATATGGGAGGTGCTACAGCCCCCTTATCATCCTCATGGCCCTCCTCTGGACTCACTCCAACAGCGCCATGTCCTTTTTATGTTGAGGACACCAGAACTGTACACAGTACTCCAAGTGAGGTCTCACAAGAGCAGAGTAGAGGGGCAGGATCACCTCCTTTGACCTGCTGGTCACGCTTCTTATGATGCAGCCCAGGATATGGTTGGCTTTCTGGGCGGCAAGCGCACACTGCTGGCTCATGTTAAGCTTCTCATTGACCAACACCCCCATGTCCTTCTCTGCAGGGCTGCTCTGAATCTCTTCTCTGCCCAACCTGTAGCAGTGCCTGGGATTGCCCTGACCCAGGTGTAGGACCTTGCACTTGGCTTGGTTGAACTTCATAAGGTTGGCATCGGCCCACCTCACAAGTGTGTCTAGGTCCATCTGGATAGCATCCCTTCCCTCCAGCGTATCAACCGAACCACACAGCTTGGTGTCATCAGCAAACTTGCTGAGGGCGCACTCAATCCCACTGTCCATGTTGCTGACAAAGATATTGAACAAGACTGGTCCCAACACCGATCCCTGAGGGACACCACTCATTACTGGTCTCCAACTGGACATCGAGCCATTTACCACAACTCTTTGCGTGCAGCCATCAAGCCAGTTCTTTATCCACCGAGTGGTCCATCTATCAAATTGATGTCTCTCCAATTTAGAGACAAGGATGTTGTGCGGGATGGTGTCGAACACTTTGCACAAGTCCAGGTAGATGATGTCAACTGCTTTGCCCCTATCCATCAATCAGCTCTGTAGCCCCATCATAGAAGGCCACCAAATTGGTCAGGCAGGATTTGCCCTTAGTGAAGCCATGTTGGCTGTCACCAACCACCTTGTTGCTTTTCATGTGCCTTAGCATGCTTTCCAGGAAAATCTGCTCCAAGATTTTGCCAGGCACAGACGTGAGGCTGACTGGTCTGTAGTTCCCTGGGTCTTCCACCTTCCCCTTCTTGAAAATGGGGATTACCCTTCTTCCAGTCTTCGGGAACTTCACCTGACTGCCGTGATTTTTCAAATATGATGGACAGTGGTTTAGCAACTTCATTCGCCAGCTCCCTTAGGACCCACAGATGGATTTCATTAGGTCCCATGGACTTGTGCACATTCAGGTTCTTAAGATGGACTCGAACCTGATCCTCTCCTACAGTGGGCCTAAGGTCTTCATTCTCACAGTCCCTGCATCTGCTTTCCAAGACCTGGGTGGTGTGATCAGAGCATTTGCTAGTGAAGACTGAGGCAAAGAAGTCATTAAGAACCTCAGCCTTCTCCAAATCCATGGTAGCCAGTTCTCCTGATAGCTTCCCGAGAGGGCCCATGTTGTCCCTAGTCTGTCTGTTATTTGCTATGCACCTATAGAATCCTTTCCTGTTATCTTTCACATCCCTTGCCAAACTTAATTCTAGCTGGGCCTTAGCTTTCCTAACCTGGTCCCCAGCTTCTCGGACAGTGCTCCTATATTCTTCCCAGGCTGCCTGTCCTCGCTTCCACCTTCTATAAGCTTCTTTTTTCCTTCTAAGTTTCCTCAGCAGCTCCTTGTCCATCCATGGAGGTCTCCTGGCCCTCCTGCTGCACTTTTTCTTCTAGTCGGGATGCAACACTCTTGAGCACGTAGCAGATGATCCTTGAATATCGACCAGCAGTCTTGGGCCCCCCTGCCCTGTAGGACTATATCCCATGGAATCTTACTGAGCAGGTTCCTGAAGAGGCCAAAGTTTGCTTTCTTGAAGTCCAGGGCAGTGAGCTCGCTGCATGCTCTTCTCACTGTCCTGAGGATCTCAAACTCAACCATCTCGTGATCACTACAGCCAAGGCTGCCCTGAAGCATCACATTTCCTACCAGCCCCTCCCTGTTGGTGAGCACGAGGTCAAGCATGGCACCTTTCCTTGTCGGCTGCTCTATTACTTGTAAAGAGGAAGTTGTCTTCGACACAATCAAGGAACCTCCTGGATTGCTTCTGCCGGGCTGTACTGTCCCTCTAACAGATGTCAGGATGGTTGAAGTCCCCCATGAGGACAAGGGCCTGCGAGCGTGAGGCTACTCCTATCTGTCTGTAGAGCGCTTCATCCACAGAGTCCTCTTGATCAGGTGGCCTGTAACAGATCCCCACCGTAATGTCCCCCATCGCTGTTCTCCCTTTGATCCTGACCCACAAACACCCTGTTCACTCATCACCCGTCCCCAGACAGAGTTCCATACTCTCTAACCTATCACTGACATAGATAGCAATGCCCCCTCCCCGTCTGCCAGGCCTGTCTTTTCTAAACAGCTTGTAACCTTCCATTCCAACACTCCAGTCATAGGAGCCATCCCACCATGTTTATGTGATACCAGTGACATCATATCCCTGTAGCCTTGCACACATCTCTAATTCCTCTTGCTTGTTCCCCATACTATGGGCATTTGTATAGAGGCACCTGAGACGAGCTCCAAATTAAGCCAACTCAATGGCTGGAGCAGCTGAAATATCTCTACATCGCTCCAAGCACTTATTATAGGTGCTGGCAACTGACCAGGAGTGTTGGGATGGATCAATGCTCCCCTCCCCCAACACATCTAGTTTAAAGCTTTCTTGACCAGCCTGGCAAGCCTCCTACCAAAACAGCTCTTCCCCTTCTTTGTCAGACCAGCTCCACCAGCCTCCAGTAGACCTGGCCTCCCAAATGGAGCCCCATGTTCTAAATAGCCAAACCCCTGACTATGGCACCACCATTCTAACCATTTATTAACCTGCCAAATCCACCTAGCCTTTTTAAGGTCCTCCCCTTTATCCTGGAGAATTGATGAAAAAAACTATATCTGAGCTGCAGAGCCCCTAACCACCTCTCCCAGGGCTCTGTAGTCCTTCTTAATGTTCTCCAGGCTACTACTATCTATATCTCTAGCACCCACACGGACCACTAGAAGGGGGTAATAGTCAGCAGGACTTACTAGAGCAGGCAGCCTCTCAGCAACATCCCTGATCCGAGCCCCTGGCAAGCAACACACCTCCCTCGAGACTGGATCAGGCCAACAGATGGGTGCCTCTGTGCCTTTCAAAATAGAGTCCCCTACTACTATGACCCTCTGCTTTTTCCTGGAGGCACCAGTAGTGATCCTCTTTACTGGTGCAGCAGCAGGATGCTCATTAGGTGTAATGGATGCTTTCTCATTAGCCCCCTGCAGAACTGTGAAGCGGTTCAGGGTGGGGTGTCATGGTTTTAGCCCAGCCGGTAACTCAGAACCACACAGCCGCTCACTCACTCCCCCCCTTCTTCCTCCCCCTGCTCCCGGAAGGATGGGGAGGAGAATCAAAAGAATGTAACTCCCACGGGTTGAGATAAGAGCAGTCCCATAACTAAGGTATAATACAAAACCACTACTGCTACCACCAGTGATAATAATGATTAGTGAAATAACAAGGGGAGAGGATACAATTGCTCACCACCTGCCGACAGATACCCAGCCCAACCCGAGCTGTGATCTCTGCCTTCTGGGTAACTCCCCCCGGTTTATATACTGGGCATGACGTGCCATGGTATGGAATACCCCTTTGGCTAGTTTGGGTCAGATGTCCTGTCTCTGCTTCCTCCTGGCTTCCCCTCCTCCCTGGCAAAGTATGAGACTGAGAAAGTCCTTGGTCGGAGTAAACATTACTTAGCAACAACTAAAAACATCGGTGTTATCAGCGTTGTTCCCAGGCTGAAAGTTAAAAAAACACAGCACTGCACCAGCTACTAAGAAGGAGAAAAATGACTGCTTTAGCTGAACCCAGGACATGGGGACATTGGATTTAGGAGGAAGTCCCTTGCTGTTAATTGTCCTCTTCCTCCTTTTTTTGTTGGTTTTTCTCATTACTAATTCCCAGCTTCCTGGGTTGCTGCCCTCCTTCTTTCCTGTATGAGCAATGATGGACGCTTGTGGCCACTGTATGATTTGGGCCTGGAGCAAGCAGCCCAGCTTCCTCTCAGCTTCCTTGGCAACTTTTAGCTCACCAACAGCCTCCTGCAGCTCAGCCACCTGCTGCAGGAGGACCTCCACTAGGGCACACCGAGTGCAGCCCTGCCCATTGTGCACCCTCACCTCAAGAGACCAGTCGAGGCACTTTCTGCACTCCGAGGTCTGCACTGCAGCCTCCCCTCTCATCGGCTCTGTCTGGGTGCATACGCTGGCCACCGCCAGGGCAGCCAGAACGGAGCTCGCATAGCGGGCCCTGGTCCTGAGGTGAGTGCTCACCATCCCGCTTGCCCTGCCTGCACGAACTGCCATGCCACGCTCCTGGTCGCCGTGCTCCTGGTCGTTCACGCTCCCTGGGGTGAGTTTTTACCCACTGAGGGCTGGTGCCATCACTCCTGGCGCCAACCCCTGTGAGTCAGCTGCTCGCGTCAGCTGAGCTGCCGGCTCCTGGGCCAGTCCTGTCGAGGACTTGAGGCTCCCTCAGTCGCTCTTGCCGCCCCGAACTGAGGCTCCTGGACGCTGTGCTTCCCCCCACTCCGGTGTTAAAGGCATCCTCTCTGGAGATACTCACCTCGGCAATTTAGATGCTCTGTTAGCATAGCATTTGCACTGTCTGCTCTGAGCACGTGGAGGACAAGGCGCAGTAAGGAGGACTCACCTGTTTGGTATAGTCCATTGCCTTCAGGATGGAGAGGTTTGGTGTCTCCAGTGAGGCCAAGACATCTTCATAGTCTCCCATATGGTCAGCAAAATAGTCCGGGAAAACCAAGGACATGATGGGAACTGTTTGTGTAACTTAATGCTTCAAGGCTACCTGACACAGCAAGGTCTACTTATTAGTGGAAAGAAAAAGGCACAATAGCTCTAATTGAAAATAACTTAGCAGGTGCTTTATTTCCATGCCCACTTTTGCATTTGACTGTATCTTGGCTCTTTCCCTCCTATTACCAACATGGACAGAAAAGTCTCAAAAGAAATCCCCTTTCCATTCCCCTGAGAGTCTTTACCACTCAAAGCATCCAAATACCTGCCAGGTTCACCCCAATTTATATGAGCCGAAACTGGCCTTCCATCTTTCACTACATTCCCATCACATTTGCACCACAGCTCAGAATCACAGGTTGCACAGACTTCTGAGAGCAAAATATGCCTCGAAAGGAAAAGAATGGAGCTGCAGCTGGGCCCAAAAGCACATGTTCTCCATGGAGAGGGAGTCCACACTTTCTCCCTGTCATCCTCATCCCTCCTGTGGGAGGGGTGATCCACGCCAGGCTGTCAGGCAGTGGCTGGACGTGATCCCAGCCACTCTTCGCTGATGTAAAATACAATATCAGTGTGTCCCCACACAGCTAATGGCTCCATGACATATATGAGCCCTGGTGTGGTTTCATGCATGAGCTATGAAATCTTGAAATTCATTGTTCACAATAGAAACAGACAGAAGTGAAGCACAGCAGCGAGGTGTGCAGTGAGTCTGCAGTGTAGAGGTGAAGTTACCCAGTTTCTGGGTGACTAAAAGCTGTTCCTTAAAAGCCACCAGTGACATCCCTTAATGCTAAGACACAAAGCTTCACACCAAGGAGACATCTCTGTGGAATGCGACAAGCTATAAACTCCAGGAAATAATCCCACTAATTAGGTTCTCTTGGCTTAATTAGAAGTGTCTATAGGTATTTACAGCCTGAGAACATATCCAAGGGGAAGAAGATTTTGGCAGAAACCGGAATGTTGCAGCATGATTGACAGCAGCTGTTTGCTGTTCCACAATAAATCAGACAGCTTATTCTCACTGGAGTGTGTTTATTTTTGTTATTAACTGAGCAGATAAAGAGCAAGTAAAGACTTTTTGTAAGCCCTGAAATAAAAAGCTGGAGCCAGCTTTTCAGAAAGAATGAGCTGCTATGGGCAGAGCACAGCCCTCAAGACTGACCAAGTTGAACCTGGGAGAAGAACAGTGTTGACTTAACCAAAGTATTCAGTTCTACTGGTTTAGCCACATTTATCCACATGAACTCCTGAGATCAGCTCTTCCTATCCTACATGGTTCTTACTCCTGGCTCCTACAAGTCTGCAGAGAGCAATGGGATCAATGCTCAGGAGATGAATATTACTGCAACCCAGGGCTGCTGTGGGAGGAGCAAAGCCATCACCCACTGCCCTGGTTGTCTTCAACAGGTTGATGTCCATCTCCTGTTTGTAGAGCACACCTCAATTCGCTGGACAGCTTGTACCATTGCCTGCAATGTCTGTGTTCCATTTAAACTGAAAGGTGGCAGGTACAATTTGGTAGCTGTACTCACATTTCCCAGGTGTATTAAATGCTCCCAGCTCTGACTGGAAGCTCCTCTAGGGGTAAGGAGCCACACAACCATGTTTAAGTCAGTCTAGGTGCTGGTGGTTGTTGCAGAACTTGATAAGATGCTACCTGATATGGATTAAGCCATATCAAATTTCTCATATAAGCTGCAGGGCTCAATAAATCCCTTTTAAGATGCCCTCAACATCTTACAACACAACCTATTTCAAGAGAGACCACAGCTTCCATTTAACCAAAATGAGGTTTCATCTTTAAACTAATACTTAGAAGAGTAGCAAGTAAATAAGAAATTGCAGGCAAGGGCAGGTATTCAGCAGATAACAGATCTAAGCAGGATCTCATGCTGATCAATTCTTCCTCCAGCTTCCTGCAGGAGATGATGGGTCCTCTCCTGGATGGATGATCCTCTCCTGGCAGCTTCATCCCCAGGAGAGGCAGCAAGGTGGGATCACACTGGGTGACACCTGTGTGATTTTCTGATTTTATCAGACTGGTGGAGAAAGCAGGGTGGTAGTAATGCTGTTACTACTCCTGTATTTCCTGGCAAAGTTGACAGTACAAGCTGCAGGGTTTTGCTTTCTTGGGTCAGCAAGCAAGGACGCCTAACACGATGAGAAAGGAGTGATAGGAAGAAGCCCATCATATCATCAGCAAACCAACAGGCTTTTATGAAAGGCTTCATTTCTTGTATACCAAAGCAACAAGTGGGGATAACCAGATGAAAGGTGCTGTCTTTGCTGCAGTCTTGAATGCTCAAACCCCTGTGGGGTGCTGCAGTGAGAAAGGCAGGGGTTACACTGGGAGGAGAGAAACCCGAGGCAATGTCTGTGCAGGCAGACCTGCAGATGGACAGAGAGGTCTTAAAAGTACCAGGAATAATGAGCAACTGCCTGGGGGTGGCACAGGCACCCCAGCAAGCGCCTTTCTGGCTGTACAACCCACTCTCAGCCAGATCTCTGAAGGCTGGAATTAGTGACAAAGTGATGAAGGTAGATGGTGAAGACCTCCCAGGATGGCTTTATATGTTCTTCTGCATCCTGGCATGGGAAGGGAGAAGAAGAGACAGATGAGCCCTCTGCAAGGCCACACACCTCTGTCTCCCCATCTCCTCCCAAAAAGCTGGAGCATAGGAAACATTTCCCAATAACAAGTGTCCATGGAAAAATACACCCGAGTGAGCAGCAGGAGCTCTGTGCACAAGTCACCTCCCATCAAGGCAAAGCCCTTCAGAAGTCCCAGAAGGAAATATTCCCTTTCTGGTCAAGGTGTGGGAGAAAACATTATCAGGGATTTTCCTTTCAGCCTTTAATTTCTGGAAGCTGAGGGAGGTGCAGCAGAGGTGGTGTACACCTTAAGCAGCCTGTGGGAAACATAAAGGTTTGCCTAAGGAGAAACACGTTATGGGTATTGCAGACAGATACTGGTTTATTGAACTTCAGAGTTAGCTGGAAGCCACAACATCATTGCCAGAAATTAAATTCCATCTTGTTATTGAACAGGAGCCAGGTGCTCCGCTCAGCTCTGACCCCATTTGTGTTGCAAGAAAATGGAGAAAAGTTTTGCCAGTTTTCCTGTGGAATAAGGGACAAAGCAGCAGGAGTGCTGAGACCCCCCCAAGCTCCACAGCCACCATGGCATCACCAGCTTTGTAATGGGTTTCATGCATCCTTCAAAAGCACACAGGCACATAATGATTGCTTTGGCCCCAAGAGAGGGACCGCACAGCTCCTTGGTGTCCATGTTGCTGGAAGAGGGGGAGGACAAAGCAGGGGAAGAAGCTGGGTGGGGGGTGGGGGGGGAGAGAGAGAGAGAAAGGCAATTTTAATGAAAAAGGACAGATGAAGGCTACAGTTAGGATTTCTGCAGGCTTAACTCCAGATACCCACCTGCAACATCACCCATCCCCTCAGCATCCCTCAGGCACCGATGGGGACAGCCTAAGGAGCAGGCAATGGTTGGTGCCACTCAGGGCACCCATGCACCTCTGCATCTTCAGCATCTGTGCAGCTGGGATCGGTTCACACATTAGGTTTGGATATTCCCTAGGGGGAAATGAGGATTTGTATCTATGGGGGACCCAGCACACCCCACAGCAACTCTTCTGCCTTCCTCCTAAATATCCACACCCAACAACACCCTGGTGAGGCACCCAATGCAGCACAGGAATGTGTTTTGTTCCCATTTGCTCAGAATAAAAACTTGCACAATTTACTTTTCTAGACGGATCAATTCTCCTGATTCTGTGCCTGCAAAGCATCCACGGGGCTGTGTGAAGTTCCCAGACGGGACTCCCTCTGGACAAATCTGCACAATTACTTCTTAATACATGAATATTTAGTTTATGTAACAACATCTCCACAGACAACCTGCTCGGGAAATAAAGATAGCTGCTAATCTCTTTGTGCCTCAGATTCCAACACAATTATTAGTGCCATTCAAGCACTGCAATGGTCTCCTCTTAATAGAATTATATTTTATCAACCCATTTATGTCCTGGAAAGATATTTCTTTAACTAAACTCATCCCTGCTCTGTCTGACCTGTCAACATAAGTGGATTAGGGAAAGAGATGTTTTCAATACTGCTTTAATTAGCAGCATCCTCCCATAGCCCTACCCCAGACCCTGAAATCCTCCTGGATACTTGCCCTGACTGACAGGTCTGCTCCCAGCCCACAGGACTTGGGCTCCTTATCTCTATGACCTGATGCTTTCATTTCCTCCTGGCCCTCTCTTGGGATGAGGTATCCTTCTGAAGGGATGATGCATGGTGGGAAAACATTAATTTGGGATTGCTCTTTACTACCCAAGGCCACCCTTGGACCCTATCATCAAGGATTCATGACACAAAGTGTGGTGCCTTTGCAGCAAGCTGAAGTAGCCAGGAAAGCCTCATTTCTGCTGAAATCTTCTGCCATCTTCTGCAGCAGGCTCAGACCCCATGTGAGCAGAGCAGCCTCACCAGGCTGTGCATGGCAGCAGGATGGGCACAGGCTGCATTTCCCACTCAGTGTTATCGGGAGAGCTTCTGCTTCAGCAAAGAGACTAATATAGGAGACTTTCTTTTTATTTAGGCTCTGCCTGAGAAGATGGAAGTTCCTGTAGCTCGGGGACCCCACTGGCCTCTCACTAGATGCATTTCATCCCCTAAGCATGTTAGCCAGGTGCACTACAGCTAAGCAGAAACTGTGCGCTGGTGATTGATATCCAAGGAGGAAATTCCCCAAATTCACAGTGCCACCCCTGCTTGGGTGATGAACCCCAGGTGATGGCACTGGGGACCCTTCACCACCACTCCTGAGCTGTGGGACCTGCTAGGCGCTTGGAGGCAAACACAAACATCTCAATCCCATGAGATGCCGGCTGCCAGAAAGGTGCCACCCAACCTGTCTCATGCTGTAAAAGCACATGCTACTGAATCACACACCCTCATTCCCAATTCCACTGAATATGCAGATCCAAAATGCTACCCAAGAGACAACCACGTGTGTGGTTGGAACCAAGCTATAACATGGAGCAACAACAGCCTTTCTCTGACAGAAATAGGAACCAAACACAAGAGCGGTTTTCAACCTAGAGCACCTTCTGAAAAACCAGAGTCCAAGCCATAAACTAATTTGGCCACCAAAAGGACTGTTTATTGTTCACCACCCACCAGCAATTAAATACACTGGGATAATTTGACCATCTAAACATACTGTCAATAGGGAAATAATTTTTCCTGCTGGTTCACATCTAACTATTTCAAAGAAAAAGAAAAGTTCTCCAAGTGTGGTACTCCTCCTTTGGCTGTGGCAACACCAGGCAGAGGTCACATTGCAGCAGGGTGTCCAACAGCCCAGGGATTACAAGCTCAAGATCGCTGGGTGTGTGATGGTACCACCCCATGTAACCTCCAGGTCTCAGGGCAGAAGCTCCAGCTACATTGATCCAGATCATCCCAACACTTTGTTTAAGCAAATCAGCATTTTCCATCAGGAAAAAAAAAAAAAAAGTATTTCTCAAAATTCCCCACCCTGATTATTTGCTTTAGCTCTTAATAAGCAAGCCCAGTGCAGCACAGCACTGGAAAGGGTTACCCAGACTGCATCCCAGGAGATCCTCAGGACTCATCATGGCAAAGCCAGGGCTGTCCTGGTCCAGTGCTGGTGATGGTCCCACTACTAGGGACTAGAGCCCTGCAGAGGTCCCTTCCAACCAAAATCGCTATGAGTCTACTATCCAGCATCTCTCCCCCTTTCCCAGCATGAAACTGTCTCCCTAAGGAAAGGCTGATGGCTTCTGACTTGTTAATATGTGTCTCCAGGCTTCTCTTCAATCATAGAGAGGAGTAGAAAAGTTATCTCAGAATGGAAAAGATAATATTGAGGATCAGAGGGTGAAATTCCCTTCTTAGATTCCAGCTCAGCCAAGGGAAAGGTGTCCCAGGCTCTCCCAGCAGGCGGCACAATCAAAAACATAATGGGAATTCAGAAGTTGCAAATACATCAGAGTCTCATCTTCACAGCATATTTCTCATGCAAATAGCTGCCTGGATGTGATGCTCAAATGCCACTCAAGACCTGATCGGCTTCTGGTGAAGATAATAACCCTTTTACTTGGGCAGATGAAAGGTTTGCATCAGAAGCCATACAGCTTAGTTGCTTCACCAGCACAGAAAATGAAGTTTTTTCTGAAATCACATTCTACTTTTATTTCCATCTTCTATTCACAGCTTTGGGTTTGCTACAAGGCTTCAAACGAGCATGGAAACAAATTATCCTCTAGCGTTAGCCATCTGCAAAACTCATTTTCATTTAGGAAAGACTAAAAAACGTGCAGCTGGGAAGTATTATATCTGATGATATGCCTTTTAGTCCCAGCAGTAACAATGCTGTGTTATCTTGACACCTCAGAAGTGGAAAATGTACATCCAGATGCCTACTAAGGTCACAGATGGTCACTCTTGATCATTAGTTTCTAACTCAAAGAAAAATTTTTACACAAACCCCAGAGTGACAGAAATTATTCCAGGCAGAGCAAGTGAAATAGCAAATACTGGATGCCAGCCAGAGGTAGAGTAACTTTCATTCTAAAGAACATAAACCATATGCCATGGATGTCCATGACCAGCCAGCTGCAGCTTCAAATAAGAGGCAGACAAGTATTCATAACATATGTCAGTTTGGGCTTTGATTTCTTAAGCTGTGGCAAGCTGACAGTTAGGGTGCCCAACTGGCTCTTATTTCAAAGGACGGTCTTTATCTCCTGCCAAATGTCCCTGCTTCCTGCAGGAAATAAATTTAAAGTGTATTTTGCAGTGTGCTTCAGCAGGAATAATTCAAAGGTGCATATACTGGCACAGGCACCCTTGCCCTGCACAGTACAATCAATAGAGTGAGCAGCGAGTCTTAAATAACACAGCAAGTATTTTCTATTCAGCTCTGCTTTTTCCAGCAGGGCAGAGTGCGCCACCTATTTAAATTTCCAGAGTGGATGGAGGAGAGCCCATTTGCACAAGCTGATACAGGGTTCACCATTCACTCCAGACATAGGTTTCTCCCCAAATCCATGTTACATGAAACAGGTGCAGTTTTGCAGAGTCCATATGGATCACCACATAACTGGGACACTTCCAACACTGGAGCATAATGATTTACATTAAAGCACCTGTGGGGAACAGCTCCCATGGGGACTCCTGAAAGGGAGAGAAATGCTGCCTTCTCCAAAGCAAAACTAATAACTTAATTCTTCTCTTGGCATGTGCTCCATCATCAAGCACTTGGGGAGCACAGTAAGGGGGTCTGCAAGGCCATCAATGAATCATGTTTTCCTCCAAAGCACAGGTAACACAGTGTCGTGGTTTAAGCCCAGCTGGTAACTCAGAACCACGCAGCCGCTTGCTCACTCCCCCCCTTCTTCCCCACTGCTCCCAGAGGGATGGGGAGGAGAATCAAAACAATGTAACTCCCACGGGTTGAGATAAGAGCAGTCCAGTAACTAAGGTACAATACAAAACCACTACTGCTACCACCAATAACAGTAATGATAAGGGAAATAACAAGGGGAGAGGATACAATTGCTCACCACCTGCCGACCGATACCCAGCCCGACCCGAGCAGTGATCTGGGCCTTCTGGGTAACTCCCTGTCCTGGGTTCAGCTATAGCAGTCATTTTTCTCCTTCTTAGTAGCTGGTGCAGTGCTGTGTTTTTTAACTTTCAGCCTGGGAACAACGCTGATAACACTGATGTTTTTAGTTGTTGCTAAGTAATGTTTATTCTGACCAAGGACTTTCTCAGTCTCATGCTTTGCCAGGGAGGAGGGGAAGCCGGGAGGAAGCAGAGACAGGACACCTGACCCAAACTAGCCAAAGGGGTATTCCATACCACAGCACGTCATGCCCAGTTTATAAACCAGGGGGAGTTACCGGGAAGGCCCAGATCACTGCTCGGGTGGGGCTGGGTATCGGTCGGCGGGTGGTGAGCAATTGTATCCTCTCCCCTTGTTATTTCACTAATCATTATTATCATTGGTGGTAGCAGTAGTGGTTTGTATTATACCTTAGTTACTGGACTGCTCTTATCTCAACCCGTGGGAGTTACATTCTTCCGATTCTCCTCCCCATCCCTCCGGGAGCGGGGGGAGGAAGGGGGGGAGTGAGCGAGTGGCTGTGTGGTTCTGAGTTACCGGCTGGGCTCAAACCATGACACTCCCCCCGGTTCATATACTGGGCATGACGTGCTGTGGTATGGAATACCCCTTTGGCTAGTTTGGGTCAGGTGTCCTGTCTCTGCTTCCTCCCGGCTTCCCCTCCTCCCTGGCAAAGCATGAGACTGAGAAAGTCCTTGGTCGGAGTAAACATTACTTAGCAACAGCTAAAAACATCGGTGGTATCAGCGTTGTTCCCAGGCTGAAAGTTAAAAAACACAGCACTGCACCAGCTACTAAGAAGGAGAAAAATGACTGCTATAGCTGAACCCAGGACAGGGAGGTCTTCTAAACTGGACAGAGAGGAAAGGTGCCATTTCTAAATACCATATGACAGTGCTGCTGGCAAGTGGGTTTTCACTGAGCAGCTCTCCCAAGTATGGTAAGAGTTCCCACAATTCAGTAGCATTTTTCTTTTGCCAAGCTGTCTTGCTCCAATCATCAATACCCATTAGGGTCTGATACTTGAACAGAGCAGTGTATCTGCTCAGTATCCAGCAAAGAAGAGAATCTGCTGTTCTTTGCTGGAAGGAAAAGCAATGAGTTGGTCACCCTTCCATGTTAAATCCTTGCATTAAATTGGCACTTGCTTATTGATTTGGAAAGCATAGACACCTACAGGAAATTTGTCAAGTTGAGGGCAGAAAATATTCTTCATTTTTTATCTGCAAGATCTCTCTCAGTCGCCAGAAAACGTATTTCAGAGCTGGGCTTCCTTCTGCAAAAGTGCTTTTCTCTATGTAATTAGTAGTTTGTTTGACTGCAGTCTTGCATCTAGTACAGTCCTTCAGGTTGTGTGTATGCTCTTCACTTTGCCCTGTCTTTTGTTCTCTGCAGAGTAAATCAGCAGGTCTATGGGAGGTGGGGCAGGAAGGATGCCCAGCTCCAGTGTGCCTAAGCACTAGCATTGCAATTTTGAGCATTGCTGCCACTGAGCAAGAGGAGTGGAGTTTTCTATTTTACAGGGGAATAGAAGAACAATATTAACCTGATCTTCCCCAAAGGCTGTTTGAATGCCAATTATTTGCTATTTGATAGAAGTTTGTTTATTTTTAAGGCTGGTTTTTGATACTCTGTCTTATCTCAGTTTTTCTCATATTGCCCATCATGTTTGTTTAGTGTGCAAAGCAAAGTTTGCTATTGAAATTACATTATAGCTAGAGTAGAAAATGAAGAAAATTATGTTCCTGCTAATTATTAGTAATTGCTGTTACCAGCCAAATTGCAAAATGTTGATTCAGTTTCCTGGAGTATCTTTAGGAGCAAGGAACTGCCTTACTGGAGTAGATAAAATGAATGTCTGTACTGGTTTCTTGACTTGCTTTATTTGGGAAGATAGTGGAAAGGAGAAAAGTTGAGCAGAGGAGTGGGAAAACGAAGTTGGTTATGGATGCAGGAGTAGTTCTGCTAGAGGAGTGTGTGCTTCTGTCTTGGGTGTCACAGTCCCCCAGTGAAACACGTTGCCAGAAAGGTGCAGTTAGGAGGATACTGAACTGAGATAGCCCAAAATAGCCCAGAGGATTAATGAGGCTCCTTCTTTCTTCCTGACTGCCTGGGAAGTGTCTCAAGGATGTTAATGTGTCATGGTTGGCATAGGCTCCTATAACACCCACCCTGGGGTTTTATTACCCAGTATCTCCATAAGAGAACCTGCCATCCATGGTAGAGTGCAAGGACTGTGCTGTAAGTCCTGTCATCACCGGTTATTTCATCTGGCAGCAGGAATGTGCAAAATGTGTTACTAATTTCACTTGTTTTTTTGGCAAAGTTACTGTCCTGGGTTCAGCTATAGCAGTCATTTTTCTCCTTCTTAGTATCTGGTGCGGTGCAGTGCTGTGTTTTCGACTTTAGCCTGAGAACAGTGCTGTTAACACACCAATATTTTTAGTTCTTGCTGAGTAAAGTTTACTCCAATCAAAGACTTTTCAGTCTCTCATGCTCTGCCACGGAGGAGGGGAAGCCGGGAGGAAGCAGAGACAGGACACCTGACCCAGACTAGCCAAAGGGGTATTCCATACCACAGCACGTCATGCCCAGTATATAAACCGGGGAGACTTACCCGGAAGGCCGAGATCGCTGCTCGGGTCGGGCTGGGTATCGGTCAGCAGGTGGTGAGCAATTGTATCCTCTCCCCTTGTTATTTCCCTTATCATTATTATTATTAGTGGTACTAGTAGGGGTTTTGTATTATACCTTAGGCTTAGTTACTGGACTGCTCTTATCTCAACCGGTGGGAGTTACATTCTTCCGATTCTCCTCCCCATCCCTCCGGGAGCGGGGGGAGGAAGAAGGGGGGGAGTGAGCGAGCGGCTGCGTGGTTCCGAGTTACCGGCTGGGCTAGAACCATGACAGTTCTTTGTGGCGCCCAACGTGGGGCACGAAGGGTTGAGATAACGACAGATCTGACCAGAGTGTCTAACCATATTTGTGATAATCATTCATTGTTACTACTTGTCACAATGCTGATTTATTGGCTCTCAGAGTTGTTGCGCTTGATCTCAGAGTTTCAGCATGTTGTACCTTACTTACAGCCACTATTTGCTGTTTTAGTGTTTATCGGCTGGGGGGCCTGGGCTAAGGTTCTTGTTTCACTGTACTTCATGGTAATGACTTGTAATACAATTGGCTCATTGATCATGAAACTGGTCTGGCTTGCGTTCCCAGGGTGGCTATCACCTTTATACTTTGGGAGGTATATAATGAAATATTTTAGCAATTGCATACATTTTTTTCTCCTCAGCAGGTCAACCCATGAAGGAGGCAATCCCTTACACCCCCCGTTCCCCCACCAGCCTATTTGCAACAGCATTTGAGAGTTCTGAAGGTTTTGGATGGCCTTTGAATACCCTTGAGACCTGCCTGCTGATTGTGCTGGGGATCAGCATGTTGGCAAACATACGGAGTGTGTTTTACCCACGGCCATCCCGTCGTAGGAACATCCTATTTCATCTGATCTCGAAAGTTAAGCAGTATCGGGTTCAAATCTGGTCTAGGGTTAGACGACGATATAGGAGGACCACCAAGAGATTTTCCCTGAGGCTGGACAGTCATGAGTGGCAGGGTGTGTGGGATAGTATGGGCAAGTATCTAGGCCAGTGGGCCCCTCCAGTGCTTTGGAACTTCACCACTGAACAAGTGCAACATCCGGAAAAACTAGTAAAACACTTAAACGAGGTGTGCTGTCGTCCTGGTTATACCAGAGAGGGACAACTCGCTGCAATGTGCTGGGGCTTGGCCTACGCCTACAGAGCCCTGCTCAACACTATCCAGCACCTTCAAAGGGAAAAAAATGTCTCTGGATCTGATGGCAAAGCAACAAAAAATGCAGCTACTCCAACTACAAGCACAGCAGCTACTCAAACCCTGACCACAACAGACAACGCAACTACTCCAACTTCAAATACAGCAGCTACACCAACCCCCATGAGAAGCACAGCAGCTACACAAACCCTGACAGTAACAGTCAATGTGGCTACTCCAAGCACCACAGCTACACCAACTCCAGTGACAAGCACAGCAGCTACTCAAACCCCGGCAACAGACACTGCAGCCACTCCAACCACAGCGACAAACACTGCAGCTAAACCAAATGGCCAATTTGTGACAATGTCTGTTGCCCCTGTAAGCAAAAGCAGAGGAGAGGCACAAAGAGCAACCCGTGAAGCGAAGAAAGATGAAGACCCAATGCCATTATTACACAGAACAGCATCTGAACAAGAGTTACTACTACGTGGATCAGAGGAAGAAGAAGAGGTGACTTCTCGACCCCAGACATCAACCGAGCCACGGAATATGCGAAAATATTTCACCCGTCTTCCAGGGGAGCGCAGTGTCACCTGGTTGCTCCGATGCTGGGACAATGGGGCCGACAGTCACGAACTAGAAGGTAGGGAAGCCAAGCAGCTAGGATCACTTACTAGGGAAGGAGGAATTGACAAAGCGATTGCAAGAGAGAAGCGAGCCCTCAGCCTTTGGAGGCGGCTCCTGGCAGCTGTGAAGGAAAGGTTTCCCTACAAAGACGATATTAGGAGTCGCTCAGCCAACTAGACCACGATAGAGAAAGGCATCCAGTCCCTGAGGGAATCAGCCATTCTAGAGATGATCTATCGTAGGCCGGATGCCAGGAACACATCTGTAGATCCAGATGAAGTCGAATGTACATGACCCATGTGGCGGAAACTTACACGGAGTGCGCCATCATCATATGCCCACACATTGGCATCAATGACCTGGAATGACGGAATATCACCAACAGTATATTACCTGATTCGTCAACTCTGAGAGTTCGAAGACAATCTCACTCCTTCCATCATTTCAGGTGTGGAAAAACTGTCCCAGGAGTTCAAACAATTGAGAGACGATTTATCCAATCTATCCAGCTCCCCATGTGTAACAACCCATGTCTCAACTATGAAAAGAAGACGCCCTACTGCTCGAGAAAGAAAATATAGGAGGTACACGCCCCGGGCCACCCTATGGTTTTACCTGCGGGATCACGGAGAAGACATAAGAAAGTGGGATGGAAAACCTACCTCAGCTCTGGAGCAAAGGGTGCGTGAACTGAAGAGGAGAACAATGGTCAAGGATGATCCTCCCAGGAAAGCTGCTGCTCCAGTCTCTGGTGAGCAGTTTCCCAGATGGAGTGGAAGAGCTGATTTTACTCCAGCTCCTGTGATAAGGAATACTAATCCCTTTCTACAAGACAGAAGTGGAGAATCTTGTGATTACTATTAGAGGGGCCCTGCCTCCAGCCAGGTGGAGGAGAGGGATAATGGGGTTTACTGGACTGTGTGGATCAGATGGCCTGGCACATCAGTCCCACAGAAGTATAAGGCTCTAATAGACACCGGTGCACAGTGCACCCTGATGCCATCAAGGTACCAAGGGGTGGAACCCATTTATATTTCTGGAGTGACAGGAGGATCCCAAGAGTTGACTGTACTGGAAGCTGAAATCAGCCTGACTGGGAGGAAGTAGCAAAAGCTCCCCATTGTGACTGGTCCAGGGGATCCATGCATCCTTGGCATAGACTATCTCAGGAGAGGGTACTTCAAAGACCCAAAAGGGTACCGATGGGCTTTTGGTATCGCTGCCTTGGAAACAGAGGAAAAGAAGCAGATGTCCACCTTGCCCGGTCTCTCAGAGGATCCTTCTGTGGTGGGGTTGCTGAAGGTCAAAGAACAACAAGTGCCAGTCGTGACTACAACACTGCACCGGAGGCAATATCGCACCAAACGAGACTCCCTGATTCCCATCCATAAGCTGATCTGTAGACTGGAGAGCCAAGGAGTGATCAGCAGGACCCGCTCACCCTATCCTAGCCCCATAGGGCCAGTGCAAAGTCTAACAGAGAACGAAGACTACCAGTAGACTATCGTGGTCTGAATGAAATCATACCACCATTGAGTGCTGCCGTACCGGACATGCCAGAACTTCAGTATGAACTGGAGTTAAAGGCAGCCAAGTGGTATGCCACAAGCGATAGTGCCAATGAATTTTTCTCCATCCCTTTGGCAGCAGAATGCAGGCCACAGTTTGCTTTTACTAGGAGGGGCGTCCAGTACACTTGGAACCGACTGCCCCAGGGGTGGAAACACAGCCCTACCATCTGCCATGGATTGATCCAGACTGCACTGGAACAGGGGCAAGCTCCAGAACACCTGCAATACATTGATGACATCATCGTGTGGGGTGATACAGCAGAAGAAGTTTTTGAGAAAGGGAGGAAGATAATCCAAATCCTGCTGAAGGCCGGTTTTGCCAGAAAATGGAGTAAGGTCAAGGGACCTGCACAGGAGATTCAATTTCTGGGAATAAAATGGCAAGATGGACGCTGCCAGATCCCCACAGATGTGATCAACAAGATAACAGCAATGTCTCCACCAACTAGCAAGAAAGAAATACAAGCATTCTTAGGCGTTGTGGGTTTCTGGAGAATGCACATCCCAAATTACAGTTTCATTGTAAGCCCTCTCTATCACGTGACCTGGAAGAAGAATGATTTCAAATGGGGCCCTGAGCAACAACAAGCCTTTGAACAAATTAAACGAGAAATAGTTCATGCAGCAGCCCTTGGACCAGTCCAGGCCGGGCCAGATGTGATAAATGTGCTCTATACCGCAGCTGGGGAGAATGGTCCTACCTGGATCCTCTGGCAGAAAGCTCCAGGAGAGACTCGAGGTCGACCCCTCGGCTTTTGGAGTCAGGGATAGAGAGGATCCGAGGCCAGCTATACTCCCACTGAAAAGGAGATACTGGCAGCCTATGAAGGGGTTCGAGGTGCTTCAGAAGTGACTGGAACTGAAGCGCAGCTCCTCCTGGCACCCCGGTTGCCTGTGCTGGGCTGGATGTTCAAAGGCAGGGTCTCCTCTACACATCATGCAACCGATGCTACATGGAGTAAGTGGGCCGCACTAATTACACAACGAGCTCGAATAGGAAATCCCAGTCATCCAGGAATTCTAGAAGTCATCATGGACTGGCCAGAAGGCAAAGATTTTGGGATGTCACCAGAGCAGGAGGTGATGCGTGCTGAAGAGGCCCCACCATATAATGAACTGTCAGAGAGTGATAAGCAATATGCCTTGTTTACTGATGGGTCCTGCCGTATTGTGGGAAAGCATTGGAGATGGAAGGCAGCTGTGTGGAGTCCCCTGGGACAAGTTGCAGAAACTGCTGAGGGAGAGGGTGAATCCAGTCAGTTTGCAGAGGTGAAAGCCATCCAGCTGGCCTTGGACATTGCTGAATGAGAAAAATGGCCAGTACTTTATACTGACTCATGGATGGTGGCAAATGCCCTGTGGGGGTGGTGGCAGTAATGGAAGCAGAGCAACTGGCAACGCAGAAGTAAACCCATCTGGGCTGCTGCATTGTGGCAAGATATCGCTGCCCGGGTGCAGAACCTGGTGGTGAAGGTACGCCACATAGATGCTCATGTACCCAAGAGTCGGGCCACTGAGGAACACCAGAACAACCAGCAAGTGGATAAAGCTGCCAGGATTGAAGTGGCTCAGATGGACTTAGATTGGCAACATAAGAGTGAAACGTTTTTAGCCCGGTGGGCCCATGACACCTCAGGCCATCAAGGCAGAGATGCAACATATAGATGGGCTTGTGATCGAGGGGTGGACTTAACAATGGACACTATCACCCAGGTTATTCATGAATGTGAAACGTGCTGCAATTAAGCAAGCCAAACGATTAAAGCCTCTCTGGTATGGAGGACGATGGCTGAAGTACAAGTATGGGGAGGCCTAGCAGATTGACTATATTACGCTCCCACCGACCCGCCAAGGCAAGCGCCATGTGCTTACCATGGTGGAACCAACCACTGCATGGCTGGAAACATACGCTGTGCCCCATGCCACTGCCCGGAACACTATCCTGGGCCTTGAGAAACAAGTCTTGTGGTGACACGGCACCCCAGAGAGAATTGAGTCAGACAATGGGACTCATTTTCGGAACAACCTCATAGACACTTGGGCCAAAGAGCATGGCATTGAGTGGGTATATCACATCCCCTACCATGCACCAGCCTCTGGGAAAATCGAGCGGTATAATGGGCTGTTAAAAACTACCCTGAGAGCAATGGGTGGTGGGACTTTCAAACACTGGGATACACATTTACCAAAAGCCACCTGGTTGGTCAACAGTAGGGGATCTGCCAACAGGGCTGGCCCAGCCCAGTCAGAACTTTTACCTACTGTAGAGGGGGATAAAGTTCCTGTGGTGCACATAAAGAATTTGTTGGGGAAGACAGTCTGGGTTATTCCTGCTTCAGGTAAAGGCAAACCCACTTGTGGGGTTGCTTTTGCTCAGGGACCTGGATATACTTGGTGGGTAATGCGGGAAGATGGGGAAGTCCGATGTGTACCTCAAGGGGATTTGATTTTGGGGGAAAACAGCCAATGAAGTCAATTGTATGCCGTTGCCTGCTCTATAACACTTTTATAGCCCACCAGCTAGATATCTTCAGGTCACCAGCAACTGACGCTGACTTCCCTCCGATCATCACCTCAACGAAGAATGAATTTTGGGAAACCAGACGAGCTCAGCACTGACCAGACAAGTTTGGCGGTGTCATCAGCAGGCAACAACCCAACACTACACACTGTCCCTCCTGCCCTGAAAGACTATTACAAGAGATGGAGCCTGACATCATGGACTGGATGAGTTCAGCAATTTTACAGGGATTGGTCCATGGACTAGGGAATGATATCTTTCTCTTTGTGTGTGGGTGTGGGTGTTTATATATGTGTATATGTGGGACAGCGGCGATGGTGTGTTGAGAGATATGGGATCTGAGCATGACGTGAATGCTATGGAATAAGGGGTGGATACTGTCCTGGGTTCAGCTATAGCAGTCATTTTTCTCCTTCTTAGTAGCTGGTGCAGTGCTGTGTTTTTTAACTTTCAGCCTGGGAACAACACTGATAACACCGATGTTTTTAGTTGTTTCTAAGTAATGTTTATTCCGACCAAGGACTTTCTCAGTCTCATGCTTTGCCAGGGAGGAGGGGAAGTCGGGAGGAAGCAGAGACAGGACACCTGACCCAAACTGGCCAAAGGGGTATTCCATACCACAGCACATCATGCCCAGTATATAAACCAGGGGGAGTTACCTGGAAGGCCCAGATCACTGCTCGGGTCAGGCTGGGTATCGGTCGGCGGGTGGTGAGCAATTGTATCCTCTCCCCTTGTTATTTTCCTTATCATTATTATCATTGGTGGTAGCAGTAGTGGTTTTTTATTATACCTTAGTTACTGGACTGCTCTTATCTCAACCCGTGGGAGTTACATTCTTCCGATTCTCCTCCCCATCCCTCTGGGAGTGGGGGGAGGAAGAAGGGGGGGAGTGAGCGAGTGGCTGCGTGGTTCCGAGTTACCGGCTGGGCTGAAACCACGACACAAACCTACCAGCATGCAAAGCGGTCACAAGACAGAGGTTTAATAATGTTGTTCTTGGTACCTAGAGAGGTAATTTCAGCAGCAAGCTTCAAGCTCATCCTTAAACATCTCTTTTGATACTGGCTCTGGTTATTGCACAGGTACTTCAGCAGCCTCATCTGCAGATGTAAAAAGAGACCCTGCAGATAGTCAGTGATTAGTGGAAAGTGTCTCTGGTCTCAACTCAGAGAATGTAAAAAAATAACATCCAGATTTAAAAATCTGGGCATACACTTAGCACATTATTTTACATATTTGCCCGAGTGTTTCAATTAACACTGGATTTACCACAGACTACTTAAATGACCAAGAAAGAAAAAATTCTCAAATCCATACACAAAGAAGGACTCCTTTGCAACTTTTGCTGATAAGGTAGCAGAGGCTTGCACTTAACTTACATATGGAGCCTTTCTCTGAGCACTATGGACGTGTACAGCATGTCTTTAAAACCATAGCTGTAAGAAAGAAAGTCTGGAGAAAGCTCCTGTTAACTTCAGCAGTAAAACAATGAGAGGGAGACAAAAGAAACTTTAAAGAAACATTAATATACGTCTATGCTTTTCTGGCTCAAGCTGCTGACACTGTGCTCTGGTGTGCAGCAGTGCCTGGGGGAATAACTACACCAGGTCACATATTATTTAGTCTTTCCATTCACAGCCAAAGAAGATTCATAGACTGTAAATGCTGCCTACTTTGCAGTAGGAGAATGTATCATTTTTTATTTAATCAAATAAATTCTAAACCCTATTGCTTCTCTTTCAGGAAATTATGCTAGAGGACAAAATTAGCCAGTTTACCACATACATATCAATATTTCTTCCCCAAACTAAATAAGTCTGCTGCTTCTAAAACATACCTGAATTGCCAAATGCTAATCCAGTTTCCCTTGCCTGACATAGACAAATTTAGACCGGTGATAAATTGAGTAAGATAGCTATTTAATTGACAGTTATGAAAGGAACACAGCAGGAGAACATCTACAGCAATACTGGGTGAAAAGGGTATCATTTTCAGAGCACCACAATGGCTACAGAGAGTGCCCAGCTGCCTATATTGGCTTTCTGTGTTCCTTCCCTAAAATGTGACCTCTTTGCAGCAGGCAGGGTGCAGAATACCAATGCACATCTCAGAAGGATGGGTCCCAGATTTGCTGTCCATTTCTGATTGATTAGAGAAAGCTAAATCATCTGTACTTTAACAAGTACCTATTGCTTGAAGCATCCTACCAGTGTCACCTGGAGGTTATCCCAGTGGAGACATTCTTGCTGAAGGAGATAAAAAGACTGAGCCCCATCCACCTCCACCTCTGAATCTTGCACAACTGGATGAGAAGCCTTTCCCACAGTGCTCCTATTTATGCGGTATCCTAGCTAAGATCAAGGTTTGGTTTCTTCTGATTCTGACTGGCAATGAATGTGTCTTCAAGCATCAAGATCAAAAGGATAACGGCATTTCTATCCCATGAGGGCTAAACAGTTCTTTATATATGATACACTTTTCCTGTAAACCTTAAATCAGTGCTTGTTCACCTCAGAATTGTCCTTCCACGCAGAGGGCAGGCAGAATTAAATTCCCAGGAAAGTCACATAAATCAACTTACTGGGAAAGAGAAACTGTAAAATTAAGTTATTTTTTTCAGGAGAGTAATCTGAATTTACCGTTTGCTCGGCTCTGAAAGACACAAAGGTGTAAGTTTAAGGAAAAAAAATAAAACCCCAACTTTCTCCTTTACCTGGTTTATAGCTTTTTTTTTTTTTTTTTTTTTAATAATGCATACCAGGCTACATTTTTGCTGCAGCCTCTGAAATGTTGGTGTTTAAAATCTGTGCCAAATTGCTGTTCTGAAAACCAACACATGCCAAGTTACTGTTGGCATTTCACATCCCAAAGTAATACAGGATGAGTGAAGGATCTAGAGGAAGGAGGAGGTGACAGTGAATTTTATTTCATTTTTGTTGTTTGAAGACCCCACAGAACTAGTTGGTCCCCAGCAGGAATTTGAATAAAAGTAGAAATTTTACTCATAAACAGTGCTCTGAGACTTTCATCCCCCAACAAACACCACCACAAAGTACCAGTCAGTTTAAAACTGATTGTTATTTAATACAAGCTGGAATACTGGTTTGCAAACACACAAAGCAAAAGCCTTCCAGAGTAAGGAGATAGATAATCCTTGAGCTGCATATCTGTAACTGTGAAACAGGCCGAAAGCCATAGGCTGCTGGAGCCCAGTGGGCAAGGAAGCCTTCGAGGGACTCAGGTGATAAGAGGAAGCAGACCAGGCTGAGATTTGGCAGTTAAAATTAAAATGGTAGAAAATTCCTGGGCAAGGAAGGTTGACCACAACATTACTGACACCAGGTCTACCTGCCAGCAGGTGCTGTGATAAGAGCTGATGGAGATGCTGTGCCTTATCAGGATAGTTACAGGAAAGCAGCTTTTTCTCAAAGCAGACATGTCTGCACTCACCAAAGAATGGATAATACTTCCGGAAACCTGATTTTGCTGAAGGCTCCTGGGCTCAAGAGACACAAGTTCTCCAAATGAGCTGGCAGGAGTTGTATCAGAGTGGCAGCCTCAATTGTAGGGTTCAACCTCACCCATGCCCTGCCCTGTAGCAGCTCATCTGGGGACACTTCAGCCCTAGGTAGCTGCTTTTGATAGGAAGGATAATAGAAAAACTGAGATTCCACACAAAATCTCACTAAACAAAATAAAGCTTCCATCAGTTTTAAGATCTAGAGAAATCTTTGTGACTTTTCCACCTGGATGACCACATTAAAGGCAGGTAACCTACTTGTACCTACTCTCCCCCCTCCCCTTTAAATCCAGTACTTGAAGTCAACACCTAAGCCGGCAGTGAGGACAAATGCCACCAACTAGAAATTGCCTACATTGGTGCTGATCAGCTCAGAAAAGAGATAATCAGGCCATGGCTATTCTGCCATCGCTTTTTCCTGAGACAGTAATCTTCATTTTACTCTTGCTTTTCAAAATAATTCAATCACAGGCAAACACTAAAGCAAATTACCAGCCAGAGTTAAAGTTAAAATTAACTGAGGAGAGAAGGGTGTAACAGAGAACATCAGAAAACCCTAACTGGGATTTTATTATTCTTCCATTTGCCATCATGAAAATCTGAGGAGTCCAGAGGCAGTTTTTACGCCTTCTAACTCACACAATCAGGCTGTTCTCACCTGCCAACGTAGCCAGGGGAAAAAAAAAATCAAACTAAGATCATAAATCATCCAAAATATATGGAATCTGATGGCTGAGTTTTTAGAAGTTCGCTCAGCAATACAAGCAGCTTAAAGCATCTACAAAATAAGGTCACTGTTCTGAGCCCGAGTTTCCTAAATCCATTTTCAACTACATCAGGTTGAGACTGCTCATATATTTTCTACCTATATTATGAATGTATTTTGTTACTTATTTTTATTACTCTGAGTTCTAAAATGTTTTAGGCTCCGCTTAGTGTGCAAGTGCCAACAGAGCTAAGCAAACTGGATTTTTATTGTAGCCTGTGAATAAAAAAAATTAAAGCTGTATTTTTTTCTTCTTTCTTGGGGGTGTGTGTGTTCTGCTGACAGACAGGGTATGCCACAAAGTGGCCATATGCTAGCTGTATAATATGCAGAGTTTATTAGACAAGCACACTAAAGCAAATAAGCACACTAAAGCAAATAAGCACACTAAAGCAAGCACACTAATGTGAATTAGGTAAATATCTCTATATGCAGTGAATAAGTACAATAAGGCAAATCAGAGATATAGGTATATAAGTAAAGTACTGAAGAAAGTTAGCAATGCATTAAATCATTACTGCATGGAAAGAACAGAGATTAAGAAGAAATACATCACCAATTACCACTGAATCATCATCCAAGCCCACACTTCCAGCTGGGAAGCCCTGTTGCAGCTGATGCCAGGAGTCTCAGGTAATTGGGAAAATTCCTACGCGGTTTGTCCACCCATAGGTAAGGCTTCTCTCATGGCCACAAGAGGGTCCTGCTTTTATACCCTTATCAAAACAACCAGCTTTATGCTGGATCTCTAATTGTTTACTCATGGGACCATGCAGTTTCTCATGATTGCACCGTTGTCCACTCAGAGTGTTGGCCAGGCGCCCCAGTGCGGCCAAGTATGAAGGTCATAGAACAACTGCACACCTATGTTTTCCTCTTTCTGACAAACAGTCACAATGAACATAAACATATATACTCTGCCAAATACACTGTGGCAAACAACATCCTTTGTTATGGTTCTCAGTCATGAGAGGGAATCACCTCCCAGCTAGGTTCCCATCCTCCAGTGTGTACACGTAGATACACAAGCCAACGAGAACATGGACTGGCTTCTACCTTCATCCAGCCCCCTTAAAATTCAGTGGGAGCAGCTTTATTCATTTAAATGAAGCTGGATATGGGCTTGAGTTTTCAGCCCTGGGCTGTTAGGAAAAATTATCTTCAGGTCCATAGATCTGATCTGCGAAGAACCTTTCCACTGGCCAGAAAAGAGGTGCATTCACTGCAGCACCCAAAGTCTTCTGCAGCTCCTCTGCAACTTGCTCAGACATGCAGCAGCCAGCTGAAAGTTATCCACCCCCTTTGACTCCAGTATCACAGCGTTATTTCAGGGGCATTTGAATTGGGTTGAAACCAGGGCTGGTGATTCACCTCCAGCTTTGGCTGAAGGTGCAAAGCCACAGGAGCTCTGCATGAGAAGCACAGCCCATGTTTCAGTGGCTCCTTACAAGGACAGTGTCATTGCTGCTGGAACAGAGCCCCTGCCAACATCTTTGCTAATGAGATGTAACACACACCGTTAAAAGGAAATTACCACAATTATTGCAATTTTCTAGTGAAAGGAATTTACTGAATTACTCCAAAATCACATTTTTTTGTTCAAGTTAACTAATGCCCAACCCAGATGTTTTCGCAAGGATTGGTACCATACCAAGGAATCTGCACAGATAACCTGAGAGTCAGACTGATGTTTGATCACAGCTGATAATCTCCATCTGAAACACTCCTGCACATTTCCTAATGTCAGCTGGGATTGCTGATGGGACCTGACTGGTTGATGCTGGCACAGGAATACAAAGGCTGGCACAGAAGAAGCCAGTTTCCCATACAGACAAAGCCAGGGATTGAACTTTAGGAGCTGGGGTTTTGCTTACTCAACTCAGTGGAAAACACTTGATAAATGCTTTTCTGTGCACTGGGCATGATCCCCTCCATCTTCTTGCCATTAACACACTTTCAAGGTGATGTCTCCTGTCTTCTGCCAGTGACCTCACCACAGCTCCCACCAGCATAACCCACAGCACTCCTTGCTCTGGGGCAGGCTGTGCATGTGCACTCCAGCCCAGTGGACAATGCCACATGCAGCTCTACTTTCAGCGTCACCATTTTCTTTTTGCCATGTGTTAATACAAATCTTTGGGATTTTTATCTTCCCTGGACATCTTTCCTGCCTATGTTCAGACGAGGCCTTGTAGAGACATAAATTGCACGTAGCAAATGAAAGAACATCTCTTAAGATGGGCAATACCCCTCCTTAGTCATTCACCCTGGTAATAAAGATCAGCTCTTCTCCAGTAATTTGAAGGCACTTCTCTCCATATCAAAGCACAGAATTCATCAAACAAAATATTTAGCCAATTTTGGTCTTTTCCTTTCTGCTCTGCAGCAGATGATGCAGCTTTGTGGTACAACTGGAACTGATGTATATTCAAAATCCTTCAGGGGCAGTGATATAGCAGGACTGAGGCTCCTTTCTGTGCCAGAGTGAACCTTTTAATTTTCATTAAAAATAGGGAAAAATTTACTTTCATTTCAAAATGACCATGTCAGCATAAGATGTTGAGGAATGACTTAAAAGCCTGGTTCTTGTCTAGGGTGATGAGCAACAGTGCATGTAGCAAGCAGAGAAAGGCTGGCAGTCTTCCCTGTAGGACTCAGCCTGGGTAAAAGTGGGGATTTCCACTGTAGTCAGAAACCTGCACCTCATTCCCACCAGAAATAGCCTGGGCATCCAGCAGTGTCCATTAACATGCCAGAATATTTCCCAAGCTGCTCAGCTTTTATCATCAAATCAAGCCTTTTGTCATCCTAGAATTAGAAGCAATTTTGAAATTACTTTTAATAGCAGCTCTAGATAGGTATCAAATGTAGGCAGGGAGACATGCAGAAGTGATAGAGCACATTTTCTTCCACTGGCTTTTGTGTAGACTCTACTTTTTTTTTTCCCCCCTCCCCTCTTCAGTTTCCCAGATAATCCTCACCCTGCTGTAATGAGCTGATTTAAATGTAGGGTTTGGGTTTGGTTTTTTTTTTTGCACTCACCCAATGTATTGACTTTGGATGTTTTATCACAGCTATTTAGGAATTCCTTCCAAAGAAATTTCCAGAAATTAAATGCTGGGATCAGACTTCCCCAGGGTGCAAATAACCTGGCTGGGTTCAATGCAACTGTTGCTTAATAGAAGCTGTAACAAAAATTACCCAGACATTTAGAAGAGGACTCAGACAGAGATGCCAGCACCCACCATTTTCCTACAGAAAACAGGAGGTAACATGTTTCAGTTTTCCTCTTAATTAGATTTCTTTTCTTGCAATTCAAAAAGAAAATGAAAGAGCTGATTTCAATGCATTTGCTTCACCATCTGTAGCAGCACAAGGAAAATACTGAGTCAGCCCTTCCACACGCTGCTGTTCTGTAATAATTTATGACAACCGCAGGTGATCAAGCCCCCAGGACACTTTGTACATGGACATGTTGGTCTAGCTATGGGCAGACTAGTGGGAAAACATTTGGGAAAGAAAACGTAGCTTGCAGTAAGTGACCTCCTAGTAAATAGTTCAACATTAAGAGGCAACATCTGAACTCCCAATGCCTGCCTCTGGGCTCCAGCCTGGGCAGCCAAGAGGGGCCAGAGGGGAGGCAGCCTGGATGGATGCACACCAAGGGTATTTACTAGTCAGTGTGGTAGCACACCTCAGGCTCCTCTGGACTAAATATCATAAATATATTGCATATAATAAGTGATTGGGGACATACCTTCTCCCCCTTTTCTTCACTCTCCTCCATCAGATCATCTCTGTTGCCAAGCTGTTGTAGCCATCACCAGACCCAGATTAGCTCCAGACATACAACTACCACTGCCTCTCAGTTATTTTTCAACATAGTTAGCACCCAATATAAAGAGACAGGCTGATGCCATTAAATGGCTGACTGACTTCAAATAACCATAGCTTTTTAGTACCTTTGATTTATTTGCCCATTCAAACTGTTTCCTCTGTGGGTTACACAAGCACAAGCCACCACAGCAAAGCAGCAGATTCCTGTGCAGAGCTTGAAGCCTCCTAACACAAATAATCCAATTCTCTCTCCCAAAGGCTTTGATTCTCCATGTATTCAAAGATCTACCTTGCTCTCTCCATTGTTACTTAGCCTCATCTTTCTTTGTTGTCCTGAATGTTGTCTTCCTTCTCCATTAAAGTGCCTTCAGTATCTCCCCTCCCCACACTTCCCACCTCCTTTTTCTTTTTCTTGGGTGTAACATGCAATGACATTGTAGATACAGTTGTACAAAACTAGAATTCTGTTTTAGAGGAGACTGAGCGGCTGCAACATCAGCCACCTTTGGCCTTTCCACCTGATCTCCCAAATTTCTGATTATTGCCCAGCAGCCTTGTTGCAGACCCCTTCTTCAGTCACCTCCCTCAAACACTGCATTTCAAAAACACCAGCAAGCTCTCCACTACCAAACCCCAAGTCAAAGCATGTGAGCTACTGTCAGCCTCTCTCAATATTTGATATAAAGGGGAAATAAAACACAAAGACAGCACAGCTTGTTGTTAGTACAAGACCAGTCTGTGCTCCAATAATCTCAAGGCTGTAAATCTTGACTTCAAAACTTCCTCCTTCCATTTAAGGCAAAATTCTCCCAATGAGACCTTGCTAAAAGAGAACAGAACCTGCCTCCTACAGTGGTGCCCTAAAAACAACTATTCTGCACAGGAAGTACTACAAACCATGAAAAATACACTATAATAAATAGTGGGAGAAAACCTGGTATTTGGATACTCATATTAAAATACTGAATAGCATAGCTCCTATTTTCTTATGCAACAAATAAATAGTTAATTTCTATGCATCAGCAAACCACAGTGTGTTATACATAATTCCCTGCAAGATTAAGTATTTCTTTATATGCACAATAGAGGTAGCCTGGGAATCACAGAGAGCTATTTAAATCTGCTACTGAACTCTGCCACCAAAGCAGGAGTGGGTTTATTTGGGAGACTGTTTTGCAATTCCCCACACACACATCAAAAGCTATGCATGGTTTGAAGCTGTTGAAAGGCTCTTATTCCTGCCATGCCATGGTCTTCCTCCAGATGCATCATATTGGATATGCTGAAAGGCAGAAAGCTGGAGGTGATGGGAAGAGACAAAGAACCACAGCAGCACTCAGCGTGCTCTCCTTCAGGTCTCCTACAATGAGATGGGGCCTAAGGGAGCTCATGCCTTCCCAAATTCCATGTTTTCTTTGCCTTACCTGAACAAAAAGCCTCTGAGAACCTACACAGGTAACATACTGCAGAGTCCCTTCTCTCCAGGGTGGCTGAGGACAGATCACCAGTGCCTGACCTCCTGCTACCTTCAGCAGCAAAGAGGGAAACCTGGGTTTCTCTGTAGGGACAAGTCAAAATATCACATCTGGACCACAGAGCTCATCTAGCTTTCAGCCTCCTTGGAAAGCAGCAGCAGATGCATGCCTGAACAGGAAAGTGAGAAGGAAGAAAATTTTAGACAGCAGGTTCTTCATCTTAAGTTAAATCATGTGGGGAAACACCACTGCTTGCTGACAGTAACTTCTCACACCTTCCTAAAACACATCACAGTCTGTACAGGGCCCTCACTCCCCAAAGAACAGTAAAACAGGCAGCCCTCTGATGAGGGAGGGGAGAGGACCACATAAACTATGCTTGTAGTAGAGCAGACCATAGCAGAGCCCAGCCCATGGGGCTGCAGACCTGCAGCAATGTTGCCAACTAAGTGTGTACACATAGCTTTTTTCTAAGACTACAGTATTGTCCAAATTTGGGGGTTATTTCACTGGAAGAACAACAAGGGGAGATGTTGGCATCATACTGACCTCCTCTGCCAAATTAACATCCCTGTGTCTGATTGAGGACAACTCAGAAAACAGATTCAGAAAGGCATTGTATGTGATTTTGTGCTGTGCCCCAGCTGGGAACACATTAGCTGAAACATTCGGGAACTGTCAGCTCCAGGCACACCACCAGCACATAAATTTTCAAACTCGATTGTTAAACTTTGGCACAAACATCAAAAAAAGTGAACCCGGGAGGAGATATCTGGAAGTTTCAATCAAGCTGAAGCAGAGGCCAACACTACCAACTCCAGTACACCCTGGCTCTGCAACAGCCTATTAAATCCACATTTCTTGGAACACTCAGACACAGGCACCAAACAGCCCTAATCCCCCTCCGCTCATCATTAACCAGCCATCCTCACTTGCTTTTTCTTCTCTAAGGTGCAGATGAATATTTCAGAGGGCCAGGGTAGGGTTTGCACTGTTTTCAGCTCATTACACCCAGCCTCTCAAAAGCGTGGTCCTGGTGTGGCCAGGGCAAGGCAGGGGGAGGACCTCTGGGGTTTGGGCTGTTTTTGGTGGAGCTTGCAGCACCACACTCAATCTGCTTCTCCAGGATTGTTGCTGCCAGGGGCAGCCTGGGCAGGAGCTACAGGCAGTGTTCCAGCTGCTGCCCTTCCCAGGGAACCTGAGTGCTCAGTTACAAAAATGGCAATGAATGCAACTATAACATCTTGTTTGATTTCCTGATCTATGATAGCAGAACCTGCATTTCAACCTAACTGAAAGGTTTAGTATAAAAGCCAGAACCGGCCCCCAGGGTACAACGGCTACACCAGGTCCCTGTGGGACAGAGAGGTCTCCCTGTGTCAGGAATGGGCCATGGGCAAGTCTGAAACCTCACCTGGTGTCTGTCACTGGCATCAGTTACACTGTGATTTTGTTTCCCCTTTATGAAATAAGCATTATTCTGTGCTTAGTAAAACACTGCTATAAATGACCTTTTATTACCACCAGTAAGAGGAAGGCAGCGGCACTGCAGCTGTTTTGATGCAGTAGCCACTGGAGCTGTTGACTGTTGACAAATTAGCAACAAATTACCATGGATTAGGGAGCTACAAACTCATCGCTTTCTGCAGTCACATGGAACAGTATCCAGATTGCATTGGCAGCATCCAGTTTTTCATTCAGCTAACAAGCTGCGCAGAGATGAAGACAGCAAATTAACTCGAAAAGCAGATCCCTAATTTGCATTCTCAGAAGGCAGAAAAAGTTACCCTACAGTTACCCCTGCATTATCATTTGCAGCATATAGGACATCCAGCTCCTTGTGCCAGGACTCAATAGGTACTTGAATAGTAAATCAGAACCTGCATAATTAGTAACTTGCTTCCTCATTTTAACCCCCAAACAGTGAAGTCCAGGCGTAAGCCCACAACTCTGATCTCTTGCAACACAATGTTTCATTTCTCAATGGTCTCAAAACTATTGAAAAAAAGTTTCATGTTCTAAACCAAACTACTGCTCATGTTTGACGATCCCTCTCTGAGGAACTCCTTTGCCAACAGCCAAATCTCCTCCAGAAACTTTTTTCTGAGGGTAATCTTTGCTTCAGAACCCAGTATAACTGAAAGCCAGTGCAGTCCCTCCCCATGGGATGCTCCTGCAGGTCTCCAGCACTGCTCATCCTTGCTCCCCGTGGTTGCACAGAGATAGCAATCAAGCAAAATCTCACTCGATCCAGCACAGTTGCTCTAAATTTTATGCTCCTGCTTAATCAGCTTCTGCATTTCTCATTTATATTCTCAGGAAAAAAAAAAAAAGCCCTATGTTTAATGTCTCCGGCTATTTGTCCAGGACAGGATGGGCGTGTCAGCCCTGTCAGAGATATTTAATGTGTCTAAAGCAAACAATACAGATCTTTTCCATACTCTTTCATCTGTTTGCTTCAGCAAGCCAGCTGAGTAGCACAGAAGCAGAGCTGCCCTGTGGGGAAAGCGCATCTGCTCTGACAAGATGCAAAGAAAAAAACCCCTAACTATGTTTTTCTGCTCCAGCAAATTAAACAAGCACATCTTTAATCACATACTTTGCAACTCTCTTTTAACAAAGCTGCAATATTAATATATTTTCAGTTTATTTTTTGTAGTTGTTCATTTCAAAAGTAGGTTAAAAAAACTTAATGAAACAACAGAATTCTTATCAAGCTTTTTGGTTTTAAAAGAAGGGAAAGATATTTTGCTGTGTTTTGCACAATGCCCTATGTTATAGAGAATGAAGTACAAATGACTATATATAAATTTAAACAAATGATGAATAAAATAAGAACAAGAGCCACCACAGCATCGACCTGCACAATGAAAACCTACCCCAAGATGCACGCCAAATGGATGCTGGTTTTACAAGTAGGTCACAGCACAGCACTACAAAAGGCTGAGGCAGAGCATCCCCAAAGGACCCATTCCATGTGCTCCACTCAGCGACTAAAAAAAAAAAGCAACTAAAGCCCATTAGTATTGGCACAAAAGGCAGAGGCAAAGTTGTGTACCAAGTCAACTCTTGTTCTGAAGCACCCCCTGACCCACCCCCATCTCGGCATCTCCCCATCAGTTCCTTTCAGCTCCCATCCCCAGCATCCCAGCCACTGACTCTGGGGCTCTGTGATTCAGCACGGCTTGCTTTAGTTTGGCTAAATCTAAGATGAGGGGAAAGAAAGTATTTGAAGGACAAAGCCATTGGAAAAATGGGGTCACCTGGCTTCTCTTCTTAAAGAAAGCTTTCAAAGTAACATCTGAAAATCCCAGACCCACAGTATTTCAAGTTTCATTTCAGTTTAATCCTAACATTTTTTCCTGAACACTGACAATAACCTCTCAATTTTTACTTTACCTTTCCACAGCAAACCTAAGTTTTCACTGAGTTCCTAAGTGTGAAAAGAAGAAAAAAACCCCACTGGTGCAGTTTTTCATTGAAAATTGAGAAACATAAATGCATAAACCCATGGACCAGCGCACAGGGGTTGTTTCCTGATACACTGCTGGGGAAGGGTCCCCCTCTCTCACCCAGGCCTGCTGCAGCTCATTAAAACACTTCTCCAGGAGACTGGGTTTCAAGAAGCTTTTGTGAATTTTTAATGCTGTGTGCCACTTAGCTTTTGCTGAATCCACATTTTCTCCACGCCATCTCAGCAGGATCCGCTGCAGCTATGTGACCTGCAGCAGCATGCAGCCTTTCCCAGCATGACCAATAACCTGGGATCAGCTGGATCCCAAGGGGACAGCATATGGGCAGTGTGGGGATGTGCAGCCAGACCCTGCCACAGAGCCTCTGCAATGCAAAGCTTCCCAAGCCACCATCCAGGTTTAACCTGGATTCAAGTAATGCACCCACAGGAACACACAGCAATGCTGTGGTTTTGGACATAAAATCCTAGAATGGTTTGGGTTGGAAGGGACCTTAAAGCTCATCCAGTTCCAACCCCCACCATGGGCAGGGACACCTTCCACTAGACCAGATTGCTCAAAGCCCCATCCAACCTGGCCTTGACACAATATTTCCCATTTCCTGCTATTTACATCCTAATTAAAGAGAAGCCAATTCTAAACCTCACATGTGTCTCTCATGGAGCACACTGACATGCTTTGCAGAAAGAAAGGCACTTGCTTGGTGGTTTCCTACCTGCCAAAGTCCTGTGGGATGTTTGTGTGACAGAACAACTTGTCTCCTACCACAAGATGAGCCTCTGAATCTGTGCCGAGCTCTGCAATAGCTTTGAGAAACATTTAATTCTCATTCTTGTTTTATAAAAGGATCCAAATGCTCACTATGTTGATAATTCAAAAGTTTAGCAGTCCCAATATCCAAGTATCAGAGCTAAGAAATACAGACTGCAGGCTTAAAACTCAAATACCAAAATTGCAGAAGACAGGAGGTAAAAGGGGGAAAAAAACCTGCTCGTGCTACACTGCAATGGCCCAGTCCTGGTCTGTAGTGATTTATGAATATAAGAAAACTGGGGGGTTTTTATGTTGCTTTGGTTATTCAGTTGCTTGCTATATGAATACATTTGCTCAGTTAAGTGCAGGGCTCTCTGAAAAGCACACAGGAAGGAAGCAAGTGGCTCCAGTGATCCACAGTTTACAGTTCTTGATATTTAAACAAAATGCAGCTCTGTTTGCCCAGCTAACCTTTCCTCTGGCTGTAGCCAGCCTCCAGCTTGGTTTTGTACTGAAGAGCCTGAGCCTTCAACTCCAGGAGGCTGTGGCTGAGATGGAGCAGGGCATGCCAAGATGCCACCGTGGGACACATTGCCCCACAGCACCCAGCTGTTAGCAAAGCAGGGTGTATCTCTGCTGTTAACTGCTGCCTTGGTCTGCAGGGAGGTCCCCCCTGCCAACAGACACCTTCTGCTTCTATCTCCTCTACCCAAAGCCACCCTCAAACCCCCATGAGGTCTCTCTTCACCCACTTCCCCGTCACTAGCTCTTCTAGAGGGAGGAGAAATGGGAAAAATATCAGGTATCCTCCCTCATTTGAGTATTGCAAATCTGTCTTTCAGGAAGCATCTACAGAAATTGTCTCCCTAGGCAATTAGGCAACATCACACCCTGACATAAAGGACACAGCAAGCCAGTAAGCAGTCTCTGATTGAATTTGCTCCCTGGCTGCTGACCTTTAAAATGTCAGGGTCCTCATTTAGAAAGCAACAACTGGTTTTGAGAAATTTCTAGTGCCTGTGTTCCGCTCGAGCCACATTTGCAGAGGATGCTTTGAAAGAACATCTCAGTTTTCCTTTCCCCTCATCACCCCAGGATCTCAGCATTCATCACCTCATTTGCTCACAGTGCTCTTGTTATACCAAGATTTAATATTCCTTACTATCTACAGTCCCACTTTTATAACTTCTGTTCAATTAACTCTTCTTCCACTTAAATGCTACAAAACCATTTTCCCCTCTAGCTTCCAACTTAGAAATTCCTTTTGCAAGATCTAAACTCTGCCGGTTTTCAACAACTAGGTTACAGGATGCAGGGGAGAGAAAACAAGTCTGGTTCCTTTCTTTGAAAAATAGACATATTTCATCTTGTTTTTACAGTCTTGTGCAAGTACTTGCAATTATAGTACACACTTTTTTCCCTACTGTTCAAACACATAACAAGCATATTAATTGATACCACTATCGCTCCAGCTACAAAAGTATAACAAGACAATTCTGCATGTGGCTATGTTTGCATATTACCAAGGCATGACCTCCATAAAGCCCAGGGACAGACTTGCATCCTCCATCCCCTACTCCTGGTCCAGTTCAGAACCCAGCCAGACAAGCTGTGCCTTCCCATCATTCACTTTTCCCAGGCAGAAGCATTTCAAATCCATACATGGTCCCTTCCTGCCCCTCCATCCTTCCTTCCCCTCTTATCCCACCCCATGGGGAAGCCACAAGAGTTGGTGAGTGTTGCACATTTGCTATCTGCAGCTGATGCTGGCACCAAGGAAGGCGGCAGCAGCGTGCTGCCACAACAGGGCTGCGGCTGCTCCCAACTACCAGAAGTGTGGATTGCCCCATTTATCTCCTGCAGAGCCAAAAGTAATCCCTCCATGCTCTACTGGGAATAACAAACCACTAAGTGGCTTCAGATATTAATTCCTAACAGGTGTGTCTGTTACACATTAAGAAAGCAAGAAGTGTATTATACTGCGAGGAGCCTATTAATGTGAATATACTGAATTTACTGATCCATGAGCATCCATTTTCACTCTTTAACACATCCTCCCAGGAAAAAAAATTAGATTTAGATTTAAATCTCCCAGATTATCCTTGCTGGGAGTTACAGAGCTGGATGTATCCCTGTTTTAGCTTCAGACATTTATTTCCCCACTGCAAGTCAATAAGATCCTTATTCCCCTCTCTCCAATGTATATTCTCTGGTAACCCATGGATTTTAAGAGTGACAAAGATAATAGGAAGGAAAAGATATACATGATTTATAGCTGTTCCTGGCCGATTGCCGCAACACAGGCTGTCAGAACATATTTTCTCACAATTGTCTGGCAAAAATTGCTAGCAAATTATAAGGATTACTTGCAGCAGTGTATTTGTTCTGGATTCAATTTTTGCCCAATTTTAACAGCTATAATAAACCATCTTCAATAAATACAGCTGATCTGCAGAAGATACCTAATTAAAAGCCATGGCAGAGCCCAGTGCTGCCCCTTGTTCCCATGCCACCGAGAGCAGAGAATGGCATGCAAGCAATGGGGAAGGAGGCAAAAGCAATGATTTTCCTCCATGCGGGGACTGCTCTGCTGCCCCTGGGGGGAATTCCCAGGGATCTAAACTGAAAAGCAAACATAGGAAAGTCCTGCTACCAAGAGAAAGTAGCAATGAAAGCTGTGAGATTTAGGTAGGATGGCAAGAGAAAGAACGCAAGATGGGGATAACACAAGATGCCTGTGGTGGTGGCAAAGGAATTCCTATGTGCTGGTCACCACCACCCAGGTGTGTATTGAGATTGCTGCACTGCACATTGCCACTCATTTGTAATACATTGGGAGTACACAAGCCTGTTGACGTGGGAGTCACGGACAATGCTTAGACGACCAATGTGATCAAGCGATTGCCAAAGTTTATTGCCGATACATCTGACTATATAGTTACATTGTTCTGTTAGCTAAGTGTCATACACCCGGATACAACGATATCATTGGTCCTCCCAAAA
This sequence comes from Strigops habroptila, assembly GCF_004027225.2. Classification (NCBI taxonomy): domain Eukaryota; kingdom Metazoa; phylum Chordata; class Aves; order Psittaciformes; family Psittacidae; genus Strigops; species Strigops habroptila. Next base: position 25,129,246 of record NC_044301.2, read on the forward strand.
AGTCTAACATGCTTACTTTGCTAAATATCGTGGTTTACTTGCTAAATATTGCATATCTGTCGCCATCCTTAAAACCTTCTGCTTTTTGTAATTTCACGTCCTGTTCTTTCTTTCAGTGGAAAGTTTCAACACAACCATTACTTCTTTACACATAGTTTTAGTTCCTTATACATAGCTCTAGCTGCTCTTGCTAAGTCTTTGCGGTTTCTGCTCACACTTCCTTATGCATAGCCTTAGCTGCTCTTGCTAAGTAACCCTATAGTTGCCAAAAGGCCTAAGCTCTGCTTCAGGCAATAGTTCTGCCCATTGATCTGTGGCCTCTGCTCACCTCCGTTACCGGCCTATCCACAAATCCCCCTTTTTGTTTTTGAGCAGAGGCACTTACGCCTCGTCCTCATATACATGTCCATTTTCCATCATGAATGTATTGATGATGCCATCCGATGTAGGCGACTGTTGTACTAACCAGATTTTGGATATTGTTTTTGCCATCAACTTCTTCCCACAAGCAAAGATTCCACAAATAATACAAAAAAGAACTACAAGGGTTAATAATAATTGCAGTAAGCTATATATCAGCGGTTTTAACCACCCACTAATTCCCAGGTTCTTCAGCCAATCGTCCAGTCCGGTCTCAATCCGAATCTTGTCAACATTCTCTCGTAGCTCTTGGATCTTTGCATGTATCGATTTCGAATGATCAGATAAATTAAAACAACACATTCCATCAAAATCATTCCAACCATGTCCATTTGCTAACAAAAGAAAATCTATAGCCGCGCGATTTTGTAAAATAGCTTTATGATTACTATCAACATCTTTCATTAGGTCGGTTAAGATTTCTGAGGTGAGGTTAGCTTGTTTTGCAGCCCAACACGTCAATTTTTGCAGATTTGCGTTAGCAATTACAGATGCACAGCCAGGACAAAATATGCTAGCAAGCAGATTTTCAGCCTTTCCTATAAGAGATACTGAATCATCACATGTTGATGACAAGGTGTGTAATTCTCGTTTAGTTCGAGTTCTATTTTGCTTTTTGAAAAGTTCCACAGGGGGTGCTAATAGACTAAGTCTTCCTAAATAGCACGGTCCCCCAAGTGGAGCTCTTGGGATGCCCTGCCAGGCACGATCACCACAAATCAAAAAGACTCCCTTAGGCAAAGCTAATGACATGTTTGTAAATAGTTCATATGGTCCAGACTCTTCGAGCCCCACAGCTCCCCCGCACCATACTCGGGTCTTGGAGGTGTCTCGTATCCCATATATACCCGACCCAGATACATCGGTCCATGCCTCAAGTGTCTGGCATTGCACCCCGCTTTTAGAGCTTACACACCTCATTCTAACCGGGGTATCAATTATATTAGCGCTAAAGCCAAAGCATAAGCCATCTTTAGTTCCATTTATGGATCCTGCTAGCTGCAATTCCTGTGGATCCCATGGTAATGTTTTATTTAAATGCTGAATTAATAACACAGACATCCAGGCTTGTGTCCAGTTGGCAATATTGCCTTTGACACAGCCTCCACACCACACCTGCTTGTTAGCCTCGGGCTGCTGGCAGGCCGTGTGATTTCCATGACACCAGTCATCAGAAGTACTAAACTTCTCTCCCTCCTTTCGTAATATGGTTGGATTAGCTAATGAGTTATTGTTTAGATATCCCAAAAATCTTTTCGGCTCTAGAGAAGGGATACCAATCAAGCAGGTACGAAAAGGATCAGTCATGGATGTCATCGACAAACAAAAGGCACTGGTATTGGTTCTATTCGCCCATGTTACCCACATATTTTGTTGCTGCTTTGTTGTATCGATGAGTGCTTCATCCATTGTCAGCACGACTGAGATGATCATTAGTGAGATCCCGACGCGGATCGATATGGTTTCACCCAACGGCTCGGAACCCATATCGGTCCAGCATCTGTAGAAACACAAACATATCCTCTCCCAGTCATTATGACTTCAACTGGTCCCTTCCACAGTCCCGAACTTAGTTCTTTGTACATGACCCGGGCACCTGTCATCTTAATACAGCCTGACGACAAGGCGTTACCATGGATAACAATGGGTGGTTCTGTACGATGCCCTGTAAGCCGCAAAAAATTCATTACATAATTTGCTTTTGCTACACGGTCACCAGGAGGGACAGGGGCTCCCCCTTTTTTTTTTTGCAAGAGTGATTTGAGAACTGCATGAGTGCGTTCAATGATAGCTTGGCCTGTGGGGGAATGAGGGAGCCCTGTAGAGCGGCAGATTCCCCATAAAGCACAAAAATGAGCAAATGTACGGGAAGTATACGCAGGGCCGTTGTCTGTTTTTATGGCTAAAGGCACTCCCAGGGCTGCAAAAGCAACGTGTAAATGGCGAATTACATGTTTTGCAGATTCTTCGGTCTGTACAGTTGCCCAGACTGCTAGGGAAAAAGTATCAATAGAAACATGAATATATTTTAAACGACCAAACTCCAGGACGTGGGTGACATCCATTTGCCACAATTGTAAAGCCAAAAGGCCACGAGGGTTGACTCCCAGTCCCAAACCTAGGCCTGACTTCTGGCAGGCAGGGCAGGATTGCACAATACCCTGTGCATCAGATAGAGATAAGTGAAATTGGCGAGCTAATACTTTGGCAGATTGATGAAAAAAGTAATGGGATTTGCACACTTGCTCAAACAAATTTGGGGCAGGTCCGGTCCATGTGGGTGCTGCGACTAATTGATCTGCTTGATCATTTCCTCGGGCTAAGCCCTCGGAAAACTGATGGCTTCTGATATGAGTAATAAAGTATGGTATAGTTCGTTGATTGACAGCGTGGAGTAATTGTAATAACACAGATAACAAAAGAGAATTTTTAACGGTACGAATAAGAGATCGTTCTATGTGTTGGACTATTCCCACAACATAGAGGGAATCAGAAACGATATTGATTGGTTGAGTGGACCAGTGTAGAAGGGCCCAAACCACCGCTTTCAATTCTAAAGTTTGCAGCGAATCAGCTGTTTCTCCATTGATTAAATGGCATTGCCATTGACTGTCAACATACCACGTAGCAACTGCACGACGAGATTTTCGCCCAGCATCTGTAAAGACAGTTAATCCCTTTACGGGTGTTTCAGATCTGACTGGAGATTGTTCAAAAGTTTGGGATGTTAACAAAGGTAACAACCGAGATCAGGGGAAAGAACTGTTGAGGTTTCCTGGATAATCTGCAAGGGCTACCTGCAGAGGTAGCGAATTCCCTAGTAAATAAGCTAAATAGTCCTGAGCTATTGGTATTGTGATAGAGGCTGGCTCCCTACCAGCAATATCAATAACCCGACTTCGACCTTTCATAATCAGTTGAGCAAATAGCTCCGGTCGTGTTAAGATAGTCTTTTTTGGCTGATATGAAAGAAAAATCCATTCTAGAATTCGTAACTGACCTTCTGGTAATTGGCCGATAATCCCAAATGGATGAATATTTTGTGGGCCCGAATTGAGAATAAAAAACAAAATCGGAAGATTGTGGACTCTTCGAGAGGCCACCGCTGAACCGGTTTTGTTTACAATTTTCTGTAAGGCTTCTTTTTGAAAGTCGGACAACCGCCGAACAGTGTCGGCATCTGTTGTCTGTCCTAACAGTGGCATTAAGGGTGCCAAGTCATCATTAGTAATTCCACAAATAGGTCGGATCCACTGAATATCCCCCATTAATTTTTGAACATCCGTCAGTGTTTCTACCTTGCTGGTTAGACTGATTTTTTGAGGTCTAATTGAACTGCTGGTTATTTGCCACCCTAGGTTATTCCAGGGGGCTTGTCTCTGAACCTTTTCAGGAGCAATGACTAATCCTCTTTTTTGTAACACCATGGTGATATTTGTCAAAATATTATTCGGTAACGTTTCTGCTGCAAATAAGATGTCGTCCATATAATGATAAATTAATAAATTATGGTATTGTTTGCGCAGAGGGGTTAGTGCCCACGCCACATACGTCTGACAAATAGTAGGAGAGTTTTTCATGCCTTGTGGCAAAACTATCCAATGATATCGCTTAGCTGGGGCTTGTTTGTTGACGCAAGGTACCGTAAAAGCAAATTTCTCACAATCCTCTGGATGAAGTTTGATAGTGAAAAAACAATCTTTTAAATCTATGATCAATAGTTCCCAATTCTCCGGGATCATAGTCGGTGCAGGCAAACCTGGCTGCAGAGCACCCATATCCTGCATAACTGCATTGATTGCTCTTAAATCCTGTAATAATCTCCATTTTCCTGACTTTTTGGGGATAGTAAACACGGGGGTGTTCCAGGGACTGGTGGACGGAACGATATGTCCTGCCCGCAGTTGTTCGTCCACCAGTTCCTGTACTTTCTGCAGCCGCTCGTCTCTAAGCGGCCACTGATCTATCCAGACTGGCTTTTCTGTCAGCCAGGTTAACTTTAGGATAGGGGGCTGCTCTTCAGTGACCGCACCTAAAAAGGTGATGTAATCAATTTGGTATTTAACTGGCTCAATATATCTCGTCCTATTAATGCCACAGGGAGATTTAAAACATAAGGCTTTATAGTTGCTGTGCCCCCATCGGAGAGGGTGCAATGAATTAGATCCTGGCTGATTAAGGTTTGTTGACAACCACCGACCCCCATAATAGAGGTTGGTGCCTGAATTAATGGCCAATCTGGGGGCCAAGCGTGTGTCGGAATAACCGTAACATCCGCCCCGGTGTCTAAAATAGCAGTTAATTTGATTGCTTATCCGTTACAACGGCTTAGATGGATCGACTCTGTAGGCTTTCCTTTTGAAATTTCTTTCGCCAAAAGGACTGCAGGCTGTCCTGTGGAACCGAAACTTCCTGACCCCCGCTCCTGCCTGCCCTGGCACGGCACTTGTGCCTCAAATGGTATTAATTGTGCAATTTTTTCCCCTTTTGGGATAGACACTGGTGGGTGCAATGTGTAAACCATGATTTTTATATTTCCACAAAAATCAGCGTCAATCAGGCCTGGTACCACAAAAACTCCACGATGCGACACCGACGAGCGACCTATTAACAATGCACTGAGTCCGTGTCCCAACGGACCCCATAGTGCAGAGTCAACCAGCCGCACCTGGGTGTCTAGCAACGTAATATCTACTGCGGTTGCCACATCCACTCCGGCACTGCCGGTTGTGGCTGAGGAGATGCCATCCAAGCACCCTGCATTTTTGTCTGAGCGCGAGGGTAAGCGCTTGATTTCCTGTTTCCCGACCCCCTACAATCTACGGTATTGTATGTGGGTTTTTTACACCGTTCGCACCATTTTTGCCCATTTTGGTTAACCACCCGATAGTTAGAGGCCGGTCCATTTTGGCCAATCATCCGATAATTAGAGGCCGGTCTTATCCGGCATTGTGCTCGAAGATGACCCGATCTTCCACAATTATAGCATTTCTTATCCCCAGCATTTCCCCCTTTCTTCTGTGTAAAAGGTTTAATGGCAGCAGCGAATGCCTCAGCCATATATGCCGCTTTTTGCTTATGTCCCATACGTTCCACTGCCTCAAGCAGCTGAGCGGCAGCTGTTCCCCTTGGCAGTGTATTTAGAATTTGTTTTGTTTGATCATTGGCCCCATCAAAAGCCACAATATCTAATAACTTCCCCTTCATGTCATCACTCAAATCGGGATGTTTTTTTAATGCGTCAAACAGTCTATCAATAAATTGTTGGTAAGATTCTGTTGGACCCTGCTTAACTGATAAGAAACCCGGAGCCGTTTTGTCATCAGGCAGGGCATACCAAGCTTTCAACGCTTGCTCCTGGGACAAGGCTAAAACCGCTGTTGGCAAATTGGCTTGTGCCTGCGGATCATCATATTGAGCTTTTCCTAACAAAGCATCGGCTGTTAATCCAAACAACGGATCTCCCGGCTGGCGAGGCTGACTAGCAGCCCTTTGGCAGGCTAGATCCCATTTATTAAAAAACCACAGCTGTAAATGCGGAACAAGCAGCGTCTGGGTAAGCAACCGAATATCATACGGTGTTAAGATATAAGCTGAAAATATGTGAGCAATTATGGCCTGAGTATAAGATGACTTCAGGCCATAGGTGCTTACAGCTTGTCGAGCCTCCTTAACTATTTTTAAGTCTAGTGCCTCCCATTCTTTTGCCCCCTGTGCCATAGTAAACACTGGAAAAGCGGAGGGCCCCATATCAGTAAATTCCCCATCAATTATTGCATCCCGAATGAACCCGCGCCAATGATGTGCCGGATTATTACTCCCGGCAGATCCCGCGGACCCTTCCCCAGCAAGCCCCCCTTTCAAAAAGGATCTAGAATAGGGTAGAATCGATGTCTCCGCTGCTTTGTCGCCGGCTTCCAGGGCTGTCAGCCTTGGTAGGATGGACTGATGTCTGTCCCCCGAGCCTGCGACCAGCTGCTGGCGAATCGAGCAAACCGATTGATCAGATTCAGAGTCAGAATCAGAGTCAGAATCAGGGGGTGGAGGAAACAAGTCCGGCTCAGCCTCCGGAGAGTCCGGTCCCGGATTCAGCTCGGGCTGCGGGTCCCCTTCCTCTGGGTCTGGGGCATGAACAGCCACTTCTGCCGTCTGTGATGCATTCTGTATATGGTGACGGAGTCTTCCCTTGCCTGTTGTTTGTGTTGAATGTTTCGGAATCGCCCCAGGCACAATAGGAGGAGCAAACGCCATAGCTGTGGCACCTGCTCCTGAATCTGATTGTTCCGAAGAGGGTGCAGTGGCCATAAGTACAGAAGTCACGGCCGTTCGCTCTGATTTAATCTCTTTCAAAGCCTCTAACATCATTCGCCACAAAGTGGAGTGTTTCTGCGCATCTTTTGTCCCTTTGCTGATCTCATCCCATAGCGCTTGTCCTATACACTCCCATTCAGAAATTGCAAATGCCGCTTGCACCGTGGGGATAAAGCCACGATCACGGCACCATTTTAACAGCCTCTGTAAGGCGGCACTATCGTATTGCAACCCTCTCTTAGAGAGAATATGTTGGAGGAGCTTCATTACTGCCTGTTCCTCTTTGGATAGCGAGTGCCCCATCTCCTCCCCGGCCGCTCACCTGATCAGGGTGAGATTCCCATTTTGCAGGTACCTGACTTCCTCCAGCACCGGGGCAGTGCTGATTTTGACCGGCTCTCTGCCCCCTCTTTCCCGCCGGCTTCAGACTCGTCTGTACGAATCGCCGATCTGAGGGTCCCTGTTCGGGCGCCACTTGTTGACGCGGGAGTCACGGACAACGCTTAGACGACCAATGTGATCAAGCGATTGCCAAAGTTTATTGCCGATACATCTGACTATATAGTTACATTGTTCTGTTAGCTAAGCGTCATACACCCGGATACAACGATTTCATTGGTCCTCCCAAAAAGTCTAACATGCTTACTTTGCTAAATATCGTGGTTTACTTGCTAAATATTGCATATCTGTCGCCATCCTTAAAACCTTCTGCTTTTTGTAATTTCACGTCCTGTTCTTTCTTTCAGTGGAAAGTTTCAACACAACTGTTACTTCTTTACACATAGTTTTAGTTCCTTATACATAGCTCTAGCTGCTCTTGCTAAGTCTTTGCGGTTTCTGCTCACACTTCCTTATGCATAGCCTTAGCTGCTCTTGCTAAGTAACCCTATAGTTGCCAAAAGGCCTAAGCTCTGCTTCAGGCAATAGTTCTGCCCATTGATCTGTGGCCTCTGCTCACCTCCGTTACTGGCCTATCCACACAAGCCCTGTCACTGATCCAGTTAAAAACAAGGTAAAACATCCAGGCTAGAACATCTCTCCACTAAAGGCAGCATCATGCATAAATGCTTCCAAGGGAAATTCATTGAACACTGATGAGAAGCTTTGCACAGTCATCTCACAGCAGTTTGGAAAACACTTGTGGCAGTGACACCCTCCCATCAAGGCAATAAGACAAAACCAAGCCTTTTTTCTTAATCCAAGTTATGGCAAAGGGGCTCGGATCTTGCAAAGACAATTCCAGGGCAGGAAGATGCAAAGTGCACTGTTGGCTCTGGTGCCTGGCATGGTCCCCACTGCCCTGCATGCTGCCTGCATCCCCCTATTAGAGGACACAAAGGGGCAGCTGGGATGGCAACACAGAGCAGGGAACAGCAGCTGAAATCCTTCAGATTAATAGCTAGCAGTGAAACTAGGTATCACAAAGATTTAATCAAGAGGCTCAAACCAGACCTACACCTTTGATGCACAAGAAAGCAGCAACCTCTTTGGCTGTCCTACATGAGAGCAGAGCACATTGCCTGCTGAAGAAGAGAGCTACACAAGGTGGACAGAGCCCCACACTTTGTAGGGATGGACTCCCAACACTCAAAATGTAAAGGTCCACCCTAGGAGCTTGCTCCTGCACCCAAGCCATGTCCCATGGTCACCACTACACATCAGCTGAGTACCCAGAGCCTGCAGTCAGCTGCACCAATTTAATCTGCCAGACTCCTGCAGCCAGCCAAGCTACAAAAGTCCTTTCCAAGCACTTTAAAATTCCATCTCTGGGGAAAAAAAAAAACCCAAAACCAAAAAAAACCAACACCACACCAAACCCCCCAAAAAACAACAAAAAACCCCCACACCACCACACAAAAAACAAAACCCAAAACAACCCACAAAAAACACACACACCAACATGAAGAATTTAGCAGGAGGAATTTTGATTTGCTGGATCTTACTTTGAAAAGCTTCCTGGATACAGCAACATGAGATATTAATGAGACAGATCAAAAAGCACCCTAGGTGTTAAACTGTGGGATCCTTTCTAGAAAAAAATGGGCATGCTTATATGGAAATGGAGTAGACCCTGTGCAAGAGTCGTGTACTTGACAGAAGTCATGTAGGCCTGACCCTGAAATGCATCTAAAGACACTTGAGGATGTGGAATGAGGAAGATAAGCAACAAAGCAAGAACAAAAACAGGATGGACAATTGCGATAACCAGGAAGTGGGCAGTAACACAGTATAGCTAGCCAACCAATCATGCCAGGTTGGATGGGGCTTGGAGCAACCTGGTCTAGTGGAAGGTGTCCCTGCCTGTGGCAGGGGGTTGGAACTAGATGATCTTTAAGGTCCCTTCCAACTCAAGCCATTCTATGATTCTATGATTCTATGTATTAGCTTAGAGCGCGTGAATGGCGCGTGGAAAGCAAATGTAACCAATCAGCTATGCTTAAGGTGTGTGATAATAGGGCTTAAGGATATATATTGGAGCAGATGATTCAAATAAAGGTCTTCAACTATAACTCTTATAGAGTTGCTTGGAGTCCGATATTGTCTGTCTCGTCAAGTGGTGACCCCGATGTGATCCGTGACGAGAGCAATCAACTGCGGAGGCGAGACGGGACCGGCTGGGAGCTGCATGGCTGGACCGTGGCAGGGGGTCGGACGACGACCTAGACAGAGAAGGAATCATTGCAACGGAATTCTCGCCTGAAAGGTGAGCAGCCGGGGTAGCATGGGTCAGAATTTGAGTCAAGAAGAGGGAGCAATTGTTAGGATCCTGCTACATATACTCTCTAAGAGAGGGATAAAATATGAGGAAACCACCTTAAGAAGACTATTGCGGTGGTGTCGGAATCAGGGTTTTGCTCCCGACCCTGCACTGGCATTTAAGCCGGAGACTTGGACTGACGTGGGCAAGAAGATTTGGGATGCAACAGGTAAGGGTGACAAAGTCGCTGCCGAGATCGCCACAGCCTGGCGATTAGTCACACAAACTCTAACAGCTATGAAAGCCGAGCGGAAAGCGGCCGAAAGTATGAACGATGCTCTAGCTCCACCACCAATTCAGAGGCCAGGCGACTCTAACCCGTTTATTACCATCCCAACCACATTTGCCCCAATTGTCGAGTCCACTAATGAGTGACGGGAAGAGGAGAATAGTAAAAATGAGACTGATATAATCCCAATTGCACTGCCGGGAACCCCATACAGAATCACAAGATGAAGAAATCGGAGAAGGGGAATTGGTGAAACAACCTGACAGACTGCTCTTAGAAACGCTGCGACAGATGGTTTTAAAGGATTGCCCAACTGTATGCCAGAATTGCAGTACTCGTTGCCCATGTGGACCCGCACAACAGCAAGAGGCGCCACGACTGTCCGCTCCCCGGAAGAAGGCAACCAGGGAAGGAGGCGATAAGAAGCTGTCAGCTGCAAAGAACGACCGACCCTATTCATATCCACCTTTACCGGATGACGATGACTGGGGAAGTTCTGGGAGCGATTCAGAGAGTCCAGGGGGTGGTAGGGAATCGAGGAATAAAGGGGGGTGGAACCCGTGGAAAAGATGGGAGGAGGTATATGCGGCCGCGTGGCGCGAGGGGGAGATTCTTGATCCCGGACCGATAATGTCCGCATATCCAGTAACATTGGTTGCGAATGGACCAAATCAATGGACGTCCTTTCATTGGGATTTGATAAAGGAGATCAGAAAGTCGGTCCAAACCTATGGTTTGCAAGCGCCATTTACCCAAGCTCTGCTTGATAATGTTTTTACGGGAAACATCTTAACCCCAGGAGATTGCAGACAGTTAGTTGAGATGATTCTAACACCCACACAGAAATTGCTGTGGCAAGATAGATGGCATAGACGTTGTGAAGTGGAAGGTTTAAAGAATCTGGAAAGACAGGATGGAGATCCGTTAAGGATGATCACTTACGAACAGCTTACAGGACAGGGGCCATTTATTAGTGTTCAATTGCAAGCTCGTTTACCAGTAGAAGCCCTGCAGCTGACGGCCAAGCTAGCACTTGCAGCGCTAAAAACCATTCCTCAGGAGGGGAAGGTACAGCCCTCCTATACACAAATCAGGCAGGGGAAAGAGGAACCTTATATGGCCTTTATAGATCGCTTGCAGAAGGCGTTAGATAAGGTACTAACGCGGACGTGAAATCAGCATTGTTAATGAACTTAGCAGTAGAAAACGCGAATGGGCCGTGTAAGCGGATATTATTAACGTTGCCTCGTGATGTATCTCTAGTGCAAATGGTAGAAGCGTGCAATCGTGTTGGTACTGCCAAGCACAATGCAGAACTTCAAGCACAGGCCTTTGAGGCGGCAATCAGGCCGCTGGTCAGAGGTAGTGCAGACAAGAGATGTTTCTTGTGTGGGAAAGCTGGTCATTTTAAAGCACAGTGTAAGAGTAAACGGGGAGCCGGCAAGCCCCTAAAAGAGACCCCAAAGGGGAACCAAGCAGCCATGGAATGTTATAAATGCGGTAAGCCAGGCCATCGGGCAAATGAATGCCGATCCAAATTTAGCAAAGATGGGACGCTGCTGGGAAACTATCAGCAGAGCGCGCCGACGTCCCGTGCCAAGATACAAATGGGACGGGAGAATCAGGCTGCTTGGCTCACCTCTGCGCCAGCACCACAGGAAGTGCCGTAGTGGATGTGGAAACAGCAATAGAAACAACGTTGTGGGATACGACGGTCCAATGTATTAAATCAACTACACATGGACCGTTAGGCTATGGGTTAAGCACATTATTATTAGGTAGATCATTGACAACAAAAAGGGGAATCTTTGTCCTACCAGGAGTAATTGATAGTGACTTTAAAGGTCAAATTCAAATTATGGTATGGACACCTTCCCCTCCAGTCAACATACCAGCAAATAGTAAAATCGCACAGTTAGTGCCATTTAAAGCACAAGTCAAACTTGCCAAAAATGAGATGAGGGGAGAAAAAGGATTCGGATCTACAGGGCAACCTGAAATCTATTTGGCTATGGACATAGGATGGCAAAAGCCTATAATAAAGATTAAAATTTGGAATCCTAAGGAACCCGATCGTACATATATTAAGGATATGCTTCTTGACACAGGTGCCGATGTAACGATCTTTTCAGAATCCTCTTGGCCTCAACAATGGCCTCTCTATTGTCCAGCGCAGGGAGTCATGGGAGTCGGAGGACTATCCAGAGTCCGACAAAGCACAGAGATAATATCTTGTGCCGATAAGGATGGTAATTGTTGTACAGTAAGGCCATATGTAGCACCGATTCCACTCAATTTACTAGGAAGAGATGTCTTAAGCCAGCTAAATGTAAAAATCTTCACCGAAAGAATTAATGAGGATTTTTAATAACGGCCATTGATGAGCGACCAATACTCAAACTGCACTGGAAAAGAAACGATCCTGTTTGGGTTGATCAATGGCCACTCACTCAGGAAAAGGTCGCAAAACTACAAGAATTAGTGCAGGAACAATTACAACTAGGCCGTATTTGGCCAACTACAAGCCCCTGGAATACCCCAGTTTTTGTGATTCCGGAAAAGAATGGGAAATGGAGATTATTACATGATTTAAGGAAGGTGAATGAAGTCATTAAAAATATGGGGGCGCTGCAGCCAGGTCTGCCCTCCCCCAGCATGATCCCAAAAAACTGGGATATCATCATAAATGATCTCAAGGATTGCTTCTTCACAATCCCTTTAGACCCAGAGGATGCAGAATGATTTGCATTCTCAGTCCCAAGTGTCAACAAAACAGAACCAATGAAAAGGTATCACTGGACTGTCTTGCCGCAAGGCATGAAAAACTTGCCAACAATGTGCCAAATATATGTAGTGTGGGCCTTACAGCCCATTAGACTACGCTGGCCCCAACTTATTATTTACCATTTGTTGCGTGAAAGGGTGAAATAATTTGGCAGAAAATAAACCCCCTTGCTTTCCAGCTGGTCCTCAGATATTAGAGGGGCTGGGTGCGGCTAGGCTTAGATTCTGAGTGATGCCCAATTTACCATTATCAGTCCGGTTGCATTCAATATATTGAATAATCACGATTCCGGATGCACTAATAGTGCACTGCACCTTCAGTCTAATCGTGTTCACGAACCAGCACGGCCACACTGAGGGAGCTGGTCGCGTTCAATGAGAGATTTACGATTAGCTACTTAAACAGTGCAGTTTATTAAAGCAACAGATACAGGTTCTTGTGGATTGCCAGTGATAAATACACTGTCTGCAAAAGCACATGCAAATAATAAGGTATACAACCACGCAACAAAGTTATGAATAATACAGCCTGGCTTTAAAGTATAAAAGTAAAAAGTAACTCTATATAGAGATTCCTAATTTTCCCAGGGAAGCACTGGATACAGTGCAAGTCTTACCCAAAGGCGTCCCTATGGCGGGGAAGAAAGGTCCAGCCCGTCAACCGGTCCCAGGAGTTGAGAGTAGTCAGCTGATGGGGTTTTCCTCGGCTCGTCCACGATGATGTCTTCCCTAAAGCCCCCCACTTTTTGGGTCATTTTTATAGTATTTTTCTCTTTCAAGGTGGAGCTTGAGTGACTCTAGTCATACATACCTTTATTGTTATTGGTGTAAATTTTCCTCGCTTCGCTTTTAAAGGTATATGCCACAAAAAATTCAAAGAGGGGTGGTCTCACTTTGGAGGCGGGTAGCATTGGAGGTGGAGGTGTGTTTTTGTATTAAAATGCATTATAATGAAGCAAAGTTCACACAAAGGACAGCATTTTGTCAAAAGGTGACAGGCCGTTGGCTCAGGGCAGCAAGTATGCAGCTTATCAGTTTTAAGTACCACCTAGTTCCCATCTCTGCTGGTGTTGGGACAGAGTTTGGCCGCAGAATCTCCACTCTGCTCCATCCTCCGTCAAGCAATGTTGCCACGGGAACCGCTGTGGAGTGAATTCCTGGCATACCACGTGCAGCTGCATCTTACCCTGAAAGTCTGTTTTTCCTTTATGTGTGAGCAATGCTACATTTTTAAATATAAGTTTAATTTCTAAATCATATTCAGTAATTATCCCACACCATTATATGGATGACATTTTAATAGCGGGGAAGGATATGGACAAATAAACTATTAAAAGGGATCTTATTAGCTCAATGGAAAAGAAAGGATTGCAAATAGCACCCGAAAAGGTACAGGAGACAGAACCGTGGAAATATTTAGGGTGGGAAATAACAAAAACTCAAATTAATCCACAAAACTTGAAAATTAGAACTGAAATAAGGACCCTCAATGATGTTCAGAAATTAGTGGGAGATTTAAATTGGATTCGTACTATATGTGGAATTTCAAATGAAGACCTTGCCCCATTAATAGAATTGTTGAGGGGCCCAGGTGATATCAACGCCCCAAGGCAATTGACTATGAGAGCTAGGGAGGTGTTACAGGCCATAATGAGAAGAGTTACAACTTCGCATGCCGATAGACGAGTCTATTTGGAACCAATTATATTGGCGATCATTAATCAACAAGAGCAACCATATGGAGTCATTATGCAATGGATAACAGAGGAAAAGGAACCGCTAAAAATTTTAGAATGGATTTTTTTACCCTCTCGACCACGAAAAACAATAAGTACCCCATTGGAAAGTATTGGAAATGTAATAATATAAGGCAGAGCAAGAATAGTGGAAATCAGCGGCCAAGAACCAGGGACAATCTTAATACCATTACAAATGGACTATTTGAATTGGGCAATTCAAAACTCTTTAACCATTCAACTAGCGTTACAAGGCTTTCCAGGTGATATAAAAGTACATTATCCACCACATAAGTTATTTACCTTCCTATATGAATGGGGTTTGGAAGAAAAACCAAAGTGCAGTGAGAAGCCCGTGCTGGGTTGTACGGTGTTCACGGACGGTGGTGGTCGCTCTGGGAAAGGTGCGGTCGTATGGAAAGAAAATGGAACATGGAAACATATAATGATCAAAAAGGAAGGGTCGGTTCAGAAAATTGAATTGCAGGCAGTCATTGAAGCCTTTAAACGGTGGGCAACTAAGCCATTGAATGTGGTTTCTGATTCATTATACGTGGTAGGAGTAGTACGCCGTATGGAAAGAGCAACGTTGAGGCATGTTAATCAGGAAGACTTATACCAACAATTTAAAACTCTCTGGCACCTATTAGAACAGCGTACAGAACCTTATTATATCACACATATACGAAGTCATACTACCTTACCGGGAGAATTAAGCCAAGGCAATCTGATGGCAGACAAACTGGTTGCACCAGTTTGGGCAGGCCCATTGCCAGATCGCAGGGGACAAGCAGTACAGTCCCATCACTTTTTTCATCAGTCAGCAAAAGTTTTATCCAAACAATATCAAATTTCATTGACAGATGTGAAAGGAATTGTTCAATCGTGCCCAGATTGTCGACAACTGGGGCCCGTTATGGTTGGAACAATAAATCCTAGAGGCATTCACACCCTCCATCTTTGGCAAATGGACGTAACCCATGTTTCTGAATTTGGAAGATTGAAATATGTTCATGTCTCTATTGATTGCTTTTCTCATGCGGTCTGGGCAACTGCTCAAACCGGGGAAACATCTAGACATGTTAAATGACACCTCCGATCTGCCTTTATGGTGCTGGGAGTGCCAAAAGAAGTGAAAACAGACAATGGCCCAGGATATGTTAGCAAATCCATGGCAGAGTTTTTTCAAACTTGGGGTATTAAGCATATCACAGGTATCCCACACTCCCCAACAGGACAAGCCATCATAGAACGAACGAATCAAACCCTCAAATGCCAACTTGCTAAACAAAAAGGGGGAGAAGAAGGATTAACACCACATGAAAGAATACAAAAGGCAGTATATGTCTTAAATTTTTTAAGTTTACCCAGGGATGAGGACGTTCCTCCTATAATAAAACACCTAAGAGGTCTTCAATCAGATGTTGGTCAAATAGGCCAAGAAGCAGAAGTGAAGGTACAAATAAAAGATCTATACACAGGACAATGGGAAGGGCCTGTGCGATTACTAATGTGGGGAAGGGGTTACGCTTGTGTCATTACAGATAAAGGAACTCGCTGGGTGCCAGCAAAGTGGGTAAAGCCATGGAAGCAAACAACAGACGCTGTTGATGAATCCCCAACTTAATCGTAAGACTTGTCCTACATGTCAAACGTGTGAACCATGGATTCTTTATGAATGTGTCGAATGTAAACATAAGGCTTGGGTTCGTGCGTCCCTAAGTCGAAGCCATTGTGGGAGATGTGAAGAACAATTGCAACAGCAAGTAAGACAGTTAGCGCGATTACTGTTAGTTACAGGTCACGAGCCATACCCCAACCACCGTTACTATAATGCAGAGTTACAATTACAACGACAGGCGAGGGATCAAAATAAAGAATTAATAACTGTACGGGGCATTGAATGCTCCTGTCCGTTATTGGTTCCATACATAGGGGAAGTTCTGTCCGATAGATGGGAACAGACCAAAATTAAGTGTACAAAAAGATTTGCGTGGAAACGAAAGACAAAATGAAAATCATATCGACTATGATTGTGATAACGATGCTTGTGGCGCCGCTAGTAGCAAGTTTGCATATAGCCTTTGACACACACCAAAATATGTGGCTAACATGGGCTAATCAAACAGGTAATATGGAGTTCTGCTTAGCATTAACGCAAGTAGGGAACCCATTTCACACATCTTATTGGAATCCCATACTTCGTACCTTCGGATTTCAAGGGATTTGTGGGAAACGAGGCATTATTAAATAGCACTGCACTCGATTCAGGGCTTAGCACTATATCCAATTCAGAGCATTCAATGTGTGGGTCCTCTCCCTGTAGCAATTTTAGCATACTCAATCTTTTGTTTATAAAAAATCTGAACCAATCCAGTATCCCTTTTCAGGAATTGCAAATCTTGGGTTCTGACAACTCATCAGGATGTATGACTTTTGCATCATTTTCCGACCCCAATCATCCCGCTACCACTGTGTCATCAAACTCGGACATTTATCAAAATGTCACGGCCTATTGCAATGGCAGCGTTTTTAATGGCCCGTACTATGTACGAACCACAGAAAACTGCCTCCGGGCTACTTTCTCATATGTGGAGATCGTGCATGGCCAGGAATACCAGCCATGGCATTTGGGGGTCTGTGTTATTTGGGAAAATTGACATTATTTAGCCCAACTATGAAAAATTTGTTAAAGGATATAAAAAATAGTTCTACGATAGGTCTTCGTGGTAAATGATCCCTTACTCAGTTAGGACCAAACTGTAACCCTAACCTACATATATGGGACCATACGGCCGGATTCTTAGCTGCCTTTTTATGGCCTCAATTAGCTGCAGGAAAGGCTCTGGCTGACATACACCGTTTGGCTTGTTGGGCTTCCATCCAACTTAACACAACGTCGGCCATTTTATCTAGTCTAGCCGTTGATGTGGATAGTGTTCGACACGCCACATTACAAAATTGGGCTGCTATTGATTTTCTGTTATTGGCCCATGGACATGAGTGTGAAGATTTTGAAGGAATGTGTTGTATGAACTTATCAGATCATTCAGAATCTATACATAAAAGCTTACAAAATTTACGTGACAACATGAAATTAGTACAGGTCCAAAGTTCACCATGGGATGAATGGCTAGGAAAATGGGGCATAACAGGATGGCTCAAAGAGTTGCTTAAGCAAAGTATCATCATTCTGGGTGTGTTATTGATGGTGATCATTATTATACCATGTATAATCCAATGTGCTGTACAAAAAATGCAACAAGTCATAGACAGTCTGGTTAGTGCAAGATAAACAAAAAGGGGGAATTGTGGGATCCTTTCTAGAAGAAAATGGGCATGCTTATATGGAAATGGAGTAGACCCTGTGCAAGAGTCGTGTACTTGACGGAAGTCACGTAGGCCCGACCCTGAAGTGCATCTAAAGACACTTGAGGATGTGGAATGAGGAAGATAAGGACGTGGAATGAGGAAGATAAGCAACGAAGCAAGAACAAAAACAGGATGGACAATTGCGATAACCAGGAAGTGGGCGGTAACACAGTATAGCTAGCCAACCAATCATAGAATCATAGAATAGTAAGGGTTGGAAAGGACATTAAGATCATCTAGTTCCAACCCCCCTGCCATGGGCAGGGACACCTTGCACTAAACCACGTGGTCCAAGGCTCTGTCCAACCTGGCCTTGAAAACCGCCAGGGATGGAGCATCCACAACCTCCCTGGGCAACCCATTCCAGTGCTTCACCACCCTCACTGTAAAGAACTTCTTCCTTATATATAATCTGAACTTCCCCTGTTTAAGTTTGAAGCCATTACCCCTTGTCCTACCACTACAGTCCCTAAGGAAGAGTCCCTCCCCAGCATCCTTGTAGACCCCCTTCAGATACTGGAAGGCTGCTATGAGGTCTCCACACAGCCTTCTCTTCTCCAGGCTGAACAGCCCCAACTCTCTCAGCCTGTCTTCATACGGGAGGTGCTCCAGCCCTCTTATCATCCTCGTGGCCCTCCTCTGGACTCGCTCCAACAGCTCCATGTCCTTTTTATGTTGAGGACACCAGAACTGTACACAGTACTCCAAGTGAGGTCTCACGAGAGCAGAGTAGAGGGGCAGGATCACCTCCTTTGACCTGCTGGTCACACTTCTTTTGATGCAGCCCAGGATACGGTTGGCTTTCTGGGCTGCAAGCGCACACTGCCAGCTCATGTTAAGCTTCTCGTCAACCAACACCCCCAAGTCCTTTTCTGCAGGGCTGCTCTGAATCTCTTCTCTGCCCAGCCTGTAGCAGTGCCTGGGATTGCCCTGACCCAGGTGTAGGACCTTACACATGGCTTGGTTGAACTTCATAAGGTTGGCATCGGCCCACCTCTCAAGTGTGTCAAGGTCCCTCTGGATGGCATCCCTTCCCTCCAGCGTATCAACCGAACCACACAGCTTGGTGTCGTCAGCAAACTTGCTGCGGGCGCACTCAATCCCACTGTCCATGTCGCCGACAAAGATGTTGAACAGGACCGGTCCCAACACCGATCCCTGAGGGACACCACTCATTACAGGTTTCCAACTGGACATCGAGCCATTTACCACAACTCTTTGTGTGCAGCCATCGAGCCAGTTTTTTATCCACTGAGTGGTCCATCTATCAAATTGATGTCTCTCCAATTTAGAGACAAGGATGTCGTGCGGGACAGTGTCGAACGCTTTGCACAAGTCCAGGTAGATGACATCAACTGCTCTGCCGCTGTCCATCAGTTCCGTGGCTCCATCATAGAAGGCCACCAAATTGGTCAGGCAGGATTTCCCCTTAGTGAAGCCATGTTGGCTGTCACCAACCACCTCGTTGTTTTTCATGTGCCTTAGCATGTTTTCCAGGAGAAACTGTTCCAATATTTCGCCAGGCACAGAGGTGAGGCTGACTGGTCTGTAGTTCCCCGGGTCTTCCACCTTCCCCTTCTTGAAAATGGGGGTTATATTGCCCTTCTTCCAGTCATCGGGAACTTCACCTGACTGCCAGGATTTTTCGAATATGATGGACAGTGGCTTAGCAACTTCATTCGCCAGCTCCTTCAGGACCCGTGGATGGATTTCATCAGGTCCCATGGACTTGTGCACATTCAGGTTCTTAAGATGGTCTCGAACCTGATCCTCTCCTACAGTGGGCCTAAGGTCTTCGTTCTCACAGTCCCTGCATCTGCCTTCCAAGACCTGGGTGGTGTGATCAGAGCATTTGCTAGTGAAGACTGAGGCAAAGAAGTCATTAAGAACCTCAGCCTTCTCCAAATCCATGGTAGCCAGTTCTCCTGATAGCTTCTGGAGAGGGCCTACATTGTCCCTAGTCTGTCGTTTATTTGCTACGTATCTATAGAATCCTTTCCTGTTATCTTTTACATCCCTTGCCAAGTTTAATTCTAGCTGGGCCTTAGCTTTCCTAACCTGGTCCCTAGCTTCTCGGGCAATGCTCCTATATTCTTCCCAGGTGGCCTGTCCTCGCTTCCACCTTCTATAAGCTTCTTTTTTCCCTCTAAGTTTCCTCAGCAGCTCCTTGTCCATCCATGGAGGTCTCCTGGCCCTCCTGCTGCACTTTCTTCTAGTCGGGATGCAACACTCCTGAGCACGTAGCAGGTGATCCTTGAATACCGACCAGCAGTCTTGGGCCCCCCTGCCCTCTAGGACTGTATCCCATGAAACCTTACTAAGGAGGTTCCTGAAGAGGCCAAAGTCTGCTTTCTTGAAGTCCAGGGCAGTGAGCTTGCTGCATGCTCTTCTCACTGTCCTGAGGATCTCAAACTCAACCATCTCGTGATCACTAGAGCCAAGGCTGCCCTGGAGCGTTACATTTCCAACCAGTCCCTCCCTGTTGGTGAGCACAAGGTCCAGCATGGCACCTCTCCTCGTCGGCTCCTCTACTGCTTGAAAGAGGAAGTTGTCTTCCACACAATCGAGGAACCTCCTGGATTGCTTGTGCCGGGCCGTACCGTCCCTCCAACAGATGTCAGGATGGTTGAAGTCCCCCATGAGGACCAGGGCCTGCGAGCGTGAGGCTGCTCCTATCTGTCTGTAGAGCGCTTCATCCACAGAGTCCTCTTGATCAGGCGGCCTGTAACAGATCCCCACCGTAATGTCCCCTGTTGCTGTTTTCCCTTTGATCCTGACCCACAAACACTCTGTTACCTCATCACCCGTCCCCAGACAGAGTTCCATACTCTCTAGCCTATCACTGACATAGATAGCAACTCCCCCTCCCCGTCTGCCTGGCCTGTCTTTTCTAAACAGCCTGCAACCTTCCATTCCGACATTCCAGTCATAGGAGCCATCCCACCATGTTTCTGTGATACCAATGACATCATATTCCCGTAGCCTTGCACACATCTCTAATTCCTCTTGCTTGTTCCCCATCATGTATTAGCTTAGAGCGCGTGAATGGCGCGTGGAAAGCAAATGTAACCAATCAGCTATGCTTAAGGCGTGTGATAATAGGGCTTAAGGATATATATTGGAGCAGATGATTCAAATAAAGGTCTTCAACTATAACTCTTATAGAGTTGCTTGGAGTCCAATATTGTCTGTCTCATCATTAAACCCTCAATGTCCATCAGTTCCCTGGCTTATCATTATAGCCAGAGACTTCCCTTTTCCTTGTACTGCCATTTCCACACAGGAAAGACCTTCCTGCAGATACCCTCCTCTCCTGAAACTGGAGCATGGCATTATGGTAAGGTTGGGCCAATGCACACAGCAACATCTTCATAAGCTCACTGTTTCACTGTGGCAGTGGAAGCTCCCCTCTCCCCACCAAATCAGCACTATTTGTGTCCCTGTCCATAGGTACCTGGTGTGCCTGGTGCAGCCAGATCTCAGCAGACCCACAAAGTGCTCATGTCTATCACCTTTCAAGGATGCCTTGCTATTTTGGCTTTCTTTGTCTTTTGATTTTTACTACTCAGTAAAGCAAGCACTGCAGGTGAGCCAGACCACAGGGACATTCCCAGCACCTGACCTGGACAAGGAGCCCAGAGTCAATTTGGGGCTTGTGTCATGAACTCAGAGGGGAGACACATCAGGGTGGTTTTGTACAAAGACTGACCCATCAGCAAGGAAAACACACAAATATAACATTTCAAACTGAAATGGCCTTCAGGATGGCTACAGCCACAGCTCTCCATCCAGCTGGCAGTATCCAGCAATTTCCATGCTCCAGAAAAGCCAGGGCAAGAACCACCACTTTTAAGGAACTACCAATAAAGCTCATGTTTTTTAGCTAAAGATCACAAGTAGGTAATAGCTCCATAAATGTTTCAAGGTGCCCCTTTGCTGGCTGTCATCATGCCATGTAGACACATTTGCTGTGCAGCCCCCAATTAAATCTCTCAACTCTGGCTCTGAAATATCTTTAAAAATCCTCTTGGCTAAATGAGTGGCTTTTCAAAGTCTCCTTGGGAAACCACAATCCCTTATTCCCACCCTTCAAAACCTGCAACAAGGCCATTAAATCTGTTACAATAACATATCCCATTCACTCCTGTCGAGCCTGAAGTCTCTAATGAGGTTTGCAGAAGGAAACCCACATCTCCCAACCCACAGACAGAAGAAAATAATAAACCCAGTCTTCTTTGGGTTACATCATATGTCAAAGCAAAGCAGGAATGTTTGGAAATGCTGCCCTCCAGATCAAATGTTCAGCCTCAAATTGCCAGGCTGAAGCAGCAACCTCTGCTTGATGTCCCCTCCATGCATCTCTCAGGGACACCCAAGTGCTGCTGTTTGCCTTCAACTCTCTGTATTAAAGGAACTGAAAGGAGGAGCCAAGCAAGAGAACAAACACACCAGAAAAAGAGCATTGCCTATAGAAACGCTCAGGCTCCACCACACACACAAAACCCACCTTAAAGGCTGAACACAAATATGCTGCCCCACTTCCTAATGCAACATGATTGCATTATTCAGAGCCCAGAGACACCTCTTTGCTCTGCCAGATCAGCATTTGCTAAGCATAGGAAGCAACATTTCCTGAGGGCAAGAGGTTTGATGAACTGCAGGAGGATGGGCAGACAGGTCTCAGACCACCCTGAACCTAACACAGTGATAAATGCAGACAGCAGGAAGGCTCGATTG
This sequence comes from Strigops habroptila, assembly GCF_004027225.2. Classification (NCBI taxonomy): domain Eukaryota; kingdom Metazoa; phylum Chordata; class Aves; order Psittaciformes; family Psittacidae; genus Strigops; species Strigops habroptila. Next base: position 25,151,594 of record NC_044301.2, read on the forward strand.
ATAGCTCAGGCTGGAAATCCAGGCATGAGGCAGACTGGTAGGTGGTTTCCAATGCAAAAGCTCTGATCTAGCCTGCTCCTCCACATTTGACCCCTCTGAGCAAGGTCCAGCAGAGAACAGACATCAGCAATGGCCAGAGGGCTGATGCTTCTGCCCAGACAGCACTCATAGGAAGACAACCCCTTAGGTCAGCATCACCATCTGAGTTTCTGATGGGCTGAGGTATAGCCTAATAAGAAAGCATAAAGGTGTGAAAAACCCATGCATTTAGGTATCTGACCATCTTTGAAGTTCAAACCCATTTATCAATGCAGAAATGTCAGGAAGCCTTGAAGGTTACAATGGTTATTGACTTTCACCAAGGGTTTTGCTTAATTTCATTTAGCAGTTGAATTTCTGAGGGAGAGGAGAGAAAGGCTCAGCAGCCACGAGAAGGGAAGATGCTGGTCAGAGAGGGCAGCCAGGAGCTGCCAGCACAGCACTGGAATGGACCAACATGCATATGTGCTTTACAGTCACAAGGCAGCAAGTACCCCAGGCTGGTGAGCATGCCTGAAGAAGGCCAAATATTAAGTGATGCTGATTTTTTCATTCTTTCTCTAAGTCTGGCTTGATATTCTAGCTGCAGGTTTTACAGCAAAAGGGTGAGGACACTGGTGAAGGCCAACACTTCAACAATTTGTACTTTGAATAATGAGGAAAGGGCACTCTGCGTGATACCAGTCAGGCACCTGAGTTATCAGATATCAGCTGAAGTGTCAGCAAGCCAGTTTCATGGAAGGCCAAGCACTCTGTTTAAATAGAGCAACTTTCCCAGCTGTGGATAACCCTAACCCAGTCCCATTCATGGCACACCACTGTGTACAGGTCACACTCAGAGCAATAGTGACTTCATTGCCCACTGTCCATGAAGGCTTTCGTGATACCTGCTATTTGGGTAGCCTGCTCTCTCAGCAGGGAAAAGCTTTAGGAACAGGACAGGAACAACAGTTTTAGAGAATGATAGGCCATAAATTGATGTGCAGAAATAGGTGGTATATGGACATTTCTGTTGTGGAAATTAAAGCTCATGTGCTGGCCACATCATTGGCTTGAGTTCATGAGGGATTTTCTGGGCTGGATTCAAACCTTCTCTAGCTTAAGCCTTGCACTAGACAAACCACACATGGGCCCAGATTAAAGCTGGACTGCTGCATAACTGTCAGCCTGTAGCAAAAAAGTATAAAACCAGCCCTGATTCTAACATGCGTTTGCTAAAGTGCCAAGAGAAGAAAACCAGGTCCTAAGAACTCCAAGCTCTTCACTTCTGCTGCACACAGGTGCACCAGATACGTTCATATCTTTGTTGAAATTAAAAAGCAGCCCTGAAAGGACACAAGCAGCTGAGAAGTGTCCTTTCAAGCCAGTCAATGATGGAAATCAGATCCTAAGTTCATAGAGTTAAAGGGTGGACAGAAGCTCTGGACACATCTAGTGACAGCCTGTAGAGCATGGCCAGCAACCACCTCTCACATTTTCTACATTGTTCATTATTTTGGAAACAGCATGTCCCCATTTAAACAGATGCCATCTCTTCAAAACCACATGCTGTGAACTTTGCAAGGACTTAAAAGGGTAAGTGAATATACATTAGAGAGAACCAGGAGATGATACAGGAGTCCCAATAACTGAAAAACAGATTCAAACCTCCTCCTTGTAAATAATGGTCATTACACAGTTTTAAGAGGTGCATTTTATCACATGAAATCTAAATGTAAATCTTTATTTATAAAAGAAAAATACATTTAGACTGGTCATCTGGCTATGGAAAAACCTACCAGATTTATCCATACTTAGAAAACCCAATTCATCACTGCATTTTCCCACTTATACATGGGTAGCTGCTAATAGTGCTTTTGTCATACAAGAATTATAAATATTCTCACTTAGAACTAATGATTTAATTTGGACGCACCAGGAGGCTATGAATAGCTCAAGGTTTTCCCTGTGCATGAGGAGCAGTAGCCACACAGAAGGTAATTACTTTGGTCTGCAAGATAAGTGGTTTTGATGAGTGGTAGCTGTTGCGTGAAAGGGTAAAATAATTTGGCAGAAAATAAACCCCCTTGCTTTCCAGCTGATCCTCAGATATTAGAGGGGCTGGGTGCGGCTAGGCTTAGATTCTGAGTGATGCCCAATTTGCCACTATCAGTCCAGTCGCATTCAATATGTTGAATAATCACGATTCCGGATGCACTAATAGTGCACTGCACCTTCAGTCTAATTGTGCTCACGAACTAGCAGGGCCACACTGAGGGAGCTGGTCGCGTTCAATGAGAGATTTACGATTAGCTACTTAAACAGTGCAGTTTATTAAAGCAACAGATACAGGTTCTTGTGGATTGCCGGTGATAAATACACTGTCTGCAAAAGCACATGCAAATAATAAGGTATACAACCGCGCAACAAAGTTATGAATAATACAGCCTGGCTTTAAAGTATAAAAGTAAAAAGTAACTCTATATAGAGATTCCTAATTTTCCCAGGGAAGCACTGGATACAGTGCAAGTCTTACCCAAAGGCGTCCCTATGGCGGGGAAGAAAGGTCCAGCCCGTCAACCGGTCCCAGGAGTCGAGAGTAGTCAGCTGATGGGGTTTTCCTCGGCTCGTCCACGATGATGTCTTCCCTAAAGCCCCCCACTTTTTGGGTCATTTTTATAGTATTTTTCTCTTTCAAGGTGGAGCTTGAGTGACTCTAGTCATACATACCTTTATTGTTATTGGTGTAAATTTTCCTCGCTTCGCTTTTAAAGGTATATGCCACAAAAAATTCAAAGAGCATGTTCAAAGAGGGGTGGTCTCACTTTGGAGGCAGGTAGCATTGGAGGTGGAGGTGTGTTTTTGTATTAAAATGCATTATAATGAAGCAAAGTTCACACAAAGGACAGCATTTTGTCAAAAGGTGACAGGCCGTTGGCTCAGGGCAGCAAGTATGCAGCTTATCAGTTTTAAGTACCACCTAGTTCCCATCTCTGCTGGTGTTGGGACAGAGTTTGGCCGCAGAATCTCCACTCTGCTCCATCCTCCGTCAAGCAATGTTGCCACGGGAACCGCTGTGGACTGAATTCCTGGCATACCACGTGCAGCTGCAGCTTACCCTGAAAGTCTGTTTTTCCTTTATGTGTGAGCAATGCTACATTTTTAAATATAAGTTTAATTTCTAAATCATATTCAGTAATTATCCCACATATTCCACCCCGTGACTATAGTCACTCAAGCTTCACGATACTTAGAGGGAATTGGGAATATCCCATATAGTCTTTGAGTGAGGGTTGTCGAGTCCATATATATCTTGTGGGGATATCAAATGAGTTAAGCGTTTCATCATAATCCAAAGCCTAACATACAAAGCAATTGTCAAAGCAAAACATAATATAGTGAGCATTAGCAAGATCACAACAGGGTGGAGCATCCTGTTGAGAATCCCTGTGGCGGTTGGTGACCATCCAAAAAGTGTGTCCCACCATTCATGTCTTCCATCTTTCTTGACTCTTTCTAGCACTTGATGGACTTCTTCCGCATCATGGTGGATGGTAATTAGAGTCTTTTGTCCACTCTCTCTGGCCTGGATCAGCAACTGCTTCAAGTCATCGTGGTGTAGCAGCTTTTTCACTAACTTAAGGTTCATTCCGATAGGAGCGAGTAGTAGATCATTAGTCAGTGTATAGTCAGATTGCAGCAGCTGATGAGATGTGACAGGAGCTGAATAATTAAAATCGCATCCAATAATGTTAGTGAAGTTACAAACACAGAGGTTCGAGTGGTTATTTATACCTATAACAGTGTCATCTATCAGTACAGAATTACAAAGAGTTCTCATACAAGCACATCCTTTTCCAACATATATAAGCACAGATTTTTGAATTTCATTGGGATGTATTTCAAAATGACAAACATTTTGTTCAGTGTCAAGACAAATGTCTTGCGCTTTAATGGTATTACTCTCACAAATAAATCCTTGTTGGCTTCGTGTCGTGCATGCATCAACATCGACAGTTTGCCATTTATTTTCATATTGTGCCCATACTCTATGTTCTATTGGATAGAGTATAGTCCTATGGTGATTCAACCCCAGCGCAATGATTGGGTATATAGTGTATACCAAAGCATTGCGTATCGTTAAGACAAAAGCAGTGACTTTACTCTCAGTGGGATCGTAAGTGAAGTTAACCAGGTACCACCAAGACTGAAATTTCCTCTCAAATTCAATTGCATTATCCCATATTATTTTCCGAATTTCAGTGGGCAAGGTGCCTTCTTCACCTTCCCTTATAATTGCAGCTGTCATTGATTGCATCCACAGTTGGGCTTGGATACAACTGAGAGCTAGAGAAACATTGTCTTGGGCTACACCAAGTGCATTTATGATCAGTTGGTGGTCTTTTTCACTCGTTTCTTCCCATTGAGGTAATATATTCGATAAAAGCCATTGGTGATTTCCCAAAGCTAGAAGAGAGGACCGCAAAGGGTATTTCAATTTGTTTAGATCACTGGTCGTTGTGACTAGTTTATTGGCAAGTACTTCAGCGTCTATGCTATTTAAGACTCCTAGTCCAGTTCCTAAGATACCGGTCACATCTCTCTTTGGTCGTCTTGAGGGGGTGAGGTTTCGTCCATTTAACCATGCTGACCACCCTGCATAAGATGTACCCAGGAATGGTGAGCAGGTGGGTTTGATCATAGAGATGTTAATCTGCATTGATAGTTCCATTCGCTTGAGGGAATATGATGGGTTAAACAATATTTGTTGTTGACCAGTCTTTTTGATGACATAAGGACCGATATTGAAAATGTAAGGAGTTAGACTAATAGGAGGCTGAGTAAATATACTCTCAAAAATTGGTTGGAGTGTGGGTTCCATGTCTTCTACATTTGGCACAGAGGCTGTTGTCATGGTGTTAATCTTGAATTTAAAGGATAACCCTATGCTGTTTTGAGCCCAGAGGCAGACCACAAAGACTGGTTGGACCAAAGTAAAATTGGACCAACAGTCCCATCATTCCTCAGCACAGGTTTTTATTTGTTTCTCCTCAGTTTTTATTTCAGTTACAGAGATTTGAGTTACTCGTTGGTGAGTGGATCCATTGATAACCCTGCATCCTACCTTTATTTGTTCTCCCACTGCCCCCAGCAACTGTGGAAGTCTGTTTGTGCTTTCCCAGCCCCACTCGTTTCCCAAGTACACCTCCGTCCCGTGCATTACCACCGTTGACAGATTTAAGCCTTTGTTAGAATTTAATCCCATGCTCCCTGTGTATTTTATGTGAGCTTGAGACCAGGGCCATTGCAGGTCTATAGCGAGAAGGACCTGCATTGTTAAGATAAGACATAATGTCGTTGATATAATTCGTTGGTTCATTATCTTAAAACCTGGGTTTGCAAACAATCATGTACAACAGAAATAATATTACGGCTAAGATGAGTGACAAGATTCCCTGGATGCACTCAAGGTTAGCGTAGGCCAATCCGTCCGTCCACGTGCAGTTCATCTAGGGTTCCTATGAACACAAAAAGGGAAGAGAAACATGCTCGGTCTTATTTGACCGACGGGGTTAGAAAGAAGGTGAGATCCACCGGGTGCTAATCTGGTGTACCTTTCCTGAACAGTCTTTAGCTTCCCATGCATAGGGATTTTTGGGTGTAACTAGTACCATTGGTACTGTTCCAATCTGGGGCATCTTCACCAGTACCGGTTGTCCGGTGTGAAGTCCCGTAAGGTGTTCTTCTGGCTTGGTATGAACCTTTGGGAAGATTACATTAGCAGATGCACAAAAAGCTTTCATTTTGGGACAGCCATCTCCACTCCATCTGTTATTTAATTGATAGATGGCATCATTCAATCGCAAATGCCACCCAGATTCATGAGTTTTTGCAAAACGCTTAACCAATCCATTGGTGCGTTCCACAATGCCATTAGCCTGGGGATAGTAGGGGGTGTGGAATACCCACCGAATCCCTTCTTCTTTGGCCCAGTCTTGTACTATTGTGGCTGTAAAATGTGACCCGTTGTCACTTTGGATTTCCTCTGGAAGGGGAAGTGTGCTAAACCACTCCTTAAGGCCCTTTACTGTGTTTTCTCCTGTGGCTGATGTAAAGTCAGTGGCCACAGTGAGTCCAGAGATGATTTCTACTCCCACCAAGACATATTTCTTTCCACCTGATGGTCTCAATGATCCAATATAGTCAATTTGCCAGGAATGCCACAATGTTTTCCTGTCCCGAATATGTAAAGGAGGGGCTTTACTCGGATGGTCTTTATTGAGTTGTAAGCGACATTGTGAGCAGGCAGTCACTACCTGTTCACACAGCTTAACCGATACAGGCCATCCTCGGGCTAAACCTTCCCGATATAAATCAGCCCGTCCGGTATGGCCACGTTTAACATGTAACCATTCGAGTAAGCGTTCCCATTTCTGATCATCATTTGAAATATCAATTTGCCTCAGTCGCGTGAGGCTGTCTACCTGCTGGTTAAATTGAGCAGTGATTGAGTTTGAATGGTCATGTCCTTTTACCCAACCAATATGTAGTACTTTTTGTTCCCCTATCTCCAACAGTTGTTTCCAACTATTGGTTTCCCAAACTGGGACCTTGTTCACCTGCCAGTCATTTGCTGCCCAATGACCCACCCATTCGGTGGCTCCTTTGAAAACAGCATATGAATCGGTGTAAATGTGACTAGCCCTGTGTTGTGCAGCTAGTAGGACTGCTCTAAGCTCCTCCACTTGTGCACTTCCTTCACCTGTTTCAGTTATTCTTTCCCCTGTTGCTACCTCCAGTGCTACAGCTTTTTATTTCCACTTATTATTCTCTCGATAAAATGAGGCATCTGTAAACCACACTCCAGTAAGATCACTGCCTTCCTTCAGAGAGGGTGCTTCTTGAATCGGAGATGGTTTATTCGGTGGAGATTGGAATAACAGAGTGCCATCTATGTCCTTTTGCAGTTTGGATACTTTAACATCACCTTCAGAGATTGGCATAATTTCATTAATGCCCTCTAAATAAGCATACCACTTACAAACTGTGGGTTTTTGGGCAATGCCAGCTGGTGGTGCCGTTCCTTTACGGACCACATCTAGGAGGCAAAAAGGCCCCCGAATGATTACACTCTGTTCTCTTCTTATTTGTTCTGCTCGTTTCACCGCTCGCGCTAGGGATAGTAGGCCTTTCTCAAGATCCGAATACCTCCTTTCGGTATCATTGAAAGAGTGAGAGCTAAACTCCAGCGGTCTTTCTGGTCCTTCTGGCCCCTTTTGCCATAAGTTACAGTGAGAGCCATGTTCGCTGAACCCCCATTCTACATGGATAGGGTCAGTTGGGTGTATACGACCTAGCTGTTGGAATAATCTTAGCTCTTTTATTAGTAATTCCAGTGCATTGGTATGTTGTTCAGTCCATTCCCACTCTTTTCCCTTTTTGAGCAAACTATAAAGGGGACAGGCAATAATGGAGAAGCCAGGAATATGTTTATGCCAGTAACCTAGAGCTCCCAAAACTTGCTGTAATTCCTTTACGCTGGATGGATTTTGTCCATGTTCAAGGTTTTCTAGGGTGTCCTGAGGGATAGAAGCAGCTCCTTTAACCCACCAGACGCCCAGAAATTTGACCTCTTGTGCAGGTCCCTGACACTTTGAGTCTGGGATTTCTAAGCCCAGTTCGAGTAATGTTCCCCCAATGTTTTCCATTGTGTCTTTTACACTTTCTTGGTTTTCTCCCCCTATTAGGATGTCATCAATGTACTGGTATACAGTGTTGCCAGGTGGAACGGGAATTTCTGCTAAGACTTTAGCCAAAGCATTGTGAGCAATGGTGGGGGAATGTTTATATCCTTGTGGAAGTCGGTTAAAAGTATATTGGATCCCTTTCCACCTGAATGCAAATTGCGCTTTGTCCTGCTCAAGGAGGGGAATCATGAAAAACATATCTTTAACATCTAAGGCAGCCATCCAAGAATGGGCAGCTCCCTGTATCATTGTCACAATTTCAGCAATATTTGGAACTGCCGCAGTTAGGGGTGCAGTATTGGCATTTAACTGTCGGTAATCTACTGTGAAACGCCACTGCCCGGTGGGTTTCTTGACTGGCCACACGGGTGAATTATAGGGTGAGTGAGTTCTTTTAATGATGCCCCTTTTCTCCAACTCTGTCACCACCCCGTCAACCCCTGTAAGTGCTGCTGCAGGCAATGGGTATTGCCTGACATTGGTAACTTTAGATGCAGGTAAGGGTATGGATGTTTCTAGCAGACTTAACCTCATTGTGCCTGATTCCTTTTCATGTCCTGCAAAACTCCACATAGTTCCATCTGGGAGTTTCCACGTTCGTCCACACAATATGTCAAATCCTAGAAGGTTGGTATATGCGGCACCCACTAATACTTCTGCCCGGGTCAGTCTCTGTTCCTCTGGCAACCAGAGGGTTATTTTTGCAGTGGGGCATTCCTTTATCACGCCATCAATTCCTGTGAATTTAACTCGGCGTCGGGTAGGTTTTATACCCAGGGTTTGTGCCGTCTCATTAGTGATCACTGACATTTGGGCTCCAGTATCAATGAGAAAGTTTACTAATATTTTTCGGGGTCCAACCGGAATGGCAATAATAGGTTCAGAGTTTTTATTAGAGAGCCATTGCATTGCTAACACCCGCCGGGCAGGGTGGCTCACTGCCCTCCTCGGGGATGCAAGTTTTTTTGCTGGGATTCTGACAGATCGATCAGGTTGCATTCTGGTGCAGAGGGCACGCCTTCCTCATGGGTAGGGGATTCTCCAGTTAAACACTTTCCCCCTACCGGGTTATTCTTTCTAGATAGAGATCGGACCAATATACGGAGATCCTCTGTAGAGAAACCATATAGGAATTGTCGAGGCACACCCAGACTCAGGGCCTTACGCCACAATTCATTCCGTTCCTTGTTAGGTTTAAACCTCCCATCAGATTTAGAGTTTTGGGTAGAAAAACGATCAGATTTAAAATTTTGAGTATAAGTTTGGTCAGATTTAGAATTTTGAGTGTAGACTTGGCAAACCCTTCGGGTGTGATCGGGGGTTTTTTCTCTGAATGAACCGACCCAGCCCATTTGGCGTCCGTATTTGTCTACTTCTTGTACAAATTCGTTCCAGGTTAGTGCATAAGCCTGTTGGCCTCGCCTACGACCTTGACCTCGTATGCGGTCCTGAATATTGACTACGAATGTTTTAAGGCAATTAGGAAAACCCCGAATGAGAGGATTTAATCGATCCGGATCAATAGGTGCTGACATCGGGGATTTCCGCAACTCATCTCTATTATACATTGCTTGTATGCAAGCTGCTTTCTGTACAGCCTCAGCTAGATCAGTGTAGCTTGTGGTTTGGATCGATAGTGGTTCCCCTCTCTCCCGTGGGTCCATACCACCTGCCCAGTATGCAACTCGAGCAGTTAGGGAATAATGATGATCCCCTGGCAAGGTAGTTAAAAATACTCCGGGCCCCCAAAAACCTCCTGCTTCTTCCTCATTTAACATGACCATATCTCCTCCCTGAAGGGAGACTCGCCATAGATACTCTGTCTCAGACTCTCCTGCCCGTCTTGAGTATTTTTCCTTTAATTTCAGTAATTCTGTTGGTGACCATGGAGTGGTACGCACAATAGTGTGGACCTCCTCATCACTATCAACAGCAGTTTCAGTTTTAATCAGAGGTCGTAAGGGAATCGATTGAAAAGCAAGGGTCCCTTCCACCTCATCATCATCACTGGCAGACCAAAAATCTTCTGTTTGAGCTGGGCAACGCATTAACCTACGAATCTGCTGGACTGGAGCAGAAGGTTGCATTTTATCCAACAGCCCATTCACCTTTTCCAGTAGTAATTTAAGTTGATAATTTTGATTCATTAATCAATCAACTCGGGATCCTAAGATCTTATTTTCAACCCCGAATCAATCAGCTTGTGATATAAGTTCATCATTTCGAGCTTCTAGTTTTTCATTTTTGCTCGCAAGCTGATCATTTTGAGTTTTTAATTTTTCATTTTCACTTGCAAGTTGATTATTTCGAGTCTCTAATTTTTCATTGTTGCTCGCAAGTTCATCATTTCGAGCCTCTAGTTTTTCTCCTGTCTCCTTATGAAAAGCTAATGATGACTTCAGCACCTCATTTTCTGATTTCAGAGCTGTGTATTCTACAGCAGAAATCAGATTAGGAGCAGGGGCATTTTTAGCTTCTTCTTGTGCACAAGATAAACAGGCACCTAACACTGCACAAATAACATTTTCAGCTTTTCCCACTCTGATTTTTTGTAAAGCCTGACATAGTTCAATACGTTCTACCACTTTCTCTTCATCTTTCCAAAATTTTTGGGCCCACTCCTTCCCAGCCAGGGAAGGGGCACAATCATATATTTGCAGCAGTTTATCCATGGCAATCCTGCCGACTAAGCCAATTTTCTGTTGCGTGAAAGGGTAAAATAATTTGGCAGAAAATAAACCCCCTTGCTTTCCAGCTGATCCTCAGATATTAGAGGGGCTGGGTGCGGCTAGGCTTAGATTCTGAGTGATGCCCAATTTGCCACTATCAGTCCAGTCGCATTCAATATGTTGAATAATCACGATTCCGGATGCACTAATAGTGCACTGCACCTTCAGTCTAATCGTGCTCACGAACTAGCACGGCCACACTGAGGGAGCTGGTCGCGTTCAATGAGAGATTTACGATTAGCTACTTAAACAGTGCAGTTTATTAAAGCAACAGATACAGGTTCTTGTGGATTGCCGGTGATAAATACACTGTCTGCAAAAGCACATGCAAATAATAAGGTATACAACCGCGCAACAAAGTTATGAATAATACAGCCTGGCTTTAAAGTATAAAAGTAAAAAGTAACTCTATAGAGATTCCTAATTTTCCCAGGGAAGCACTGGATACAGTGCAAGTCTTACCCAAAGGCGTCCCTATGGCGGGGAAGAAAGGTCCAGCCCGTCAACCGGTCCCAGGAGTCGAGAGTAGTCAGCTGATGGGGTCTTCCTCGGCTCGTCCACGATGATGTCTTCCCTAAAGCCCCCCACTTTTTGGGTCATTTTTATACTATTTTTCTCTTTCAAGGTGGAGCTTGAGTGACTCTAGTCATACATACCTTTATTGTTATTGGTGTAAATTTTCCTCGCTTCGCTTTTAAAGGTATATGCCACAAAAAATTCAAAGAGCATGTTCAAAGAGGGGTGGTCTCACTTTGGAGGCGGGTAGCGTTGGAGGTGGAGGTGTGTTTTCGTATTAAAATGCATTATAATGAAGCAAAGTTCACACAAAGGACAGCATTTTGTCAAAAGATGACAGGCCGTTGGCTCAGGGCAGCAAGTATGCAGCTTATCAGTTTTAAGTACCACCTAGTTCCCATCTCTGCTGGTGTTGGGACAGAGTTTGGCCGCAGAATCTCCACTCTGCTCCATCCTCCGTCAAGCAATGTTGCCACGGGAACCGCTGTGGACTGAATTCCTGGCATACCACGTGCAGCTGCAGCTTACCCTGAAAGTCCGTTTTTCCTTTATGTGTGAGCAATGCTACATTTTTAAATATAAGTTTAATTTCTAAATCATATTCAGTAATTATCCCACAGTAGCCCATTACAGCAAGTGCTACAAGGCTCCTGGGAGCTCACAGTAAAACTATAATTCCAAAATAGGCACAGAGCTGTGGAAGGAAGAGTTGTATGTGCAGCAGGAGGCTTATTAGGTGTTTGGGGTCTTTTTACTCTGAGATATATAGAAAATGCTCCATCCCTGGCAGTGTTCAAGGCCAGGTTGGACAGAGCCTTGGGCAACATGGTCTAGTGTGAGGTGTCCCTGCCCATGGCAGGGGGGTTGGAACTAGATGTTCTTAAGGTCCTTTCCAACCCTAACTATTCTATGATTGTATATAGAGAGAGATATAGGGAGGTATCATGGCCCTTACCTAGCATCTTTTTAAGATCTGATAAAAGCACCCAAAGCTACATCTTCATTTTTCTTCCTTGATGCCTTGGGTGCAATATTATTGGAGTCCCAGCTTCTCTCCACCATTTAAGTCCTGTGCAAGTGAATTTTCCAAAAGGGCCTAAATTGACAAATGAAGGTGGGGAGATAAGTACTTGAAGTCTTAAAACCACATTATGGACAATTACCATGCTAAATTTTCTAAAGTTTCCTAAAAATGTTTCAACAAATTAACAAGGTAATAATAGATGCCTGCTTTTTTTAAACTGAGAACAACTCGAGAATGGAAGTTTTTGCCCAGCAATCAGATGTCATTAAAAACAAACAAACAAACAAAAACCAAAAAACAAAAACAAAAAAATCCAAACAAAAACCAAACAACCCACCCCCCCCCAAAAAAAAAAAAAAAAACCAACAAAAAACCCCCCCACAAAACCAAACAACACCCCCCCCCAAAAAAAAAGGATGGGCCCAGGCAGGATGAGCAAGCTGAGTGGCGACAGCTTCTTGGGTTTCCAAAGTAAAGAATGGACTACGGTACAACCACCACTAGAGGCAGGACACCAAGCAAGCAATATATGACATTTGGCACACATCAGTGCCATAATCCCATCTTCCTGGCCCAGAAGTGACTCCTCTAACCTGCAGACAAGGAGCATACAGGGACATAAAGCATTAAAAATGAACACTAAAAATGGGGTCTTTGGACCATTTGCTCACTAGTGCCAGTTTTTTTCCTTCCCTCTCTCCCTGCCAGAACCGAAGATGCATTTTTCACCCCTTTTTGCCCCAATTTCCATATTAATGACTCAAGCTCAGTGAGGGGCACTCTCAGAGCAAAAGGGGGAAAAGGAAACATTTACAGTGATCTGGATCCAGTTGCTGTGAATTTGAACTCTAAGCACATCCACAGACAAATACCCATTTCTTCCTGTTCTAGGCTCACTACAGGTGATCAAAATCATTTCTCCACATGGAGGCTGGAAAGGGTGGGTGAGACTTTGAGAGTTATGACCATTAAAAGTCCTGCAAATTTCCCAGATCCTCAAAGTCCTTAGAGGAACAGTCTCTGCTTACAAACAAGACATTGAGGACAGGTACACAACACTTGGGAACTGCTGGAAATTGCTGGGAGCTTCACCCACATGCTCTTTTGGAGACCTACTACACCAGGACTCATTTAGCCCTCTCCCTCCACTGAAGGCCCAGGGGCTTTCCCTCTTCTCCCACAACCATCCCTTAATCAAGAAACCCCATCTATGGAAGAAATCTTAAGCCCCAGTCTTTTTGTTTGCATACTAGTGATTAACAAGACTGTTTTCTACTCAGGTGACACATAATGACATGCCTCAGTTCTTTAACATATCAAGCTGGGGCTGAGAGACATGCCTGAAGCTTTTTGTTTCCTTTTTCTGCCTTTATACAGCTTTTGAAGCTTGCGAGCACCACAGACCAAGGGGACAGCGGTGGTACAGGCATTATGGCCACAAAGCCATCAGACAGAGCAGCATCGATGGTTTATATGCAAGAAGCAGATCTTGCTCCACTCAGAAGGCCTCTGTTGCCAGCTAACTAGGCTCCTCAGCCAGTTTGTTATGATGCTGATGTCCAAAGATATTTATGTTCCCCACTTGCCAGCAGCTCTGTATGTGTTCCCATTGTTTGCAGTGCAACGTGCTATAAGTCTTGCAACACTGGGATATGTAGACCTTTACTTCCAAAGAATAACAGCATAAATCTCCTTTAATGAGCTCTTAAGTGACTAACAGATCTGTATGCAGCTATTTAAAGGACAAGCCCTGCTGGGATAGGAATGGGCACAACTCCATTGCTCTCAATGGCTCTTAACCAAGAAGCCCTTTCCAACCACCTATTCACACATTCATTCTTCCTTTTTTTCTTTATCAGCTCTACTACGTCCTCTACAGGCTTTCAGCTAATCATCCAGATCAACTAAAAACGGAAACCTCCTCTCACCATTTGCCCTTCAGATCTCTATGTTAAATTTATAAATGAAATTAGTTTAATCCATGTTCGTACTTCATTGTATTTAATTTTTGATAACAGTGGAAGCTATCCAAAGCAGCGTGTGGTGAATGGCTTTAGTCCCATCCATGCCTTCTCTAGATATGATACGTTCAAGGGAAAAGCACAATGGTTTGGGACAGTTCTTGGTGCAGAGGTCACAAGGACAGCAGCAATAGGAAGCTGCCAAGTTGACCAAACCACAATGTTAACTCATCCCTGTCACCGTCAACTGAAATCCTGCACCACTGCCAACTCCTCCTGCCATTTTCTGTAGGCACTTCATAACCATATGTCAAGTTTTTGGCACATCTTCCTTTGCATCTCTCCTCTTTCCATGGCAGAGGTCCAGAGGAAACCACCTAACCCCCAGTACCCAGCAAGCCAGCCCCATGGATGGGGCAGACCAATGGCCATTTCCATGAACAAGATCTGATAATTACAATAAAAGCCATCCAACTAAACCACAAGATTAAAGCTGGATGCACTTCACGGTTAGTTATACTGAAGACATGGGAGTTGGGTGGTTGCAGTGACTGGAAATTTCAAGATAATAAAACTCTGGTTTTCAGGAAGCAACATTTCTGCAGTGAATCATTAGCAATTAGGCTGCTCTGTCAAAATAATACAGTCTTAATCTTTCAAAGAGAATCCTGGGCTATTTAACTTATAATTGATTAACAGCTTTCTAATTAGACAATTAAAGTACACAGATAACTCAGATGATTGACAGCTCTGCTCCACCAGCCTAAAACAAGATGCCACCATTTCCCTACCATATGTTAATTAAATTATTAAGTATTATTTACTGGGACTGGGAGGGTTACAAGACAGTAGGTGGATTTATTAGCAGAGAAAGGAAAAAACACTCTTACACAGTAGAAAAAGATTCTTTTAAATGAGTAACAGCCATGCCCCTGCAAAGCATGACTAGAGCTAGCTGAATTATTCACTGTCAGAAGGTTACACCCCAGCCCTTCTCCCTTTTTTCAGATCACTTGCCAGTTTATCCAGATATCTCCAATGTGTTCACCATTTCAAGGTGTGCTATCCAGACTGTTTGCCGAGTTTATCACATAGATAGTTGTAAATCCAGCTGCTTGATATTATCAATGGGGAAAAGGTTGGGGACTTAAATCACATTAGAGACAGAATCTCATTTTTCTGGGGCAGGAGACCAAGATGTCTTTTAACAAGCAAGAGGTGCTTCATTAGCAGCATCTTAGTATATGTAGGCACTGAATCAAATCACCTTAATGCAAGCACCTGAACATGGCAGGGACAACGTGTTTTAGCATCTTGCACCACAAACATCCAATTTTACATGAATTAACAATTTATGCTGAGGAGCTTTGAAGGAAGGGGATAAGGGAGAAGCTCCTGAATTCACATGATCAGGCTCCATAGTTACTGTGTCTGAACTAGCCACATTGCTTTAACATGATATGTACCATTTTTACCAGGCGGGGGGGGGGGGGGGAAATCAAAATGCTGATTTATGACCTCTTGACTGTAGGAAGCAGGACATTAAATAAGATAATTCCCTAAGCTTAAAATCCCTCCTTTCTTTTTTACGTGACTCTTTAATACTCGGATCTCTGGATGGCAAAAGTTTAGTGATATGTTCTATTTAAGCTAGACAGCAAGAGCTAAAATTTTCTTCAGATTTCCCCCTGCTATTTCTGTAGGGCTCCTAACACAGGTCTACAAGAGGGGCTTTAGCACAGTAGAGAAGAGCAAGAGTTGCCAGTTCTGGGTAAAGCTGCCAACACTCCCTGCCCTGGGACCTCTGGCCCCCAGTATGCCACCACCACACAGCAACGGAGAATGACTTGTCTCAGCTGGTTAAACAGAGCAAAGTCCCTGCCAGACAAGAACCTCTGCATGTGTGCAGACAGCAGAAGCACATTAACAGGGTAAAATATTTTAGCAACCCGTGAGCTTGTGTTTCCAGCAGCCTGTCCAGGGCTCAGGGCCCCTTCCTGGGATTCTGACAAAAATCTAAGAGTGTAGGATTTTCATTTTACAGCACACAGGCCACCCGCAGTGAGGCATGAAAGCAGCAGGCTGATGCTTCCACTGCTCCTCAGAGCTGCACCAGGTAAAGCCATGAAGAGACTAAATTTCAACAAATCAATGAGTTAAAGGCCAGGATGTCAAAGAAAACTGTGGAAAAAAAGAGATCCCTCGTGACATTAAATACAAAGATATTACCTCTGGCTCTAGAAACCTCTGAGCCACAGTTTGCAGGGAGACTGTACCAAGGGAAATATTCCTGCACGGCTCCTGCAGCTGCTGCTGTGAGCTGCAGGGGACTGGAGGGGCAGCTGCGGGAAGCCATGACCCCAAAAGGCTGCAGAGGAACATACTGAGCTAATTATGAGAGGCAGCAAACTCAAGAGTTCAAAAAACATGAATGGCTGGAGAAAGTGGCCATCGCAGCTGGCAGGTGTTGTCTCAACAAAAAAGTGGCATCTAGAAAAACGTAGGGAAAACCATTGCAGGACGTACAGTCCTTCAGAAGACATCCCCAAGATCACAGAGACAACCCTACTCAGTGGGACTGGAAAGCAGGCACACCGAGATGGACACATGCTGGGCCACCTCACCTTGCAGGAACCAACACAGGGATAGAGCAGCCACTGAACTCCAGACTGCTTTGTGACAGCCTGTCATCCAGGTCAGAAAAAGGAAAAGGCAGTGTCCTGTTTGCCTGGCAGCATTAGTCCCATGGAGAGCACTGTGCTGGGTTATCCAACCACCATAGCCATAGGTCACCTGCACTGCAAGCAATGAGAGTGGAAGCAGAGATGGAGATAACTCTTTATTCAGAGAATGTTTGGCCATCATTAACAGAGCCAGCTGTGCCCCGCTGCAGGCTTAGGAAGAAGCAGGACAAATCACAGTAGAACAATTGGAGCCAGAAGCCTGGCCAGGGCTGGGGGGCACCTTTCCTGCGTATGCTCAGAGGTGGTAGTCTCCTCATCCCCCTGCAAGCTCAGACCTGCTGCACCCTGGCAGTGACAGCTCTCACCCTTACCAGTTCAAATTCCAGCCCAGCACATCACCAGAGCAGATCAAGCAGGTCCAAAAGCTCATCATGTCCCCAAGTTATCACTCACCCCACAAAACACAGATTCATGCCTTGCCACTGACACCTACCAAATACACAAAGAGAGCAGCCCCTGTGGGGACAGGTGCACTACAGTTTAACCCCCACAACCTTTTGATATGGTAAACCCACCAAAATCAAGGCTTTGCCTGCTGGGCTGGACTGGAAAAACATGTCTGTCTGCCCCGGCAGGCATCAGATGCTTCCATCGTGCTGCAGTGAGTGGGGAACAGCAAAGGGTCAAGAGCAATTTCTGAGCTGCTCCATTTGCCATCCTAGAAAAATCTTAATATTGGCACAACAGGCAAGACAAGGTTTTGTACTTTGAGTTCCAATTCTTCAGCCCCATCAAAGCTGTTTTAAATTTGAGATTAAAACAAAAGCACAGCATCATTTGTCAGAGCTCAAAAAGGAGTCACTGAAAATAACTACAAGACCAGATGTCCCGGGTTCAGCTGTAGCAGTCACTTTTCTCCTTAGTAGCTAATGCAGTGCTGTGTTTTTGACTTTCAGCCTGGGAACAACACTGATAACACCAATGTTTTTAGTTGTTGCTAAGTAATGTTTACTCTGACCAAGGACTTCCTCAGTCTCATGCTCTGCCAGGGAGGAAGGGAAGCTGGGAGGAAGCAGAGACAGGACACCTGACCCAAACTAGCCAAAGGGGTATTCCATACCATGGCACGTCATGCCCAGTATATAAACCAGGGGGAGTTACCCGGAAGGCCCAGATCACTGCTCGGGTCAGGCTGGGTATTGGTCGGCAGGTGGTGAGCAATTGTATCCTCTCCCCTTGTTATTTCCCTTATTATTATAATTAGCGGTAGTAGTAGTGGTTTTGTATTATACCTTAGTTACTGGACTGTTCTTATCTCAACCTGTGGGATTTACATTCTACCGATTCTCCTCCCCATCCCTCCAGGAGCAAGGGGAGAAGGAAGGGGGGGAGTGAACGAGTGGCTGCGTGGTTCCGAGTTACCGGCTGGGCTTAAACCACGACAGTTCTTTGTGGCGCCCAACGTGGGGCACAAAGGGCTGAGATAATGACAGATCTGACCAGAGTGTGTCTAATCATATTTGTGATAAGCATTCATTGTTATTACTCATCACAATGTTGATTTATTTGCTCTCAGAGTTGTTGCGATTGATCTCAGAGTTTCAGCATGTTGTACCTTCCTTAGAGCCAGTATTTGCTCTTTTAGTGTTTATCAGCTGGGAGGCCTGGGCTAAGGTTCTTGTTTCACTGTACTTCATGGTAATGACTTGTATAACAATAGACTCATTGATCATGAAACTGGTCTGGCTTGCGCTTCCGGTGTGGCCATCACCTCTATACCGTGGGAGGTATATAATGGAATTTTTTAGGAATTACACATCTTTTTTTTTCTCCTCGGGGGGTCAACCTATGAAGGAGGCATTCCCTTACACCCCCCGTTCCCCCACCAGCCTATTTACAACAGCATTTGAGAGTTCTGAAGGTTTTGGATGGCCTTTGAATACCACTGAGACCTGCCTGCTGATTGTGCTGGGGATCAGCATGTTGGCACACATAAGGAGGGTGTTTTACGCATGGCCATCCCACCCTGGGAACATCCTATTTCGTCTGATCTCGAAATTTAAGCAGTATCGGGTTCAAATCTGGTCTAGGGTTAGACGATGATATAGGAGGACCACCAAGAGATTTTCCCTGAGGCTGGACAGTCATGAGTGGCAGGGTGTGTGGGATAGTATGGGCAAGTATCTAGGCCAGTGGGCCCCTCCAGTGCTTTGGAACTTCACCCCTGAACAAGGGCAACAACTGGAAAAACTAGTAACACACTTAAACGAGGTATGCTGTCGTCCTGGTTATAAGAGAGAGGGACAAATCATGGAAACGTGCTGGGGCTTGGCCTACGCCTACAGAGCCCTGCTCAACACTATCCAGCATCTTCAAAGGGAAAAAAATGTCTCTGGATCTGATGGCAAAACAACAGACAACAAAGCTACTACAACTCCAACACAGCACCTACACCAACCCCAGTGACAAGCACAACAGCTACTCAAACCCAGACAGCAACAGACAATGCGCCCACTCCAAGCACCGCAGCTACACCAACTCCAGCTACAAGTACAGCAGCTACTCAAACCCAGACAGCAACAGACAACGCAGCTGCTGGTCTTACTCAACCCCCAAGCACAACAGCTGCACCAAACCCAGCAACAGACACTGCAGCCACTCCAACTCTAGTGGCAGACACTGCAGCCACTCCAACCACAGTGACAGACACCGCAGCTAAACCAAATGACCAATTTGTGACAATATCTGTTGCCCCTTTAATCAAAAGCAAATGATAGGCACAAAAAGCAACCTATGCAGTGAAGAAAGATGAAGTCCCAATGGAATTACTACAGGGGACAGCATCTGAAGAAGAGTTACTAATACATGGATCAGAGAAAGAGGAAGAAGAGGTAACTTCTTGACCCCAGACCTGAACCTAGATGCGGAACATGCACAAAGATTTCACGCGTCTTCCAAGGGAGCACATTGTCACCAGGTTACTCCGATGCTGGGACAATGGGGCCGATGGTCACGAACTAGAAGGTAGGGAAGCCAAGCAGCTGGGATCACTTGCTAGGGAAGGAGGAATTGACAAAGAGATTGCAAAAGAGAAGAGAGCCCTCAGCCTTTGGAGGCAGCTCTTGGCAGCTGTGAAGGAAAGGTTTCCCTACAAAGATGATATTATGAGTCAGTCAGCCAACAGGACCAGGATAGAGAGAGGCATCCAGTCCCTGAGGGAATCGGCCATTATAGAGATGGTCTATCGTAGGCCGGATGCCAGGAATGCATCCGTAGATCCAGATGAAGTTCAATATAAACAACCCATGTGGCAGAAACTCACATGGAGTGCACCATCATCACATGCCCACACATTAGCATCAATGACCTGGAGCGAGGCAGCACCACCAACAGTGGATGAACTGACTCGTCAACTCCGAGAGTTCAAAGACAACCTCACCCCTTCCATCCTTTCAGCTGTGGAAAAACTGTCCCAGGAGTTCAAACAATTGAGAGACGATTTATCCGATCTATCCAGCTCCCCACGTGTACCAACCCATGTCACAACTATGAAAAGAAGACGCCCTACTGCTCGAGAGAGGAAATACAGGAGGTACATGCCACAGGCCACACTATGGTTTTACCTGCGGGATCATGGAGAAGACATAAAGTCTGATGGAAAACCTACCTCAGTTCTGGAGGAACAGGTGCGTGAATTGAAGAGGAGAACAAAGGTCAAGGATGATGCTCCCAAGAAAGTTGCTGCTCCAGTCTCTGGTGAGCAGTTCCCCAGATGGAGTGGAAGAGCTGATTTTACTCCTACTCGTATGAATAGGAATGCTAATCCCTTTCTACAAGACATAAGAGGACAATCTTATGATCACTATTAGAGGGGCCCTGCCTCCAGCCAGGTGGAGGAGAGGGATAATCGGGTTTACTGGACTGTGTGGATCAGATGGCCTGGCACATCAGTCCCACAGGAGTATAAGGCTCTAGTAGACACCGGTGCACAGTGCACCCTGATGCCATCAAGGTATCAAGGGGTGGAACCCATTTATACTTCTGGAGTGACAGGAGGATCCCAAGAGTTGACTGTACTAGAAGCTGAAATCAGCCTGATTGGGAGGAAGCGGCAAAAGCACCCCATTGTGACTGGTCCAGGGGCTCCATGCATCCTTGGCATAGACTATCTCAGGAGAGGGTACTTCAAAGACCCAAAAAGGTACGGATGGGCTTTTGGTATAGCTGCCTTGGAGACAGAGGAAATTAAGCAGCTGTCCACCTTGCCTGTTCTATAAAACGATCCTTCTGTTGTGAGGTTGCTGAAGGTCAAAGAACAAGTGCCAGTCATGACCACAACACTGCACCGGCGGCAATATCGCACCAACCGAGACTCAGTGATTCCCACCCATAAGATGATCCGTAGACTGGAGAGCCAAGGAGTGATCAGCAGGACCCGCTCACCCTATCCTAGCCCCATAGGGCCAGTGCAAAGTCTAACAGAGAATGGAGACTACCAGTAGACTATCGTGGCCTGAATAAAATCATACCACCATTGAGTGCTGCCGTACCGGACATGCTAGAACTTCAATATGAACTGGAGTCAAAGGCAGCCAAGTGGGATGCCACAACTGATATTGCCAATGCATTTTTCTCAATCCCTTTGGCAGCAGAATGCAGGCCACAGTTTGCTTTCACTTGGAGGGGCGTCCAGTACACTTGGAACCGACTGCCCCAGGGGTGGAAACACAGCCCTACCATCTGCCATGGATTGATCCAGACTGCACTGGAACAGGGGCAAGCTCCAGAACACCTGCAGTACATGGATGACGTCATCGTGTAAGGGAATACAGCAGAAGTCGTTTCTAAGAAAGGGAAAAAGATAATCCAAATCCTGCTGAAGGCCGTTTTGCCAGAAAACAGAGTAAGGTCAAGGGACCTGCACAGAAGACTCAATTATGGGGAATAAAATGGCAAGATGGACATCGCCAGATCTCCACAGACGTGATCAACAAGATAACAGCAATGTCTCCACCAACTAACAAGAAAGAAACACAAGCTTTCTTAGGTGTTGTGGGGTTCTGGAGAATGCACATCCCAAATTACAGTCTGATTGTAAACCCTCTCTATCATGTGACCCGGAAAAAGAATGATTTCAAATGGGGCCCTGAGCAACAACAAGCCTTTGAACAAATTAAACAAGAGACAGTTCATGCAGCAGCCCTTGGACTAGTCCGGGCCGGGCCAAATGTGAAAAATGTGCGCTACACTGCAGCTGGGGAGAATGGTCCTACCTGGAGCCTCTGGCAGAAAGCTCCAGGGGAGACTCGAGGTCGACCCCTTGGCTTTTGCAGTCAGGGATAGAGAGGATCCGAGACCAGCTATACTCCCACTGAAAAAGAGATACTGGCAGCCTATGAAGGGGTTCAAGATTCTTCAGAAGTGACTGGCACTGAAGCACAGCTTCTCCTGGCACCCCGGTTGCCTGTGCTGGGCTGGATGTTCAAAGGCAGGGTCTCCTCTACACATCATGCAACCGATGCTACATGGAGTAAGTGGGCCGCACTAATTACACAAGGAGCTCAAATTACACAAGGAAATGCCAGTCATCCAGGAATTCTTGAAGTCATCATGGACTGGCCAGAGGGCAAAGATTTTGGGATGTCACCAGAAGAGGAGGTGATGCGTGCTGAAGAGGCCCCACCATATAATGAACTGTCAGAGAGTGAAAAGCAATATGCCTTGTTTACTGATGGGTCCTGCTGTATTGTGGGAAAGCATTGGAGATGGAAGGCAGCTGTGTGGAGTCCCCTGGGACAAGTTGCAGAAACTGCTGAAGGAGAGGGTGAATTGAGTCACTTTGCAGAGGTGAAAGCCATCCAGCTGGCCTTGGACATTGCTGAAAGAGAGATATGGTCAGTACTAGATCTCTATACTGACTCATGGATGGTGGCAAATGCCCTGTGGGGGTGGTGGCAGCAATGGAAGCAGAGCAACTGGCAACGCTGAGGGAAACCCATCTGGGCTGCTGCATTGTGGCAAGATATCGCTGCTCGGGTGCAGAACCTGGTGGTGAAGGTACGCCACGTAGATGCTCATGTACCCAAGAGTCGGGCCACTGAGGAACACCAGAACAACCAGCAAGTGGATAAAGCTGCCAGGATTGAAGTGGCTCAGGTGGACTTAGATTGGCAACATAAGGGTGCATTTTTTTTAGCCTGGAAGGCCCATGACACTTCAGGCCATCAAGGCAGAGATGCACCATATAGATGGGCTTATGATCAAGGGGTTGACTTAACAATGGACTCTATTGCCCAGGTTATTCAAGAATGTGAAACATGTGCTGCAATTAAGCAAGCCAAGCAGTTAAAGCCTCTCTGGGATGGAGGACGATGGCTGAAGTACAAGTATGGGGAGGCCTGGCAGATTGACTATATTACACTCCCACCGACCTGCCAAGGCAAGCGCCATGTTCTTACCCTGGTGGAAGCAACCACCGCATGGCTGGAAACATACACTGTGCCCCACGCCACTGCCCGGAACACTATCCTGGGCCTTGAGAAACAAGTCTTGTGGCGACATGGCACCCCAGAGAGAATTGAGTCAGAAAATGGGACTCATTTCCGGAACAACCTTAGAGACACTTGGGCCAAAGAGCATTGCATTGAGTGGGTATATCACATCCCCTACAATGCACCAGCCTCTGGGAAAATCGAACGGTACAATGGGCTGTTAAAAACTACCCTGAGAGGGATGGGTGGTGGGACTTTCAAACACTGGGATACACATTTACCAAAAGCCACCTGGTTGGTCAACACTAGGGGATCTGCCAACAGGGCTGGCCCAGCCCAATCAGAACTTTTACATACTGTAGAGGGGGATAAAGTTCCTGTGGTGCACATAAAGAATTTGTTGGGGAAGACAGTCTGGGTTACTCCTGCTTCAGGTAAAGGCAAACCCACTCGTGGGGTTGCTTTTGCTCAGGGACCTGGATATACTTGGTGGGTAATGTGGGAAGATGGGGCAGTCCGGTGTGTGCCTCGAGGGATGTGGGGGAAAAGAGACAATGAACTCAATTATATGTTGTTGCCTGCTATGTAACACTTTTATAGTCCATCAGCTAGATGCCCATCTCCACCGCTCTGGGCTTTGAAAAGAAGATATGTGCTGTCATGATCATCAGCGGAGAATAAAGTCTTGGGAAAAGCCAGCAGCAGAACTGTCCTCAGGTCACCATCGACTGACCCTGACTTCCCTCCAATCATCACCCCAACAAACAATGAACTTTGAGGAAACCAGATGAGCTCAGCACTGACCAGACGAGTTCGGCGGTGTCATCAGCAGGCAACAATCCAACACTACACACCATCTCTCCTGCCCTGAAAGATGGTTACGAGAGATGGAGCCCGACATCATGGACTGGATGAATTCAGCAACTTTATAGGGATTGGTCCATGGACTAAGGAATGATATTTCTCTTTTTGCGTGTGTGTGTGCGTATATATATGTGTGTGTATATATATACACAAGACAAAAAGCAATGGTACATTTTAAAATATAGGACCTGAGCATGACATGAATGGTATGGAATAAGGGGTGGATACTGTCCCGAGTTCAGCTGTAGCAGTCATTTTGCTCCTTCTTAGTAGCTGGTGCAGTGCTGTGTTTTTGACTTTCAGCCTGGGAACAACGCTGATAACACCGATGTTTTTTGTTGTTGCTAAGTAATGTTTACTCCGACCAAGGACTTTCTCAGTCTCATGCTTTGCCAGGGAGGAAGGGAAGCCAAGAGGAAGCAGAGACAGGACACCTGACCCAAACTAGCCAAAGCGGTATTCCATACCACAGCACGTCATGCCCAGTATATAAATTGCAGGGAGTTAACCGGAAGGCCCAGATCGCTGCTCGGGTCGGACTGGGTATCGGTCATCAGGTGGTGAGCAATTCTGTTCTCCCCCCTTGCCATTTCCCTTATCATTATTATTATTGGTGGTGTAGTAGTGGTTTTGTATTATACCTTAGTTACTGCACTGTTCTTCTCTCAACCTGTAGGATTTACATTCTTCCGATTCTCCTCCCCATCCCTCTGAAAGCAGGGGGAGGAAGAAGGTGGGGAGTGAGTGAGCGGCTGCATGCTTCCGAGTTACCAGCTGGGCTTAAACCACGACAAGGAAAAATGGCAATACTAACAAAAGATCAATCAAGAAATGTGAAATATGAACGTACAGACTTACCATTTTTGTCAGCTTTTCTGAAAATCTAGAATTGAAAGAGAGAAACATTTTTACTATGTTGTTTGACTTGAGAGAGTGAAGCCATTAGCACCAGGACCACGTTCAACCCCACGCACAGGGCAAGACCACGCGCTCCAGCCCCTCAGGAGCCAATTCCGGTTTTTTACTGAGCTTCCCAAGGCTCAGCCCATCACCCCTAGACTCATACAACGGACAACCACTGCTGGGGTAGAGTATCAACATGGTTGCCTTTGGAAAACTGGTGGAGCTAACTAGCAAAATAAAGCTAACACAAAATGCTTCCAGCAGTTCCAACATCTCCCATCTCCCTCACAGAAGAAAGCCAAAAACATGGATCCAAAACATGAAAAATACCCATTAAAGAAAATTACAACAGCCATGCAGCCTACCCGGGCAATTTCTCTAGCATCAATAATATCTCTTAAAGCATGTTTCACAGTTCTGCGCTTCTAAAACAAACTATTTACAATATTATTTTTAAAAAAAGCAAGTTTCCTGTGTGGGAAGGAGATTATATTTAGACTTAAAACTATAGTGTGGAGGAGCAGCCCAGAGAGGAATCAGATAGCCCTTTCAGAAGGAAAAAGAATTGCAATAATGTCTAGTACAGTTGAATTTGCCAGGGAGAAAGACAGCAGAAACAACTGCTATTTTTCTAAACTATTTTCATCTTAGGAATAGACCCCTGACACAATGCAATTAATAGCAAAAGGCTTGTGCAAGGGTTGAAATCTTACAGGTTCCTGCCAAAAATGGCTGCTAGCACAGGTTTGGCCATAAATTACCAAACAAAAAAACCCAAAAAACACCAAAACAAGGGGGGGGGGGGGGGGGGGGACCAAAACAAAAAAAAATTTTAACATGCTCATAAACTGGGCAGAAAAGGAAAACATTGTCATTGCCTCATCAGACCTGACCTCATCAATTTGAGCAAGAGCAGAAATTTTGGCTGTATGAAGACATTTCCCTGTGGAAGGAATAAAAGCACCAGTGGGACAGATTGGAGTCAGCCCTAAAACAGAATCTCTTCTTTTCTGGGTCATAAAATTATTTAAAAAAAAAAATAAAAAAAATATATATATATGTATCAGAAGAGAAACTGCTGCACAAAAAACCCAAACACAACCCAAACACGCAAGAGAGACTGAATTGCAGAATATGCTAATTAAGCTATATTCACTTAAATAAGGAATATTAAACATTCTTTTGCCCAAAGTTCCTCCTAGGACGCATAGGGGAAAAATCAAAGCCGGACTTTCTGGTATACTTCAGCAGAGGCAAACATCTTCCATCTTAAGCCAGACCCAAATGGTGGGAGTCACCAAGTCCTAGCTTCAAGAGAAGACCACTCCAAAACTCCTTACTTCTTGGGCTGTCCTTTTTTTTTTTTTTTTTTTTTTTTTTTTTTTAAGAGCAATTAGAAGCTTTTGGAGAAAATCCTACCTGTATCCATACTTATGGACTTCACTGAGGTTAAATATGGTGTTTGAAGGGCCAGACAGTCACAGCTTGTCTATGAGAAGAAAGATTAAAGCCAGACAGGACAAACAGGACCGCAGCAAGCCCTGTGGCTTTGGCACATATCACCCAGCCATGCACAATATGCCCTGCCCAAAGTATGAAATATTCCTCTTTTCCTGGCTTAGACACCCCAAATCCTCACCCCCCCATGAGCACCTCCAGATGAGGCACCTTTCTTTCCAGATGCTGATTATTTCTAGGCCTTCTTGTTTCATCACCACATTCTTCTATTACTATTCCCACTGCTTTGAAACAAAGACATCAAGTCTAACGCAGAAGCAACGATGTCTCTTTTTAAGGTCCTGTGGGAGATTGCCACCCCACTAAGCACAACTGATAGAGAGAGAATGGGAAGGCAAAAACAAATAGTAAAACGTAGCTTAAAGTGGGAGAAAGGCTCAACCTGCAATGCTCTGCTCTGTGGAGCCACCAACCTTGCAGTGAATGCTGGGAGCAAAAGGGAATTAAAAAAAAAAAAAAGATAGAAATGTTAATAAATGGAAGTATTTATGTCCAGCTTCACTAAGTGAACTTTTTAGAGCTTTAACTCCCCCAGATACTCCTAGAAAGTATGACTATTTGTAAATAAGCATGTTGACGGAAGATCATATCAGCTGTGTTACCTACTAAGGTTTATTCTACAGGACCAAGCTGTTCAGTTTTTATTGATAATGAGCAAGATTTATTCTTCCAACTTAATTGGACCACCTAAAATTTGCACGTACACAAAAAGAAAAAAATAAAAATCATCAAAACAGGACACCTGGAGGGAAAACAATTTAAGATAAAGTCATCTGTCATGACAGGCAGGCAGTACATCAAGGTATGACCACTGGAATGAGCATCAGGATGCTGATAAAGCCATAACATACTCCGTGATAGCTTGGTAATGCTGCCAAAACCTGCTGCTTCTATGAACACCCAGGATTTATGATCTATCTCAGCAAACAAGAGTGCCCTCCCACACACACCTGAAGATGCTCTCTATTCATGTCTTGAATTAGTTGTTCCACCATGGGAAGGATGTGATGTGCTTTTGGTAAGTGAAAGGTGCAAGATCTGGTGATGGAAGGGAAAGTGCAGTCCCTCACACCTCCCCTATGGCCCAGCAAGGCAAACCCCCAAGGGCAGCTCGGTGCCAGGCTCCCAGGGAGTTCAGGGAAAGGAACGCTCCAACCAGCTCCAGGAAGAAGGGAATATAAGCAAGGATGCTGTGTCAACTCCAACATAAACACTGCAAAGCCAGTCTTCCCTGCAGTTGCTCTCTGCAGGCCTGCAGTAACTCCATCACTGCTATTCTCAACTCAGCAGCAAAGTCGCTTAGACTTAGTCAGGGCAGCAGTTCTGGAGGTCAGCGAGTGTGGAGGCGATGAAATATTGATGGAGAAACATCCTGTCCTGCTAGGCCCTCAGCAGCAATTGGCTTTCCGCACCTCCACCCCAGCCAAGGACCATCCCTAGCAGCCAAGAGCTTCACAAAACAGGAGCTGGCAGCACCACACAGCCTGACCAGGGATGGTCTTTCCACACCATCACCCCCAGTTCTCCAACCATCAGGGCATCACACTGTTTTCAGATGGTAAATAAGAAATTATCCAGTCCAAGAAGTACTACAGCAACCACCTCCCCCATGAGCTACACACTTTAAACCTATTAAGCAAGTGTCCTGAAGTCACATGGTGAGCCCACAGGATGCCCACGATATGGGCCAGATTAACCTATTTTATAGGCTTTTACACACAATGCATGCAGTTTGCTGTCTGCAGCATACTTATTCCATTTACTGTGTTTAGATGAATGCTCCATCCCTGACAGTGTTCAAGGCCAGGTTGGATGGAGTCTTGGGTGACATGGTTTAGTGTGAGGTATCCCTGCCCATGGCAGGGGGGTTGGAACTAGATGATCTTAAAGTCCTTTCCAACCCTAACTATTCTATGATTCTATGACTATAAACTTTTATTTAAAGTGAGGAATCTGTCAAGATTTCCAATGACTTTTAAAATATACATTTTTGCTGTACTCTCAAAGGGCTACTACAGATGTTTGGCTGGCAGAAGTAAGCAATTCAAAACACTAGGTTAATAATAAACTTAAACAATGGTTTTCAATTTAAACATTCAGTTCTGCCTTCTCAAAGCTCCTGGATGAGATTGTGTGACACTGGAGGTTGCTTAATGGAGGTTTTCTTGGAAATTTTAAATTCACACAAGCACTCCACTAACCAGCCTAAGATTTATTACAGGGTTTGTAGAGTTTATTGTCCCTTCAGCAGGTTAATATGATGTTGATTTAAAATAGACTGCAACTGAGCTAGAATTTTGCTTTCCATCATAATCTTGGTGCAGAATTGAGGACAAACAAAATCTTAAGTTTCCTGGGTGAGGAAAGCCTAATGGATGAGAAAGCATCCAGATACCCAGATATACCTAAAACCCCAATTAATCTGTTCACTATGTCCCTACATTCCTGTTCTTCCTTTCTGTTCCTCTCCCTACAACTCTTAACACCTCATTTGGAAGCGAGACAAGATTTGTATCAGGTATGGCCTTTAGCTCTCTAACTCAAGGTACTGGTAGGAATTTCCTCTCCTACAGCCACTCTATGTTGCTCTTTCCAGCAATAACCCAAGAAAATAATGACCTGAATCTTTTCCACTTTGGACTACATCTTTTAACATAATCAAGCTAACAAGCTTTCCCCATGCAAAGGGAAAGGATTGATTTGGGTGTTTCACTAAGAAATATACCATTGATGTGCAAATATTGATCTGCATGGAGCAGCTTCCCTGACAACGCAAGGCTGCTACAGAGCTCCAGGTCTCCTGGCTCTTTTCCCACTCCAAGAGAAGGGCAGTTAACACCATGTCCTAGCTGCTCCTTTCACTTGTACTTTCTCTCCTTAGACTTTACCTAGCTGTCCTAAATAAAAAGTTGCATGAGACAAGCGAGAGTTGCATTTGCTGTTACTACCTACACAGCACTAGAAGTTACTTTTCCATTAACATTGGCCCTGGGTGCAGCTCCATTTCAAGTACCCGCTTACAAAGCCCTGAAGAGAAGAGAGAGGCTGAACTACTTCTGTGCCATTACGTACCTTGCAGTGAGCAATCTCCAAATGCACAGAGCCCAGCCCTGCTCTGCCCCTGCTTTCCACTGTGCCCTGCTCAAGGGGATGATTTCAAACCATGGATTTCACATAAGAAGAATGAAGGAGGAGGAAAATAACCTTCCTGTTCACTTGGAGAAGTAAGAAGGCAAACAAGGACAGAAGAAAGGGAGGGAGCCAACCTTAAAAAAAGAAACCCAAACCCTAACACAACAAACACACGCAGAAGAAAAAAGGTCAAAGCAGAAAAGGATTGAGAAGGGATTCCTGTGGCTGCAATAGCTTTGCTGCACTGGAAATTGTGTCACTGACAAAGCAGTTGGAAAACTCTGCCAATTCTTGGATCTACATTTGGAAACGCACCCTTGGCACAAACCAAATTCTCTGTATCTTCTATCCAAACACCTCACTCAGTCCCATGGAGCTGAAGTGCAAATTAGATTTGGCCACATAAGAGAAAGTGCATGAGGAGCTATAAGCAGGAGAGTTGGATTTGAAATTATCTTTCTGACCCTATCGAAGAAGGAAAGAGGCAGATAAGGGTCAAAATTAGTTTTCAGGAAAAGACAGTGCAAGTCAAACAAAAAGCTTCATCTGACCTGAAACGAATAGCACTGCTTTCTTCAGGAAGATTTAACACTTAAGCCAAAAAGCAATGCATTTAGTCACCATCAGCAAAGCCAGAGAGGAGGCAGGGATGCCAGTGCCCCTTGGAGCACAGTCCTGCCACAAGGATGCTCACCCATACCCAAGGCTGACCCTTATTTTGGATGCCAAGCAGGAGATGAGCACTTTCAACAGGCTCTCCCTGGTGTAAACCAGATGGGGCATCTCTGCCTGCAGCCTCTGTGACTGACAAGGTCTTATATGCACTGGAGTTTAGACTCATGCTGTCAACACAGGTTTTCAACAGTGACACAAACGTAGGAAGAGATGAGGAAGGACAGTAGGTAAGTCAGCAGTGAAGTACTCTCACCCAGACAGAGCAATGCCTGTCTAGGCATTTCCCAGTCCTTGGGAACCATCCACCTCAGCCCTATACTGCACATGGACTCCTTCACACTCAGCAAATACGATCAGATATAGGCTTACTCACACACACCGTATTCTTTTTCCATAAGTCTTGTGACATGAGGATTTGTTCTGGACTGGAAATGCCACCATCACCACACATGGATTTGAGCAACACCATGAGAGTTTCAGCTTCCTTTTAATAAAGGTGTTCTGTCCTCAGGGGTTTAGGGCAAAGCTCAGGGCATCTTCAAGCAGTCCAGAACACAAAAAGAGAACATGGCATTACTACTCACATCATTAGCTGTGGATGGACACTAGTTATCTACAGCAGATTACACATGTTGCCAAGCCTGAGCTTTTGGCTCTTGCAGATGGAGCAGCTGTGTGCAATCCAGACTTGAGTAGCAAAAACCCAGAGGCAGACACCTGAGGGCAAGTACAGGATGGGTACAGACCATTTGCTCAACCCCAATGCCTTATGCTGGTTTTGCCTGACATTGTAAGAGCTGAGCATTAAATGCACAGTGATGTTTTCCAGGTTCCTAGAGCAACACATGACCTCCACTTGTTCTACTACCACCAATGAAGAGCAACTGTCACTCCCTAGTTTTACTCGCCGCCTATTTTAGCTGCCTATTTTTACCTCAAAAGTTAAGCAGGGTCAAGTTTGGGTCTGGTCTAGGGTTAGATGACAATATAGGAGGACCACCAAGAGATTTTCCCTGAGGCTGGATAGTCATGAGTGGCAGGGCGTGTGGGATAGTATGGGCAAGTATCTAGGCCAGTGGGCCCCTCCAGTGCTTTGGAACTTCACCCCTGAACAAGGGCAACAACTGGAAAAACTAGTAAAATGCTTAAATGAGGTCTGCTGTCGTCCTGGTAATACCAGAGAAGGACAAATCATGGCAATGTGCGGGGGCTTGGCTTACGCCTACAGAGCCCTGCTCAACGCTTTCCAGCACCTTCAAAGGGAAAAAGATGTCTCTGGATCTGATGTCAAAGCAACAGACAACACAGCTACTCCAACTCCAAGCACAGCAGCTACACCAACCCCAGCGACAAGTACAGCAGCTACTCAAACCCCGACAGCAAAAGACAACACAGCTACTGGTGCTACTCAATCCCCAAGCACAGCAGCAGCACCAACCCTGACAACAGATACTGCAGCCACTCCAACCCTAGTGGCAGACACTGCAGATGAACCAAAGGACCAATTCATGCCAATATTGGTTGCCCCTGTAAGCAAGGGGAAAAGCAAACAAGAGGCACAAAGAGCAACCCATGCAGTGAAGAAAGATGAAGACACAATGCACTTACTACAGGGGACAGCTTCTGAACAACTTATTAATAGGTGGATCGGAGGAAGAGGAAGAAGAGGTGACTTCTCAACCCCAGACCTCAACCGAGCTGCGGAATACGTGAAAAGATTTCACCCATCTTCCAGGGGAGCACATCGTCACCTGGTTGCTCCGATGCTGGGACAATGGGGCCGATGGTCACGAACTAGAAGGTAGGGAAGCCAAGCAGCTGGGATCACTTGCTAGGGAAGGAGGAATTGACAAAGAGATTGCAAAAGAGAAGAGAGCCCTCAGCCTTTTGAGGCAGCTCTTGGCAGCTGTGAAGGAAAGGTATCCCTACAAGGACAATGTTATGAGTCGCTCAGCCAACTGGACCACGATAGAGAGAGGCATCCAGTCCCTGAGGGAATCAGCCATTCTAGAGATGGTCTATCATAGGCCGGATGCCAGGAATGCATCCGTAGATCCAGATGAAGTCAAATGTACACAACCCATGTGGCGGAAACTTACACAGAGTGTGCCATCATCACATGCCCACTCATTGGCATCAATGACCTGGAGCGAGGCAGCACCACCAACAGTGGATGAACTGACTCGTCAACTCCGAGAGTTCAAAGACAACCTCACCCCTTCCATCCTTTCAGCTGTGGAAAAACTGTCCCAGGAGTTCAAACAATTGAGAGACGATTTATCCGATCTATCCAGCTCCCCACGTGTACCAACCCATGTCTCAGCTATTAACAGAACGTACCCTACTGCTTGAGAGAGAAGATATAGGATGTACACACCACAGGCCACCCTACGGTTTTACCTGTGGGATCATAGAGAAGACATGAGAAAGTGGGATGGAAAACCTACCTCAGTTCTGGAGCAATGGGTGCGTGAATTGAAGAGGAGAACAATGGTCAAGGATGATCCTCCCAAGAAAGTTGCTGCTCCAGTCTCTGGTGAGCAGTTTCCCAGATGGAGTGGAAGAGCTGATTTTACTCCAGCTCCTATGATAAGGAATACTAATCCCTTTCTACAAGACATAAGAGGACAATCTTATGATCACTATTAGAGGGGCCCTGCCTCCAGCCAGGTGGAGGAGAGGGATAATCGGGTTTACTGGACTGTGTGGATCAGATGGCCTGGCACATCAGTCCCACAGGAGTATAAGGCTCCAGTAGACACCGGTGCACAGTGCACCCTGATGCCATCAAAGTATCAAGGGGTGGAACCCATTTTCATTTCTGGAGTGACAGGAAGATCCCAGAAGTTGACTGTACTGGAGGCTGAAATCAGCCGGACTGGAAGTGGCAAAAGCACCCCATTGTGACTGGTCCAGGGGATCTATGCATCCTTGGCATAGACTCTCTCAGGAGAGGGTACTTCAAAGACCCAAACTAGCCAAAAGGGTATTCTATACCACAGCACATCATGCCCAGTATATAAACTAGGGGATTTACCTGGAAGGCCCAGATTGCTGCTTGGGTCGGGCTGGCTATTGGTCTGTGGGTGGTGAGCAATTGTATTCTCTCCCCTTGTTATTTCCCTTATCATTATTATTATTGGTGGTAGCAGCAGTGGTTTTACATTATACCTTAGTTACTGGACTGTTCTTACCTCAACCCGTGGGAGTTATATTCTTTCAATTCTTCTCCCCATCCCTCCGGGAGCGGGGGGGGGAGGAAGAAACGGGGGAACAAGCGAGCAGCTGTGTGGTTCTGAGTTACTGGCTGTGCTTAAACCATGACACCACGTTGACAGCAGAAGGCATCTAACCCCCTTATATTTTGTTCTTCCTCTACCCTCAGTTTTGCCCCACACCACCACAGGTCTGTTTCTTTGGTGGAAATGGCATAGGGAACTTAGTACTGACCCACCAGCCACCCTCACAGTCTGGAGGAGTTGGAACACACGCATTGGGGATGGCCGAGTCAAAAGAAAGCCAGAATAGAAGAGGAAGAAAAAGGTACCACTGGCATCAGAGCCATGTAATTCATAGCCAAACCCAAGCTTAACCCTCCTTCCCCAGCCCCCAATGGACTACCTACATAGCACACCAGCCCATGCAAACGTGGTAGTTAAATATAAAATCTCACAGGTCTTTTACTTCATCCCCACCCCCCAAGGAGCCGCACTGCTGCTTGGCTGGGGCTCACTACTTCCCCAGGACATCCACATAATGCAGGAACGTGAATGAGTTAATTGGAAAACATGTTCTCAACCCTGAGGATTCAGTGGGATGCTTGTTACTTTCCTGCTAATGTATAAACACCTAAATGTGTGTTCCCATGTTTAAACCCTTCATATGAAGGGGGGTGTGTGTGTCTCTATCCCCGGCAGCATTCAAGGCCAGGTTGGACGGAGTCTTGGGTGACATTGTTTAGTGTGTGGTGTCCCTGCCCATGGCAGGGGGGTTGGAACTACATGATCTTAAGGTCCTTTCCAACCCTAACTATTCTATGACCTGTGTGTTTAATTACTAGATGCTGCAGAAAGACTGTGTAATTACACCTTTTGCACTCTGATTGATTCCACCCCATTCTTCCAATTCATTTAAGTGCAAACAGCCTTGTTAGCTCCCTAATCAGGAAGTCTATAAATACTGCAGTCAAGGCAATAAGCACACCCCTACCTGCCCCCCAAACCTGGGCAAGGGAGCCTGGGGTCCCACACAATCAGAGACATCCAGGACCATGCTGCCCAGCTCCTGCTGCACAGATCCTCACAGATACAGCCCTTCAGGGACTGGGGTCCAGGACCTGGAGTTGATGCTGGACCCACAGTGTGCACCCCTATGCCCAGCTAACCTGGGGCAACCCATGGTGCAAGACTGGAGGTTCTGCAGGACCTGGAGTCCTGCATCCCCATCCAGTCAAGATAATACTAGGATTAAGGACCTACAGTTCATCTCCATCCCAGCTGGTCCATGGGATATAGGACCTGAGGTGCAACCATACCCAGCTGGTCCAGAGGGTGAAGGATCCTGGCAAGGGGATAAAGGAGATAATGGATACAGGCTGCATCCCCATGCTCAACCAGTCAAAAAAAAAAAAAAAAAAAAAAAAAAAAAAAAAAAGCTGCACCCTTATGCCCAGCCACTTTGGGGGTGCAGGACACAGGAAAGGGGCTACAGGATCCTCATGCCCAGCCGGTCTGGGAGATGCATGACCAAGGTGCACTTTATTCCCAGCTGGGTGGTGAAAGGGATGCAAAGGGATGCAGCACCCAGGCTGCACCCCATGTGCCCAGCCAGTCCAGAGGGTGCAGGACCCGGGCTGCGACCCCATGCCCAGCCAGCCCAGGGGCACAGGATCCGGAAAGGGACTGCTGGATCCGGACACCCATACACCCAGCTAGCCCAGGAGACACAGGACCTGGGCTGCACCCCATCCCCAACCGGCGGGGGATGCAGGATCCGAGGAATAACCCCGATGCCAAGCCGGTCGGGGAGCCGCAGTGCACCCCGAGCCGGTGCAGGATGCGGGACGCGGGTCGCACTCACATCGAGGATGACGGAGATGCCCTTCCTCTGCGCGGCGGCGGCTCCCATGGTGAGCAGCTCCCGCTCCGCGACGCCCTTATTGCTCATCCTGGCCACCACCCAGAGTAGGAGTTCGTCCAGCCCGCGGAGCGCCGGCGGAGGCTTGCGC
Source organism: Strigops habroptila (assembly GCF_004027225.2). Classification (NCBI taxonomy): domain Eukaryota; kingdom Metazoa; phylum Chordata; class Aves; order Psittaciformes; family Psittacidae; genus Strigops; species Strigops habroptila. Next base: position 25,187,084 of record NC_044301.2, read on the forward strand.
AGCAGCCTCTGCACGCCGGCCCGGCAGTACCGCGCTGCCTGCTCGCACATCGCTCAGCCCGGCCTCATGCCGGAGATGGGGACTCCCACCCCCCCCTTCCTCCCCCCACCGCCGCACGGTGGGCCCGAAGAACAAGGGTGGGGGTAGGTCACCCCGGAGTAGCCCCAGCCCCGGTGGGTGCCCGTACAAACACGCATGCCACACCATGCCTGTAGGCATTTTCTATCAAAAAAGAGTATTCCTATTTTATGTCCTCTCCCCTCTGCAGCCTCACTTAACCCCCATAGCAGATTTTAGCAAGTTTTGTAAGGACAAATTTCTTGCTAGTAAATCAAATTTGCTCCTGACCCCTACTCCAAGAAGTCTCTATACAATGAATAGCCAGCGATTCCAGCTGGGGTACTGCAGCATTCATGGCTACAGAGCTAATCACAGTGCTCAGCTGGACAAATACAGAATTATAGGATTAGAAGTATTAGCAGGATGCTCCTTTGGGATACTCCTGTGCTCACCTACACAGGTCAAGACTCAGACTTGCAGTAGGGACAATAAGTCTTTTGGCCAAAAAGGCACTAAATCATTTAATCTCCCCTTGCACACTTGAAGAGATGCTCCTAGTTTGAGTTCAGACCCAGAAAGGCATGAGAAAACTCAGACCCAGACCCTCTCAGGGGGTTCCCAGAGCACTGGAATGGCCACAGGCTCCGAATGGCCTCTCCCCCCACCCATGGCAGCCAGACCCTCGCAGGCAGCTCTAGGGGACTTCATGCCCCACAAGGGTCACATCCCCAGATTTAAATATCTCTGATGCAGGCAGGAACCAGCAAACCCAACCTCCCCCATGCAAGTATTACACACATCCCATGCTGAGCCCTATGCCTGATCTCCAAATGAGGAACAGCATGATCACTCCAAAAGGCCTGACCGGCTACTGCTTTAAAAGAAAAAAAACAACACAGCAATAAATTACTTCTTTAAAGCAGTGTACCAGAGCCCAGACCCCCCAGCAAAGCCTACTTAAAGGTATTATTTAGCCTCTTCTTCTAACTACCCATCTTTATTCAGGTAAACACAGAAGTTTCACCCTAATTTGAGGTGACAGGCAGGAGAATGTGCATTTTCCTCTCAGCTGCTGCTCAAAGAAAAGCAAGTGGGAGCCCAGTTCTCTCTGCTAGAGGCTCCTGAAATGCTTTTAGATAGCTGGGGCACAGAGAAGTGTGGCAGTAAATCAGGATATCCATGAGCTGAGCCCCTCTTTCACCAAGCTCCTGCCTTTCAGGGTTTCCTTCTTCTCCAGCAATATAAAATTAACAGGAGAAAACAGAGGAACTTCAGGGGGTTTATGTTGGCTCACAGGAGCTGTGTGGAGCACTTTAACAGCTCTGCATTCATTTACAGGATACTCAGGCCATGCTTGTGTACAACCCAGCCATCACTCAATCCCCACTTACATCTCACAGCAAAGATAATCTAAGGCAAGACACATCATCCTTGCCACAGGCTTAGGCGGGCTGGATCCCTACACACCAATTGCTGGTGCCAATCAACCCCTCGCTGGCTTGAATTACTGCTCTCTTTTGTATTTTTACGATCCTCAGATTAGTCGTATGCTGCTCTCTCCTTTGGACATCCCTCCACTAAATGGCTTGTTCAAACTGTATTAATCACAGCCGCTTTAGGATTACTATATGCTCATTATTTAAAACTATTTACTAAATAAGTTTATAAATAAAGTTATTTGTATTTTCCTTTCTGCATGCCATGAAGATTCATTATTTGGCTTGGAAGTTTGAGGCTATTTCTGTGCTTTTGTCAAAATTGGTTCTTGTTACTGTCAAAGCCAGGTCTATGGTATTTAAATACTTATTTTTCTTCCTAAATGGATCTAGATAGAAAAAGTTTCAGCTACTCAAACATTAGAAAGAAGCCAGCCATTCACCCTGGGCTGTGTTGCTAGGGGCTCAGTTATTCCCAAATTTCCATGAGGTTGAAGTTTCCCTTTGAGAAAAAGAATGGGAAAGACTGTTCCTACTTATCTGAGCCACGTGATAAACACGAGAACCTCCAAGGCACATGCTCAGGCTGGTCCCACACCACAGTCAAGGGGGAAGGGCAGAGGCACAGACCTCAAGTTGGGCTCTGTGTGCCAAAACTCATCCCCCGCTTCTTGCCAAGGGAGACAGGACACCATCTGTCCTATGCAAATAAACACAACTGCAACCAATGTATCAGGGCTTCGCCAACCTGTGCTACCAGTTGCGGCACTGCCCAGGTCCCTGGCAAGCAGCCATTGACCAAGGCCAGAAGAAGAAACCAAACAAGTGATAGACAAGTAGAGACAATAAGGTTTTGCCCACTGTAAGACATGTGCCTGCCTCTTTGGCTGCAGCTCCCTGCCATCCAGCACACTTTCTGCTCTTTCATTAAAGGTGGGGAGAGCAGGACCACCAGCAGCCACTAGTTGCCTTGAAAGCTTTATGTAGATGCATACTGCAGATGGTGAGGAGCATAAGAATAAATAGGGGAGAATAGAGAGGAGACAACAGAAGAGCACAGTTAAATCCAGGCAATGGGCATCCCAGTGAAAGCAAGCAACCCAAAGAGGTTTTCTGAGGAATTAGTCCACTCAACACACCTAGTTGCTGCAAATAGAGACCAGGCACAAAAAGAGAGTTCAGGTTATTCCTAGTTACAATCCTAAAAGCAATCCCCAGATATCCAGAAACCTTGTAAAGGGGAACTATCTGGACTAACATCTCCACCAAATAAAACTCCTTCAGCATTAGAGGATCATAGTCCTCAGGTGGCCCAGCTTCCCCAGAACTCTGAGATAGTTCTCCAGAGCAATATGAGGAATTACCACCATAAGGGGGGGGAATCAGATAAATAATAATAAAAAGCTCCAAATCATAAAGAGACTCACCTTCTGAGACATACAGAGGTTCATCCCAGAAAAAGCTTGAGAGCTGTGCAGCTTCTCCTAAGCCCTCAGCAGCAGCACAAATCCTGGCTAGAGTTGCCCATGGGCTCTGGGCATCCCATGAAATTCAGGACACCTGGGCCGGGGGCTCCACACCAGCTCCCAGCTCCAGGCATGGCCTTTCCTTCCCTTCCCAGGAAAGCTGCCACTGCTTAGTGGAAACCTTACCAACCAAAGTATATTGCATTTTTGTTATTCTGAGGTACAGGAATGCAGGCAACCAGCAGATAAAACCCTTCTGATGGCTGCTAAATAAATTCAGAGGGTGGTGAGTAGGTTTGTTTTGGTGGTTTTGCTTGTTTGGGTATTAAAGGGGGCATGACCCAGCTGTGTTGTTTGGGCAATTGAGAAAATGAGCATTTAACACCAAAACCCACCCACCCTTGCTTAAAGTTACAAGCCATCGACTTGGTAGAGCTTGTGATTGTGTAGTTGTAGAGAAGAGATACTGTAACATTTTTCTTGTATGTTTATTACTTATAATAGCATTCACATACAGCAGACCAAAATATTTTCCCCTTCAACATGCAATTTAGATCAGAACTATTAAGAACCCTTGGAATAAGCTATTCCATCTCTGATGAACTTTCAAAATTCCCCTTTGTTTCTTGTGCCTGGTACACCTCATGATGATTCATATATAACAGTATAAAAAGCCCAAAAATGGGGAATTATAGACTTTCAGATTTATAAGCCTCCCTGTGGGGGCATGACCACCAATTAAATCATTTGAGTTACTGCACCTAAATAAATTATTGGTCTTGATAATTGACCTCCCCAATTGCAGCATTGAAGTGTTAATTTACACCATTTTAATGGACAAAATGTGTCTGCGAATGTATTGAAATTAGAGCTATCAAGCTTCTTCATAGCAAAAGTGGGGAGGGAGGGACTGGCCTTTTTCCCATTGCTCATGCCCTTTGTAATTAATTTCTAAAGTAATTTCTTCCTTTGCCCAGCAGATACCACCTCTGGCCACATTTGTGGGAGGAAAGATTTCCCCAATTTATTACTTACAATAAATACCATTAATTACTGCTCAGAGGGTAAAATCTGACAGCTTTCAATGTAAGAGGGACTCCCTCTGGGGTACCCCATACAGGCATGATGGCAAAGCTCCTATGGGGAGAGCCTAGGCAGGGTCTCAGGGTACAGCCAGGACACTGGCTGAAAGCTCCCCAAAGGGATACTTGGTTTAGAAAAATGAAATAGAAACCTATCTATCTTATTCTTAACATATTTAGCCTGTGGCTAAAGCTGTGAACGTATGGAGGTTATTCAGAAGGGCATAAAACTTACCTGAGTATCCCTTCGCCTGCTGCATTGCTCTCTGTCCTCAAAGCGACGCCGAAACTGCAGGACAGGAGGGATTTTGGCATGAAACCCGTGCCCAGAGAGGCTGAACCTACAAGCCAGGCTTGCTTCACACAACCCTAGCACCACGCTGGAGCCCAAGGGTGGGAGCAACCCCCAACCTGCTCTGAGGGTGGCCAGAGGAAGAGTTGGATGTGGAAACACAAGAGGAGCCTGGCATGCTGTGCTGATGCTCAAGGGCTGCTTAAGCAGCTGCCGCGTGGCTGTAATTTGCCCTCAGCCATTCTAGGGACACCCAGGACCAAAAGTTTCACATAGCTCCAGGGTTTGTTGGTGTATTTACCTCTACAGGCAGCTGTGCTCCTAGATGGGATCCCCAGGGGCGAGGGATCACTGCCGCAAGCAGGAGTGGTAAATGAGGTTCAGGGTAAGCATGTGGCATGGCAGCAAGGAGGAGAGGTCTGTCAGGGGCTCCCCAAAGGATATTGACTGCAACTCCCAGGAGTGAACCCGTCTTTCATACAGGCCATCAATTTAGTAGCTTACTCAAGGCTGCTCCTTACTGCTCAAGCACCAGGCACATTCATTTTTCCCTGCAGCATTTTATTTGTCCTTATTTGCTGTCCTCAAAGTGACAGAAGTGGGGAAATAATTTATATCCTACACTGCTCCAGTAATTATTCACCAAGAGTTTGGCTGAGTAACATCTTCCATTTCTCCAGTCCTGCTCACCACTGGGCACACAGGAAAATCACTTTATGAGCATGTTATTGGGTTTCTTGGCTGTGAAGCTATTTTAAAACGCTGCTGTGTTTGCCACTTTGGGATCAAACTCATGTAATTTAATGGGTTTCACTGAGACATCAACATGCCCACAAGGCAGCTATCAATTTCCCACCACAAAATTGCTGCTCTTGAAATAATTTAAAGGGATCACCACTAAGTGACTTCAAGCTGCAGGTGCCGGGATGCACACAGAGGAGAGCTCGCTGGGATCTCATGGAAAATGACCCCCCAAGTGAGGCAGCTCCTGACCCGGCATCCCCAGGGGAGTATGAAGATGAGGAGAGTGGAAAGTGCATTTACTCCATGAAGTTCCCTCTGTCTCCCAAGGCCAGAGCTGGAAAAGGGCCACCTTCATCCCATGGCCATCACCCTCACAGAAATCTGACTGCAGCCTGTGCAGCACCGGAGGGGTATGCAAGGATATCTAGTGCTTGATGCTGAGGCTGCAAGGAGGCACTGGGTTATAGCAAAATGTTGTTTTCTGGTGGTTTATCTCCTTGCAGCAACCAAAAGTCCCCATAGGCCCAGCACCAGCAGTGCTCTGGAGAGTGGGGTCCCAATAGGAGGGTCACTGTGAGGCTCTGACATGCGTTTCAGCTGTCTGTGACATTTGGGGCTTTGTCTCACAAGCTTGAGCTCCTCAACAGCCTGTGCCCCCTTCCCTGAAACACAGCTCCTCTGACAAGTCCATTTTGGGCAGCTTTGGACCGTCTCCCCAGCCGGGCTTTGACCCATCCCACACAGCTCATATGCAGGTAGTGCAGCACGGCTGATGAGGATGTGAGATTTGTGTCTTCACCTACTTGCAGTGTCCACCTTTCCATTCCTCTATCTTTTCTGTGGCTTCTCAAAGTCCGGCACAGATCCAGCACCCTAATGGAACGCTGCATCTGGCATGGAGCTGACCACACGGTTTGCAGCACAAGAAACTAATCTTGTTTTCAAAGGACATGATCCATCTAAGCTATCCGTAGCCAAGCCGGTGCTTTAAAGCTGCTTGGGTAACACAAACAGGGCTTGTCAAGCCCTTGTGCAAGCAGAAATACCATATTTCTGAGGATAATCTAAGCTATCCACTGTTGAGGAAGGTGAATAATCAAGATGTCAAAATCATCTCACGAGGCTAAGAGGTCAGAGCATTGCGGATTGACACATGGGTGTATATAGGTTTAGGCACAGAGCATGTTTGCATAGTGCCTGTACTGCTGATGTCCCTGCAGAGCCCCGGGACATGGGATGGAAGCAGGGAGGGCAGTTGAGCTCAGAAACTCATTGCACCGAGGTGCTGCCAACAGATGCCCCTGGCTACCACCCCTCCTTAGGCAGTGGCACTCACTCTGTAAAACAGATTTTCTTTAAATTAGACTCAGAGAAGACGGTTGGAGATAGGAAAGGTCCCACTGGGTCACGCAGTTCAACAGAGAACCTGAAATAATTCTGGATTTGGGATGTCTTAACCTAACCCATCCTCGCAGGTAGGGATGCATCCCCTGTGCTTTAAAGGACCTTTGCTCTGTAATAATGAACCTGGCTCCCAGCGAGCTTCATCTCAGTGCTGGTGGGCTTTGCAGTCGGGAGAGAGAGCTGTGCTGCTGCGGGACGGACACACGGACACCTCGGGCAGAGTGGAAAGCCTATTTTCAAACCAGACCTTGCAGCATAACATGTTTGTGTTTCCTAAATAAAATATTGATTTAAAGAGGTTTGAATTGAATGCATCAACATTTTTCGAGTTGTCTTCCCCTCTCTCCTTAGCGGTTTTAAAAACCCCATAGCTATTCCCAAAGTTGGTACAGGTTTATGAATAAATTTGCACCCCTCTGAAAATCACTGTTTTAACTAGCTTGCTACCTCCCTGCTTGCACAAAGCCCCTGTACGACACCCTGGCACCCCTGGGCACCCACCCGTGTCACCCCCCATCCCACCCACCACCTCCTGAACATGAATGTAAAGGCCCCAGCTCTGACCTTCCCACCAACAACTGCATCCCAAGTCACACACAGCCTGAACCTAGGACATTGGGGTTTGAATCACACCTTCAGAAGCCCAAAGCTGTTCCACAGCAAAACCTGTCCTGACAGCTTTACCACCCTGTGCAAGTCCAGATCGGTGCTTTGGGATTGGCAAGTGTCCTGGGTTCAGCTATAACAGTTATTTTTCTCCTTCCTAGTAGCTGGTACAGTGCTGTGTTTCAGCTTTAGTCTGAGAACAATGCTGATAACACACCAGTGTTTTAGTTTGATTCAAAGAACTCGTTAAGAACTCGCCAACAAAGTTTTAAGTTGACAAGCAGGTATTCTTTATTGCGGCGCCGGGGAACATGGGGGATAGCTCCTCCTAGCGTGTTGAGACAAGGAAGTACAAAATGAAATATAACCCTTTGTAAATAAGAAAATTCAGTTCTAAGTAACATTAAGCTTGGTGGCTTTGTACATAACAACAAAACTTTCCAAACCTAAAAAGCCCAACCAAAAGAACATAAGAAGGATCCTTGTATAAGATAAATCGTTGCAGCTGACATAGTTTTAGAACATTATGACCTTTGCACAAAATTTATTGTAAGCAAAACAGGACTGTAGATAAAAAGTATCTGAAACTAGCAGATGTTCAGGAGGTGCTGTAGCTAAGTTAACTGATAAGTACAAGGACAAGGAGAAATCACTCACTTATGTCAGTAGTGTTACCGAACTAATTAAGCTAGTGTAAGCATTTATCTACTGTGCATGCTTCAAAGACTACCAGAACAAGAGTTCGAGGAATGGCCAAGTGATGAAGATTGTTGGAAGAAGTAAAACGACCACCAAAGACCACTACCACATTGTTATGCACATGCAAAAATGGGCATGGAATTATGTAAAACGATTCTCGGACAACTAATGCATATGTATGATGTTTATCGGAAATGTAATGAATATGTATGTTAAGCAACAATATAATCACGGTCTGTTTGATGCTTACAGGGGACACATATTAGGAGGAGATATCCCCTGTGTCTCCCAGCTCTGCAATAAAGAATACCTGCTTGTCAACTTAAACTTCGTTGGCGAGTTCTTAACGTGTTCTACGAATCAGCGTCCCATCCGAGCATCAAACAAACTGTGATTATATCATTGTTAATCATACATATTCGTTACATTATATGCATATTTATGAAGTTGCTTATACATGACATCACATTTCTAGAATATTCTTCCCGCATGCGCACTTTATTATGGTAGTGGTCTTTGGGACCCCTGGTGATCATTTCTTCATCATCTTCCTCTTTATCACCTTGTCCTTTGGCTGAACTTCAAGTTTGGAAAGTCCCGTCGTCAAGCCAACTACCACTAGTCCAGCTCTGGCTGGTCATCGTGAAACATTTACCCAAGATACTTTCTCACTGTCATCTATTACAATACCCTACTTTTTCAATGTCATCTATTACAAGGACACAAATCCTAACTGAATTTAACTATTTACAAAAGATTCGTACTTCCTTGTCTCAAGTTGTTGCTAAGTAATGCTTACCCCGACCAAAGACTTTTCAGTCTCCCATGCTCTGCCAGTGAGGAGGGGCACAAGAAGCCAGGAGGAAGCAGAGACAGGACACCTGACCCGAACTAGCCAAAGGGGTATTCCATACCACAGCACATCATGCCCTGTATATAAACTGGGGGGAGTCACCCGGAAGGGCAGATCACTGCTCAGGTCATGCTGAGTATCAGTTGGCGGGTGATGAGCAATTGTATTGTGCATCACTTGGGTTTATTGGGTTTTTTTCCCTTCCTGTTTTGGTTTTATATTCTCTCCCCTTGTTCTTTCCCTTATTATTATTATTAGTGGTAGTAGTAGTTTTGTATTATACTTCAGTTATTGGACTGTTCTTATCTCAACCCGTGGGGTTTACATTCTTTCAATTCTCCTTCCCATCCCACCTGGAGGGGGAAGAAGGGGGGGAGTGAGTGAGTGGCTGCGTGGTTCTGAGTTACCAGCTGGGCTTAAACCATGACAGCAAGACAGCTAATCACTTCCTTGAAAACATGTCTGCATAGTCCATACCCACATAATTACATCATATGATGTACAAAGTATCATGATGGAGAAGATCTCCACAGCATTCCTGTGCAAACACCCTGAGCATCACTGGTAAAGCCTGGGTTGTCTGCTCCTGCTGCCAGGCCAACATGCAGAGCCCTCAGCCCAGCAGAGAACAGCATCTTTTGAGGGCTCCCAGGCACAGATTTCCAGAGAAACTCCTTCTGGAGGGGTTTACCCTTCCTTTGTCTGCTACTTAGTGATTTCAGCTAGCAAGATGCAGGGTGGCAATTAAACTCCAGGTAACTCAAACTTTGTAACTTCTGGAAGATCACGGAAAAAAGATCCAAAGCAAACCACAAAATTAAGTGGCAAAAGACCTATTGTAATGTCTTTCCGGTGATGCATTAATTCCCAATTTCTAGCTGCACCTGATGGTCCATATATTTCAGTAGGAGACAATGCAGTGTGAGACACATTGGCAGAAATATGCAACTATTTACCACATGAGTTATCCCATGAAAATGGTAGAAATAGAGCTATTAAATGAAACCATGCTATACTTAAAGGTGCAAAGCACTCCTAGGCCACCCAGATTGTCTGAGATCACTGCAGCAAGCTCTGCCTCAAAAGGAGAGGTTTCTTTCTCAGGTTCCTTACCACCAACACTCACATGGTAGAAGCTCATTTTTCATGCTGGGCTTCCAGGAAGTGCAAGCATTGGGTGGGATGTTTGGTACCTGGTTGCAAGGCTCCCAGCTGACAGATCTACCAGCAGTTTTCTTCAGGTGTCACTTCAGATTTGTCAAGAGTGGCTATATTAAATTTGTTGAGAGTGGATATATTAAATAGCAGAAAAAGCTTGCATCCATGACTGCAGAAATACAGAAATCTTAAATTGCAGTGAGATAAACTACCCGAATCTCTGGTTTTCTTCCTGGCAGAGAAAACAAAGTTTATAGGTTGCATCCATGGGTTCTTTCAGATCCTCGACTGGGCTCCCTTTGTTTCTGGGCAGTTTTATAGGGATTCCCCCAATGCTCCTCACCTGCTGTTTCCAGAATAAATCTGGTGCCTTGCAGTAATGTTTCCAAGGGTGCACACAAGCACGTGCACACTTGGTGCCACAACAGATTTACTGCTTCACCTTTGCCTCTAGGATTACGGCAAGTGCCTCCAGAAGCCCCTTATAGATTTGAAAAGCATTCATAGAATCATAGAATCATTGAATAAATAGGGTTGGAAAGGACCTTAAGATCATCAAGTTCCAACCCCCCTGCCATGGGCAGGGACACCACACACTAAACCATGTCACCCAAGACTCCATCCAACCTGGCCTTGAACACTGACAGGGATGGAGCATTCACAACTTCCTTGGGCAACCTGTTCCACTGCCTCACCACCCTCACTGTAAAGAACTTCTCCTTACAGCTAACTTAAACTTCCCCTGTTTAAGTTTGTACCCATTACCCCTTGTCCTATCACTACAGTCCCTAATGAAGAGTCCCTCCCCAGCATCCTTGTAGGCCCCCTTTGTGGGAGAGGATGGAAACTATTTGATTATTGCCAAAGAGAAGTAACTGCTTGGCTGGAGAAGAAAGAGTTAAAGAAGAATGTTGAAAAAACAAAACTGTAAACCAGGAACTAAACATGATGTGATAAAATAGCTTGGTATAAGTGTTAGAGCAATAGGCTAAAGATAGATAGCTTTTGCTAGAATGGTATAGAAGCTAGAGCAATAGGCAATAAAGTGATTCGCTGCATGAAGATGCTTTGAGTCCGTGCCCTTCATACGCCACAATTAAGAACAGAGGTATGTGGGGTCATATTTGGAGGACAGTGGACGTGATGAGCCAGCCATATGAGGGCCTCTTCTAAGCATGCAGCCGCATACCAAGAAGAAGATAAGAGGAAGAAAACATCTGCAGTCGGATACATGGGAAGAACACCAGGAATTAGGTGATCCAATAAGGACACTTACCAAGCTGCGTGATTGCCTCGTGCAAGAGGGCTTTTACCAATCAAAAGGCGCGTGACTGCATGTAGAGATAGAAAACTCTGTATATAAAGGGATCGTGGGAACAATAAAGTGGCTTCTGCTTGATTCACATTGAATCGTGTAGGGTCCATTGTCGTCTCTCCTCAGAGGTACACCCCCCAACTCATTATAAAAGGGGGAAAAGTTAATCACCAAAAGAGACATTGCCATGAGGACAACTCCACAAGACACACTCCACAAGGCACCTTCAAGGGGACAGCTCCAGAAGGACACCCACCTCCGATGACTACTACAGACTCTTGGGGACACTCTGCTCTGATACAGACTATGGACCCTGGAGGACTCCCACCAGCTCCGATACCGACTACAGATCCCCAGGACACTGCTGGATCCATGGTGGTGACTATCTCTCTCTCTCTGCACCCTGAATCCTTGCTTCTTTTCTATCTTTTTTCCAGTCTGTCCTATTACTATCCCCTTTATTACAATAATTTCCCTTTTCTATAATAATTGTCTTTTTGTAATAAACCAACTGATTGATTACGGTACTTGACCTCGTTTACGTCTTAATTTCACTCTTGGGATCATGAAGGAAAGAGGGTTTTCTCCAGGTGGACCTTGACAAACATGCAGAGGAAAGCTCAGCTCACATGCACTGTACTCATACTTCCATCATGATCTCAATATTGATGTGGTTTGGGGAAAAAGTAAACACATGCACTTTAATTTCAAACAAACAGCAGCTATGACTTAGTCAAAGATTAAGCTGCACATGAAGCTAGAAGGGAATTTTCCTCTTCTTATCTTAATGTCAACATATTCATAAATATTTACATGAGTTCAGGATAGTAGGATCATTTGAAGACACAACCTTTACCATCTTATAGTCAGTGTTCTTTTAATCTAGACTGGCATATAGCAACTAAGAGCTTAATTTAATAAACTGCTATATCATATTATCATGTGCCAGACTGAGCAGATTGGCAAGCATATGCCCCAAAGCAGAAAAAATCCCACAAAAGCTAACACTCATGGTTTCTTTACTGGAATAACCAGAGAAGAAACCTTGAAGTAGGAGTTACAGCCTGTGAGCACTGAACATGTTCTCTGCACATATTTTCCCTCAACGCAAAACAGTAATTTTCAAATACAAGTGGGTAATTCAAAACTGGAAAAGGAGCATGTAATGCAATGAGCTTCTTCTAACTCAGTAACACAAAATTTCATAAGGAGGGCTGCAGAAAATTGTTGGAGATTCTTGGATTCATTTCCTTGCCACAGCTTAAGCCATTCCACAGCTCTTTAGTCCATCTTTTAAGTTCATTTGAGACAGGAAAGTACAAAATGAAAAATGATCTTTTGTAAATAAGTAAACTCAGGTTTTTTCATGGTTATGGGATGTTGAGCTTGGTGGTTTTGAACAATAGAAAGAAGTAAGTAACAGAAATGAGGTTTCACAATAACCAGCCAGAACCGGACTGGTGGTAGTTGGCTTGACGATGGGACTTCCCAAACTTCCCAAAGTTCAGCCAAAGGGCAAGGTGATAAAGAGGAAGATGATGAAGAAACGACCACCAGGGGTCCCAAAGACCACTACCATAATAAAGTGCGCATGCGAGAAGAATAATCTAGAAATTATTATTAGAAATTATTGCTGAGGTGAGTAGCTCCAGAGAGGACGCCTTCAACACCTGAGCAGGGGGAAGCACAGGGTCCAGGAGCCTCAGTTCTGAGCGGCAAGAGCCACCGAGGAAGCCTTAACTCCTTGACAGGACTTGCCCAGGAGCCGGCAGCTCAGCTGACGCGAGCAGCTGACTCACAGGGGGCAGTGCAAGGACTTGAGGCACCAGCTCTCTGGGTAAAAACCTACCCCAGAGAGCACGAACGACCAGGAGCGCGACGACCAGGGTGGGCAGTCAGGGCGTGGTGCGGCAGTTTGTTCAGTCAGGGCAAGCGAGGATGGTGAACACTCGCCTCAGGACCAGGGCCCGCTGTGGGAGCTCTGCTATGGCTGCCCCAGCGGTGGCCAGCTGTCATGGTTTGAGCCCAGCCGGTAACTCGGAACCACGCAGCCGCTCGCTCACTCCCCCCCTTCCTCCTCCCCCCCCTCCCGGAGGGATGGGGAGGAGAATCGGAAGAATGTAACTCCCACGGGTTGAGATAAGAGCACTCCTGCAACTAAGGTATAATACAAAACCACTACTGCTACCACCAGTGATAATAATGATTAGTGAAATAACAAGGGGAGAGGATACAATTGCTCACCACCCGCTGACCGATACCCAGCCCGACCCAAGCAGTGATCTGGGCCTTCCAGGTAACTCCCCCCGGTTTATATACTGGGCATGACGTGCTGTGGTATGGAATACCCCTTTGGCCAGTTTGGGTCAGGTGTCCTGTCTCTGCTTCCTCCCGGCTTCCCCTCCTCCCTGGCAAAACATAAGACTGAGAAAATCCTTGGTCGGAGTAAACATTACATTGCAACAACTAAAAACATCAGTGTTATCAGCGTTGTTCCCAGGCTGAAAGTTAAAAAACACAGCACTGCACCAGCTACTAAGAAGGAGAAAAATGACTGCTATAGCTGAACCCAGGACAGTATCCACCCCTTATTCCATACCATTCATGTCATGCTCAGATCCCACATCTCTCAACACACCATCGTCCCTGTCCCATATATACATATATATACATACACACACCCCCACACACAAAGAGAAAGATATCATTCCCTAGTCCATGGACCAATCCCTATAAAATTGCTGAATTCATCCAGTCCATGATGTCAGGCTCCATCTGTTGTAATAGTCTTTCAGAGCAGGAGGGACGGTGTGTAGTGTTGGGTTGTTGCCTGCTGATGACACCGCCAAACTCGTCTGGTCACTGCTGAGCTCGTCTGGTTTCCCAAAATTCATTCTTCGTTGAGGTGATGATCAGAGGGAAGTCAGGGTCAGCTGCTGGCGACCTGAAGATATCTAGCTGGTGGGCTATAAAAGTGTTATAAAGCAGGCAACAGCATACAATTGACTTCATTGGCTGTTCTCCCCCAAAATCAAATCCCCTTGAGGTACACATTGGACTTCCCCATCTTCCCGCATTACCCACCAAGTATATCCAGGTCCCTGAGCAAAAGCAACCCCATGAGGGGGTTTGCCTTTACCTGAAGCAGGAATAAGCCACACTGTCTTCCCCAACGAATTCTTTATGTGCACCACAGGAACTTGATCCCCCTCTACAGTACGTAAAAGTTCTGACTGGGCTGGGCCAGCCCTGTTGGCAGATCCCCTAGTGTTGACCAACCAGGTGGCTTTTGGTAAATGTGTATCCCAGTGTTTGAAAGTCCCACCACCCATTGCTCTCAGGGTAGTTTTTCACAGCCCGTTATACCATTCGATTTTCCCAGAGGCTGGTGCATGGTAGGGGATGTGATATACCCACTCAATGCCATGCTCTTTGGCCCAAGTGTCTATAAGGTTGTTCCGGAAATTAGTCCCATTGTCTGACTCAATTCCCTCTGGGGTGCCACGTCGCCACATAACTTGTTTCTCAAGGCCCGACTTTTGGGTACATGAGCATCTACATGGCGTACCTTCACCACCAGGTTCTGTGCCCGGGCAATGATATCTTGCCACAATGCACCAGACCAGATGGGTTTACCTCTGCGTTGCCAGTTGCTCTGCTTCCATTGATGCAACCACCCCCACAGGGCATTTGCCACCATCCATGAGTCAGTATAGAGATCAAGTACTGGCCATTTTTCTCGTTCAGCAATGTCCAGTGCCAGGTGGATATCTTTCACCTCTGCAAACTGACTCGATTCACCCTCTCCTTCAGCAGTTTCTGCAACTTGTCCCAGGGGACTCCACACAGCTGCCTTCCATCTCCGATGCTTTCCCACAATACAGCAGGACCCATCAGTAAACAAGGCATACTGCTTTTCACTCTCTGACAGTTCATTATATGGTGGGGCCTCTTCAGCACGCATCACCTCCTCTTCTGGTGACATCCCAAAATCTTTGCCCTCTGGCCAGTCCATGATGACTTCTAGAATTCCTGGATTGTAGAAAGGGATTAGTATTCCTTATCACAGGAGCTGGAGTAAAATCAGCTCTTCCACTCCATCTGGGAAATTGGGTTTTCCATCCTACTTTCTCATGTCTTCTCCGTGATCCCACAGGTAAAACCATAGGGTGGCCCGGGGCGTGTACCTCCTATATTTTCTTTCTCGAGCAGTAGGGTGACTTCTGTTAATAGCTGAGACATGGGTTGGTACACGTGGGGAGCTGGATAGATCGGATAAATCGTCTCTCAATTGTTTGAACTCCTGGGACAGTTTTTCCACAGCTGAAAGGATGGAAGGGGTGAGATGATTGTCTTCGAACTCTCGGAGTTGACTAGTCAGTTCATCCACTGTTGGTGGTGCTGCCTCGCTCCAGGTCATTGATGCCAATGAGTGGGCATATGATGATGGTGTACTCTGTGTAAGTTTCTGCCACATGGGTCGTGTACATTCGACTTCATCTGGATCTACGGATGTGTTCCTGGCATCCGGCCTACGATAGATCATCTCTAGAATGGTTGATTCCCTCAGGGACTGGATGCCTTTCTCTATCGTGGTCCAGTTGGCTGAGTGACTCGTAATATCGTCTTTGTAGGGAAACCTTTCCTTCACAGCTGCCAGGAGCCGCCTCCAAAGGCTGAGGGCTCGCTTCTCTCTTGCAATCGCTTTGTCAATTCCTCCTTCCCTAGCAAGTGATCCCAGCTGCTTGGCTTCCCTACCTTCTAGTTCGTGACCGTCGGCCCCATTGTCCCAGCATCGGAGCAACCAGGTGACAATGTGCTCCCCTGAAAGACGGCTGAAATCTTTTCACCTATTCTGCAGCTCGGTTGATGTCCGGGGTCGAGAAGTCACCTCTTCTTCCTCCTCTTCCTCTCATCCACTGAGACAAGGAAGTACGAAATTAAATATAATCCTTTTTAAACAAGAAAATTCACTTTAAGTACCTTTAACCTTGGTGGCTTTGTACATAACAACAAAACTTTCCAAACCTAAAAAGCCCAACCAAAAGAACATAAGAAGGATCATTGTATAAGAGAAATCATTGTAGCTGACATAGTTTTAGAACCTTATGACCTTCGTATAAAATTTACTGTAAGCAAAACGTGACTGTAGATAAAGAGTGTCTGAAACTAGCAGATGTTCAGGATGTGCTGTAGCTAAGTTAACTGATAAGTAGAAGGACGAGAAGAAATCACTCACTTATGTCAGCACTGTTACCAAACTAATTAAACTGGCGTAAGCACTTATCTACTGCGCAGATCTCAAAGACTACCAGACCAAGAATTCAAGGAAAAGATAAGGTGATGAAGAGGAAGATGATGAAGAAACGACCACGAAAGGTCCAAAAGACCACTACCATAATAAAGTGCGCATGCGGGAAGAATGTTCTAGGAATGGGATGTCACGTATAAACAACTTCATGAATATGTATACGATATAATGAATATGTATGACTAATGACAATATAATCATGGTTTGATTGATGCTCAGATGGAACATGCTAGGAGGAGCTATCCTCCGTGTTCTTCGGTGCTGCAATAAAGAATACCTGCTTGTCAACTTAAAACTTTGTTGGCGAGTTTTTAACGAGTTCTATGAATCATCCACGTAGTACTAACTGTTGTTCAGATCCTGTTCCGTGGAGTAATGGCATTGGGTCTTCATCTTTCTTCGCTTCCCGGGTTGCTCTTTGTGCCTCTCGTTTGCTTTTGCTTTCAGGGGCAACAGATATTGTCACAAACTGGCCATTTGGTTTAGCTGCAGTGTTTGTCACTGTGGTTGGAGTGGCTGCAGTGTCTGCCACTAGGACTGGAATGGCTGCAGTGTCTGCCACTAGAGTTGGAGTGGCTGCAGTGTGTGTTGCCGGGGTTGGTGCAGCTGTTGTGCTTGGGAGTTGAGTAAAACCAACAGCTGCATTGTCTGTTGCTGTCGGGGTTTGAGTAGCTACTGTGCTTGTCACTGGGGTTGGTGTAGCTGCGGTGCTTGGAGTAGCCGCATTGTCTGTTGCTGGCGAGGTTTGAGTAGCTGCTGGGCTTGTCACTGGGGTTGGTGTAGCTGCTGTATTTGAAGTTGGGGTAGATGCATTGTCTGTTGTGGTCAGGGTTTGAGTAGCTGCTGTGCTTGGAGTTGGAGTGGCTGCGTTGTCTGTTGCTTTGCCATCAGATCCAGAGACATTTTTTTCCCTTTGAAGGTGCTGGATAGTGTTGAGCAGGGCTCTGTAGGCGTAGGCCAAGCCCCAGCACGTTTCCATGATTTGTCCCTCTCTCTTATAACCAGGACGACAGCATACCTCGTTTAAGTGTGTTACTAGTTTTTCCAGTTGTTGCCCTTGTTCAGGGGTGAAGTTCCAAAGCACTGGAGGGGCCCACTGGCCTAGATACTTGCCCATACTATCCCACACACCCTGCCACTCATGACTGTCCAGCCTCAGGGAAAATCTCTTGGTGGTCCTCCTATATCATCGTCTAACCCTAGACCAGATTTGAACCCGATACTGCTTAAATTCTGAGATCAGACGAAATAGGATGTTCCCAGGGTGGGATGGCCATGGGTAAAATACACTCTGTATGTGTGCCAACATGCTGATCCCCAGCACAATCAGCAGGCAGGTCTCAAGGGTATTCAAAGGCCATCCAAAACCTTCAGAACTCTCAAACGCTGTTGTAAATAGCCTGGTGGGGGAGCAGGGGGCAGAAGGGAATGCCTCCTTCATAGGTTGACCCCCCGAGGAGAAAAAAATATATATATAATTGCTAAAAAATTTCAACAATGTGCCTAGCACAGGAAGGCAGGTTCACCAGTTGCAACTGGCAGAAGGAGAAAAAGAGCCTTGAGGGAAATAATCCCATCTCTAGCTGATTATGTGCAACAACTCCTTGGAGGAAACTTGCTAGTTTCATCAGCAACCACTGTCCACTTGTGGAGAGAGGGGTCGCACAAGATGTCACACAAGGTGTCCACAGGACATAGCTCACCACAGAATTGCTCTAAAACCTGGAAAATACAGACCATGATGCATTGCATTTGAATGCCACTAGCCCAGATCTCCAGAAATGCCTTGTCTGCTGAGAAAATCACCTGTTGGGAGCCCAGCAGGTATCCCACATCCCTCTAATTCAAACAAAACCTTGATGGTTTATTTAAACTCCCAAATAGAAAGGTGTTTTGAAATTAGTTCAAGTCATACAAAAAGTGACTGAGCAACACATTAAAACAAGCCTGAATTTCAGGCTTAAAGAGATTCATTATAACAGCCCAGTATCAGGAATCACGAAGGAGTTCTTTCTGGTTATGTATCAGTGATGGATAAAAGGGTGTCCTGGGTTCAGCTATAGCAGTCATTTTTCTCCTTCTTAGTAGCTGGTGCAGTGCTGTGTTTTTTAACTTTCAGCCTGGGAACAACGCTGATAACACCGATGTTTTTAGTTGTTGCTAAGTAATGTTTACTCCGACCAAGGACTTTCTCAGTCTCATGCTTTGCCAGGGAGGAGGGGAAGTCGGGAGGAAACAGAGACAGGACACCTGACCCAAACTAGCCAAAGGGGTATTCCATACCACAGCACGTCATGCCCAGTATATAAACCGGGGGGAGTTACCTGGAAGGCCCTGATCACTGCTCGGGTCGGGCTGGGTATCGGTCGGCGGGTGGTGAGCAATTGTATTCTCTCCCCTTGTTATTTCCCTTATCATTACTGTCATTGGTGGTAGCAGTAGTGGGTTTGTATTATACCTTGGTTACTGGACTGCTCTTATCTCAACCCATGGGAGTTACATTCTTCCGATTCTCCTCCCCATCCCTCCGGGAGCGGGGGGAGGAAGAAGGGGGGGGAGTGAGCGAGCGGCTGCGTGGTTCTGAGTTACCGGCTGGGCTCAAACCACGACAAAGGGAATGTGTTAGCTGAAATAGCATAAGACAGCTGCCAGAATTGCATACAGCCTTAGCCAGTCAGTTCCTACTTTCAGAAGCATGTTTTTCATAAAAAATAGGATAATCTTCCTCCTGGTTTTACTCAGGTTAGTGTTGAGCAAGGCAGTCAGTCTTTAAAGGATAAAACAATAAACAGTTTTCCAGCTTGTAAATACAGCTCACACATGTTAATTATGCACTTGAATCTCCTCATCTGAAACACTAACAAGGATGAGGCTGTTGGAGGACTGAAAGTGCCTGTCAGCATTCCTGTAAACTTAGTTTAGGAACATCTTGTGGTTTTTGTTTTTAAGAGAGGTCTGACCCAAATCACACCACATTAAATAGAAAGGCCTATTGAAGCAAAGGTAAGCATTCCAATCAGTTTAAAGGGCACTTGGATTAGCCTTCCAATATAATTTAATATAATTTGATGTGATGTAATGTAATGTAATATAATATAATATAAAATTATGTAATGCAATATAATATAATGTAATGTAATATAATATATAATATAATGTAATATAATATAATATAATATAATATAATATAATAATCTTGCCATTTTTTCCCCAAAATTGGATCTCCTGTGCAGGTCCCTTGACCTTACCCCATTTTATTGCAAAACCGGTCTTCAGAAGGATTTGGATTATCTTCCTCCCTTTCTCAAAAACTTCTTCTGCTGTATTGCCCCACACGATAATGTCATCAATGTATTGCAGGTGTTCTGGAGCTTGCCCCTGTTCCAGTGCAGTCTGGATCAATCCATGGCAGATGGTAGGGCTGTGTTTTCATCCCTGGGACAGTTGGTTTCAAGCGTACTGGATGCCCCTCCGAGTGAAAGCGAACTGCGGCCTGCATTCTGCTGCCAAAGGGATTGAGAAAAATGCATTGGCAATATCAATTGTGGCATCCCACTTGGCTGCCTTTGACTCCAGTTCATACTGGAGTTCTAGCATGTCCCGTACGGCAGCACTCAATGGTGGTGTGACTTCGTTCAGGCCACGATAGTCTACTGTTAGTCTCCACTCTCCATTAGACTTTTGCACTGGCCATATGGGGCTATTAAAGGGTGAGCGGGTCCTGCTGATCACTCCTTGGGTCTCCAGTCTACGGATCAGCTTATGGATAGGAATCAGGGAGTCTCAGTTGGTGCGATATTGCTGCCGGTGCACGGTTGTGGTCACAATTGGCACTGGTTGTTCTTCGACCTTCAGCAACCCCACAACAGAAGGATCCTCTGAGAGACCAGGCAAGGTGGACAGCTGCTTCATTTCCTCTGTCTCCAAGGCAGCTATACCAAAAGCCCATCTATACCCTTTTGGGTCTTTGAAGTACCCTCTCCTGAGATAGTCTGTGCCAAGGATGCATGGAGCCTCTGGACCAGTCACAATGGGGTGCTTTTGCCACTTCCTCCCAGTCAGGCTGATTTCAGCCTCCAGTACAGTCAACTCAACTCCTATCACTACAGAAATATAAATGGGTTCCACCCCTTGATACCTTGATGGCATCAGGGTACACTGTGCACCAGTATCTGCTAGAGCCTTATGCTCCTGTGGGACTGATGTGCCAGGCCATCTGATCCACACAGTCCAGTAAACCCGATTGTCCCTCTCCTCCACCTGGCTGGAGGCAGGGCCCCTCTAATAGCAATCATAAGATTCTTCACTTACTTGTAGAAAGGGATTAGCATTCCTATTCATACGAGTAGGAGTAAAATCAGCTCTTCCACTCCATCTGGGAAACTGCTCACCAGAGACTGGAGCAGTAACTTTCTTGGGAGGATCATCATTGACTGTTGTTTTCCTCTTCAATTCATGTACCCGTTCCTCCAGAACTGAGGTAGGTTTTCCATCCCACTTTCTCATGTCTTCTCCGTGATCCCGCAGGCAAAACCATAGGGTGGCCCATGGCGTGTACCTCCTATATCTTCTCTCTCGGGCAGTAGGGCAACTTCTATTAACAGTTGAGATGCAGGCTGGTACACATGGGGAGCTGGATAGATCGGATAAATCATCTCTCAATTGTTTGAACTCCTGGGACAGTTTTTCCACAGCTGAAATGATGGAAGGGGTGAGATTGTCTTCGAACTCTTGGAGTTGACTAGTCAGTTCATCCACTGTTGGTGGTGCTGCCTCACTCCAGGTCATTGATGCCAATGAGTGGGCATATGATGATGGTGCACTCCGTGTGAGTTTACGTCACATGGGTCGTGTACATTCGACTTCATCTGGATCTACGTGTGCATTCGCGGCATCCGGCCTGCGATAGATCATCTCTAGAATGGCTGATTCCCTCAGGTACTGGATGCCTTTCTCTATCGTGGTCCAGTTGGCTGAGCAACACATAACGACATCCTTGTAGGGATACCTTTCCTTCACAGCTGCCAAGAGCCGCCTCCAAAGGCTGAGGGCTTGTTTCTCTTTTGCAATCACTTCGTCAATTCCTCCTTTCCTAGCAAGTGATCCCAGCTTCTTGGCTTCCCTACCTTCTAGTTCATGACCGTCGGCCCCATTGTCCCAGCATCAGAGCAACCAGGTGACGATGTGCTCCCCGGAAGTTGGCTGAAATCTTTTCGCATATTCTGCAGCTCAGTCGAGGTCCGGGGTCGAGAAGTCACCTCTTCTTCTTCCTTCTCTTCCTCTGATCCACGTATTAATAACTTGTTCACAAGCTGTCCCCTGTAGTAAGTGCATTGGGTCTTCATCTTTCTTCACTGCATGGTTTGCTCTTTGTGCCTCTCGTTTGCTTTTCCCCTTGCTTACAGGGGCAACCGTTATTGGCACATATTGGTCCTTTGGTTTAGCTGCAGTGTCTATCAGTGTGGTTGAAGTGGCTGCAATGTCTGTTGTTGGGGTTGGCGTAGCTGTTGTGCTTGGGGGTTGAGTAGCTGCACTGTGTGTCACTTTGCCATCAGATCCAGGGACATGTTTTTCCCTTTCAAGGTGCTGGATAGTGTTGAGCAGGGGTCTGTAGGCATAGGCAAGCCCCAGCACATTGCAGCAAGTTGTCCCTCTTTGGTATTGATAGAAGGACAGCACTCCTCATTTAAGTGTTCTGCTAATTTTTCTGGATTTTGTACTTGTTCAGAGGTGAAGGTCCAAAGCACTGGAGGGGCCCACTGGCCTAGATAGTTGCCCAAACTATCCCCCACACACCCTGCTACTCATGACTGTCCAGCCTTGGGGAAGATCTCCTGGTGGTATAGTTACATAGATGTTTAACTGTAGACAAGACCCGAGCCCGTCCCTGCTTAGCTTCTGAGATCAGACGAGATCGAGCGTTCTCAGGGTGGGATGGCCATAGGTAAAACTTAAGCAGCATATTCAGCAACATGTTGGTTCCCAGAAAAAGGAGCAGGCTTGTTTTAAGGGCATCAAAAGGATATTCACAATCTTATGCATTCACACAATTTACTGTAAATAGCCTGGTGTGGGATTAGATGGAGTGAGAGCATATCTTTCCTAGGTTGTCCCTCCAAGGAGGGGTAAAGAAGTGTAATTGTTAACAATTCCCATTACCTGCCTCCCGAAGTATAGAGGCGATACACACGCTGAGAACATATACCAAATCAGTTTCATGATTCTATTGTATTACAAGTCATTACCATAAAGTACAACTAAACAAGAACCTTAGCCCAGGCCCCAAAGCTGATAAACACTAAAACAGCAAATACTGGCTGCAAGTAAGGTATGACATGCTGGAACTCCGAGACCAAGCGCAACAACTCTGAGAGCAAATAAATCAACATTGTGACAAGTGACTATTAATCCGAAACAATTAATGCTTATCACAAATACGATTAGACACACTCTGGTCAGATCTGTCATTATCTCAACCCTTCATGCCCCACGTTGGGCACCGAAAAAAGGACTGTCATGTTTTAAGCCCAGCCGGTAACTCAGAACCATGCAGCCGCTTGCTCACTCCCCCCCTTCTCCTGCCCCACTCCCAGCGGAATGGGGAGGAGAATCAAAAGAATGTAAACCCCACAGGTTGAGATAAGAACAGTCCAATAACTGAAGTATAATACAAAACTACTACTACCACTAATAATAATAATAAGGGAAATAACAAGGGGAGAGAATATAAAACTGATAAGGGAAGGAGAAAAACCCCCCAACAATAAACAAGTGATGCACAATACAATTGCTCGCCACCCGCCGACCGATACCCAGCCCGACCTGAGCAGCTATCTGGCCTTCCGGCTAACTCCCTCCAGTTTATATACTGGGCATGACATGCTGTGGTATGGAATACCCACCCCTTTGGCTAGTTTGGGTCAGATGTCCTGTCTCTGCTTCCTCCCAGCTTCTTGTGCCCCTCCTCACCAGCAGAGCAGAAGACACAGAAAAGTCCTTGATTGGAGTAAACATTACTTAGCAACAACTAAAACACTGGTGTGTTATCATCATTTTTCTCAGACTAAAGCCAAAACACAGCACTGCACCAGCTACTAAGAAGGAGAAAAATAACTGTTACAGCTGAACCAAGGAGAAAGTACAATGTTTTTCCACACACCAAGGCAGTAATCTCAATGTCTTAGGATGAAACCTGGTAAAGAGAAGATTAGTCATACTATGACCAGATTGCTCCTTTACTAGTAGGGCTTTGTTTTCCTAGAAAACACACCTGCAGTTCTAATAATGGGAAAAGACAAATTAATTTTAAAAATGAACATAAGTCTTGTCTAGAGCTTTGAGCTGAACCAGTCTCCATCCCACATCTATTGAAAGAGAGCCCCAAAACAATTTTCTGGTCCAAGTATATAAGTAAAACACAGTAACGCTAACCAGTTAAACTAGTACAGCCTATGGGTCTGTGGGCTGCCAGTCCCTCTCCATTTCTTAGGGATGTGCTCCTAACCTATCCCTGGAAAAACCTCTACCAAAGATCTTTATTCAGACTCTTCTTAGAAGACAAGAGAACTGAAAGAAGGTGCATGGCTACTCACACAGTAAATACACAGCCCTTCATGATGCAGGAGTATTAAATGTTCGTGCAAAACATTGAGTTAATGAAAACAAATAGATTATGGAAACCTTGATCTGCTTGCAGTTGTATTTATGGTAACAGCTCCTTTACTTTATATCTGCAAATCTTTTCTTCCCCTGGCTCACAGCAGCAGCCCGTACAAATAATTCAGAGTTGATCTGAACACAGTCTGTTGAAGTCCACTACATGCTGCTTTCATTTATGTGAAAACAGGAGTTGAGAGATCCCTTTCTTGCTTTCCAAACACCTTCAGCTGCAATTTCAATTCCCTAACTGCTGCTGAGAGCAGGACAGATGGGCTCTAGTTTCTCCAATCTAGCATCTGCATATTTTTAGCCCCTTACAATAGCTGGGCAGGCAACTCCTGAAGTGCCAATTTGAGACTGACAGGTACGTTGTTAGCCTTTCAGTTCCAGGGTTTTATTCATGCTGACAAAGGCAGAATGCTGCCCCTCACTGATTAGACCATACTGATCACTTGTCTCTTGGCTTCCTCCTCCGACTCATCTAATAATGTCTGCCAGCAAGTTCACTTTACCTTTTACCCTTATGCTAACTGGCCCATTCAGGGTGTTTTCTTAGATTTCAAAAAACCAAACAAACCCTAAACAAAACAAACCCAAACAAACAAACAAAAAAACCCTAAAAACAAAACCGCAGAGTTTTATCATCTCACACACTGGTCAAAAAAGGAATGGGCAAATTGATCTCTCGTCACCAGTGATTAACAACCAGATATTTCCTACAATTCAGTTGGCAGAAGCAGCTTGCTGAAGACAACTCACATATGAAGCTGAGCTGCAAGTAGTACTGAATTTGATCAAGACAACAGTACCCACAGTTTTGCAATCATATTCCCCTCACTTGCAAGTTCAGTTTTACTATATAATCAGGGAATAAAAAGCTCAGATCTGAGAATTCAAAAATGGAAAGAGTTCCAATGTTTTGTTGAACTATAAGAATCCAGTCTGAACAAGTCTGAGATGCTATGAAAGATAAAGACTCACACCCAGAGAAACCAGAAGCCTATTGCTTTGCAAAGGCATCCAGCTTCTTAAGAGTGAAGTATATTAGTGTCCTGGGTTCAGCTACAGCACTCATTTTTCTCCTTCTAAGTAGCTGATGCACTGCTGTGTTTTTGACTTTCAGCCTGGGAACAACGCTGATAACACTGATGTTTTTGGTTCTTGCTAAGTAATGTTTACTCTGATCAAGGACTTTCTCAGTCTCATACTCTGCCAGGGAGGAGGGGAAGCTGGGAGGAAGCAGAGACAGGAGATTCAATTTTTGGGAAAAAATGGCAAGATGGACGCCGCCAGATCCCCACAGATGTGAGCAACAAGTTAACAGTGATGTCTCCGCCAACTAACAAGAAAGAAACACAAGCTTTCTTAGGTGTTGTGGGGTTCTGGAGAATGCACATCCCAAATTACAGTCTGATTGTAAGCCCTCTGTATCACATGACACAGAAGAAGAATGATTTCAAATGGGGCCCTGAGCAACAACAAGCCTTTGAACAAATCAAATGAGAGATAGTTCATGCAGTAGCCCTTGGACCAGTCCGGGCTGGGCCAGATGTGAAAAATGTGCTCTATACCACAGCTGGGGAGAATGGTCCTACCTGGAGCCTCTGGCAGAAAGCTCCAGGGGAGACTCAAGGTCGACCCCTTAGCTTTTGGAGTCAGGGATATAAAGGATCCGAGGCCAGCTATACTCCCACTGAAAAAGTGTTACTGGCAGCCTATGAAGGGGTTCGAGCTGCCTCAGAAGTGATTGGAACTGAAGCACAGCTCCTTCTGGCACCCCGGTTGCCCGTGGTGGGCTGGATGTTCGAAGGCAGGGTCTCCTCTACACATCATGCAACCGATGCTACATGGAGTAAGTGGGCCGCACTACTTAAACGACAAGCTCGAGTAGGAAATCCCAGTTGTCTAGGAATTCTAGAAGTCATCATGGACTGGCCAGAGGGAAAAGATTTTGGAATGCCTCCAGAGGAGGAGGTGGTGATGCAGGCTGAAGAAGCCACACTGTATGATAAACTGTCAGAAAGGGAAAAGCAATATGCCTTGTTTACTAATGGGTCCTTCCTATTGTGGGAAAGCATCAGAGATGGAAGGCAGCTGTATGGAGTCCCCTGGGACAAGTTGCAGAAACTGCTGAAGGAGAGGGTGAATCAAGTCAGTTTGCAGAGGTGAAAGATATCCACCTGGCACTGGACATTGCTGAACGAGAAAATTGGCCAGTACTTTATCTCTATACTGACTCATGGATGGTGGCAAATGCCCTGTGGGGGTGGTTGCAGCAACGGAATCAGAGCAACTGGTAACGCAGAGGGGAAACTCATCTGGGCTGCTGCATTGCGGCAAGCTATCACTGCCCGGGTGCAAAATCTGGTGGTGAAGGTATACCACGTAGATGCTCATGAACTCTCGTGGTTTAAGCCCAGCTGGTAACTGAGCAACATGCAGCCGCTCACTCTTTCCCCCCCTTTTTTCTCCCTCGCTCCCAGAGGGATGGGGAGGAGAATCAAAGGAATGTAACTCCCACGGGTTGAGATAAGAGCAGTCCCATAACTAAGGTATAATACAAAACCACTACTGCTACCACTAATAATAATAATGATAAGGGAAATAATAAGGGGAGAGGATACAATTGCTCACCACCCGCTGACTGATACCCAGCACGACCCAAGCAGTAATCTGGGCCTTCTGGGTAACTCCCCCCAGTTTATATACTGGGCATGACATGCTGTGGTATGGAATACCCCTTTGGCTAGTTTGGGTCAGGTGTCCTGTCTCTACTTCCTCCCAGCTTCTTGTGCCCCTCCTCCCTGGCAGAGCATGAGACTGAAAAAGTCCTTGATCAGAGTAAACATTACTTAGCAACAACTAAAAACATTGGCGTGTTATCGTTGTTCTTGGACTAAAGTCAAAAGCACAGCAGTGCACCAGCTACTAAGAAGGAGAAAAAATGACTTCTGTAGCTGAACCCAGGACAGTACCCAAGAGTTGGGCCACTGAGGAACATCAGAACAACCAACAGGTGGATAAAGTTGCTAAGATTGAAGTGGCTCAGATGGATTTAGTTTGGCAACATAAGGGTGCATTTTTTTTAGCCTGGAAGGCCCATGACACTTCAGGCCATCAAGGCAGAGATGCACCATATAGATGGGCTCGTGATCGAGGGGTTGACTTAACAATGGACTCTATTGCACAGGTTATTCATGAATGTGAAACGTGCTGCATTTAAGCAAGCCAAGCAGTTAAAGCCTCTCTGGTATGGAGGACGATGGCTGAAGTACAAGTATGGGGAGGCCTGGCAGATTGACTATATCACACTCCCACCGACCTGCCAAGGCAAGCGCTATGTGCTTACCATGGTGGAAGCAACCACCAGATGGCTGGAAACATACGCTGTGTCCCACGCCACTGCCCGGAACACTATCCTGGGCCTTGAGAAACAAGTCTTGTGGCGACACGGCACCCCAGAGAGAATTGAGTCAGACAATGGCACTCATTTCTGGAACAACCTTATAGACACTTGGGCCAAAGAGCATGGCATTGAGTGGGTATATCACATCCCCTACCATGCACCAGCCTCTGGGAAAATCGAATGGTACAATGGGCTGTTAAAAACTACCCTGAGAGCAATGGGTGGTGGGACTTTCAAACATTGGGATACACATTTACCAAAGTGTCCCTGCCCATGGCAGGGGGGTTGGAACTAGATGATCTTAAGGTCCTTTCCAACCCTTACTATTCTATGATTCTATGATTCCCCTTTCCTCCCACCACTAAATCTTCTCTTTCCACTCAGTCCTCCAAGGGACCAGGACCTGTCCCTATGTTGCATGCATGAGGAATTCAAGTCTGGCCCCTGCAGCAGTCCAGTATTACTGCACACTGCTCAGTCCAAAAAAGTTAAAGCTGGCATGGAGCAAAGCTGTGTGATCCCATGCTGCCTCTGTGTGGTGAAACAAGGCTGGAGCAAGCAGAAAAATCACTCAAACCCTCCAGCCATAAGCAGAAAGCTTCCTGGCAGTGTTGAGCAGTTATTACTCATTTACTGCTGCCAGTGACATCCGATTTAGCTGATAACATGAGTAGAAAGATTTTTCAAAACTTGAATTTCAGATGTACAAAGGCAAAGGACAGTGAGCAAGTGTAGCGAGTGCTTGCTTGGGTGAAACACTGGTGCCAGCTGTCGATTAAGATTGCACCTATGGATTTCCTCAGGAGAGCATTGGAGGGTAGGATTTATGAAGTACGAGGGCTCTGACTTCTCAACTTAGACCACTGAGCATCCAGGACTGCTGTAAAAATCCCTATTTATATATCAGTATCAGGAAATTATGGAAAAAATACAAAGTTTTTAAAAAATATAAAGTGAAAGCTAGTTCAATATACTGCACTGCTGACCAATGCAGCTGTTCTCAAAATACTTAACACAAATTCCAGAAGTTCTGCTGAGAACATGGCAAACTGTGCTGCCCTCAAATCAGGCTTTGCTGAAAGAAAGAAAGAAAAACCACAGACCTTCAAAAGAATATACTGAATGACCTGCTACAAGAGCCCAGTCTTCCTGCTCAGAGGCAAAAGGTATGTAGATGTGTCTAATCATATGGCCTTGACTACAGGCAACAGCCACAGTGACGACAATTTAAAAAGAAGCAGATGAGCCCTGATCTAGCTCAGTAGCTTGGTTTTCAATAATCTGGCTATATTTTTGTTAGCACTATGCATATACAAGTCCACTCTGTTTCAGGTTGTAAGACCTCTCTATATCATTCAGCTTAATCCCCTAGTTCCTATATTGCAGGTAAACCTTTACCCAAGTAACATACCTCTTCTGAAAGGTATCTAGTTATTGTCTGAATAAATCAAATGGCAGACATTATACTGCTGTGCCTGTTAGGTTTTATTCCCCTGGTCGATCACACCCAGTGTTAAAAAGGCACGCCTCTATTTCACACTGCCTGTTTGTGTTTCCAGCAGTTTGTTCATTACTGTGCCCTTCCTTTTTCTCTAAAAGTTTATCTATCTGTCCCATCTTCCTTCCTCATGGAAGAACTTAAAACCAGTAAACAAGTTATTTCTCAGTCTCTTTTTGATAAATGAAAGATACAACATTCTCTAGCATCTTGCTGTGAGGTGTTTTTGCTGACCCTCAAGTTTTCTGCAAATCATTCGTTGCTCTTTCCAGTTTTTCAACATTCTTTTCAGAGACATGCTGGAGCCATGTGTGGATTTCCACCTTGCTGGTGCTCTCTACACAAACATCACCACTATGTTCTATCACCCTTGCCCTCATTTCAGTTTTGGAGGTACTGCTTTCCAGGGTAAATCTTACTGTCTAGGCTAACTAACTTTTTTTTCTCCATGATACATTAGCTTCAGCCCTACCTTTATGAAAAATTAATTTTGCTGGAACAAACCCAGCAAGCAAACAATCTAGTTCTCTTCTGTATTGCTTTTTAATATTCTACCATTTTAATGATATTTCACATTTATTCTCAGATTAGATGACAAGGGTATTAGGTCTTCTACAAACCACTGTGAAGCCCAACTAGTGATAAATCTAATAAATGCAGTTCTCTCCAACATCTACTGTGTTAGATTTTTCTGCAAACCAGTTCACCATCAATTTCATGTCTGCCTAACAGTTGTAAAATGCCTGTTTACTTCTGTAAAACTTATTTGAAACATCATGACATACTAAAGCTTTTAACAAAACTGTTGTATCTATGCAGCTATCCTCTGAACTTGCAATCTCAAAGAATAAAGTTAGTTTTCTCAGAAGTATTTTGTATCAAATATGTTAGCTGATGTTCTATTCTGATTACTTTTCAGCTAAATCTTTTCCTTGCTTTCCTATGATTTTGCCCAAAATTTATGTCAAGCAGACTTGTCTGGAGTTACTACTTCATTTCCTCTTTGAATCCTGGCAACCAGGATTCAGCTTTTGTAAACCCTGGCACCAGCGCTCTTCTGGTTTCACAAAATTCTGAAGGTTTTACAAAACATTTAATCCCTGCAACATATTTCATGTTGAGCCAAATAATAATCTGGATTCATACATTTAGAATGCTTTGTATTTCCTCCATATTGGTGCTACATTTGTAACATTCCTTGGAGCTAAATGTAAAAATATCCCAGGAAGCTGGGATAAATAATTTTAAGGATACTAAGCAAATACATACTCTGTACTGGTAAGTACATATATTCACTTAGCATTCCTGAATGTTGCCCTCTAATGAGACTCAAATGTGCCTGCAGAGCTTGATAGATCCATGGAATGATCTCCTATCATGACACTCTATCATTTCACCTTAAACCTATTTGTTCAGCACTGCTACAGCAACTCTCTGACCTATGATCAGAACTTTTTGTGCTAAGCACTATAAATGCACATCAGCCTTGCTTCAGCCATAGCTTACAATCCTCCCAAACAATAAGGTAAAATAAGGGGAGAGAAAGCAAACTTGTGGAAAAGAAAATAGCAGCTACACAATACAGCCCAGCAAGGGAGACAATATTCTCAACATATGAACTGCCTGTTTCAGGGCCAGAAACAAACCAACAGTTTTCCACCCTATATTTTTTATACTGTAATATTCCTTATTTTCTGCCTTATGTATGCAACACTGCTAACTAAGCATCTTGAGATTAAAGTTGCAAGCATAATATATTAAAAGGAAATGAGATTATGTTACTCTATGCTGAAAGGGACAGTTTCCACTCTAAAAAGAATCTAAAAATAGCTCCCAGAGTCTCTCAGAATGAAAGTGGATGTTTTGCAAGTAAGGCTACAAAAATTTACCAGAAAACCCCACTGATGAAATAGCAGGGGAAAAAAAAATCAACCATGTTTTTTCCCAATACTGAAAGGATAAGAGAGAGAGAAATTGTGGTAATGTGGTAGCTGGACAAAATTAAATTATGTCAAGGTGCAAGAAAGTAAAATGAAAATAGATTTTCTTTAATAGCTTTTTATTCTTGTGGATACAGTGTCGTGAACTCAGTGTCTTTAAAAATAAGCTACATTTTTAAATTCTCAGATTTGAATGCTCAGACTAGCACAAGTGACCTCATGAAACCAAAGCATTGTTGTCTTTGTGACTTAGCACATACACTGATTTTTCTAACTATGCACAGTATTGGAAGACAAAACAGAACAGCAACCTTTCAAATGGTATGTAATGTGTCACAAAATCAATATAGCCTCTTCACATGACAAGGATGATTATTTTTTAACGTCTTTATTCACCTTTAAGTATTTCTTCTGATTTCATTATACTCATCCTGTACATGGAGTACTTATCTTCTACTGCCACAAGTCCAGTGATAGTCAGAAGACACTTGTGAACAGTCACTGTATGACTGCATAGAAAGCTTCATGAACAGGGTAATCCTTCTCCATCCACCAACCAGCACTGAGGCCTGAAGACAGCTTTTGACATATGCAGTGTTTTCTGAACACCATTCTCAGTTAAACCTGATTCTAGTCATGACTTTTGTGATTTTACATACTGATCAGATCTACTATCATGCACCAGAACAAAGCCTTCATCTTCTAAAGTCTCTATCAGACTGCAATGCATTAACTCCTAGTTTAGGAAGAAGCTAGCTCATATGAAGCCTATTAGAAACTATTTAGAGAAACTTAGTATCTTTAAGGTCCCTTCCAACCCAAACCATACTATGACACTTCCTTCATGGCTTTCCACCTACTGATGAAGTTCCTCTAAATAAACCATGACTGTTTTCTCTAGAAGGATACCACAGACATGAAACTTGCAATGTCTGTGAAACAGTCCTTGTGCTAAAAGAAACAGAACTTATTCACCAGTCTCAAAAACATGCTTTTTGGCCAAAAGCTAATCACAACTGCATGAAAGTAGCATTATAGCATACAACACTATTAAAATTATTCTTTTTGAGATTAGTGTTAGACATTCAGAAACAGATTCTACCAAAGCCTAATGAACAATTACAGATCAAAAATCCATTATAGCCTAATAAATCCACCATTAAAGCCTTTAATACAAACTCAATGCTTTCAAAGGGCCTACCTATAAAGGAAGATATGTGATGACTACTGTAATTTATCTTCTGTCAGGGCCTTGAGAGCACCAACAGCCCCTAATTGTCCTCATCAGCATCATCTGGGACTTCCACCCATACGCTGGCTGCCCATTGGTCCAGGAACTGCACTTAAACTCTGGCCATCACTCATTTTTCTTCTCTAAGCTACATTGCTGGTGTAGTTGGGTTTAGCCTGGTATTTTGCAGAGTGGGATTAGCCCTTGGTTCTGCCTCTTTGCTTGGGACTTGTATGTTGACTACTAGGTCTGCTCTGTTCTGTGCCGCTTGCTTGGGTATTTGCGGTCCTTGCTGGTAAAGACATGGTCTCTGCCTACATGCTATCCCCTGTGGCTCCTGCTCCCCTTCCCTTGCAGAGCAGCCCACTCTTGCAGCTCTCTGATGCCAATAGTCATGAACATTGACTAAAAGGAGCAACATAATAACTTTCTTTTGATTAAACAAACATTGTAATGAATATAGAATAATCTCAATATAGCATAAATCACAATGGTGGGCTTTCTCTTACAGTTTGTTTTTGTTTCTCTGTGAACTAAAGAAGTAGAATCAAGCCCACATGAAGCTAGGTGAGACAAAGAGCAGCTGGGATGGACAGAATTAAAAACTTATTTTAATTGTAAGTAGATGCATTGGTGTTGAAACTAATATATAATAATAACTAATATAACTGCTATATATGTATATAAACTAATATAAATACCTGTTGAGACTAATATAGCATGATTTTCTGAAGACTTGCATCTTGTGGTTAGTAACTTTAAATCCAGGTATATTAGAGCTGCAGTGTGAAGCTATGACAAGTAGAGACTCATAAGAACTTAGCTTTTGCTGATTCATCTTCATGTGTGTTCTCTTTCTTTCTCTCTTCTACCAAGCTCCTTATTTTCAAACAACTTTGAGAAGTCAGTATCTTTGGGAATCTTCTTCCTGCATAAAACATAGATCAGACTTTTTCAGTTATTACAACACTGAAGAAAGGGTACAGATTGCTGCTATGATGGCTTTAGTGTTGTGTTCCTTGTAGACCAAGCTTTAGGAAGCTCATGAACTCTTGTGAATTCTGAGAATTCAGTTCTACTTAGAATTGCTCTTTCTTAATAAGCTGTGACATATAATGGTAGGATTTAATATTTCTATCACTGTTGTTAGCCTTTGATTGCTTCATTCACTTTTAATTCCATCTATGGTATGCTTATAACACATGTATTACAACGTGACACTGCAGAGAGACTCTACTGCACTTTTTGAAAGTATCAGGAACTGAGCTTTTACAGTTACAGGAGCAATGAAGTTGCTTTTTGTGCTATACCTGATCTGACTTAACAATGCAGCTCCAATAATTTTTTACTCTATTAAAGGTGCAGGACAGGAAAGTTAAGCAACTGCTCTCTGAAGACAAGTAAGAAAAAGCAGTGATGAAACTCACATGGGCCTCTGACCTTGACATCTCATGATGTTGTGGGGAGGGGAAAAAACCTATGGGGAAAACCCTTAGATAATTTTAGTTATCTGATGAAGCCACATGTAACAACTCAAATCGGGTTGACAGGCTGTCACGGTTTAAGGACACAGGCCCAGTGGAGATTTTTCCTAATTTTTCAACAGTTCAAAGCTAGTAACAATGTTAAGCAGTGGAAAGTGTTTGATGTCACATCCTTTCTTAGAACTACATTTCACGGTTACTTTGCAGAAAGGTTTGGTTTGGTGGTGTTTTTTTGTTTTGTTTTGTTCTTTTTCAGAAAGACAGAAGACCTGTAATCAAACTGTGCTTATAGGACCATGACCAGCTAGGTTTTAAACATCTTTAAGGATGGAGACTTCAGCCTCTGTGGAGAACCTGTTCCAGTGTTCAATCACCTTTACAGTGTTTTTCTATGTTTAAACAGTTTCCTGTATTTTAATTTCTGCCCATCACCTTTTGTCTATTCACTGTACAACATTAAGAGTTACTCCATCTTCTTTAATCCCTCCCATTAATTGTTTATATACATATATAAGATCCCTCTGAGCCTTATCTTAAAGCTAAGCAATCTTCATTCTCCCAGCCTCGCCTCCTATGTCAGATACTTCAACTGCTTAATTATCTGATCATCTTCCTAAACTTCTGCTAGACTCACTCCAGTATGTCCATGTCTGTCTTGTTAGCGGCAAACTTGCTGAGGGCATACTCAATCCCAATGTCCATGTCGCCGACAAAGATGTTGAACAAGACAGGTCCCAACGCCGATCCCTGAGGGACACCACTCGTTACTGTTTTCCAACTGGACATTGAGCCGTTGACCACAACTCTTTGCGTGCGGCCAGCCAGCCAGTTCTTTATCCACTGAGTGGTCCATCTATCAATAGGACAATCCCTGGATTTTACATGAATCGGCTAAAACTAGAAGCCCCTACCTTGGCTGTGTACTGCATATCCAAAAGCACATTGGAAGGTTTCAGGCTGCAGTGGCAGAAAGCAGGTCCAAGGCTGTGAAGGTGATGCAGCCCTTCAGCCACATCTGACAGGATCCTAATGAGTAAGGGAAACGGAAGTTCTGGGTACAGTTGGTGCTAAGTAACATAAAATACAGGGTTTGATAGTGTGAAATTGTTACTAATCACATTTTCATTTGGCAGTAAACAAAAGTACAATACATAAGCTAAAGACAGATTGGCTATGACTACTGTCCATAATTTACATGCTGGTTGATCTCTGTTGGCTGACCTTGTCATTAATTTTGTAACATAAAAGATGCCTTCTTTTATGTACCTCATGGATGAGCGAGTGGAGGGATCCATTGTTCATCCAGTCACTATCCCCATGAGTCCATGGTACTGGTAAATCCCAAGAGGAGGCAGGAGACGTTCAGACTGACACTTGCTATATCCTGAAGTATCAACTTCCACTCCCTGTAAAAAAGCAAAAGAAGAAGGGTTAGAGGCAGGTTAGACTGAAGGGAATTTCAGCTAGAAATGAGAGAGTGTAGGATACGGAAAGGAGACAACCATATGGTTGAACACAAATTCTACCAATAAAATATTATTATATGATCTTCCAAACAATTCTAAGAAAATGAAGCAATCCCTTGTGTAGTGAATTTTTCTAGTATAATGTGAAAGACCTCTGGATGGTTTAACATGAACATCAGAGCACAGTTTAAAGCAGGATTGAAGAGCAAAGGCAGGAGAAAGCTGAATTAAATGAAGTGCTAGATTAAGAAAAATCAAGGATTTTTCCCCTTACTGTTCCCAAGAACTTGTATCCTTTTGCTATCAGCAAGATCCACATTTACAAGGAAATTATGACCTTCCATGCTTATGTAATGGGACCATGTTCTATAAATTATATATGATATAGCATGTTATAGCTTGATGCAAAAGGGAAGCCAAACTCAGATCTGATGTAAGCAGTACCACTCTAGAGACTTTGCCAAACTTGATTCAAGCTCAGCTGTGGTTGGACCATAGACCTGAATACAAACAGAGTTAATTTACATAGAACAACAAAGCTTTGCTTTGCTCATAGAATCATAGAATAGTAAGGGTTGGAAAGGACCTTAAGATCATCTAGTTCCAACCCCCCTGCCATGGGAAGGGACACCTCGCACTAAACCATGTGGTCCAAGGCTCTGTCCAACCTGGCCTTGAACACTGCCAGGGATGGAGCATCCACAACCTCCCTGAGCAACCCATTCCAGTGCTTCACCACCCTCACTGTCAAGAACTTCCTCCTTATATCTAATCTAAACTTCCCCTGTTTAAGTTTGAAGCCATTACCCCTTGTCCTACCACTACAGTCCCTAAGGAAGAGTCCCTCCCCAGCATCCTTATAGACCCCCTTCAGATACTGGAAGGCTGCTAGGAGGTCTCCATGCAGCCTTCTCTTCTCCAAGCTGAACAGCCCCAACTCTCTCAGCCTGTCTTCATACGGGAGGTGCTCCAGCCCCCTTATCATCCTCGTGGCCCTCCTCTGGACTCGCTCCAACAGCTCCATGTCCTTTTTATGTTGAGGACACCAGAACTGTACACAGTACTCCAAGTGAGGTCTCACGAGAGCAGAGTAGAGGGGCAGGATCACCTCCTTTGACCTGCTGGTCACGCTTCTTTTGATGCAGCCCAGGATACGGTTGGCTTTCTGGGCTGCGAGCGCACACTGCTGGCTCATGTTAAGCTTCTCATCGACCAACACCCCCAAGTCCTTCTCTGCAGGGCTGTTCTGAATCTCTTCTCTGCCCAACCTCCAACAGCTCCATGTCCATCTCATTGGCAAAGACATATCATTGCATTTGGGATAGGAAACAATTTCCTTTGTGGTTCCCCCACCTCCACGGCTGCTCCCCCCCCACATGAGCCTGCCTCCAACCACCAGTCTGCCTGTAACAAAGGCATAAATATATTAATCAGGTGCTCAAATGGGCTCTGGTATAATTGCAGATTAACTCTCACACCTAGCCCTGCTCTGATTGCTGCCTCGATGGAAGGTGGCTGTTCCCATGAGTTCAAGGACTATGTCCCTCCTTGTGGATTTAATACAGACTTACAGGCCTCCGGGAGCTGCTGCTGCTAAACACGAAGCTGTGTGCACTCCTGATTGGATTATTCCTTTAATTAAGAGTGCAGGTTTTCTGGGACATGATTCGCCCTGCATGGGGGCTGGATGCAAGTGTGGGGCTGGCCATAAGGAAGAGTCCCTCCCCAGCATCCTTATAGACTCCCTTCAGATACTGGAAGGCTGCTAGGAGGTCTCCACACAGCCTTCTCCAGGCTGAAGAGCCCCCTCCAGGCTGAACAGCCCCAACTTTCTCAGCCTGTCTTCATACGGGAGGTGCTACAGCCCTCTTATCATCCTCATGGCCCTCCTCTGGACTCACTCCAACAGCGCCATGTCCTTTTTATGTTGAGGACACCAGAACTGTACACAGTACTCCAAGTGAGGTCTCACAAGAGCAGAGTAGAGGGGCAGGATCACCTCCTTTGACCTGCTGGTCATGCTTCTTTTGATGCAGCCCAGGATATGGTTGGCTTTCTGGGCTGCGAGCGCACACTGCTGGCTCATGTTAAGCTTCTCATTGACCAACACCCCCAAGTCCTTCTCTGCAGGGCTGTTCTGAATCTCTTCTCTGCCCAACCTGTAGCTGTGCCTGGGATTTCCCTGACCCAGGTGTAGGACCTTGCACTTGGCTTGGTTGAACTTCATAAGGTTGGCATCGGCCCACCTCACAAGTGTGTCTAGGTCCATCTGGATGGCATCCCTTCCCTCCAGCGTATCAACCGAACCACACAGCTTGGTGTCATCAGCAAACTTGCTGAGGGCGCACTCAATCCCACTGTCCATGTTGCTGACAAAGATATTGAACAAGATTGGTCCCAACACCGATCCCTGAGGGACACCACTCATTACTGGTCTCCAACTGGACATCGAGCCATTTACCACAACTCTTTGCGTGCAGCCATCAAGCCAGTTCTTTATCCACCGAGTGGTCCATCTATCAAATTGATGTCTCTCCAATTTAGAGACAAGGATGTTGTGCGGGACGGTGTCGAACACTTTGCACAAGTCCAGGTAGATGATGTCAACTGCTTTGCCTGTATCCATCAGCTCTGTAGCCCCATCATAGAAGGCCACCAAATTGGTCAGGCAGGATTTCCCCTTAGTGAAGCCATGTTGGCTGTCACCAACCACCTTGTAGCTTTTCATGTGTCTTAGCATGCTTTCCAGGAAAATCTGCTCCAAGATTTTGCCAGGCACAGACGTGAGGCTGGCTGGTCTGTAGTTCCCTGGGTCTTCCACCTTCCCCTTCTTGAAAATGGGGATTACCCTTCTTCCAGTCTTCGGGAACTTCACCTGACTGCCGTGATTTTTCAAATATGATGGACAGTGGTTTAGCAACTTCATTCGCCAGCTCCCTTAGGACCCACAGATGGATTTCATTAGGTCCCATGGACTTGTGCACATTCAGGTTCTTAAGATGGACTCGAACCTGATCCTCTCCTACAGTGGGCCTAAGGTCTTCATTCTCACAGTCCCTGCATTTGCTTTCCAAGACTTGGGTGGTGTGGTCAGAGCATTTGCTAGTGAAGACTGAGGCAAAGAAGTCATTAAGAACCTCAGCCTTCTCCAAATCCATGGTAGCCAGTTCTCCTGATAGCTTCTGGAGAGGGCCCATGTTGTCCCTAGTCTGTCTGTTATTTACTATGCACCTATAGAATCCTTTCCTGTTTTCTTTCACATCCCTTGCCAGATTTAATTCTAGCTGGGCCTTAGCTTTCCTAACCTGGTCCCTAGCTTCTCGTACAGTGCTCCTATATTCTTCCCAGGCTGCCTGTCCTCGCTTCCACCTTCTATAAGCTTCTTTTTTCCCTCTAAGTTTCCTCAGCAGCTCCTTGTCCATCCATGGAGGTCTCCTGGCCCTCCTGCCGCACTTTTTCTTCTAGTCGGGATGCAACACTCTTGAGCACGTAGCAGATGATCCTTGAATATCGACCAGCAGTCTTGGGCCCCCCTGCCCTGTAGGACTATATCCCATGGAATCTTACTGAGCAGGTTCCTGAAGAGGCCAAAGTTTGCTTTCTTGAAGTCCAGGGCAGTGAGCTTGCTGCATGCTCTTCTCACTGTCCTGAGGATCTCAAACTCAACCATCTCGTGATCACTACAGCCAAGGCTGCCCTGAAGCATCACATTTCCTACCAGCCCCTCCCTGTTGGTGAGCACGAGGTCAAGCATGGCACCTTTCCTTGTCGGCTGCTCTATTACTTGTAAAGAGGAAGTTGTCTTCGACACAATCAAGGAACCTCCTGGATTGCTTCTGCCGGGCTGTACTGTCCCTCTAACAGATGTCAGGATGGTTGAAGTCCCCCATGAGGACAAGGGCCTGCGAGCGTGAGGCTACTCCTATCTGTCTGTAGAGCGCTTCATCCACAGAGTCCTCTTGATCAGGCGGCCTGTAACAGATCCCCACCGTAATGTCCCCCATTGCTGTTTTCCCTTTGATCCTGACCCACAAACACCCTGTTCACTCATCACCCGTCCCCAGACAGAGTTCCATACTCTCTAGCCTATCACTGACATAAATAGCAATGCCCCCTCCCCGTCTGCCTGGCCTGTCTTTTCTAAACAGCCTGTAACCTTCCATTCCAACACTCCAGTCATAGGAGCCATCCCACCATGTTTATGTGATACCAGTGACATCATATCCCTGTAGCCTTGCACACATCTCTAATTCCTCTTGCTTGTTCCCCATACTATGGGCATTTGTATAGAGGCACCCGAGACGAGCTCCAAATTAAGCCAACTCAATGGCTGG
The DNA here is from genome assembly GCF_004027225.2 of Strigops habroptila. Taxonomy (NCBI): domain Eukaryota; kingdom Metazoa; phylum Chordata; class Aves; order Psittaciformes; family Psittacidae; genus Strigops; species Strigops habroptila. The sequence goes on from NC_044301.2 coordinate 25,226,528, forward strand.
AGCAGCTGAAATATCTCTACATCGCTCCAAGCACTTATTATAGGTGCTGGCAACTGACCAGGAGTGTTGGGATGGATCAATGCTCCCCTCCCCCAACACATCTAGTTTAAAGCTTTCCTGACCAGCCTGGCAAGCCTCCTACCAAAACAGCTCTTCCCCTTCTTTGTCAGACCAGCTCCACCAGCCTCCAGTAGACCTGGCCTCCCAAATGGAGCCCCATGTTCTAAATAGCCAAACCCCTGACTATGGCACCACCATTCTAACCATTTATTAACCTGCCAAACGCACCTAGCTTTTTTAAGGTCCTCTCCTTTGTCCTGGAGAATCGATGAAAAAACTATCTGAGCTGCAGAGCCCCTAACCACCTCTCCCAGGGCTCTGTAGTCCTTCTTAATGTTCTCCAGGCTACTGCTATCTATATCTCTAGCACCCACATGGACCACTAGAAGGGGGTAATAGTCAGCAGGACTTACTAGAGCAGGCAGCCTCTCAGCAACATCCCTGATCCGAGCCCCTGGCAGGCAACACACCTCCCTTGAGACTGGATCAGGCCAACAGATGGGTGCCTCTGTGCCTTTCAAAGTAGAGTCACCTACTACTGTGACCAGCCGCTTTTTCCTGGAGGCACCAGTAGTGATCCTCTTTACTGGTGCATCAGCAGGATGCTCATTAGGTGTGGTGGGTGCTTTCTCATTAGCCCCCTGCAGAACTGCAAAGCGGTTCTGGGTGGGGACATCAGATTTAGGAGGAAGTCCCTTGCTGTTAATTGTCCTCTTCCTCCTTTTTTTGTTAGTTTTTCTCGTGACTAATTCCCAGCTTCCTGGGTTGCTGCCCTCCTTCTTTCCTATATGAGCAATGCTGGACATTTGCGGCCCCTGTACAGTTTGGGCCTGGAGCAAGCGGCCCAGCTTCCTCTCAGCTTCCCTGGCATCTTTTAGCTCACCAACAGCCTCCCGCAGCTCAGCCACCTGCTGCAGGAGGACCTCCACCAGGGCGCACCGAGTGCAGCCCTGTCCATTGTGCACCCTCACCTCAAGAGACCAGTCGAGGCACTTCCTACACTCCGAGGTCTGCGCCGCAGCCTCCCCTCTCATCGGCTCTGTCTGGGTGCCTATGCTGGCCACTGCCGGGGCAGAACTCCCACAGCAGGCCCTGGTCCTGAGGCGAGTGCTCACCATTCCGCTCGCTGCCCGCTCGCCCTGCCTGCGCAAACTGCCACGCAAACTGCCACGCCACGCCCTGACTGACATGCCACGCCCTGTTTGCCCACCCTGGTCGCTGCGCTCCTGGTCGCTCGCGTTTCCTAGGATGGGTTTTTACCCACTGAGGGCTGGTACCATCACTCCTGGCGCCGCCCACTGTGAGTCAGCTGCTCGCGTCAGCTGAGCTGCCGGCTCCTGGGCAAGTCCTGTCGAGGACTTGAGGCTCCCTCTGTCACTCTTGCCGCTCCGAACTGAGGCTCCTGGATGCTGTGCTTCCCCCCACTCCGGTGTTAAAGGCGTCCTCTCTGGAGATACTCACCTCGGCAATCAGAACCTCATCATCAGAAGAATAAAGTTTTGTTGTCTAAGGACCTCAAACGGTTGCCTCTTCATGCACAGGAAACACTGAACTAGCAATTCAATTGTGCACTTTTTCATGGAAATAACTGAACTTCTGTTAAAGGTTCAATTTTTGTTAATTGTATGCTTGATTTTAAAGATCTGATTCTCTCTATGGTACTTGTAAGCTGAAAAATCATTGAAATGAATTCAAAATTCAGTTGATTTCAACAGACCTGGAGCTCATTCTCATAGTTCTAACCAGCCTTTACATTGAGACTTCAGGTTCAGTTTCTCATATTTACTGTGTCAATTCACAAGCCTGTAAACTAATCAATCACTGGAAGTAATTCACAGCCCCGCCTATTGTAACACTTATTTCCACAAACCTAAATATTTATCAGGACCAATCCATACCACTATCAGTTGCCCCTATAAGCAAGAGGAAAAGCAAACAAGAAGCACGAAAAGCAACCCGCGTAGTGAAGCAAGATGAAGAAGTCTCAGTGCACGAACTAGAGGGAGCGACATCTGAAAGAGAGGAACGAGAGGAATTAGTACAAGAAGCAGAGGAAGAACAAGAGGTAACTTCTCAATCCCTATCCTTGACTGAGCTGCAGAATATGCAAAAAGATTTCAGCCGTCTTCCAAATGAGCACATCATCACCTGGATGCTCCGATGCTGGGACAATGGGGCCAACAGTCACGAACTAGAAGGTAGGGAAGCCAAGCATCTGGGATCACTTACTAGGGAAAGGGGAATTGACAAAGCAATTGCAAAAGAGAAATGAGTCCTCAGCCTCTGAAGGCAGCTCTTGGCAGCTGTGAAGGAAAGGCATCCCTACAAGGAAAATGTTATATGTCGCCCAGGCAAGTGGACCACGACAGAGAAAGGCCTCCAGTACCTGAGAGAATTAGCCATTCTAGAGATGATCTAACATAGGCTGGATACGGGGAATGCACCTGCAGATCCAGATGAAGTCAAATGTACGTGACCCATGCGGTGGAAATTTACATGGCCATCATCACATGCCAACTCATTGACAACAATAAGCCAGAGGGATGCAGAGGCACCAACAATGGATGAAGTGAGTCGTCAGCTCCAGGAGTTTGAAGAAAATCTCACCCCTTCCATCATTTCAGCTGTGGAAAAACTCCTGACCCAGGAGTTCAGGCAACTGAGAGACGATATATCCAGCTCACCACATGTACAGACCCACATCTCAGCTATTAACGGAAGATGCCCTGTTGCTTGGGAGGAAAGGTATAGGAGGTGCACGCCATGGGCCACCCTATGGTTTTGCCTGTGGGATCATGGAAAAGACATGAGAAAGTAGAATGAAAAACCTACCTCAGCTCTGGAGGAACGGGTATGTGAATTGAAAAGGAAAACAACGGTCAATGATGATCCTCCCAAGAAAGTTGCTGCTCCAGTCTCTGGTGAGCAGTTTCCCAGATGGAGTGGAAGAGCTGATTTTACTCCAACTCTTATGAATAGGAATGCTAACCCCTTTGTACAAGAAGTAAGTGAAGAATCTTATGATTGCTATTACAGGGGCCCTGCCTCCAGCCAGGTGGAGGAGAGGGACAATTGGGTTTACTGGACTGTGTGGATCAGATGGGTAGAACCCATTTGTATTTCTGGAGTGACAGGAGGATCCCAAGAGTTGACTGTAATGGAGGCTGAAATGAGCCTGACTGGGAAGGAGTAGCAAAAGCACCCCATCGTGACTGGTCCAGGGCCTCCATGCATCCTTGGCATAGACTATCTCAGGAGAGGCTGCTTCAAAGACCCAAAAGGGTACCGATGGGCTTTTTGTATCGCTGCCTTGGAGACAGAGGAAATGAAGCAGCTGTCCACCTTGCCTGTTCTATAAAAGGATCCTTCTGTTGTGGGGTTGCTGAAGGTTGAAGAACAACAAGTGCCAATCGCGACCACAACAGTGCACCGGCGGCAATATCGCACCAACCGAGACTCCCAGTGTCTTTCCCTGTGGTTGGAGTGGCTGCAGTATCTGTTGTCAGGATTGGTGCAGCTGCTGTACTTGGGGGTTGAGTAGCACCGGCAGCTGCGTTGTCTGTTGCTGTCAGGGTTTAAGTAGATGCTGTATTTGTCACTGGGGTTGGTGTAGCTGCGGTGCTTGGAGTTGGAGTAGCTTCGTTGTCTGTTGCTTTGCCATCAGATCCAGAGACATCTTTTCTCTTTTGAAGGTGCTGGATAGTGTTGAGCAGGGCTCTGTAGGTGTAGGCCAAGCCCCAGCACATTGCCATGATTTTTCCCTCTCTGGTATTGCCAGGACGACAGCACACCTCGTTTAAGTGTTTTACTAGTTTTTCTGGATTTTGCACTTGTTCAGGATTGAAGTTCCAAAGCACTGGAGGGGCCCACTGGCCTAGATACTTGCCCATACCATCCCACGCACCCTGCCACTCATGACTGTCCAGCCTCGGGGAAAATCTCTTGGTGGTCCTCCTATATCATCGTCTAACCCTAGACCAGACCCGAACCCGACCCTGCTTAACTTTCAAGATCAGACAAAATAGGGTGTTCCCAGGGTTGGATGGCCGTGGGTAAAACACACTCCGTATGTGTGCCAAGATGCTGATTCCCAGCACAATCAGCAGGCAGGTCTTAAAGGTATTCAAAGGCCCTTCAAAACCTTTAGAATTCTCAAATGCTACTGTAAATAGCCTGGTGGGGGAGCGGGGGGTGTAAAGGAATGCCTCCTTCATAGGTTGACCTCCCAAGAAGAAAAAAAAAAGCTGTGTAATTGCTAAAAAATTCCATTATATACCTCCCGAAGTATAGAGGTGATGACCACGCTGGGAACGCAAGCCAGCCCAGTTTCATGATCAATGAGTCTATTGTATTACAAGTCATTACCATGAAGTACAGTGAAAAAAGAACCTTAGCCCAGGCCCCCCAGCTGATAAACACAAAACCAGCAAATAGTGGCTGTAAGTAAGGTACAAAATGCTGAAACTCTGAGATCAAGCGCAACAACTCTGAGAGCAAATAAATCAGCATTGTGACGAGTGACTATTAATCCGAAACAATGAGTGCTTATCACAAACACAATTAGACACACTCTGGTCAGATCTGTCATTATCTCAACCCTTCGTGCCCCACATTGGGCACCACAAAGAAATGTCATGTTTTAAGCCCAGCTGGTAACTCAGAACCTGGGGGAAACAGCCAATGAACTCAATTGTATGCTGTTGCCTGCTCTATAACACTTTTATAGCCCACCAGCTAGATATCTTCAGGTCGCCAGCAATTGACCCTGACTTCCCTCCGATCATCACCTCAACAAAGAATGAATTTTGAGAAAACCAGACAAGCTCAGCAGTGACCAGACGAATTTGGCGGTATCATCAGCAGGCAGCAACCCAACACTACGTACCGTCCCTCCTGCCCTGAAAGACTATTACAAGAGATGGAGCCTGACATCATGGACTGGATGAGTTCAGCAATTTTACAGGGATTGGTCCATGGACTAGGGAATGATATCTTTCTCTGTGTGTGGGTGTGGTTGTATATATATGTGTATGTATGAGACAGGGGTGATGGTGTGCTGAGAGATGTGGGATCTGAGCATGACGTGAATGGTGTGGAATAAGGGGTGGATACTGTCCTGGGTTCAGCTATAGCAGTCATTTTTCTCCTTAGTAGCTGGTGCAGTGCTGTGTTTTTTAACTTTCAGCCTGGGAACAACGCTGATAACACCGATGTTTTTAGTTGTTGCTAAGTCATGTTTATTCCAACCAAGGACTTTCTCAGTCTCATGCTTTGCCAGGGAGGAGGGGAAGCCGGGAGGAAGCAGAGACAGGACACCTGACCCAAACTGGCCAAAGGGGTATTCCATACCACAGCACATCATGCCCAGTATATAAACCGGGGGGAGTTTCCCGGAAGGGCCAGATCACTGCTCGGGTGGGGCTGGGTATCGGTCGGCGGGTGGTGAGCAATTGTATCCTCTCCCCTTGTTATTTCACCAATCATTATTATTATTGGTGGTAGCAGTAGTGGTTTTGTATTATACCTTAGTTGCGGGACTGCTCTTATCTCAGCCTATGGGAGTTACATTCTTCCAATTCTCCTCCCCATCCCTCCGGGAGTGGGGGGAGGAAGAAGGGGGGGAGTGAGTGAGCGGCTGTGTGGTTCTGAGTTACCGGCTGGGCTCAAACCACGACACAGGTGAATGGCATTTCTAAGGGCAGGTCACACCTAGTCCTTGCTATTCTACAATGTTGCTGAAATACTTATTTTCAAAGACACTACAGTAAAAATAATGCAGTAGGATAGTATTCCACATGAGGCCAATTACAGCAGTGAATTAGATGTGAAATTCCCCATACTTTAATAATATACCAAGGTTAAGAACTGTGCCCGAAGTTCATCTGTGCCCGAATAGTCTTTCAGGGCAGGAGGGACGGTACGTAGTGTTGGGTTGTTCCCTGCTGATGATACCGCCAAACTCGTCTGGTCACTGCTGAGCTCGTCTGGTTTCCTCAAAATTCATTCTTTGTTGAGGTGATGATCGGAGGGAAGTCAGGGTCAATGGCTGGTGACCTGAAGATATCTAGCTGGTGGGCTATAAAAGTGTTATAGAGCAGGCAACAGCATACAATTGAGTTCATTGGCTGTTTTCCTCCAAAATAAAATCCCCTTGAGGTACACATCGGACTTCCCCATCTTCCCGCATTACCCACCAAGTATATCCAGGTCCCTGAGCAAAAGCAACCCCACGAGTGGGTTTGCCTTTACCTGAAGCAGGAATAACCCAGACTGTCTTCCCCAACAAATTCTTTATGTGCACCACAGGAACTTTATCCCCCTCTACAGTACGTAAAAGTTCTGATTGGGCTGGGCCAGCCCTGTTGGCAGATCCCCTACTGTTGACCAACCAGGTGGCTTTTGGTAAATGTGTATCCCAGTGTTTGAAAGTCCCACCACCCATTGCTCTCAGTGTAGTTTTTAACAGCCCACTGTACCATTCGATTTTCCCAGAGGATGGTGCATGGTAGGGGATGTGGTATACCCACTCAATGCCATGCTCTTTGGCCCAAGTGTCTATGAGGTTGTTCCGGAAATGAGTCCCATTGTCTGACTCAATTCTCTCTGGGGTGCCGTGTCGCCACAAGACTTGTTTCTCAAGGCCCAGGATAGTGTTCCGGGCAGTGGCGTGGGACACAGCGTATGTTTCCAGCCAGCCGGTGGTTGCTTCCACCATGGTAAGCACATAGCGCTTGCCCTGGCGGGTTGGTGGGAGTGTGATATAGTCAATCTGCCAGGCCTCCCCATATTTGTACTTCAGCCATCGTCCTCCATACCAGAGAGGCTTTAACCGCTTGGCTTGCTTAATTGCAGCACATGTTTCACATTCGTGAATAACCTGGGCAATAGTGTCCATCGTTAAGTCCACCCCTCGATCACGAGCCCATCTATATGTTGCATCTCTGCCTTGATGGCCTGAGGTGTCATGGGCCCACCGGGCTAAAAATAATTCACCCTTATGTTGCCAATCCAAGTCCATCTGAGCCACTTTAATCTTAGCAGCTTTATCCACTTGCTGGTTATTCTGGTGTTCCTCAGTGGCCCGACTTTTGGGTACATGAGCATCTACGTGGCGTACCTTCACCACCAGGTTCTGCACCCGAGCAGCGATATCTTGCCACAATGCAGCAGCCCAGATGGGTTTACTTCTGCGTTGCCAGTTGCTCTGCTTCCATTGCTGCAACCACCCCCACAGGGCATTTGCCACCATCCATGAGTCAGTATAGAGATAAAGTACTGGCCATTTTTCTTGTTCAGCAATGTCCAAGGCCAGCTGGATGGCTTTCACCTCTGCAAAGTGACTTGATTCACCCTCTCCCTCAGCAGTTTCTGCAACTTGTCCCAGGGGACTCCACACAGCTGCCTTCCATCTCCAATGCTTTCCCACAATACGGCAGGACCCATCAGTAAACAAGGCATATTGCTTTTCACTCCCTGACAGTTCATTATATGGTGGGGCCTCTTCAGCACGCGTCACCTCCTCTTCTGGTGACATCCCAAAATCTTTGCCCTCTGGCCAGTCCATGATGACTTCTAGAATTCCTGGACGACTGGGATTTCCTATTCGAGCTCGTTGTGTAATTAGTGCGGCCCACTTACTCCATGTAGCATCAGTTGCATGATGTGTAGAGGAGACCCTGCCTTTGAACATCCAGCCCAGCACAGGCAACCGGGGTGCCAGGAGGAGCTGCGCTTCAGTTCCAATCACTTCTGAGGCAGCTCGAACCCCTTCATAGGCTGCCAGTATCTCTTTTTCAGTGGGAGTATAGCTGGCCTCGGATCCTTTATATCCCCGACTCCAAAAGCCAAGGGGTCGACCTCGAGTCTCCCCTGGAGCTTTCTGCCAGAGGCTCCAGGTAGGACCATTCTCCCCAGCTGCGGTATAGAGCACATTTTTCACATCTGGCCCGGCCCGGACTGGTCCAAGGGCTACTGCATGAACTATTTCTCGTTTAATTTGTTCAAAGGCTTGTTGTTGCTCAGGGCCCCATTTGAAATCATTCTTCTTCCGGGTCACGTGGTAGAGAGGGCTTACAATCAGACTGTAATTTGGGATGTGCATTCTCCAGAACCCCACAACACCTAAGAAAGCTTGTGTTTCTTTCTTGTTAGTTGGTGGAGACATTGCTGTTATCTTGTTGATCACGTCTGTGGGGATCTGGCGGCGTCCATCCTGCCATTTTATTCCCAAAAATTGAATCTCCTGTGCAGGTCCCTTGACCTTATTCCGTTTTATGGCAAAACCGGCCTTCAGCAGGATTTGGATTATTTTCCTCCCTTTCTCAAAAACTTCTTCCGCTGTATCACCCCACACGATGATGTCATCAATGTATTGCAGGTGTTCTGGAGCTTGCCCCTGTTCCAGTGCAGTCTGGATCAATCCATGGCAGATGGTAGGGCTGTGTTTCCACCCCTGGGGCAGTCGGTTCCAAGTGTACTGGATGCCCCTCCAAGTGAAAGCAAACTGTGGCCTGCATTCTGCTGCCAAAGGGATTGAGAAAAATGCATTGGCAATGTCAATTGTGGCATACCACTTGGCTGCCTTTGACTCCAGTTCATACTGAAGTTCTAACATGTCCGGTACGGCAGCACTCAATGGTGGTGTGACTTCGTTCAGGCCACGATAGTCTACTGTTAGTCTCCACTCTCCATGAGACTTTTGCACTGGCCATATGGGGCTATTAAAGGGTGAGCGGGTCCTGCTGATCACTCCTTGGCTCTCCAGTCTGCGGATCAGCTTATGGATGGGAATCAAGGAGTCTCGGTTGGTGCGATATTGCCGCCGGTGCACTGTTGTGGTCGCAATTGGCACTTGTTGTTCTTCGACCTTCAGCAACCCCACAACAGAAGGATCCTCTGAGAGACCAGGTAAGGTGGACAGCTGCTTAATTTCCTCTGTCTCCAAGGCAGCGATACCAAAAGCCCATCTATACCCTTTTGGGTCTTTGAAATACCCTCTCCTGAGATAGTCTATGCCAAGGATGCATGGAGCCCCTGGACCAGTTACAATGGGGTGCTTTTGCCACTTCCTCCCAGTCAGGCTGATTTCAGCTTCCAGCATAGTTAACGCTTGGGATCCTCCTGTCACTCCAGAAATATAAATGGGTTTCACCCCTTGATACCTTGATGGCATCAGAGTACACTGTGCACCGGTATCTACTAGAGCCTTATACTTCTGTGGGACTGATGTGCCAGGCCATCTGATCCACACAGTCCAGTAAACCCGATTATCCCTCTCCTCCACCTGGCTGGAGGCAGGGCCCCTCTAATAGTGATCACAAAATTCTCCACTTCTGTCTTGTAGAAAGGGATTAGTATTCCTTATCACAGGAGCTGGAGTAAAATCAGCTCTTTCGCTCCATCTGGGAAACTGCTCGCCAGAGACTGGAGCAGCAGCTTTCCTGGGAGGATCATCCTTGACCATTGTTCTCCTCTTCAGTTCACGCACCCGTTGCTCCAGAGCTGAAGTAGGTTTTCCATCCCACTTTCTCATGTCTTCTCCGTGATCCCGCAGGTAAAACCATAGGGTGGCCCGTGGCATGTACCTCGTATATTTTCTTTCTCGAGCAGTAGGGCGCCTTCTGTTAATAGCTGAGACATGGGTTGGTACGCGTGGAGAGCTGGATAGATTGGATAAATCGTCTCTCAATTGTTTGAACTCCTGGGACAGTTTTTCCACAGCTGAAATGATGGAAGGGGTGAGATTGTCTTCGAACTCTCGGAGTTGACGAATCAGGAAATCCACTGTTGGTGATACTCCGTCATTCCAGGTCATTGATGCCAATGTGTGGGCATATGATGATGGCGCACTCCGTGTAAGTTTCTGCCACATGGGTCGTGTACATTCGACTTCATCTGGGTCTACGGATGTGTTCCTGGAATCCGGCCTACGATAGATCATCTCTGTAATGGCTGATTCCCTCAGGGACTGGATGCCTTTCTCTATCGTGGTCCAGTTGGCTGAGCGATTCGTAATATCGTCTTTGTAGGGAAACCTTTCCTTCACAGCTGCCAGGAGCCGCCTCCAAAGACTGAGGGCTCGCTTCTCTCTTGCAATCGCTTTGTCAATTCCTCCTTCCTTAGCAAGTGATCCCAGCTGCTTGGCTTCCCTACCTTCTAGTTCATGACCATCGGCCCCATTGTCCCAGCATCGGAGCAACCAGGTGACAATGTGCTCCCCTGGAAGACGGGTGAAATCTTTTCGCATATTCCGTAGTTCGGTTGAGGTCCGGGGTCGAGAAGTGACCTCTTCTTCTTCTTCCTCTTCCTCTGACCCACGTAGTAGTAACTCTTGTTCAGGTGCTGTTGCATATAGTAATGGCACTGGGTCTTCATCTTTCTTCGCTTCGCGGGTTGCTCTTTGTGCCTTTCATCTGCTTTTGCTTACAGGGGCAACAGACATTGTCACAAACTGGACATTTGGTTTAGGTGCAGTGTTTGTCACTGTGGTTGGAGTGGCTGCAGTGTCTGCCACTAGGATTGGAGTGGTTGCAATGTCTATTGCTGGGGTTGGTGCAGCTGTTGTGCTTGGGAGTTGAGTAACACCAACAGCTGCATTGTCTGTTGCTGTCGGGGTTTGAGTAGCTACTGTGCTTGTCACTGGGGTTGGTGTGGCTGCGGTGCTTGGAGTAGCCACATTGTCTGTTGCTGTCGGGGTTTGAGTAGCTGTTGTGCTTGTCACTGGGGTTGGTGTAACTGCTGTATTTGAAGTTGGAGTAGTTGCGTTGTCTGTTGTGGTCAGGGTCTGAGTAGCTGCTGTGCTTGTAGTTGGCATAGCTGCGTTGTCTGTTGCTTTGCCATCAGATCCAGAGACATTTTTTTCCCTTTGAAGGTGCTGCATAGTGTTGAGCAGGGCTCTGTAGGCATAGGCCAAGCCCCAGCACTTTGCCAAAATTTGTCCCTCTCTGGTATAACCAGGACGACAGCACACCTCGTTTAAGTGTTTTACTAGTTTTTCCGGATGTTGCACTTGTTCAGGGGTGAAGTTCCAAAGCACTGGAGGGGCCCACTGGCCTAGGTACTTGCCCATACTATCCCACACACCCTGCCACTCATAACTGTCCAGCCTCAGGGAAAATCTCCTGGTGGTCCTCCTATATCGTCGTCTAACCCTAGACCAGATTCGAACCTGATACTGCTGAATTTTTGACATTAAACGAAATAGGATGTTCCTACGACGGGATGGCCGTGGGTAAAACACACTCCGTATGTTTGCCAACATGCTGATCCCCAGCACAATCAGCAGGCAGGTTTCAAGGGTACTCAAAGGCCATCTAAAACCTTCAGAACTCTCAACTGCTGTTGCAAATAGGCTGGTGGGGGAACGGGGGGTGAAAGAGAATGCTTCCTTCGTAAGTTTACCCCCCGAGGAGAAAAAAAAAGATATGCAATTGCTAAAATATTTCATTATATACCTCCCAATGTATAGTGGTGATGGCCACGCTGGAAGCACAAACCAGACCAGTTTCATGATCAATGAGTCTATTGTATTACAAGTCATTACCATGAAGTACAGGGAAACAAGAACCTTAGCCCAGGCCCCCCAGCCGATAAACACTAAAACAGCAAATAGTGGCTGTAAGTAAGGTACAACATGCTGAAACTCTGAGATCAAGCACAACACGTCTGAGAGCCAAATAATCACCATTGTGATGAGTAGTAACAATGAATGCTTATCACAAATATGATTAAACACACTCTGGTCAGATCTGTCGTTATCTCAACCCTTCGTGCCCCACGTTGGGCGCCAAAAAGAACTGTCGTGGTTTGAGCCCAGCTGGTAACTCAGAACCACACAGCCGCTCGCTCACCCCCCCCCCCCCCCTTCTTCCTCCCCCCGCTCCCGGAGGGATGGGGAGGAGAATGGGAAGAATGTAACTCCCACGGGTTGAGATAAGAGCAGTCCCGCAACTAAGGTATAACACAAAACCACTACTGCTACCACCAATGATAATAACGATTAGTGAAATAACAAGGGGAGAGGATACAATTGCTCACCACCCGCCGACCGATACCCAGCCCGACCCGAGCAGTGATCTGGGCCTTCCGGGTAACTCCCCCCGGTTTATATACTGGGCATGACGTGCTGTGGTATGGAATACCCCTTTGGCTAGTTTGGGTCAGGTGTCCTGTCTCTGCTTCCTCCCGGCTTCCCCTCCTCCCTGGCAAAGCATGAGACTGAGAAAGTCCTTGGTTGGAATAAACATTACTTAGCAACAACTAAAAACATCGGTGTTATCAGCGTTGTTCCCAGGCTGAAATTTAAAAAACACAGCACTGCACCAGCTACTAAGCAGGAGAAAAATGACTGCTATAGCTGAACCCAGGACAATCTGTAATGGAGATAGTCTTGCTGGGAACATTGCTCTAGCAGTCTAAATCAGTGATGGAACAACTGAAGTGGAAGTACTTCTCAATGACTTCTTTGCCTCAGTCTTCACTGGCAAGTGCTCTGACCATGCCTCCCAAGTCTTGGAAGGCAGATGCAGGGACTGTGAGAATGAAGACCTTAGGCCCACTGTAGGAGAGGATCCAGGTTCAAGATCATCTTAAGAACCTGAATGTGCACAAGTCCATTGGACCTGATGAAATCCATCCACGGGTCCTGAAGGAGCTGGCAAATGAAGTTGCTAAACCACTGTCCATCATATTTGAAAAATCCTGGCAGTCAGGTGAAGTTCCTGATGACTGGAAGAAGGGAAATATAACCCCCATTTTCAAGAAGGGGAAAATGGAAGACCCAGGGAACTACAGACCAGTCAGCCTCACCTCTGTGCCTGGCAAAATCTTGGAGCAGATTCTCCTGGAAAGCATGCTAAGGCACATGAAAAACAACAAGGTGGTTGGTGACAGCCAACATGGCTTCACTAAGGGGAAATCCTGCCTGACCAATTTGGTGGCCTTCTATGATGGGGCTACAGAACTGATGGTCAGGGGCAGAGCAGTCGACATCATCTACCTGGACTTGTGCAAAGCGTTTGACACTGTCCCGCATGGCAACCTTGTCTCTAAACTGGAGAGACATTAATTTGATGGATGTACCACTCGGTGGATAAAGAATTGGCTGGATGGCCGCACGCAGAGAGTTGTGGTCAACAGCTCAATGTCCAGTTGGAGACCAGTAATGAGTGATCTAGTTCATCCAGCTACTCAACATAATAGTAGTTAGTTGCAATCATCTGCTGATGCCTCAATATATACACACTTTCATATACAGTGTGGTATTTAAAGTGCTTTATTACCCCTGCAGAATGTGTAGACCTTCTAAATGGAATTTTGACCAGTATAAATAAGGAGGCAATTTCCACTGCAATCTACAATCTGATGGATGCAAAGGTTAGTGCAAAATTAAGTTTTGTTCTCCTTCAAGGACATTACTTGATTCTTTCCATTGCAATCTTTGGAGTCCAAAACTAGAAAAGGCTTTGTCTTTATTGTTTTATCGGGCATGCCAGAGAGCTGGAAAGTGCCCTGTGGCACTTCGTGTTCATTCAGGAGTTCTAGAAAATAGGTATTGTGAAGTTCTCTAGAAACTACATCAATTGCTATCTGGGATTATAAAAATATGCTAGCTTCTTTCCAGTCACCAGCTGTAGTCAGACTGGTAAACCCACATGAGTGAGAACAAATATCAGCCTCAGGTAGATAAGATTAGGGCTAGAACCAAGGACAATTTTTGTTGTATGTACTGATTAGAAAACATTTAGTTCAAAACCTGGACAATGTTTGTACCTGTTGTAGCAATACTAGTATCAGCACTTTTCTGTATGCTTCACTGCTTCTAAACTGACATGCTTCAGGCACAAGACACTGCTTGTCCTAGGGCCTAAGAGGGTTCTCTGATACCGCAGGAATGGTCAGGGAATGGCCAAAAACATTGCCATGGGAAATCTGGCACAAATCTGACTGCCACAAATATAGTTATATCCTATATAGCTGACTTAGTCATAGTGGGGAAACTAGTGACACATGCTTCAGCCCTTGAACAACTATTCTGACTCCATCTGGATTTACACAACCCATGCTGTGTTGTTGGTTTCATCACTGTGCTTATGCACACTCATTTATGTTAATGAATCCTGGATTATTTCTACATGTCACAATCACATTCTGGTATATAGAATAGATGAGCGATGTTTTAACAGGTGGCATAGTTATAGTCCAAGTCATTTTTGCTACTGTTGAAGTTTATTTAGGCATGAAGTTTATTTATACTGACAGATATTCCATAATCTACTGTTTCCATCTCCCTTGAGCAAGCTTTTATTTTTCTATTTGATAAATAAGCAAAAAGAGCACTATTTATTGTTCAAAAAACTGAACTGATAATATGTCCAAAATGACTGTGAAAATGCTATTGGGGATTCTTTAAAATGGATTGATTCATAAGAGTTGAATTATAGAAATATCGTGGTTTAAACCCAGCCAGTAACTCAGTACCATACAGCCGCTTGCTCACACCTCACCTTCCCCCTCACGGGGGGATGGGGAGGAGAACTGAAAGAATGTAAAACTCACTGGTTGAGATAAGAACAGTCCAATAACTAAAGTACAATATACTACTACTAATGATAATAATAATAATGATAATAAGGGAAATAACAACAAGGGGAGAGAATACAAACCAAAAGGGGAAAGGAAAAACACAATAAACCCAAGTATAGGGGCAAAGCAGTTGACGTCATCCACCTGGACTTGTGCAAAACGTTCGACACTGTCCCGCATGACATCCTTGTCTCTAAACTGGAGAGACATCAATTTGATGGATGGACCACTCAGTGGATAAAGAATTGGCTGGATGGACGCATGCAAAGAGTTGTGGTCAACGGCTCAATGTGCAGTTGGAGACCAGTAACGAGTGGTGCCCCTCAGGGGTCGGTGTTGGGACCAATTTTGTTCAACATCTTTGTCGGCAACATGGACAGTGGGATTGAGCGTGCCCTCAGCAAGGTTGCCGATGACACTAAGCTGTGTGGTTCGGTTGATATGCTGGAGGGAAGGGATGCCATCCAGAGGGACCTGGACAAGCTTTAGAGGTGGGCCAATGCCAACCTCATGAAGTTCAACCAAGTCAAGTGCAAGGTCCTACACCTGGGTTGGGGCAATCCCAGGCACAGCTGCAGGTTGGGCGGAGAAATGATTCAGAGCATCCCTGCAGAGAAAGACATGGGGGTGTTGGTTGATGAGAAACTGAACATGAGCCAGCAGTGTGTGCTCGCAGCCCAGAAAGCCAACTGTATCCTGGGCTGCATCAAAAGAAGCATGACCAGCAGGTTGAAGGAGGTGATCCTGCCCCTCTGCTCTGCTCTCGTGAGACCTCACTTGGAGTACTGTGTACAGTTCTGGTGTCCTCAACATAAAAAGGACATGGAGCTCTTGGAGCAAGTCCAGAGGAGGGCCACAAGGATGATAAGAGGGCTAGAGCACCTCCCGTATGAAGACAGGCTGAGAAAGTTGGGGCTGTTCAGCCTGGAGAAGAGAAGGCTGTGTGGAGACCTCCTAGCAGCCTTCCAGTATCCGAAGGGGGCCTACAAGGATGCTGGGGAGGGACTCTTCATTAGGGACTGTAGTGATAGGACATGGGGTAACGGGTTCAAACTTACTTAAACAGGGGAAGTTTAGGTTAGATATAAGGAAGAAGTTCTTTACAGTGAGGGTGGTGAGGCACTGGAATGGGTTGCCCGAGGAAGTTGTGAATGCTCCATCCCTGGCAGTGTTCAAGGCCAGGTTGGAGAGAGCCTTGTGTGACATGGTTTAGTGTGTGGTGTCCCTGCCCATGGCAGGGGGGTTGGAACTAGATGATCTTAAGGTCCTTTCCAACCCTAATTATTCAATGATTCTATGATTCTAAGTAGTCTTTAGATCATCACAGTACTACAGTTGTTTTTTCTACCTGAAGCTTCCTACCAGACACAGCTCACATCTCCAAAATTGTGTATAGTATAAAGTAAAAATGAGTACAAATAAAGGAAGGGATATTAGCAACAATATATACTAGCTAAACAAAAATCAACCTGTCTTCAGCATTTCTTGATTCCAATGCATAACCAGTTAACTTTGAAGTGTGCTATCATTGTTTACTTTAGTAGATTGTTTATCATGATTCTAAAATGATAAC
Source organism: Strigops habroptila (assembly GCF_004027225.2). Classification (NCBI taxonomy): domain Eukaryota; kingdom Metazoa; phylum Chordata; class Aves; order Psittaciformes; family Psittacidae; genus Strigops; species Strigops habroptila. The sequence continues at coordinate 25,242,744 of NC_044301.2, forward strand.
AAATAAATGTTAAAATTGTGATATTTGAGGACTTTTGAGTAAATTTGCAAAGCTGAAGTGCTGAGGAAGTTACTTGCATATAGCTTTCTTGTGATAGATTTATACATTCTTTTCCAGTTTTTCAACATTCTTTTCAGAGACATGCTGGAGCCATGTGTGGATGTCCACCTTGCTGGTGCTCTCTACACAAACATCACCACCATGTTTTTATCGCCCTTGCCCCCATTTCAGTTTTGGAGGTACTGCTTTCCAGGGTAAATCTTACTTTCTAGGCTAACTAACTTTTTTTTGCTCCATGATACATTAGCTTCAGCCCTACCTTTATGAAAAATTAATGTAAAACCTTAGCGAGTATGTCCACTACATCTATATGATCATTTAAGAAAATGTGATTTTAATGTAACTAAAGTACAATATACTACTACTAATAATAATGATAATAAAGGAAATAACAAGGGGAGAGAATATAAACTAAAATGGGAAAGGAAAAACACAATAAACCCGAGTGATGCACAATACAATTGCTCACCACCCACCGACCGATAAACAGCCCAACCTGAGCAGCAATCTGGGCCTTCCGGGTAACTCCCCCCAGTTTATATACTGGGCATGATGTGCCGTGGTATGGAATACCCCTTGGGACAGTTTGGGTCAGGTGTCCTGTCTCTGCTTCCTCCTGGCTTCCCCTCCTCCCTGGCAGAGCATGAGACTGAGAAAGTCCTTGGTCAGAGTAAACATCACTTAGCAACAACTAAAACATTGGTGTGTTATCAGCAGTTTTCTCAGACTAAAGCCAAAACACAGCACTGCACCAGCTACTAGGAAGAAAATTAACTCTATCCCAGCTGAAACCAGGACAAGAAACTAAAAAGTAGTTTAACAAATCTGCTGCAGATGTATAAAATGGAAAAAAGTGACAAGTATTGACACATCCTTATTGCAGACAGCTTGGCATATTAAACACAGGATGGCTCTGCTGTTTGGATGCTTAAAGGAAAACATGTTACAGTAAATTCAATCCCTCTCTCTGTCTCTCAATATAGAGCTATTTTCTCCTTCTCCTGCATGATTCAAACCACTGTTTTAAAATAAATTTGAAACAGCAGAAACAGTAACAGGGTAGAGTTTTGTGTCAGATCCTATGCCCACTTACATGTGTTAAAATGGAAAATTGCTCTGTGCAGTTCACTGTTACTATATATCCATGTACCTTAGAGTATAATATATATTGTCAGTATAAATTATTAGTGTCAGTATAAATTCTTGCTCCTGGCAACTGTGAATTGAACAAACCATATGTATACTTACTAGAGTTACTGTGCTATTTTCTTCCAGGAGACAGAACTTAATGCATGCTAAGGTTCAGCAATATACACATTGCAGACAGGCATATGCAATTCAGAGGTAAGTACATGGCATGAGAGTCTTACAAGAGTACTTCATAAGGTGCTTGTTTTTCCTGCCAGCCCTCACAATGTGTAATACAAACACTGTGGGAAAAAATATTCCTAACCCTTTTTGTCTCTAACCGGGGTAACTCCACCCAGTTACCAAACAAACCCCACTCTTTACCTTCTTCCAAGCAGCTGACTCTTGCAAAAACAACCTCCTCCACTTAAGAGTTTCTTTGAATCTCTCCTTCTTGAAAAGGTCCTAATGAAATTGCAAAAATCTAACCTTTCTTGTAGTGTGTTCAAAACGATGGCTGGAAAAAAATCCTAGGCTGAATTCTAGCATATTCAACCAGTTTTCTTAGAGCAAGGCCAACTGTTTTGTGATAACTCCAAAATATAGTTAACTCCCATTTTCAATGCGATTTTGGCACTTGTGGCAGGCCTGCCGATACTGAAAGATGCAGAGAGAGAACTGAAGCTCACATGCCTGGATCAGAGCTAGCTTTAAATGGGTCAAGTTTCTAGTGACACCATGGCTACAGAAGCAATCCAGGACTGCAGTAAACCCTAGGACAGTTAGCCTATGGATCTGCGCTGCCACAGTGACCCAAGGTAACTAGCTAAAGTTGAATTAAGTACATCTGTAAGCTCAACAGCTGCATACCCACCCTGCCCTGCAATGTGATACTACTGTCTTATATTCCATGGGAAAACAGCTTAGAAAAGATTTTGGAACAAAAGATTCCAAGAATATAATTCTCCATTTTGATCTTTTTCAGGTCATCTATCCACAAAGAAACCCCCACTTAATCAGCAAGAAAATCCCTTTTATAGTGCCAAGCTTGTCAACTATTCTACTTGGTAGCAGTGCAAACAATGCAGGAAGAGAAAATATTCTGGAGACGGGTCTGTCAAATACTATCCCACAGAATGCAACAACAAAGAAAGGTCTCTACCTTGAAACATATTCAGCTCCAGCTAGTCTAAGAAAAGGATAAATATTACCAATTGTTCCATATACAAATGTTATTTTCCATGTAAAATTGTCCCTTCTCAGACTACAGCTGTGCCCTCTACTAGTACCATCTGAAGCATGAGTTCACTGCAGAAAACCAGAGATGCCATAATACCTTTTGATTAAGTGTAGAGATCAAAAAGCCTTTTTTGATAATTTTCTTTTAGAGCCCAGACCTGTAATGTACAGCTGCTTTTCCCTTGCACATCAAATATTTGATAGAACAAGTCCCTCCTGGGAACAACACTGCCTTGTGCTACAAGCAATAAATGATTTTTTTCTAATTTGTTAATAAGAAAAGGAGATATGTTTTAAGAAGACTGTGTTGGATGGGGGCTTGGAGCAACCTGGTCTAGTGGAAGGTGTCCCTGCCCATGGCAGGGGGTTGGAACTAGATGAGCTTTAAGGTCCCTTCCAACCCAAACCAGTCTATGATTCCTGGTAATCACCATTCCTATATGAATAACTTTCTTTGCCTTTCCAATGTGGATTTGTCCTATCAAAGTGTTTAAATTTAAATCGAGAAGAGATATATTTCCTTAAAAAGCTTTTTCAGTACTCTTCATGCCTTTGGATACAAAAGTTGAGCCATAGGAAATCAATTCACTTATAGCAACATCTATATTAGTCAGATGTGTGTAGCAACATATGCCAAAATATTCCTCGGAAGGGTCCAAAGAACAGCTAGTAATAAATAAGTGCTCTCAAGTTAGTTTTCCAGTCTCTTCTGCAGTGGTTGACGTATAATGTTCTGTTGTTCACTTCAAGGGTCTTATCTTACTCATCTCAAACTTTTTCTAGATCACCCAGGCTCCGACAGTAGAAAATCAAATTCCTTTTGCACAATTCCCTTATCTGGTTCAACTGCAGGCAAAGCAAGCAGTCAGCATAATGACCCAGCACTGGCTCTGAAGCACCTTTGCCTCTTGAACAAGCAGTGACAGGTAAGACACCACTTTCAGATTGAGGTGGCAATATTCTCCTTAGCCAGATCTTAGTGATTAAATTGTTTAAAGTTTGGATCTCTCTAAATTCTGTGCACATTTTCAGGTATTTAGTGTAATAACTCCTCCAAACTTGACAGCAGTTTCCTTTGCAGCAAGGATCTTGAGTGAAAAGGCAACAAAATGAGATAAACTAAGTGCTCTTCCAGAAGTTGTTAGCAAGTGATAGCATCAATACCAGAAATATAAACTCAGTAGAGGAAAGAAGTAGGAGGAGTTAGTTTATTTGCATTCTTTGTTCAAAACTAGTCCAATGTGTTTTCATCTTTTGTTTGAAACTCATGAAGATCACATAATAATACTAGCCTGACAGAGACAGACCATACTGAACTGCATGACAGAAGGACACCTCAACCACATCCTCGATGTCCTTCACTCACAGCAAATGTTGTCCCTAATGGATTATGAAACAATTACCTCTTACCCCACAGTGACTGGCCGTGCTTGGGCATTGTTGGACACTTGCCTTTGCCTTGAAGAGAGGGCAGTCCAGGTGGTAGTGACTGTACTTTCAGTGACCAAATGTAGTCCTCTGGGACAAGGCAGTCATTGCCCAGACTGTCTTGCTAAGGGGAACAGGCTGCTGTTGTAACTTTTTTTTTCAGTTTGTTACATGCATCAGAGCACTGGTCATTTGTAACAGCAATGATTCACGTTAATTCCTCATAACCCATTGACTGAAGTCACTCCCTACAGCCCATGATTTTAGTCCTCTAGTGGAAAAAGCTAGTTGGATTAAAAGGTCAAATCAACCACTGCCTGCAGAAATTACCAAGACTGGTATAACAAATTCTAATTTGGACCTCAGAGATGGGAGGAGTGCAACGTGTGCCAGAGCAAATAGAGTTTGAGTCGGATGACACCTTATTTCCTTGATTTTTTTAGAAGGGAAAAAAATGGATCATGACTTTTTGGAGGTCACACTATGAAAAAACAGCTGTTACTAAATCCTTCCAAATAAGAACAGCAAACAATAGAATATTGGATGAGGAGAAAAAGTTACTGCCTTTCACTGAGCTCGTATCTGAGCCAGCTGTTAGAGTGAAAGGCTTAAGAGAATCAAGAAATATTTATTTCTTTAACAGGGCCTTAAGTAAGACTTGGAAATTTTATATTATGCATCTAAATGACTTTATTTTCACTCACAAATAGCCATATGCTCTGAAAACAGGGCAGTACTTTGGAGATATGGGGCTTAAAGTATTTACTAAATGTAAAAATGTTAATACCTTCCATCCATGTTGTTCTCTAAGTATGTCTGCAGTTCAAATGTAAAATTAAACCAGGAAGAAGATCATTTTGAAATGGTGGTTCTGCTGTTGTCATGGCTGTACTTGGATGGGAAACTGCCTGGGAATACCGGGTGCTGTACGCATGGACTTATCCACAGCCACAGATGCCTTGGGGTGTCCTGCTCCCACATGGACTCATCCACAGGTCATAGTCCCTTTGACTTGAGTTCACACTGGCGTTACAGCCTGTCCAGTACAGCAGCACAGAAACAGCAGCGATGCCCTGGCCATCTGCCAGCCCATGTCCATCTCCACTGCTGTTACCAAAATGTTCCCAGGCACAGTAGAGTGAAATGATAAGCAGTATGGCAAGCAGAGAAAGCAAAGAGCAGCCACTAACAAGTACTAGACTGTAATATACAGTAAGGCAAGCAAGACCCTTGGCAAGCACAGAAACCTGTCAATTAATAGCTAAACATCAATGACAGCTATAAATTTGATCTAGCTCATTCCAATCTTTCATTATCTCAACCCTTCAAGCACCATATTGGGAGCCAAAAAGGACTGTCATGGTTTAACCCCAGCCAGCAACTAGGCCCCACACAGCCCGCTCACTCACTCCCCCCCCTTGTGGGATGTAGGAGAGAATCAGAAGGGTAAAAGTAAGAAAACTTGTGGGTTGAGATAAAGACAGTTTAATAAGTAAAGCAAAAGCTGTGTACACAAACAAAGCAAAACAAGGAATTCATTCACCACTTCCCATGGTCAGGCAGGTGTTCAGCCATCTCCAGGAAAGCTCCATCACACATAAGAGTTTCTTAACTGGGTTATGCCATCACTCCAAACATCCCCCCTTCCTCCTCCTTTCTCCAGCTTTATGGCCATCATATGAAATCATATGATCGTATGACATCATATGGTATGGAATACCATATACTTGGGTCAGTTGGGGTCAGCTGTCCCAGCTGTTTCCCCTCCCAGATTCTTGGGCACCTACTCGCTGGTGGTGTGGGATGAGGAGCAAAAAAGGCCTTGACTCAGTGTAAGTGCTGCTCAGCAGTAATGTAAACATCCCTGTATTAACAACACTGTTTCTGGCACAAATCCAAAACACAGCCCCATACTGTTGCAGATTATTTTAAGTTTTACTAAATCTTTCTATATTTTGTGTTTGATTATGAAGCAGTTATCTATAGGAACATCTTGATTCAAGAAGTAAGCCTCTATGTTAGCATGAGATGCTGTGTTAGCTTAGAAATTAGGAGCTGTGTAGCTTGAAGTCCCTGTTCTCTGTGACATGCTAGCCTTAGTCCTTACACTTTAGAGCATAACCGAAGCACCTAGGGTCTATTGTATATAGGATGAGTTATGTGACAACCTGGCAAGGTAGAAATCTAGCCGGCCAACTTGGCAACAAAACTTACTTTTAAGGTGACCTGAAGTAAGCTGCCTTCATTATAAAATACTAAAAAAACATACCCACAGATTGAGAAGACCCTTGCCCAAGTGAAGACCCTTCCCCCGTGCAAGCATAGTAGCAGAAGAGAATGACACTGCAGATATTATAATTGTATGTAAATCACTAACCAATCATTGTAACTGGGAGTGTACTACCTTGTAATTTTTGTGTATAAATGTAAGGATGAAATTGGCATTGGGTGTGCTTGATTTGTGGAAATTCCACCTAGCACCCAGCGCTGCAATTAAGAAGTGCCTGCTTCTTAATGCTACATTGGTGTTAAGGAGTTTTATTCTCCCGACTTTTGGTGACAGTTTTTGGCAACCCAGGTGGGGCCTTGTGAGTGAGACTGGAAGTTGTTGAGAGCCGATCAAACTCCAGCTGGCACAGAGGAATTCTTGGGCAGGAACATCGCCCTCGACTCATAAAGCTCCTCGCAAGGTTCCCTGGAGAAAAGGGTAAGGCACTTCTTTCAGAATTTGGTTAGGAAAGCCTACCTGTAAGGCACGGTGAAAGCTGTGCATGGTTGGGGCTAAGAGGGTACCTATTTGCATTGGAAGCCTAGGCGTCTGCCTATAAGTCGTAAGCGAAAACTAATGCAGGGTTGGACTTTGGTTAGTAATTACTGTTGCATGTTTGGTAATTACCGTTTGCATATTATATTATTATTTTAGTAATTGCCATTTGCATGTTTTGGTGATTACTTATATGTACTTTATTGTAATTGATAATTACCATTTGACTGTTTTGGTAATTACTGATTTTTTTTTTTTATATATATATGTATTTTATCATAATGGCATCAGGATTTGTAAAACTGATTAAGAGTAAAAGTTCTGGAAATTTAACCACCACGGATGAAAGGATACCAAAAACATCGCCGTTAGGATGTTTGTTAGCACATTGGGGTGATTTGCATGATGATTTATGCAAAAGCCAGATGACTGAATATTTTAACCACTGGTGGCTTTCACATGTTTTAGAGGATAAGGAAAAAAGTGACCAAAAAAATGGAACTTTGAGTTATAATATTATTTTGCAGTTAATGTTGTTTTGTAGAAAAGAAGGTTAAATCAATATCAAAAATAGGTGCTGTATGGAGTAAATTATGCAATGCCAAGGGCTTTAAATTGGTCCAAATTATATGAGGTAAAACAAGATAAGAATGAATCTCCCTCTGTGTTTCTGGAAAAATTAAAGGAGACTGCTAGAAAATATACTGATTTAAAATTGGAAACTGAGGCAGAACAACAACAATTGGCTTTGATTTTTTATGGGACAATTAGCACCCAATATAAAAAGAAAATTCCAAAAATTAGAGGGAGAGGATTCTAGAAATTTAAATAAAATGCTTTGTCGTGGTTTGAGCCCAGCCGGTAACTCAGAACCACGCAGCCGCTCGCTCACTCCACCCGTTTTTCCTCCCCCTGCTCCCGGAATGTAACTCGCACGGGTTGAGATAAGAGCAGTCCAGTAACTAAGATATAATACAAAAATACTACTGCTACCACCAATAATAATAAGGGAAATAACAAGGGGAGAGAATAAAATTGCTCACCACCTGCCGACCGATACCCAGGCCAACCCAAGCAGCGATCTGGGCCTTCCGGGTAACTCCCCCCAGTTTATATACTGGGCATGACGTGCTGTGGTATGGAATACCCCTTTGGCTGGTTTGGGTCAGGTGTCCTGTCTCTGCTTCCTCCCAGCTTCCCCTCCTCCCTGGCAGAGCATGAGACTGAGAAAGTCCTTGGTCAGAGTAAACATTACTTAGCAACTACTAAAAACATCGGTGTTATCAGCGTTGTTCCCAGGCTGAAGGTCAAAAACACAGCACTGCACCAGCTACTAAGAAGGAGAAAAAATGACTGCTGTAGCTGAACCCAGGACAAAGATTTAAAGGCTGTTATGAAGACCGCCTGCTTTCCCACACCCAGAGCAATTCGCAATATTTATGGAACTTTGTTTTACCTGACAAGAGCTCTTGAGCTGACAAAATTAATATAAACAACAGTGATTTGCCTTTTCCCTCAGCCTGTTCAGTTTATTTATGAAAAATACAAATATTTAAAGTGATTTAGGGGAGAAATTGATGTCTTTTTGCTGGGAGTTACATGAATATTTATAACTGCCTTGTAACTCAATCGCTATTTATTTCACTAAAATCTACATGTGAAGTCACGTGCCTATTAGCAAGTCAGCTATCAGGAAGATGGAATGGAGAAAACCTGAATTAGAGCCATGGATATTATTTCCACCCTCTAGTGTTTCTGTAAATTCTAAAAAGAAAAGGCAGTGCTCCTACATTTTTGCTTCCCTGCAGATCATAGTTGGTTATCTCTCAAATACAATTAAAAACTTTTCCGTCTTTTTTAAAATGTCAATCTTTCTTTGTAACACAAGATTTCTGTCAATCCCTTAAATGTTTTCTGAGAGGGCCACTAAAACACATAATCTTTTTTATTTAGAAAAATTTGTTAAAACTATTTTAACATGCGTGTCTGGCAGGTTAATAAATGGTTAGAATGCTGGTGCTATAGTCAGGGGTTTGGCTATTTAGAACATGGGGCTCCATTTGGGAGGCCAGATCTACTGGAGGCTGGTGGAGCTGTTCTGACAAAGAAGGGGAAGAGCTGTTTTGGTAGGAGGCTTGCCAGGCTGGTCAGGAAAGCTTTAAACTAGATGTGTTGGGGGAGGGGAGCATTGATCCATCCCAACATTCCTGGACAGTTGCCAGCACCTGTAATAAGTGCTTGGAGCGATGTAGAGATGTTCCAGCTGCCCCAGCCATTGAGTCGGCTTCATTTGGAGCTCGGCTAAGGTGCCTCTATACAAACGCCCGTAGTATGGGGAACAAGCAAGAGGAATTAGAGATGTGTGCAAGGCTACGGGAATATGATGTCATTGGTATCACAGAAACATGGTGGGATGGCTCCTATGACTGGAATGTCGGAATGGAATGTTACAGGCTGTTTAGAAAAGACAGGCCAGGCAGACAGGGAGGGGGTGTTGCTATCTATGTCAGTGATAGGCTAGAGAGTATGGAACTCTGTCTGGGGACGGGTGATGAGGTAACAGAGTGTTTGTGGGTCAGGATCAAAGGGAAAACAGCAACAGGGGACACTACGGTGGGGATCTGTTACAGGCCGCCTGATCAAGAGGACTCTGTGGATGAAGCGCTCTACAGACAGATAGGAGCAGCCTCACGCTCGCAGGCCCTGGTCCTCATGGGGGACTTCAACCATCCTGACATCTGTTGGAGGGACGGTACGGCCCGGCACAAGCAATCCAGGAGGTTCCTCGATTGTGTGGAAGACAACTTCCTCTTTCAAGCAGTAGAGGAGCCGACGAGGAGAGGTGCCATGCTGGACCTTGTGCTCACCAACAGGGAGGGACTGGTTGGAAATGTAACGCTCCAGGGCAGCCTTGGCTCTAGTGATCACGAGATGGTTGAGTTTGAGATCCTCAGGACAGTGAGAAGAGCATGCAGCAAGCTCACTGCCCTGGACTTCAAGAAAGCAGACTTTGGCCTCTTCAGGAACCTCCTTAGTAAGGTTTCATGGGATACAGTCCTAGAGGGCAGGGGGGCCCAAGACTGCTGGTCGGTATTCAAGGATCACCTGCTACGTGCTCAAGAGTGTTGCATCCCGACTAGAAGAAAGTGCAGCAGGAGGGCCAGGAGACCTCCATGGATGGACAAGGAGCTGCTGAGGAAACTTAGAGGGAAAAAAGAAGCTTATAGAAGGTGGAAGCGAGGACAGGCCACCTGGGAAGAATATAGGAGCATTGCCCGAGAAGCTAGGGACCAGGTTAGGAAAGCTAAGGCCCAGCTAGAATTAAACTTGGCAAGGGATGTAAAAGATAACAGGAAAGGATTCTATAGATACGTAGCAAATAAAAGACAGACTAGGGACAATGTAGGCCCTCTCCAGAAGCTATCAGGAGAACTGGATACCATGGATTTGGAGAAGGCTGAGGTTCTTAATGACTTCTTTGCCTCAGTCTTCACCAGCAAATGCTCTGACCACACCACAAAAGTCTTGGAAAGCAAATGCAGGGACTGTGAGAACGAAGACCTTAGGCCCACTGTAGGAGAGGATCAGGTTCGAGACCATCTTAAGAACCTGAACGTGCACAAGTCCATGGGACCTGATGAAATCCATCCACGGGTCCTGAAGGAGCTGGCGAATGAAGTTGCTAAGCCACTGTCCATCATATTCGAAAAATCCTGGCAGTCAGGTGAAGTTCCCGATGACTGGAAGAAGGGCAATATAACCCCCATTTTCAAGAAGGGGAAGGTGGAAGACCCGGGGAACTACAGACCAGTCAGCCTCACCTCTGTGCCTGGCAAAATCTTGGAACAGTTTCTCCTGGAAAACATGCTAAGGCACATGAAAAACAACGAGGTGGTTGGTGACAGCCAACATGGCTTCACTAAGGGGAAATCCTGCCTGACCAATTTGGTGGCCTTCTATGATGGAGCCACGGAACTGATGGACAGCGGCAGAGCAGTTGATGTCATCTACCTGGACTTGTGCAAAGCGTTCGACACTGTCCCGCACGACATCCTTGTCTCTAAATTGGAGAGACATCAATTTGATAGATGGACCACTCGGTGGATAAAAAACTGGCTCGATGGCTGCATGCAAAGAGTTGTGGTAAATGGCTCTATGTCCAGTTGGAAAAGTGTAACGAGTGGTGTCCCTCAGGGATCGGTGTTGGGACCGGTCCTGTTCAACATCTTTGCCGGTGACATGGACAGTGGGATTGAGTGCACCCTCATCAAGTTTGCTGATGACACCAAGCTGTGTGGTTCGGTTGATACACTGGAGGGAAGGGATGCCATCCAGAGGGACCTTGACATGCTTGTGAGGTGGGCCGATGCCAACCTTATGAAGTTTAACCAAGCCAAGTGTAAGGTCCTACACCTGGGTCAGGGCAATCCCAGGCACTGCTACAGGTTGGGCAGAGAAGAGATTCAGAGCAGCCCTGCAGAGAAGGACTTGGGGGTGTTGGTTGATGAGAAGCTTAACGTGAGCCGGCAGTGTGCGCTTGCAGCCCAGAAAGCCAACCGTATCCTGGGCTGCATCAAAAGAAGTGTGACCAGCAGGTCGAAGGAGGTGATCCTGCCCCTCTACTCTGTTCTTGTGAGACCTCACTTGGAGTACTGTGTACAGTTCTGGTGTCCTCAACATAAAAAGGACATGGAGCTGTTGGAGCGAGTCCAGAGGAGGGCCACGAGGATGATAAGAGGGCTGGAGCACCTCCCATATGAAGACAGGCTGAGAGAGTTGGGGCTGTTCAGCCTGGAGAAGAGAAGGCTGCGTGGAGACCTCCTAGCAGCCTTCCAGTATCCGAAGGGGGTCTACAAGGATGCTGGGGAGGGACTCTTCCTTAGGGACTGTAGTGGTAGGACAAGGTGTAATGGGTTCAAACTTAAACAGGGGAAGTTTAGACTAGATATAAGGAAGAAGTTCTTTACAGTGAGGGTGGTGAAGCACTGGAATGGGTTGCCCAGGGAGGTTGTGGATGCTCCATCCCTGGCAGTGTTCAAGGCCAGGTTGGACAGAGCCTTGAGCCACGTGGTTTAGGGCAAGGTGTCCCTGCCCATGGCAGGGGGGTTGGAACTAGATGATCTTAAGGTCCTTTCCAACCCTTACGATTCTATGATTCTATGATTCTATTTAAGATTCTTTATTACCCCAAACCTTCTCTCGTCCCCTATGTTTATTTTTACAATGAGATTTTCTTTGTGTTAATATATTTCCCTTCCTCCTTTTCATGAAACCACAGGAACATAAAGAAGAACTTATGACATACAATGTTGAAATGCAAACATAACCATAAACAAAAACCAGAACATTACTTGTGCTGAATTAGTATGACCTCACATAGAAATTTGATTGTTTTTCTGATAGACTGCATGTCTCAGACAAGCTTTCCTAAAGCCTGTATGAGACAAAAAGATTTACAGCCAAAGAAATATTTCAACTTAGGGAAACTTTCCGCAAAACAAGCCAATACTCCTTTCTCCTCCCTTCTGCTCTGACTCCTGCAGAGCTCATTCAAATGCAGTCTGCCATCTCTGCCTAAAACCTGTTCTCTCCACTAAAATCAATTGTATGCTGGTATGCAAAGCTGCAGATTTATTTTTACAGAAATCTTTCAGGTATAGAATTAATGAAAAGAGAAGAAAGATTTGGATGCTCTTTTATATCATCATGTCTTTCAAAACCCAAACTGAATAGTCTTTAATTTCATTTTCTAGATGAGATAAATAATAGGGTTTGAACTCCTCAGCTATTGCATTTTAATGTGTTTAGTAGGAATGTTTTCTGCTACTCCATTACTAGTATATCAATATAGCAATTTAATTTGTTCTTAGAATCACAGAATCATTTAGATTGGAAAAAACCCTTTAAGATCATTGAGTACCTGCCAAATCCATCATATTCTTAGCTGATCTGAGACATTTTTTTTTTTAATCCAATGGCAACTCAGTTTCTTCACCCGAACTAGCCTCCAGCAATGAAAGCTTTCATTTCTTATTCAGTATTCCTTATGTTCATCTTCAGCAGCAAGAGAAGGTGCACACACTGTGGCCAGGCCTCTCCTGCTTATAACATTGCAAATTAACCGTACCAATTACTGTGCATAGTGACAACTGCAGAGGTAAAGGTTCACTATGGATTTGATACTTTAAGGTATGCTCAGGCATGTAGAGAGGATTGTTCTTGTCTGTTTTTACAGCTGACTATTTAATCAGAGACCTTTTTTTCTTGGATAAATGAAGCCTTTTTAAAGAACAAAATAAAATAGAATTATCAGGCTTTCACAGCTGTAATTTTACTGCACAGTATATACTGGATTTAACTCCAAGAGCATGCAATGCAGATATCTTCTGATTGTTTCAGTACAACCACCTAATGTCATTGTCTTTTGTTTTAATGACAAAACATTATGGGCAACTACAATGTATGTTATTCCAGTACAGAATAATACAAAAGAAGAATTTCTCCAGTGATACAACACTTCAGTAATAAAATTTGTCCTTTGCAATGAGGACAAATACAGAGGAGTTGTTCATGTAGCGTGACACTGAGCAACCTATGCGATCAACTGATGTAAGTGTGAGGTGAGGACATTTACAGGAGTCAACCATAAAGTCTGTTGCATGAGATGACACTGATGACCCATCTTAACAATTAACCTCGCCATCTTCTATAGTTTCAAAATAAGCTGAGTCTTTCCATACCAGTGACACGGAAGTAAAAATATCTCCCTGACCTCCACAAGCAGTAATGTGATACCCATAACCATGAGGTTTAGTTTTCTTTATCATACTGCCTGAGCTCTAACATAGAAGCCCAAGTGCTTGCTGTCACTTCAATTAGTCTTTGAGATTTATGTAAAAATAAAGAAAACGTCACCAATGTTGCATAAGTGATCATGTCTCATTAAATCAATGCTACAGGTATTCAAAATGCCCTTAGCTTGCAGGATTTAAACTAAGAAAAATAGTACTGAAAAAACCAGCTGTAAACTTTAACAGAAGTAACTACTTTCTTCTGGAACTAAAATATAATTGTAAGTAAGTACCTGCAGCACTGCTTTGAGCATCTCGAAAGGTTTGATTTATGGCACTTCATGGTATGTGACTGGAAGCTGAAAAGGCTTTTCATAGTTGTGGGGATCTTGCATAACTTGGGAAACTCTTGGTAGTTCTTAATTAGTCCACCACAATTTGCTCTGTGGGACACTGCATGGCACCAAGCAATCAAGAGCCAAGTATGGAACAAAGGAGCAAAGTGCACAACACACATAAATAGACTGCTGAGAAATCAGTTCTGAAAAGTTAGCAAAGCCAACCATAATTTTCATTTTATGGCTGAATACTTTCTAATATTAGCAAAGAATGGATTAGAAATTGGAATAACTCTGTGTCCTGGGTTCAGCTGTAGCAGTTATTTTTCTCCTTAGTAGCTAGTGCAGTGCTGTGTTTTCGACTTTAGCCTGAGAACAATGCTGATAATACACCAGTGTTTTAGTTGTTGCTAAGTAATGCTTACCCCAATCAAGGACTTTTCAGTCTCTCATGCTCTGCCAGTGAGGAGGGGCACGAGAAGCCGGGAGGAAGCAGAGACAGGACACCTGACCCAAACTAGCCAAAGGGGTATTCCATACCACAGCATGTCATGCCCAGTATATAAACTGGGGGGAGTTACCCAGAAGGCCCAGATCACTGCTCAGATCAGGCTGGGTATCGGTCGGTGGGTGGTGAGCAATTGTGTTGTGCATCACTTGTGTTTATTGTGGGGTTTTTTCCCCCCTTCCCTTTTTAGTTTTATATTCACTCCCCTCGTTATTTCCCTTATCATTATTATTATTAGTGGTAGTAGTAGTAGTTTTGTATTATACTTTAGTTACTGGACTGTTCTTATCTCAACCTGTTTTACATTCTTTCAATTCTCCTCCCCATCACTGCCGAGTACTATCAGAATCATCCAAGCTTCCATACTCCTGCTTTTAATCAGAGAAAGAGAGAGAGGTACCACAAGTATATCAAAAAAGGACTGACAGTAATATAGCAGAATCTGTAACAGAAAGGAACTTAGCTGTTTTGAAGAAAGTCTGAGCAATTGTATTATAAAGCCGAGAGCTGCGTAACCTTAAAAAACCCCAAAAGATGTCTTCAAACTGTCTCATCCAAAAGAAATTTATCTAAATACTATGAAACTGAGTTACAAACATTACCACTAAGGACTTCATAATCTATATCCACATATTAAATTGGGACCTGAAACAAGAAAAAAAATATTCTTAAGAAGCTATTTTTTACAGATAGAAATCCTCCTTAGCTTTTTATACATAATCACTTTCATTAGCCTTCAAAACAGACTCAAAGAGCATTATCTTTAAAAATCCCTGCAGCTTTTTAAGTCTTGGTGAAACAATGATTCTAATTCCTATGTTGTTTTCCAAGAAAATGGAGCCAGTGATTCGCCTAGTCTCATTAATAAATAGTCAGATCCTTATGAAGTTAATTCAACATAGCTATGACAATTTATATCATCAAAGGGTAGAGTCTCGGAGTTGAATGATTTAGTTGTCTAAAACACTGACTCAAACCATTTCTTTAAAAATAATAACTACAAAGGATTATTTTTTCCAAATAAACCCCCAAAATTGACTGGGAAAAACATGATTTACTGCACATTCTGCTTGTAATAAAGAAGATTACAGTAGCAAAACCAAAGTAAAATGAATAGAGAAAGTTTGGGGCATTAATCAAAATAATGCTGAAAAAATATTGGAGTTTGTTGACATGTATCTTAAGATTTGGATTTTTTGCTGTTGTTTCTTTGCTCTCCTAGCAAAGTTTTATTGATAACATTTGAAAACTTGTCCATACTTTAGAAGATATCTATACCCACTTCTTCTTTGCAGCACAGATAGCACTGAACAAAAAGAGCTTGTAATCATGTGCATCAAAGATATGTAAAAGCAAATACTAAACTTTAATGAGAGTGGATGAGACACTGAAAAGGAAAAGGTACCCGAAGGGCAACAGAACCAGATAGGAAAAATAAAATTAGAAGATGGGATGTTAACACTGGTTTTACAGTCTGTTTAAAAAAAACCCTGCAGTAGAATCATAGAAAAGTTAGGGTTGGAAAGGACCTTAAGATCATCTAGTTCCAACCCCCCTGCCATGGGCAGGGACACCACACACTAAACCATGTCACCCAAGGCTCTCTCCAACCTGGCCTTGAACACTGCCAGGGATGGAGCATTCACAACTTCCTCGGGCAACCCATTCCAGTGCCTCACCACCCTCACAGTAAAGAACTTCTTCCTTGTATCTAATCTAAACTTCCCCTGTTTAAGTTTGAAGCCATTACCCCTTGTCCTATCACTACAGTCCCTAAGGAAGAGTCCCTCCCCAGCATCCTTGTAGGCCCCCTTCAGATACTGGAAGGCTGCTAGGTCTCCACGCAGCCTTCTCTTCTCCAGGCTGAACAGCCCCAACTCTCTCAGCCTGTCTTCATACGGGAGGTGCTCCAGCCCCCTTATCATCCTCATGGCCCTCCTCTGGACTCGCTCCAGCAGCGCCATGTCCTTCTTATGTTGAGGACGCCAGAACTGTACATAATACTCCAAGTGAGGTCTCACGAGAGCAGAGTAGAGGGACAGGATCACCTCCTTTGACCTGCTGGTCACGCTTCTTTTGATGCAGCCCAGGATACAGTTGGCTTTCTGGGCTGCGAGCACACACTGCTGGCTCATGTTCAGTTTCTCATCAACCAACACCCCCAAGTCCTTTTCTGCAGGGCTGCTCTGAATCTCTTCTCTGCCCAACCTGCAGCTGTGCCTGGGATTGCCCCTACCCAGGTGTAGGGCCTTGCACTTGACTTGGTTGAACTTCATGAGGTTGGCATTGGCCCACCTCTCAAGCATGTCAAGGTCCCTCTGGATGGCATCCCTTCCCTCCAGCATATCAACTGAACCACACAGCTTAGTGTCTTCAGCAACCTTGCTGAGGGCACGCTCAATCCCACTGTCCGTCGCCGACAAAGATTTTGAACAGGATCTGTCCCAACACCGATCCCTGAGGGACACCACTTGTTACCCGTCTCCAGTTGGACATTGAGCCGCTGACCACAACTCTCTGCGTGCGGTCATCCAGCCAATTCTTTATCCACTGGGTGGTCCATCCAATTTATGTCTCTCCAGTTTAGAGACAAGGATCCACCCACAGTTGTACATTTCAAAAGCAACATGAAGTTGATCCCAAGACTCACTCTCTATAGAAAAATTACAAAAGGAACCAACATAAACCCTCAAACACATGGCTGGAAGCAACATCTCCATGCTAGTGAAAAGAGTAAGTTCCATGTAGCAATGATTACTACTTACATATAAACAACATGTTCAGTGCTGACCTTCAATGAGCATAGTACGTGCTCCCAGAAGGCAGCAGACTGGTTTTGTTTGCTGCTTTGCAACAATGTCAGTAGTTTTAGGAGATAATAGATTTAGCATAGTTACCTCTACCTGTACTTGCACAAGACCTACATCTGACAAAAGCCAAACAAAGAGTTGAAACAAAGATAATTAAAGAGCTCAGATGATCAGGTTCCTTCAGATTACGCCCTGCAAATGGTGCTGTATAGAATCATTGAATAATTAGGGTTGGAAAGGACCTTAAGATCATCTAGTTCCAACCCCCCTGCCATAGGCAGGGACACCACACACTAAACCATGTCACTCAAGACTCCGTCCAACCTGCCCTTGAACACTGCCAGGGATGGAGCATTTATCACTTCTTTGGGTATAGATTAAGTCTAATGTAGCTCTCTCCCATATGTGCACCTAAAAAGCCAACTTCTAACAAAAAAATACTTAACAATAGAATTTCTAACAAAAAAAAAAAATTTAATACTTCTTCATTCATTATTGTCCAAACACAATGTAAGGAATATCTGTAGATATAGAGGAGGGCAGCAGTCACTTTGTATGCCAATTGTCTGTGACAAAGAAGGGGAAAAACCCCTCCTTGATAAATCATGCAAGCTTTGAGAGGATGTAGTATGGAAATTAGAAACGTAAGCCTCATGGCCATAGAACTGGACTCCACCATCTTGTTAGAAATCGTAACGTTTGATTAACAGAAGTTTAATCAAGTTTTAATTAATACATACATATATAGCAGCCAGCCTTACTGATTTGGTTGATTTGTGTCTTAGGTCAGAGAGACCTAGTACCTAGGATATGGACATAGATTTATGAGACTATTCAAGCGATATCCCTATAAGGTAGTGGTTTGGAAGGAACAGTACTTTAAAGATTATCAAGTAGAACTTTTGATTGTGTTAAGAAACAGAGTTGTATACTAAGAACCAGTCAAGGAGAGAGAGAATAATACTGGCGCAAACACAATCGTTGGGATTTATCCAGGACCCTAAAAGGTAAAAAGGACATAGCGAGGAAGACGTCTTACTTCATCTGAGGAAGACTACTTACTTCATCCTGAGACCCCTGCCCACGACCACCAGGAGGCACTACGCAAGCACAGAACATATGGAAATGATTTTTATACTCATTATAATACAAAGCGGGGATGAGTCATGAATATGTATCAGCATGTTGGGAGAGGCGATGCATATGTAATACTTTACAGGATAAAATGCGGGCGAGTTGTGACGGTCTTTGGAACCAGATTTGGGTGCGTACCCCTGGTTCCCGGGGCCTCGAAATAAAGCACCACATATAACCTCCTTAGAGTGGTTATGTGTTCATTCTCTCCGCTAACAATCTTATTTACTGGCATATTTATGGGTATTACAGGTCATAGTTTGCCTTTCCCTGTTCTTTTTGTGAGGAACATAGGAGTGATTCGTGTCAACAAATAGGAAATCTTAGTGATTATTATGTGTAAAAGAATATGATAAATGTCCCTGTCGACATCACAGTAAGAGGGAAGAAGGGATAAGGGAATAATTCCTTGGTTAATTACACAATTGCTGAAAGAAGTGTTTTGTTCCTTGTTTGGTTGCTTAAATGCTTTTAGGGGGTTAGGAATGTGTTCTGTTGTTGAATGTTGTGGAACCTAACCATATAAAAATGGAATGTGTGAGGGCTAAGACGGTGATAAGACTCGTGATGGACATCTGTAATGTATATAGTTCCTCTGTTTGTAAGGTTTTTTGCAAGGTCGTTTGGCAGGCATTGCAGCATACCAGCCTAAAACCGGTCGGGCCGGTTTTGTTGCTAGCCGAAGCAGGAGAAGTTCAGGACACGCCTATCCCTGGAAGGTCGCTGCTAGCCGAGGCGGGAAAAGTCCGAAGCGGGAAAGTTTGAGACCCGCCTATCCCTGAAAGATATATAAACCAGGGGCGGGAACTGTGGGGTGTGCGTCTTGGTGGGCAGAGACTCCCGGCGCACCCAGCGCTGTTTGCTTGCCTTTATTTGTTTAATAAATTCTAAAATTCCTATTTGGGACTCGACTAATTTATAACAATTGGGGGCTCGTCCGGGATGGCTTTTGCTCCTGATTTCTGACTTGATCCAGGGGGAGGCGCCCCACCATTACATTTTGGTGGCTCCTGTTCAAGTCGGGTCGGGACTAATGCCATCTTGAACCTGAATAGAGGCAAGCAAAGAAAAATTTTTTATATAAACTCCCTTGCCGGCTGCAGCACTAGGTTTGACCCGTAATTCTGCGCGCGAAGATCCGAACGAAGACGACTGGGTCGTAAGTATAAAGCGTATACCGTTCGGTTGGGTGGGATTCGGTTGCCTGTGTGTGTAAGAGTGTGACTGAGACACGGACTGGGTATCCTGGATCTGTGAAAGCACGGGCCAGGACACCGAGATCTGTGAAGCGAGTGTGGAGGTCTTCTAACCGCAGTTCCAATCTCCCGCGAGGGACTTGGCCGGTGAAGGACCGAAGCGCTTCCTATAGGAGGATTCGTGGGTGGGTGATAGACTCCAAACCCCCTGCAAGACACTCTTACAAGGTTACCAAGGGCTGTAGGAATTGCCACATTAAAATTCCTAGATGGGTCAGAGTAGGAGTCGTAGCTCTGGCCCAGGAGGGGGCCCACGGAAAGGTCCCAGGAATAGAAAAGGGAGCACACTACCGGACATACCACCAGAAAGTCCATTAGGAATAATGATTAGGAACTAGGGCTCTTGGCCATCCCAAGAGGGAAAGAGCAAAGAGAAAATGGTCCATTACTGTATGGAGGTATGGACTAAAGAGGAAATTCGGCCTGACCATCTATATTGGCCAATATTTGGATCCTTTGATGATTGGATTTGTCAGGTTTTAAATTTATATGTAAATGGCAAAGAACCTTTTAGCCAGGAGGAAAGCGATTATGCGGCATTGTGGAAAGGATCATCTGTAATGGTTTCGTTATTTCCCCTAAGGGAAAAGAAAGGGAAAACAAATGAAACAAATGAACCCTCATGGGAGCCGTTGGATAATTTACCACCCCCCTATCAAAAACAAAACTCGGGAAATAGTGGAGGTGGCATTTATCCTCCGTTATCTCCCGACTTTACAGAAACGGCTCCCCCTTCCTCCCCTCCCTCCAGTCGTACTAGAAGTAAGACAGAAGTACGGGAGGATAGAGATCCTCAGGAGAGAGCAGGAGAAGGAGAGGCTTTGTTTCCCCTCCGAGAGGTTCCAATGGGAGGAAATATAGGAGGGATTGGATTTGTGGCAGTGCCCCTGAACACGGGCGATGTAAGATCTTTTAAAAAGGAAATGGGTCGGTTATTAGACGACCCTTTTGGGGTTTCTGAACGATTAGATCAATTTTTAGGTCCTAGTATTTATACTTGGGAAGAGATGCAGTCAATATTGGGAATATTATTTACTGCAGAAGAAAGATCTATGATTAGGCAAGCCAGAATGCGAAATTGGGAGAGACAACATCAGCAGGGTCCTCCCGGAGAGCAAAAATGGCCGAATCAAAATCCTAATTGGAATAATCAAAATGGTCATGATAGACAAAACATGGCCGATTTGAGAGAAATTATTATACAGGGAATTCGGGAAGCAGTTCCGAGAGGACAAAATATTAATAAAGCTTTTAGTGAACATCAGGAAAAAAATGAATCTCCTACCGATTGGTTAGAAAGATTAAGGAAAACATTGCAAATGTATTCTGGAGTTGATCCGGCTTCCCCGGTAGGAGAAGCACTTTTAAAAACCCAATTTGTAGCACGATCCTTGGGGGATATCAGAAGAAAGTTGGAGAAATTAGATGATTGGCAGGATCGAGGATTGCAGGAGTTACTAAGGGAAGCCCAAAAAGTCTATGTACGGAGGGATGAGGAGAAACAGAAAGCAAAGGCAAAAATATTTGTAGCAGCAGTGCGAGAAACTCAGAAACGAGAACAGCCAAGATCAATACCCAAGGTTTCAGGACCTGGGTATCGAGAAAGGAAACAGACAGAACAGAAGGAAAAAACTAGGACCCTCTCTAGAGAGGTACTAGAATGTTATTATTGTGGAAAAAAGGACACCTTAAGAGGGATTGTAGAAAGCGGATGCGGGATGAGAAGATGTTTCAAGATGAGGAATAGGGGTGTCA
Source organism: Strigops habroptila (assembly GCF_004027225.2). Classification (NCBI taxonomy): domain Eukaryota; kingdom Metazoa; phylum Chordata; class Aves; order Psittaciformes; family Psittacidae; genus Strigops; species Strigops habroptila. Next base: position 25,263,955 of record NC_044301.2, read on the forward strand.
GGGGCTCTATATTCTGGGGACAAGAACATCGTCAGAGCCCTTGATAAAATTAAAGATAGGTCCCCAGGGAGAAGAAATAATATTTTTAGTTGATACTGGAGCCGAGAGATCTACGGTTCGGCATCTTCCTATGGGATGTCAGATAAGTAAAGATACCACCCTAGTGGTGGGAGCAAAAGGGGAACCCTTTAGGGTCCCTATTATCAAAAACGTAGAAATAGAATCTGAAAAGAAAATTTGTATAGGGGATTTTCTATTAGTGGAAGAAGCAGAGAGTAACCTATTAGGACGAGATTTAATTATAAACTTAGGAATAAATTTAGAGGTGGAAAAGGGAATGATTGCTGTAAACTTATATCAATTAACGGAAAAGGATGAGGAGCGGATTAATTTAGAAGTCTGGCACAATAAGGGGGAAATAGGAAAATTGGACATTGAACCTTTGGAGGTGGAAGTAACTAATCCAAAAGAACCCATTAGGGTCAGACAGTACCCGATTTCCTTGGAAGGAAGAAAAGGATTGAAACCAATAATTGAAGAATTAATACAGAAAGGGACTTTGGAGCCCTGTATGTCACCACATAATACTCCGATACTACCAGTCCGGAAACCAGATGGGAGTTATCGGTTAGTTCAAGATTTGAGGGCAGTCAATCAGAGAGAACTGTTACCCGGTTTCCAGTGGTGGCGAACCCATATACATTGCTAAATAAGTTGTCCCCTGAACACACATGGTATAGTGTAATTGATTTAAAAGATGCATTTTGGGCCTGTCCTTTAGCCGAAAAAAGCAGGGATTATTTTGCTTTGAATGGGAAGATCCAGAAACAGGCAGGAAACAACAATTACGATGGACAGTATTGCCCCAGGGTTTTACTGAATCACCTAACCTGTTTGGGCAAGCTCTAGAGAAACTGTTAATGTCCTTTGAGACTGAAGGAAGTGTGAAACTCCTTCAATACGTTGACGATTTATTAATAGCTGGGAAATCAGAAGAGGAGGTTCGGGAGAATACGATAGCGTTATTAAATTTTCTTGGAGCTAAGGGACTAAAAGTTTCAAAGTCAAAATTACAATTCACGGAACCAGAGGTTAAGTATTTGGGTCATTGGCTGAGTAAAGGAAAAAAACGATTAGACCCAGATCGGGTCGCAGGAATTATAGCTTTACCAGCACCAAAAACCAAAAGACAAGTTAGACAGCTACTAGGATTATTAGGATACTGTAGACAGTGGATAGAAGGATTTAGTGAAAAAGTAAAATTTTTATATGAGAAACTCACTTTGAATGTTATGAAATGGTCTTTGGAGGATGAAGAGAAATTTCAATATATAAAGGAAACCTTAATGAGGGCTCCGGTGTTAAGCTTACCAGACCTAGGAAAGCCATTTCAATTATTCGTAAATACGAGCAATCAAACCGCATATGGGGTATTGACCCAAGATTGGGCAGGGAGCAAGAAACCCGTGGGATATTTCTCAAAATTATTAGACCCTGTGAGTAAGCCTTGGCCAACCTGCTTACAAGCCGTGGTGGCGGTGGCCTTGTTGGTCGAGGAAGCCCGGAAAGTCACTTTTGGGGGATCCCTAGTAGTTTATACTCCTCATGACGTAAGGGGAATCCTCCAACAGAAAGCAGATAAATGGCTTACTGATAGTCGATTGTTAAAATATGAGGCCATCCTAATACATTCCCCTGATTTGGAATTAAAATCAACAACAGCTCAAAACCCAGCTCAGTTTTTATTTGGAGAGCGGGGGGAAACTTTAGCTCCTTTTCACGGTTGCATAGACATGGTGGAGTTACAGACAAAAATTAGGCCAGATTTAGAGGAAGAAGAATTGGAAGAGGGAGAAAAATTGTTTGTGGATGGATCTTCGCGAGTAATTAATGGGAAACGAAAGTCAGGATATGCAATTGTGGATGGAGGAAAATGGGAAGTAATAGAATCCGGACCATTGAGTGCAAGCTGGTCAGCACAGGCATGTGAATTATATGCCCTGTTGAGAGCACTAAAAAGGCTACGAAACAAAAAAGGGACTACATTCACAGATTCAAAATATGCTTTTGGTATAGTTCATACTTTTGGAAAAATATGGGAGGAAAGAGGCTTGATAAATACCCAAGGAAAAGGGTTAGTACATGGGGAATTAATAAAACAAATATTACGAGCTATAAGGGAACCTGAAGCAATAGCTGTAACCCATGTTAAAGGACACCAGAAGGGGCTCCATTTTAGAATCAGAGGAAACAATCTGGCAGATGAGGAAGCCAGGCGGGCAGCTCTTTTAACCTTAACCACTGGTGAACATCTAGAAAAAGAGGAAGAACAGATAAACGAACCTAAAATATACTCTCAAAATGAGTTAAAGGAATATGAAAAATTGGGGGCCAAATTCGAAAACAATAAATGGGTATTACCAGATGGGACAGAAATGTTACCTAAGGGTTTTGCTAGGAGAATATTACGCAGATTACATCAGCAAACACATTGGGGAACAAGAGCACTTGTTGATCAATTTTTAAAATTCTATGGGTGTATTGGACTTTTTGAAATGGCAAAACAAGAAGTACAAGGATGCTTAATATGTCAGAAAATTAATAAGAAACAAATGAGACAGGCCCCAAAGGGGGGGAGGCCTTTGGCCCATCGACCTTTTGAAAGAATACAGGTCGATTTTACCGAATTGCCAGAAGTAGGACGGTATAAATACCTGTTAGTAATAATAGACCAATTAACACATTGGGTTGAGGCCATCCCCACTGCAAGGGCAACGGCTCAGGTGGTGGCGAAGCAATTATTGGAGGAAATAATTCCCAGATATGGGATGATCGAAATAATAGATTCGGATCAGGGGTCTCATTTTACCTCTAAAGTCCTTAAAGATGTTATATCAGCTTTGGGAATCCAATGGGATTATCATACTCCTTGGCATCCCCAAAGTTCTGGGAGGGTAGAAAGAGTAAATCAGACCCTAAAACATCAATTGTCAAAATTAATAATAGAAACTAAAATGCCTTGGACAAAATGCCTTCCTCTAGCCCTATTGAATATTAGAACTATGCCAAATTCGATAACTGGAATCTCACCTTTTGAGATGTTATATGGGATGCCCTACACTCAAGGGCTACCAATAAGTCACCCCAAATTGGAAGATGAGACTATCCAACGATATATCACTATTTTGAATAAAAACATACAAGAACTCAGAGCCAAAGGAATGCTAGCTCAAAGCACTCCTTTGGAATTCTCAATACATAAAATTCAGCCCGGGGACAGGGTATTGGTAAAAAGCTGGAAAGAAGAAAGTTTGTCCCCTCATTGGGAAGGACCGTTTCTTGTTCTTCTAACTACAGAGACAGCTGTAAGGACCGCCGAAAAGGGTTGGACTCATGCGTCGCGAGTGAAAGGACCTGTGAAAGAGTGGAAGGTCATGACCGAGCCGGGAGACGCTAAGATAACGCTTAAAAGAACCTAAAGGTAACTGAGGGAATTCATATTGACTCCTGTAAATATGATATAGGAACGCAGGTATAGTTGAAAATATATTATTGCTTGTGGGAAAGACTAAGAACAATTTTTTTAAAATAAATTAATCATAATTCCTTGCATTCAGTGTGAGACCACAACCTTGTTGGAGCAGTTGTTGTGGGACGAATATTATTTATCATAATAGCCAACGGGAAATATACCCTTGATCTACCAGAGAGGGCAAGACCGGAGGGAATCGGTGCTGCAGCTGGAAAGGTCTGCCGAGGGCTGCAACCCCTGGGGCTGTGACCGCTGAGCGCTATGATCCTGACCGGACCTCTTTTGGTGTGGGTTCTGATGGGAACCATAGGAGAGAATGCCGTGGCTTCCAAGAACATCCCCAATAACTGCAGTGAATGCGTTATTACAACAAGACGAGGGAGAGTGGCCTCTCAGGCACTGGTTTATCACACTGTATATGAATGTAAAGGAACAATAATTGGCTACTGTATACATAACTAAACCCAATATGGACTTTGTAAGAGGAAGTAAAATTGGACTACTAATTTATGGAGCTGGAGAAGACCCAGGTGTGGTCATTAATATTGAAATCAAAGAAAGGACAAAAGAATCTGTTCAACATAGACTGTTATTCAACTCATTTTATCATGAAATAGAAACAGGAGTGAAATATGAAATTCCCACAGTTGCTAAGAATCTATTTGTAAATCTTGCTAAAAACATTGTTAAGTCATTATATATAACTGTTATGTCTGTGGAGGAGTCTATGGAAAATTTAACCTTAGTAATTGTTGTTTAGAAATTGATGATGAAGGAAAAGCTGTAAATGAACTTGTAAAAGAAATGAAAAAGATAGCCCATGTTCCAGTGCAAACATGGGATGGAATCAATCTTGGGGGAATGGGATCCTGGGAACAATTTTTTACTGGGAGCTGGATAACTAAAGTTGCTATAGTGATATTGGGAATATTTGGAGGATTGTTAATTATTCCATGTATGATTCCGTGTTTCACTAAGCTAATACATGCGGTTGTACAAAACATGCAATTAACTGTCATGCCGTTGGAACCAAACAAGGAAGAAACTTACCCATTAATGACATTAAAAACTAAAACGACTCCGATGTTATCCGCAGCTCGTAAAGCAGTTATTGAATTGGAAGCCAAGACACGAATCAATAATTTACACAAAAACAAAGGGGGGAATTGTGAGGAACATAGGAGTGATTCGTGTCAACAAATAGGAAATCTTAGTGATTATTATGTGTAAAAGAATATGATAAATGTCCCTGTCGACATCGCAGTAAGAGGGAAGAAGGGATAAGGGAATAATTCCTTGGTTAATTACACAATTGCTGAAAGAAGTGTTTTGTTCCTTGTTTGGTTGCTTAAATGCTTTTAGGGGGTTAGGAATGTGTTCTGTTGTTGAATGTTGTGGAACCTAACCATATAAAAATGGAATGTGTGAGGGCTAAGACGGTGATAAGACTCGTGATGGACATCTGTAATGTATATAGTTCCTCTGTTTGTAAGGTTTTTTGCAAGGTCGTTTGGCAGGCATTGCAGCATACCAGCCTAAAACCGGTCGGGCCGGTTTTGTTGCTAGCCGAAGCAGGAGAAGTTCAGGACACGCCTATCCCTGGAAGGTCGCTGCTAGCCGAGGCGGGAAAAGTCCGAAGCGGGAAAGTTTGAGACCCGCCTATCCCTGAAAGATATATAAACCAGGGGCGGGAACTGTGGAGTGTGCGTCTTGGTGGGCAGAGACTCCCGGCGTACCCAGCGCTGTTTGCTTGCCTTTATTTGTTTAATAAATTCTAAAAATCCTATTTGGGACTCGACTAATTTATAACATTTTACAGCCTTGTAAATTTTTATTTGCCCCTGTTCTAGGAACAAACTCGCATGTATCTTTGTGCGATGCCGCCCCCCGGGGTTTCACACAAGCTCTCACCTCAGGGCCCATCTCCACCTGAGGCAGCCCCAGGGCAGGCCGCGGGCCCTCGGCTCCTCCAGTGTGCCTGGGGTGAGGATAGGCACCGTTTTCATACCGTCATCGATAAGCCACTTCTCCATCTTGTGCTTGAGGAAAAGAGGAAGGATGGTTCTCAGCTCCGGCATGAGGGGTGGAAGCGATAGACCATTCTGCGCGGAGGTGAGAACTCCCGTCGTCTTCACCCACAGAGGCAAGTGCAGTGGGGGTCGCCGGGCAAACGAGGGGGGAGGTAGCGTGCAGCGCCCGCTCCTCCTCCTCCTGCCGGGGAGGCCGCGGGGCGGGGCGGCCGCCATCACGTTTCGCTGTGGCAATGAGTGAGCATCCTCAGGATATCAGCGGTGTAGCCGGTAGGAGCAGAGTTAATGCGGGTGGTTGCGCCGCCATAGCCGCCGGGGTGATTCCGGGGACCGGCGCAGCAGTGAGGCGTGGTCTCCGCCCCACTTTGGGGGGGTTGGGTGTCGTGTCGTGTCGTATCGTATCGTATCGTATCCTGTCCAGTCCAGTCGTTTCCGCTGCCTTCCCCTGCAGCATCCGGGCGGCCTCGACGACCAGGGCTGGCTGCAGGTGTACGGGGTGGCAGTGCGACAAATGCCGTGTATATTTTATTTAATTCTATTTTTTTTTAAGGGTGCTTCAGGGTGCTTCAGCACCTGGGGGTGTATCAACCTTGACAGGCTTGCCGCCCGGGGCTGTTCAGGAGGCGTGAAATATGTCTAAACCTCGCTTATTTTATAAGGAAAACAGGGTAACCGCCATCTGTGGAGGGAAGGAGCGGCCACCTTGGGGTGAAATGACCCCAAATCTTCCCTCCCGTGACACAACCCTGTTGGCCGGTCCCGCCGGTGACAGCCGGTCATGTCGTGCACATGTCGGCTTGAGGGTGGCTTTTCTGGAGCCATGTGTTTTATTTAGTTTGGCAGCAGGCGGGTTATAAGGGTTGGTTCTCCCCTCGGTTTATAACAGGATGGTTTTTTTGGTGGCGGGTGCGTGTAATTATAAATGTTCTGTTAATTAGCTATTTCAGGGAGCTGAAGTGGGTTTAGCAGTACCCTCAGGCAAGCATTCCTTTGCTTACTGTCATTTGGTAGTGATTTTGATTGTTTATGGACTTTCTAAGTGACACATTAAATACAACATAATTAGGTATGACTAAGTTACAGCTGAAGAGTGCACATGGGTATAGATTTGTAGGTAAGCATGTGCCTTCTGACATTGCTTTTCTCCTTTTTGAGAGGTTTCCACTTCTGTGCCCCAGCATAAAAAATATGATGAAATATTTTAACAAATTCTGTTATTGACCCTTCTGTCTTTACCTGGGGTTTATTGTACAAATTTCACCAGATGTTCCTCTCATTGCAGCTGCTTCATGAATTCCCAACCTCACTTCTGTCTAAACCAAGACTGGCTACCAGAGTCCCCTGTTGTAAGCTTGCTTCTATTTTTTCCCTTGGAAATATAAATTACAAGTGTGAAGGATATAGTGGCATGTTATTTTCCACTTGTAGCTAGCACAGTTCTCTAACTTTGAAGTGACTTGGTTTAAAATCTAGGTTAATATTACTGAGGTGGATTTGTCTAGGATTGGTACTTTAGGAAATTTTGAAAGTTTCTGAGACATTATAACTCTTTGTGAGCTGATTATAGGTCTTTCCCTCGTTGAATGTTCATAGCCTTATTCAGGATTTGTCTGAACATGTGGATACTATGTGCATTTGCTGAACATCTCTTATGCTCTAAGCCTTTTCCACTTCAGTGTTCAGACTGTTAGGTGCCTAAATATATACACTGCAAGGAATAGGCATTTCTAGGACTTACAACCTTTGCTCTGTTGGTGCTTATCTCTCTGAAGATTTTCTTGCTGTTTGCCTGTGTAGGGCAATCTTGACTCTTACCCAAAGGGCTGATCTTTGTGTTCAAAAATAGGAGTTTTACAGCTGGTATATGTGAATATGAGCAAAGTATATATGTAAAGCTATGTTACAAGAGGTGTTTTATGCAATCAAGACAACTGCCTAAGACAGAGGCAAGAACACTGGAAATCTTTGCTAATGAGCAGGTACTGTATAAGAGTACAACAAACCATAGTAAGCTTTTAGCAGTTTGGTATTTCTCATTGGTCATTAACCCACTTGCAGGTTCACCCCAAGTTGAAAAAATGACAGGTCAGCTGCTGTCCTGCTCAGTGGGAGAGAGAGGATCTTGGCAGATGGTTCCTCTTTCTCTTCTCTTAAAGGAGAGCCACCCTGTAACCACGGTTGTTAGTACTTTGCTAACTGCACATTAATCTTTATTAGCTCCTTTGGTACACGGCCAAAGTGTGATAGGCCTTATCAGAATGTATATTTTTGGTGAGACAATGAAGTGATCTTAGTTTCAGGTCATTCTGTCCTGATTTCATATCAAAGCTTTCTATATCAACAACAGTGTCATTTCAGTAAGAAAATCTTGAACGTACCAGCAAAAAGATTCCTCACAGCTGCAATGATCAGGGAAAAAAAAAAAAAAAGAAGAGTTTAAGACTTTGTATTGCACAAGGGTGAACAATGAAGAAATCCATGTGTTAGCTTGTGTGAAGGCATAAGCCTGCGTTAGCCATAGCAGTCCTGTGGCAAGGTTTTGACAACATTAGAAATCCTTCTAACTTATATTAGCTGCAGTATTACAGGATTGTTGTATGTTAGAAAATATATACTATTTGTTTCTGGTTCTTCTCTTCCAAGCATCTTTTATGTTTCCACAAGACATTTTGTCTGAATCGTGTATTTTAATATATGTGTTTTTTCTCTCTATATTGCTAATCTTGACATAGCTTCAGTTTTCTCTGGTCTCTGCTCTCTCTTTTCCTTTGTAGGTGGTTTTGTTTGTTTGGGTTTTTTGTTTTTGTTTGGTTTTTTTTGTTTGTTTGGTTGGTTTTGTTTGGTTGTTTTTTTTTCCAGTTGGTCAAAGCTGCTGAGTTTAGTTCCAGTTAAGATTAAGTGAAGTGTTTGCAGGAAAAAACCTGCCAATAGTTTTGTTTCTGTCATAGAGGTGGTATAGTAAGACACACGACTCGGGCAAGTAAGTAATTCCTGCCCTGAAGGCTTTAAGGATATAAAACAAACAAGGTTAGAGAAGAGAATGAAATGCCAAATCTTGAGTGAGCTGTTGCACACACCTTCATGCAAATCCTAGTTGTCAGCAGATACCTGAAATTGGGAATAACAAAAGCAGACTTGGAGAGGAGGAAAGAATATTGGGGGACAAAACAAGTTAGGTTGAGCAATACTGTGGTTGTTTTTTCCCAGGTAGAGTAGGGCAAGAAGCAAAGTCATCAGTAACAAAACTGTACAGAACTGCAGTCATGTGCTGGTAATTGAGGTGGAGGCATTTGAACAGTGATAGGGTCTGTAGTTATAGGTAATTAAATGTACCTGTGAACTTCAGACCATGAGGTAAATCACGTTGACTCTTAGTGTAAAACTGCCTGTGTGTGAACACAACAGATTTGATTTGAATGATTCAACTGATTTGAATAAAATCATCAAAATGTCTGAGTATTCAAAGTAATAATGTTTATGCTTCTGAACAAGTAATTCTTTGAAAACTGTTGTAGGAAGAAATGGTGTTGTGGCTTAACCCTGACTGGCAACTAAGTACCACTCAGCAGAAAACTAACTCTATCCCAGTTGAAACCAGGACAACTGGGAATGATGATTAGGCTTTGTGAAGTAAGAAATCATAAAGCTGTGTAGATATCACCAAAATGATGTTTTGCATCCATGAGTCAATTCTTAACATATTACTCAGTTTTATTCTTTAGCTGGAAGGGCTGAGAATGAACATGGCATATTTTCAAACTGTCAGTCAGATGTCATAATAATAGCTGTAATCTTGTTTTTTCTGCTGACATCTGTTCAGAGTGATTTACCTTCTGAAATACATTTGCAAATAATATCCTGTCCAAGTCAAAATAGAAATGAAAAGACTCAATTTGGACTTGAATTTATGGGTCACGATTGTTCTTTACATCCACTTCTTTCAAATTAGTCATGAAGACATCTGCTTTGATTAGTTGTCCTGCAGTTTTACACATCTATGCTTTCTGATGACTGCATCATATTTTCAATTGATTAGTATAATAATTTATATTCAGTTACACAGTAATAACTGAACTTTCTCTTGTAAAGCAAACCAAATAATCTTACAAGCTCACAGGCCACATGCCTTTTTGAAGACTTAGCTCTACTATACCAGTAAGAGGAAATCAACCAGTATGTTGTTGCAAATTAATTTGGCACAAGATAGGCGGAAGAGTAAATAACAAGGAGAACTGGTAACTGGTGAGATGAATTTGCTTTTGTCTTCCTTTGCAGTTTTGAGCAGTTATCTGTAGAAACTGTGTGGATCCCTCTCTCCTAATTAGTTTAATTTTGTTAGAGATGCTTCATGATAACATTCAAGCTTTTAGGTTCTGAAATAGCAGAATTTAGTTTCTAGAAGTTTGAAAATTTTTAGTCTAATTAAAAGCATGAAATTTGTTTGCTTGTATGTATGACACTAGATAAGATGTTGACTCATGTACAAGTGATAAAATATGTGTTTAGTAATCAACCACCTTTAAACTGGGTTGTTTTGTTTTTTTGTTGGGTTGTGTTTTTTTTTTTTTTTTTTAAATATTGAGGGGAAGAAAGGCATCCCACTAAACAGACTGAGGATTTACATTATTTAGTAGAACACAGCCTCCATTTTAATGTGGAAAAAGCTAGATTCATGAGTTGGAGATGAATGATGTAATACGTTTCAGTAAATGATGTGTACTTCATTTCTGTATAAGTTACTTTTTTATAGATTGAAAATAATCTATCATTTCCACATCTTTAAAGGTTCAGGGATGTCAAGTCAGATTTTCTATACTGTAGTGTACAGGTGTTGCTTTATCATAAAGGAAGAGTACGATTATTAAGATTTCCCTGCAGAAAGGTGTGCCTCTAACTGCATGAGCAAAACCTTGTATGTTCATATATTACTAGATACATGGATATATCCGTAGTTTGGGTGATTCCATACCGACCTTTCAAAGTCCCCATACTTACATGTCATTCCCTTAGTTAAGTTTATTGTTGGAATAACAAAACTTTTTGTAAAATTAGTGCTACCCAAAAAAGCTGCAAAACCTTTTTTTTTTTTTTTTTTTTCCTCCTCCCTTCCTCCCTGGGAGATCAGCTACTTTATTCTAACTGACCCCAACTTTTTACCTTTTCTGTCTATAGTAAATGGCTAAAGTATATACTGAGGGTTTAGTGAGGGGCAGGGCAAATGACTGGTAGTACATCCTGGTAATTATGTTGGGCCTGTTCTTTATGCAGCTCATAACTTAGTAAGCAAAGGTACATCTGCAATTTAAGCTGGTTCCCATACAAGACTGTTCCTTGAATTGGTTGTTCCTTTCTTGAACTTCTATAAAATGGGCCTTATTTAGAATTGCAGCTAATTATCAGTATATTTTTGTGTTAATAAATGTCATTAGCAGTAACTTGCTTTTGGAAGGCATGGGAGAATTTCCTGGCTCTTTTCTAAATGGTCAATTCTGAAGCAGAGGAAAAAGTTCATTTAATTTCTAATTTCTGTGTTCTCAAGTACTGTTAAATACAGTTGCTAATGGAGGAATTTGGATTGAAACTACTGTGGGTTTTTTCACATGCACTCTTAGATAACTCCAAGAAATGAGGCAGTGGGAACTGGGAACAGTTTTGGGGAGGGAGTGAACTATAGAATTAGTTAAAATCAAGAGTTGGATCAAGGGCATTCTGGCATAAGTATCTCTTCACATTGCACTTAGCGAGAGCCCACACTGCATTAATAACATGTACAACCCTGTTATTGGATCACTCATAATTTACATGTGTAAGTACAATAATTCGATTCATTTTTTAGTACTGCAATAAATCTATGTTCATGCTTAGAACTTCCAGCTTGATCTTACAGTGCTTGCTTTTTTACATCACCTCTCTTTGCTTCCATCTGTTCTTTCTTTCTTTTCAACATTGTAATCCCTTAATTCTGTCCTTCCTATGGTTTTGGTTGTCTGGGTGTTTTGTTTCATTTTGTTTTTTCCTAAAGGTGCAAGTTCCTTTCTCAGCTTAAGTTATATTGGAATTTGTCTCTTGCTCTGTGTGTGTTTTTTGTTTAACTATGCATGAATTTACCATTGTGTAAGAACATACATGAAGCAACAAAAGGGAATTTCTCAATTTATCTTTGTAAATTATAAGGTAAAAAGGTGTAAAGAAGACTTGGCAAAGAAGTCCTGGGATAAAAAAAAAATAAAAAAATAATTATTTCAGCTGTCTATGTTTTGTTTTAGATTGTGATTTGGAGTCGTGGAGAATTCACGTTTTATCCAGAATGGGAGAAAGGACAGATTGTATGCAGTCGCATAGTTCAGTGGCTGAATACAGCCCAGTAAATAAATCGGACAGGACAGATCTAAGAGACAGCTATGAAATGCAGGATGGAAACCAAAATCCAATGCAACTGAAGAAAGAAATCTCTTTGATAAATGGGATAAGCCTTATAGTAGGCAACATGATTGATTCAGGTATCTTTATCTCTCCCAAAGGTGTTCTCATCTATGGCAAATCTTATGGATTGTCTCTAGTAATTTGGGCAATTGGAGGGATTTTTTCAGTCTTTGGAGCTCTCTGCTATGCTGAACTTGGAACCACTATTACAAAGTCAGGAGCCAGCTATGCATATATTTTGGAATCTTTTGGGAGCTTCATTGCTTTTATTCGTTTGTGGACCTCACTCCTAATTGTTGAACCAACCAGTCAGGCAATTATTGCCATCACCTTTGCTAACTACATAGTTCAACCTTTCTTCCCTTCTTGTGATCCTCCGTATTTGGCTTGCCGTCTCATAGCAGCTGCTTGTGAATGTAAGTATTTCCTGAAATTTACTATGGTAACTTTTTTATTCAGGGTTAAGTTTTATTAAAACAAATCCTACCCAGTCTCAGAGTTGTTGCATACTGAATCTGCAATGGTTTGAGTTACAGTGGGAAAAGAACAGTTTCCAGCACATGAATAACTTGCAGGTATTCAGTCAGCGAATTAATGTTTTCTCATTCAGAAACAGAACAAGATATTTAACTCTTCCAGGTTTACTTACATGGCAAAAATGGGAGAAAAAGTTTGTTTTCCCTCAGAGGTATATTAAACCAAACCTCAAGATACTCGGTGTGGTCTAACGGTTGCTATAGAATAGCTCTTGTGCTATAAATTCTGGTGTAAAATATTTTACAATAGCTTCTCAATTTAGACATGCGTAAATACTGTGGTAGGATTTCAAAAGATCATTTATTCAAGATTATTCTTTATGCTCATGATTAACTGTACCTGTTGTAAAGCTGTTTTGAAAAGCAGCATTTTGTGTGCACATAAAACATTGAAATGTTTTTAATCAGCCAGCTCTGTTAGTCAGTATAGAGGAACAACTGTCCACCTGCTTCAAATCAGGACTGTTCTGCTGTATCAAAAGAATGAAACTGTATGATTGTACTGTGTGTGTCTTATTTAATATTTAGGTATTTCCTATTAAAAGTGTTTGTATACGTATTTTACATTTCCTGTGTAGATGTAGAAAGACAATGTGATGTCCTCTACACTTCCTCAGAGAGGGGATTTAGCACCTTTCTCTTTAGTGGAGACATGCGATGGCAAGATTACTCTCATATAGGTGGAACAACTTTCTTTAACAGTCCATTTTATGGTTTAACTGCTTGTTCTGCCCTGCTATAGGTGTCAGTGCTGAGACTTACCCCTGCTCTATGACTTCATTTAGCTGTTCTGTTAAGGCCTGTGCTTCTCCCTGGCCTGACAGGGCTGATGTTGTGTGTCAAATCCTTAGCTCTGGATATGATTAGTAATTTATTAAGTTGCTGGGAGTGGAAGGCTGAACATTGGTTAGGTTACAGATTATATGTGAGAATTGGTGGGTTTGTTGTGGGGTTTCTTTTTGTTCTTTTTTAAACTGTAGCAATAACAATACTAGATCTAGTGTGAGATCAACATTACTGACAAGTAATGCTGTATAACACTCATTTTGGCAATGGGGGTGGCATCTGGTGTTACAGAACTAGACAGTTATCAGGAACTTTAAGTAGCTAAACAATAATTAAGTTGAGGAAAACATGAGAGAATAATTTTAATAAAAGAAAGAGGGAGGGGATGTGGCTTATTCAGATTTTTTTATTATCTTTTTTAAGAAATCGGAGACAGAGTAGCATTTCATCTGAAGAAGAGACCGAGACCAAGCCCTAACTCACTAAAATAAGGAGTTAATAGTGTTGTTAGCCGAGAGAAGAACACATAACCACTCTAAGGAGGTTATATGTGGTGCTTTATTTCGAGGCCCCGGGAACCAGGGGTACGCACCCAAATCTGGTTCCAAAGACCGTCACAACGCACCCGCAATTTATCCTATTGAGATTTCACAATCTAATGTATATTCAACAGGTTACATCCTCCTCTCATACATATGTATTTATAAATTGCATCATCTCCTGATTACATCATCAGTTGTTTCTGCGCTTGCGCAGCCCCCTTCTGGTGGTCGTCAGGATGAAGTAAGTAGTCTTCCTCAGATGAAGTAAGACGTCTTCCTCGCTATGTCCTTTTTACCTTTTAGAGTCCTGGATAAGTCCCAATGATTGTGCTTGCACCAGTATTCTTCTCTCTCTCCTTGACTGGTTCTTAGTATACAACTCTGTTTCTTAACACAATTAAAAGTTCTACTTGAATAATCTTTAAAGTACTGTTCCTACCAAACCACCACCCCATAAGGATATCGCTTGAATAGTCTCATAAATCTACGTCCACATCCTAGGTACTAGGCCTTTCTGACCTAGTAACAAACTTAACAAAACACAAATCAACCAAATCAGTAAGGCTAAATACTATATATATATATATAGATTAAAACTTGATTAAACTTCTGTTAATCAAACGTTATGATTTCTAACATTTCCCCCCTTTGAAAATACTTCATCTTCTGCAAGTATTTTCACTCATGTAGTTGTTTACTGATAGGTAGGAGGTGGAGGTGTTGGGTGTCGTGGATATTGTTGAGTCACTGCTCCAATGATTTTGTGTGTCCAATTGGTATTCCGGGTTATCTCTTTTCGAATACAAAAATATACCAAATAGATTACAAGGAATACAAGTAATAAACACTGTCTCTATGAGGGAATGAATCCATCCAGTAAGGTGGATTCCCAATCCATCAAATAATGGTCCTACCCAATTATGATTTATTTCTTCGTTTTCCCTTTTCAGCTTCCTTTTCAATTTTTCCCAACTGAGTAATGTCATATTCTATATCTGCAGTTACGTTTGGTATATGCACACAGCAGTGATCGGCTCTATCCTTGAGATATCCACAAATACCATGTTCTTTCAACAACCATTTCACTGTTTCTTTAGCCTGATTGGTGCGACAGGGAGAGGCTTCTGGCCATCCAGAAAAAGTGTCAACCCCTACTAACAAGTATCGATATCCCTGTGTCCTGGGTTCAGCTATAGCAGTCATTTTTCTCCTTCTTAGTAGCTGGTGCAGTGCTGTGTTTTTTAACTTTCAGCCTGGGAACAACGCTGATAACACTGATGTTTTTAGTTGTTGCTAAGTAATGTTTATTCCAACCAAGGACTTTCTCAGTCTCATGCTTTGCCAGGGAGGAGGGGAAGCCGGGAGGAAGCAGAGACAGGACACCTGACCCAAACTAGCCAAAGGGGTATTCCATACCACGGCACGTCATGCCCAGTATATAAACCAGAGGGGAGTTACCTAGAAGGCCCAGATCACTGCTCGGGTCGGGCTGGGTATCGGTCGGCGGGTGGTGAGCAATTGTATCCTCTCCCCTTGTTATTTCACTAATCATTATTATCATTGGTGGTAGCAGTAGTGGTTTTGTATTATACCTTAGTTGCGGGACTGCTCTTATCTCAACCCGTGGGAGTTAAATTCTTCCGATTCTCCTCCCCATCCCTCCAGGAGTGGGGGGAGGAAGGGGGGGAGTGAGCGAGCAGCTGTGTGGTTCTGAGTTACCGGCTGGGCTCAAACCACGACAGTTCTTTTTGGCACCCAACGTGGGGCCCAAAAGGTTGAGATAACGACAGATCTGACCAGAGTGTGTCTAATCATATTTGTGATAAGCATTCATTGTTACTACTCGTCACAATGGTGATTATTTGGCTCTCAGACTTGTTGCGCTTGATCTCAGAGTTTCAGCATGTTGTACCTTACTTACAGCCACTATTTGCTGTTTTAGTGTTTATCGGCTGGGGGGCCTGGGCTAAGGTTCTTGTTTCACTGTACTTCATGGTAATGACTTGTAATACAATAGACTCATTGATCATGAAACTGGTCTGGTTTGTGCTTCCAGCGTGGCCATCACCTCTATACATTGGGAGGTATATAATGAAATATTTTAGCAATTGCATATCTTTTTTTTTCTCCTCGGGGGGTAAACTTACGAAGGAAGCATTCTCTTTCACCCCCCGTTCCCCCACCAGCCTATTTGCAACAGCAGTTGAGAGTTCTGAAGGTTTTAGATGGCCTTTGAGTACCCTTGAAACCTGCCTGCTGATTGTGCTGGGGATCAGCATGTTGGCACACATACGGAGTGTGTTTTACCCACGGCCATCCCGTCGTAGGAACATCCTATTTCGTTTAATGTCAAAAATTCAGCAGTATCAGGTTCGAATCTGGTCTAGGGTTAGACGACGATATAGGAGGACCACCAGGAGATTTTCCCTGAGGCTGGACAGTTATGAGTGGCAGGGTGTGTGGGATAGTATGGGCAAGTACCTAGGCCAGTGGGCCCCTCCAGTGCTTTGGAACTTCACCACTGAACAAGTGCAACATCCGGAAAAACTAGTAAAACACTTAAACGAGGTGTGCTGTCGTCCTGGTTATACCAGAGAGGGACAAATTTTGGCAACGTGCTGGGGCTTGGCCTATGCCTACAGAGCCCTGCTCAACACTATCCAGCACCTTCAAAGGGAAAAAAATGTCTCTGGATCTGATGGCAAAGCAACAGACAATGCAGCTATGCCAACTACAAGCACAGCATCTACTCAGACCCTGACCACAACAGACAACACAGCTACTCCAAGTACGGCAGCTACATCAACCCCAGTGACAAGCACAACAGCTGCTCAAACCCTGACCACAACAGACAACGCAACTACTCTAACTTCAAATACAGCAGTTACACCAACGCCAGTGACAAGCACAACAGCTACTCAAACCCCGACAGCAACAGACAATGTGGCTACTCCAAGCACCGCAGCCACACCAACCGCAGTGACAAGCACAGTAGCTATTCAAACCCCGACAGCAACAGAAAATGCAGCTGTTGGTGTTACTCAACTCCCAAGCACAACAGCTGCACCAACCCCAGCAATAGACATTGCAACCACTCCAATCCTAGTGGCAGACACTGCAGCCACTCCAACCACAGTGGCAAACACTGCACCTAAACCAAATGTTCAGTTTGTGACAATGTCTGTTGCCCCTGTAAGCAAAAGCAGAGGAGAGGCACAAAGAGCAACCCGCGAAGTGAAGAAAGATGAAGACCCAATGCCATTACTACATGCAACAGCATCTGAACAAGAGTTACTACTACGTGGGTCAGAGGAAGAGGAGGAAGAAGAAGAAGAAGAAGAGGTCACTTCTCGACCCCGGACATCAACCGAACTGCGGAATATGCGAAAAGATTTCACCTGTTTTCTAGGGGAGCACATTGTCACCTGGTTGCTCCGATGCTGGGACAATGGGGCCGACGGTCACGAACTAGAAGGTAGGGAAGCCAAGCAGCTGGGATCACTTGCTAAGGAAGGAGGAATTGACAAAGCGATTGCAAGAGAGAAGCGAGCCCTCAGTCTTTGGAGGCGGCTCCTGACAACTGTGAAGGAAAGGTTTCCCTACAAAGACGATATTACGAATCGCTCAGCCAACTGGACCACGATAGACAAAGGCATCCAGTCCCTGAGGGAATCAGCCATTCTAGAGATGATCTATCATAGGCCGGATGCCAGGAACACATCCGTAGATCCAGATGAAGTCGAATGTACACGACCCATGTGGCGGAAACTTACACGGAGTGCGCCATCATCATATGCCCACACATTGGCATCAATGACCTGGAATGACGGAATATCACCAACAGTGGATTGCCTGATTCGTCAACTCCGAGAGTTCGAAGACAATCTCACCCCTTTCATCATTTCAGCTGTGGAAAAACTGTCCCAGGAGTTCAAACAATTGAGAGACGATTTATCCGATCTATCCAGCTCCCCACGCGTACCAACCCATGTCTCAGCTATTAACAGAAGGCACCCTACTACTCGAGAAAGAAAATATAGGAGGTACACGCCACGGGCCACCCTATGGTTTTACCTGCGGGATCACGGAGAAGACATGAGAAAGTGGGATGGAAAACCTACTTCTGCTCTGGAGCAACGGGTGCGTGAACTGAAGAGGAGAACAATGGTCAAGGATGATCCTCCCAGGAAAGCTGCTGCTCCAGTCTCTGGTGAGCAGTTTCCCAGATGGAGCGAAAGAGCTGATTTTACTCCAGCTCCTGTGATAAGGAATACTAATCCCTTTCTACAAGACAGAAGTGGAGAATTTTGTGATCACTATTAGAGGGGCCCTGCCTCCAGCCAGGTGGAGGAGAGGGATAATGGGGTTTACTGGACTGTGTGGATCAGATGGCCTGGCACATCAGTCCCACAGAAGTATAAGGCTCTAGTAGATACTGGTGCACGGTGTACTCTGATGCCATCAAGGTATCAAGGGGTGAAACCCATTTATATTTCTGGAGTGACAGGAGGATCCCAAGCGTTAACTATGCTGGAAGCTGAAATCAGCCTGACTGGGAGGAAGTGGCAAAAGCACCCCATTGTAACTGGTCCAGGGGCTCCATGCATCCTTGGCATAGACTATCTCAGGAGAGGGTACTTCAAAGACCCAAAAGGGTGTAGATGGGCTTTTGGTATCGCTGCCTTGGAGAAAGAGGAAATTAAGCAGCTGTCCACCTTACCTGGTCTCTCAGAGGATCCTTCTGTTGTGGGGTTGCTGAAGGTCGAAGAACAACAAGTGCCAATTGCGACCACAACAGTGCACCGGCGGCAATATCGCACCAACCGAGACTCCTTGATTCCTACCCATAAGCTGATCCGCAGACTGGAGAGCCAAGGAGTGATCAGCAGGACCTGCTCACCCTTTAATAGCCCCATATGGCCAGTGCAAAAGTCTAATGGAGAGTGGAGATTAACAGTAGACTATCGTGGCCTGAACGAAGTCACACCACCATTGAGTGCTGCCGTACCGGACTTGTTAGAACTTCAATATGAACTGGAGTCAAAGGCAGCCAAGTGGTATGCCACAATTGACATTGCCAATGCATTTTTCTCCATGCCTTTGGCAGCAGAATGCAGGCCACAGTTTGCTTTCACTTGGAGGGGCATCCAGTACACTTGGAACCAGCTGCCCCAGGGGTGGAAACACAGCCCTACCATCTGCCATGGATTGATCCAGACTGCACTGGAACAGGGGCAAGCTCCAGAACACCTGCAATACATTGATGACATCATCGTGTGGGGTGATACAGCGGAAGAAGTTTTTGAGAAAGGGAGGAAGATAATCCAAATCCTGCTCAAGGCCGGTTTTGCCATAAAATGGAATAAGGTCAAGGGACCTGCACAGGAGATTCAATTTTTGGGAATAAAATGGCAAGATGGACGCTGCCAGATCCCCACAGACGTGATCAACAAGATAACAGCAATGTCTCCACCAACTAACAAGAAAGAAACACAAGCTTTCTTAGGTGTTGTGGGGTTCTGGAGAATGCACATCCCAAATTACAGTCTGATTGTAAGCCCTCTCTACCACGTGACCCGGAAGAAGAATGATTTCAAATGGGGCCCTGAGCAACAACAAGCCTTTGAACAAATTAAACGAGAAATAGTTCATGCAGTAGCCCTTGGACCAGTCCGGGCCGGGCCAGATGTGAAAAATGTGCTCTATACCGCAGCTGGGGAGAATGGTCCTACCTGGAGCCTCTGGCAGAAAGCTCCAGGGGAGACTCGAGGTCGACCCCTTGGCTTTTGGAGTCGGGGATATAAAGGATCCGAGGCCAGCTACCCTCCCACTGAAAAAGAGATACTGGCAGCCTATGAAGGGGTTCGAGCTGCCTCAGAAGTGATTGGAACTGAAGCACAGCTCCTCCTGGCACCCCGGTTGCCTGTGCTGGGCTGGATGTTCAAAGGCAGGGTCTCCTCTACACATCATGCAACTGATGCTACATGGAGTAAGTGGGCCGCACTAATTACACAATGAGCTCGAATAGGAAATCCCAGTCGTCCAGGAATTCTAGGAGTCATCATGGACTGGCCAGAGGGCAAAGATTTTGGGATGTCACCAGAAGAGGAGGTGACGCGTGCTGAAGAGGCCCCACCATATAATGAACTGTCAGAGAGTGAAAAGCAATATGCCTTGTTTACTGATGGGTCCTGCCGTACTGTGGGAAAGCATTGGAGATGGAAGGCAGCTGTGTGGAGTCCCCTGGGACAAGTTGCAGAAACTGCTGAAGGAGAGGGTGAATCGAGTCAGTTTGCAGAGGTGAAAGCCATCCAGCTGGCCTTGGACATTGCTGAACGAGAAAAATGGCCAGTACTTTATCTCTATACTGACTCATGGATGGTGGCAAATGCCCTGTGGGGGTGGTTGCAGCAATGGAAGCAGAGCAACTGGCAACACAGAAGTAAACCCATCTGGGCTGCTGCATTGTGGCAAGATATCGCTGCTCGGGTGCAGAACCTGGTGGTGAAGGTACTCCACGTAGATGCTCATGTACCCAAGAGTCGGGCCACTGAGGAACACCAGAATAACCAGCAAGTGGATAAAGCTGCTAAGATTGAAGTGGCTCAGATGGACTTGGATTGGCAACATAAGGGTGAATTATTTTTAGCCCGGTGGGCCCATGACACCTCAGGCCATCAAGGCAGAGATGCAACATATAGATGGGCTCATGATCGAGGGGTGGACTTAACGATGGACACTATTGCCCAGGTTATTCACGAATGTGAAACATGTGCTGCAATTAAGCAAGCCAAGCGGTTAAAGCCTCTCTGGTATGGAGGACGATGGCTGAAGTACAAGTATGGGGAGGCCTGGCAGATTGACTATATCACACTCCCACCAACCCGCCAAGGCAAGCGCTATGTGCTTACCATGGTGGAAGCAACCACCGCATGGCTGGAAACATACGCTGTGTCCCATGCCACTGCCCGGAACACTATCCTGGGCCTTGAGAAACAAGTCTTGTGGCGACACGGCACCCCAGAGAGAATTGAGTCAGACAATGGGACTCATTTCCGGAACAACCTCATAGACACTTGGGCCAAAGAGCATGGCATTGAGTAGGTATATCACATCCCCTACCATGCACCAGCCTCTGGGAAAATCGAATGGTACAATGGGCTGTTAAAAAGTACACTGAGAGCAATGGGTGGTGGGACTTTCAAACACTGGGATACACATTTACCAAAAGCCACCTGGTTGGTCAACAGTAGGGGATCTGCCAACAGGGCTGGCCCAGCCCAGTCAGAACTTTTACGTACTGTAGAGGGGGATAAAGTTCCTGTGGTGCACATAAAGAATTTGTTGGGGAAGACAGTCTGGGTTATTCCTGCTTCAGGTAAAGGCAAACCCACTCGTGGGGTTGCTTTTGCTCAGGGACCTGGATATACTTGGTGGGTAATGCGGGAAGATGGGGAAGTCCGATGTGTACCTCAAGGGGATTTGATTTTGGGGGAAACAGCCAATGAACTCAATTGTATGCTGTTGCCTGCTCTATAACACTTTTATAGCCCACCAGCTAGATATCTTCAGGTCGCCAGCAATTGACCCTGACTTCCCTCCGATCATCACCTCAACAAAGAATGAATTTTGAGAAAACCAGACAAGCTCAGCAGTGACCAGACGAATTTGGCGGTATCATCAGCAGGCAGCAACCCAACACTACGTACCGTCCCTCCTGCCCTGAAAGACTATTACAAGAGATGGAGCCTGACATCATGGACTGGATGAGTTCAGCAATTTTACAGGGATTGGTCCATGGACTAGGGAATGATATCTTTCTCTGTGTGTGGGTGTGGTTGTATATATATGTGTATGTATGAGACAGGGGTGATGGTGTGCTGAGAGATGTGGGATCTGAGCATGACGTGAATGGTGTGGAATAAGGGGTGGATACTGTCCTGGGTTCAGCTATAGCAGTCATTTTTCTCCTTAGTAGCTGGTGCAGTGCTGTGTTTTTTAATTTTCAGCCTGGGAACAACGCTAATAACACTGATGTTTTTAGTTGTTGCTAAGTCATGTTTATTCCAACCAAGGACTTTCTCAGTCTCATGCTTTGCCAGGGAGGAGGGGAAGCCGGGAGGAAGCAGAGACAGGACACCTGACCCAAACTAGCCAAAGGGGTATTCCATACCACAGCACGTCATGCCCAGTATATAAACCAGAGGGGAGTTTCCCGGAAGGCCCAGATCACTGCTCGGGTGGGGCTGGGTATCGGTCGGCGGGTGGTGAGCAATTGTATCCTCTCCCCTTGTTATTTCACTAATCATTATTATCATTGGTGGTAGCAGTAGTGGTTTGTATTATACCTTAGTTGTGGGACTGCTCTTATCTCAACCCGTGGGAGTTACATTCTTCCGATTCTCCTCCCCATCCCTCCGGGAGCGGGGGGAGGAAGGGAGGGAGTGAGCGAGCGGCTGTGTGGTTCTGAGTTACCCGCTGGGCTCAAACCACGACACCATGTGTCTTGGGTAATTCCACAAAATCAATTTGCCAATAGTCACCCGGCTCCATACCTGCTCTGATATGTCCCATTTCTACTTTCCTTCTGACTACTGGATTGTTTCTCAAACAAATTTTGCATTTAGATCCTATGGATTTTGCCATTGTTAACATCTGTGTATAGATTATTCCTCGTTTTAAATATGTTACCAATGCCTCTGCCCCCCAGTGACATTTTTGATGTTCGGTTTGTAAAATTGTCCGCATGATGGCAGGTGGTACCATCACTTGTCCAGTAGTGGTTACGTACCATCCTTCCGGATTTAATCGAGCCTTTACTACTTCAGCTAATTTAACATCTTCTTCTGAGTATCTTGGTCTTTGATTCATATAATTCTGTAATGGGCTTACCTTCGTTGGTACCAGGGCCATAACAGTCTGTACCTGTCGTGCAATTCGTCTAGCCATCCGATCCGCAAATGTATTTCCTTCGGCTATCTTAGAATTTCCTCCTTGATGTGCTTTACAGTGCATGATAGCCACCTGTTCTGGTAATTGCACAGCAGTTATTAAATTCAGAATTTCCTCTTGGTATTTTATATCTGTCCCTTGTGAGGATAGGAGCCCTTGTTCCTTCCATAGAGCTCCATGTATATGGACCACACCGAATGCATATTTCGAATCTGTCCATATATTTACCCGCTTTCTTTTGCTCAGTTCTAAAGCTCTGATGAGAGCTATTATCTCTGCCCATTGTGCTGAAGTCCCTGGGGGCAGAGCTTTTGCTTCTATTAGGGCGTTTTGTGTGGTTACTGCATACCCAGCATAATGGACCCCACCTTCCACAAAACTGCTTCCATCAGTAAAAAGTTCCCGATCAGGTTGCTCAAGTGGGGTATCCTTCGAATTGGTCCTCGTCGCATATGTATATTCAATCGTCTCCACACAATCGTGTTCTAATATGCCGTCCTCTGTAGTTGTACCTAGAAAAGCGGATTCAGCTGTTTGGAGAAGTATCCCACTGGTCGCTTCCAGCTTCCCAGTCTCTGCGTCAGGACTCCCAATGCCAATCTTTGTCTCTCGTGCACAAACAGCTGGAAGTCCTTGGTTAAATCCGGTAATCCCAGGGCGGGTGCTTTTATTAACGCTTCTTTTAGACCTTCGTTTGGGAAGGGTCCCAAAAGGAAGCTTTTAAGGAGCTGAGATTTCTGTGCCTCATATAAAGGTTTAGCTATCAGTCCATAGTCCGATATCCATAACCTGCACCAACCCGCCATTCCAAGGAATGTTCTCAGTTCATGTAAATTCTGAGGCTCTGGAATAGCACAAATTGCCTTTATACAATCAATTCCCAACCTCCGTTGTCCCTGGGAGATTTCACAGCCCAAATACATTACAGTAGTGCAGGCAATCTGGGCTTTCTCCCTCGAAACCTTATACCCATTTAGTCCCAATTGATTCAGAATCTCTATTGTTATTCGTATGCACAGTGATTCTTGTTCAGTCGCAATAAATATGTCATCTACATATTGCAACAAGAGATATTGTGTCCTTGGTACCTGAATTTTTCCTTGAGTTACCCAGAGTTCCAATTCTTTTGCCAGCTGATTTCCAAAAAGCGTCGGGCTATTCTTGAATCCTTGTGGAAGTCTCGTCCAGGTTAACTGAGTCTTAAGTCCATTGTGTGGGTTTTCCCATTCAAAGGCAAAGAGTTTCCTACTGCTTTTGTCGAGGGGAATGCAGAAGAAAGCATCTTTCAAATCGATTACTGTAAACCATTTATATTTCTCTTTTACAGATGTCAGCAATGTATATGGATTAGCCACTACTGGATAGATATCCTTTGTTATTTCATTTATTGCTCTTAGGTCCTGTACTAACCTGTATTCACCATTCGGTTTCTTTACTGGAAAAATTTGTGTATTATATTCTGATTCACATTCTTCTAAAATTCCAAATTTTAAAAATTTCTCAATTGTTTTTACTATCTCATATCGTGCTTCTAATTTTATGGGATATTGTTTCATCTGTACCTGTCTTGCCCCTTCTTTCAATTCCACTACTACCGGCTGAGCTATCTTTGATTTTCCTGGAATTTCTGTTTCCCAAACTGTGGGAATCACTGCTTCCTCTACTTCCCTAGGTATTCGGGCCTTTGGACTGTCCTTTAACACTAGTATCTGTCCGGATTGTGATTCCGGTACCTGCATAATCAATTCCCCATTTTCAAAAATAATTTTGGCATTTAATTTTGATAATAAATCTCGTCCCAACAGGGAAACAGGACAGTCTGGCATGTATAGAAACTCATGTATCAATTCCTTTCCCCCAAACCGTAATTCCAGGGGTCGCATGAATGGCCGCACTTCCTCTCTCCCTGTAGCCCCTATTATTGTGGCAGTCTTATTCCCTGTTTTCCCATACAGGTCATTTAACACAGAATAAGCTGCACCAGTATCAACTAAAAATTGTACCTCCTCTTCCCCCAGCCTTATTTTTACTAGTGGTTCACCCTTTTCCGATTCTAGTCACTGGACGTTTGAATCCTTGCCTCTTTACCCTGCATATCTCGCTGTCGGGTCCGATGTGAAATTGGGGTGACGGGATATTCCTGTTCTTCTCTACATTCACATCCTTTATCTACTTCTAGGTTCTCATCATCAACGTCATCCCTTACTTCCCCGCTTTTTAGAGCAGGTGGGGCTGACGGAGCTGATGGGGCTATCAACAAATCAAAATCATCATCCTCTCTCTGATGTTGCAAAACATTATTCACAGCCATGCATCCCATGCATTTCTTCTCACCCACACAGCCCTTACATTGTTCACTCGATTTTGTACTAACAACCATTATTCCACACGCCTTTCTCCATTCATCATTGTTTCTTAACATAAAGAATAGTTCCACATATGGGACCTCGTCCCATTTTCCTTCCCGTTTGCAAAATAACATTAATTGCATAATCGTATCATAGTCTAAAGTTTCATTCTCCGGCCAGCGGACTTGATCCTCTAATTTATATTGCGTCCACCACACATTACAGTAGTCAATTAATTTCCCTTTTTGCATCTCTTGTCCAAACCGTCTCTCCTTCCAATGACTCAAAATACACCCTAACGGCGACGACTTTGGTATCGGTGGCATTCTGAGCTTATTTAAATACAGACAAATTAAATTACAAAATATAAAAAAATATACCGAATAATTTACCAGACCAGACCACTGTTGCCGAACCGATTTACCAGACCAGACCACTGTTGCCGAACCTGCAGGGCTTTCGCCACTGTCTGACGGACGGCGCCTAGGCTTTCCTTGGAGCTCCGTAGCCCAACCACGCACGGCTTTCGCCGTGTCTAACAGGCAGGCTTTTACCAGACCAGAAAATGGTACCAATACCAGATAATAAAGCATCGTCTCTTACCAATGCCGTTGGTCCGTCGAGAGCACCGGAGGTCGGTCGCGGTCGATGGCTCCCCGAGAATCACTCGGTGCCGGCTGGAGCTGGATCGATGCCCGAGCCGCCTCAACAATGCTCGCGAGGTCCCATCTGGGTCGCCAAAACTGTTAGCCGAGAGAAGAACACATAACCACTCTAAGGAGGTTATATGTGGTGCTTTATTTCGAGGCCCCGGGAACCAGGGGTACGCACCCAAATCTGGTTCCAAAGACCGTCACAACGCGCCCGCAATTTATCCTATTGAGATTTCACAATCTAATGTATATTCAACAGGTTACATCCTCCTCTCATACATATGTATTTATAAATTGCATCATCTCCTGATTACATCATCAGTTGTTTCTGCGCTTGCGCAGCCCCCTTCTGGTGGTCGTCAGGATGAAGTAAGTAGTCTTCCTCAGTTGAAGTAAGACGTCTTCCTCGCTATGTCCTTTTTACCTTTTAGAGTCCTGGATAAGTCCCAATGATTGTGCTTGCACCAGTATTCTTCTCTCTCTCCTTGACTGGTTCTTAGTATACAACTCTGTTTCTTAACACAATTAAAAGTTCTACTTGAATAATCTTTAAAGTACTGTTCCTACCAAACCACCACCCCATAAGGATATCGCTTGAATAGTCTCATAAATCTACATCCACATCCTAGGTACTAGGCCTTTCTGACCTAGTAACAAACTTAACAAAACACAAATCAACCAAATCAGTAAGGCTAAATACTATATATATATATAGATTAAAACTTGATTAAACTTCTGTTAATCAAACGTTATGATTTCTAACAGTGTTACTCCTAATGAAAGTTGCTTTAAAAAAATAAATTAATGGCTGAAATAAACCCTGTGAGCAAATACTCCATAGATATTACCAATCATGAAAACTGAAGAGCAGAGACCAAGCAGAGTTGTTTTTTTCCTGAGGGCTCTGTCAGCTGCAGCAGTCCTGACTTTTGAAATTTGATACAACTGTTTTTTCTTCTCATCATGCCAAGCTCAGTGGAATCTCGTTCAGCTATTCCACTTGGCCAGATTGTCTGGTATAATAGTGCCATGCTTTTGAGATAATTACCTTTCTTATGTTATCTTTTATAAATTATTACTTTTCTATCTTAATAGTATTGCATTATTCTTGGATTATGGGAAAGGAAATAATTTATCACATTTTCATTTACTTTTGATTGCTACTTCCTTACTCCTTAAACAATCAAGTTTAGCTTTGTGATAAATTAGTCGAGTCCCAAATAGGAATTTTAGAATTTATTAAACGAATAAAGGCAAGCAAACAGCGCTGAGTGCACCGGGAGTCTCTGCCCACCAAGACGCACACCCCACAGTTCCCGCCCCTGGTTTATATATCTTTCAGGGATAGGCGTGTCTCAAACTTTCCCGCTTCGGACTTTTCCCGCCTCGGCTAGCAGCGACCTTCCAGGGATAGGCGTGTCTCCAGCTTTTCCCGCGTCGGCTAGCAGCAAAACCGGCCCAACCGGTTTTAGGCTGGTATGCTGCAATGCCTGTTAGACGACCTTGCAAACATAGGAACTACATACATTACAGATGTCCATCACAAGTCTTATCACCATCTTAGCCCTCACACATTCCATTTTTATATGGTTAGGTTCCACAACATTCAACAACAGAACACATTCCTAACCCCCTAAAAGCATCTAAGCAACCAAACAAGGAACAAAACATTTATTTTAGCAATTGTGTGATTAACCAAGGAATTATTCCCTTATCCCTTCTTCCCTCTTACTGTGATGTCGACAGGGACATTTATCATATTCTTTTACACATAATGATCACTAAGATTTCCTATTTGTTGACACGAATCACTCCTATGTTCCTCACAACTTTCATTTAGATGCATATTTAAAATACATAGTACAAGAAAACTGTTTGAAGATAAAAAGTACAGTAGAATATAACCATGTTTTTACTAGCTAGAGAAAAACCTGAGATTTGGGGGTAATACTTAAATTTCCTGATTAGAATGAATAATGTAATGATAATCTGGATAACAAAAACATGTATTTTGTTCAGTAAAGAATATTGAAGATACTGAATCATATTCAATATTCAGCATTTGAGTTCAGGCAGAGGTTGGCTGGCTCTCCATTTGAGGAAAAAGTAATAAATGCAAAAGCAAACTGTTGAAAGCTATGAGAACAACATATTCAAACAATAGTTTGAAAAGCGTTTTTTGGGGAAGTTGATCATATGAGTAAGTTTAATCAGCTACTGTTACTAAAATATTTGTGAAATCTGTTGAAAGGAGTCTCATTTCAAGTTCCATTACAATCTTGTGAAATAGGTCTGACACTATTTTGGGATAGAGGGAGAAATATACTCAGAATACTCATTACTTACTACCAGTTCTTAAAAATCCAGATTAATATTGCATTAGCTGTAATGTTATTTGGTCAGATCTGTTCTAACCTCACTTAATGCAGTTTAATACAACTGGAAAAGATTATTGAATTACCTGTGACCATATTCAGTATTGCAAAAACTCCACGGATGTTGAACTCAGCCTAACAAGGGAGGATAAAAAAAATTCTTAAACACTATTTTAATATGTTTGCCTAAAGGAATTTCTAGGTAATCTTTCATTTATCAGAACAATGCCGCGATTGAGAGACGGGACGCAGCTTGATGCAAGCAAGATGTCGTTTTATTACAGTTATCCATACACATTTATACTTGTTCCTACCTAGCGTGTCTCATACTGATTGGTCTATCTTTTACAGAAGGCACACACTGATTGGCTAGCAGAAGACAAACTATTAATCAAGCATTTACCTTCCCCCAGCAACATCTTTTCTTACACAAAGAGTTAGCTCCTCTTCATCAAGGTCGGCTACTCCCTTCTCTCTCAACCTTTCCAACCCGTGATTGATAAATAAACACTGGGCCATTCTTTTTCAGCCAAGCTTTTATCCTTATCTTATTCCTCCCATGGTTTACGACGGACAAGCTCCAACACGTCTCCTTCTATCAGCTGAACAGCACTGGGAGTCCTGCTGAGAGTATCCAAATCCTGTCCCACATCTCCCCCTTCCTGTTGCACAAAAAGAATTTTTTTCATGGAACGCTCTATCAATCTCTGTAGACACTGCAACAAACAGGGTAAAAGGATTAACAGGAGAACAAAGACAGCCAAGGCGTAAACAATTGTCTTTACCAAACTCCTTAACCATCCTGATAGCCCCCATCCCCCAAGGAGTTTATCTAACCAATCCCAACTATCGTCTTGTCGGAGTTTAAAGACTCCTTTTTTAAGCTGTTGAATACTGGCATGGATTGATTCTGAGTGATCGGAGAGATTCATACAACACGCCTTCAAAATCTTCACAGCCATGGCCTTGCGCTAAAAGCAAAAAGTCTATAGCAGCTCTATTCTGCAATGTAGCATGGCGAACACTATCTACATCTAATAAAAGACCAGATAATGCATTGCTAGTAGCATTAGTCTGTTTAGCAAGCCAGCAGCCAAGTTTATCTAGAGTCGCTAATGCTCTCCCAGCGGCAAGCCCAGGTATCAGAACAGAGGTAACAAAGCGTTGACTAAAAGACCAAAACTCCGCGCTATCATCGCAATCAGGGGTATATGCATGAATGCCACATTTTGCTCTGTGAGAAAGACGGTGTTGTAAAATCATAGATGTATTAGGAGTTAGGACAGAAAGGCGTCCGAGGCTACATGGACCTCCTTTTATATGAGAAGGGATAACGGGCCACGCCCTATCTCCACAGATAAAAAATATTCCCAACGGTAGTAGAAGAGGAACATTGCTAGATCTAGATAAGTTTGTTGCTGTGTAATTACACCAAACACTAGCATTTTTGAAAACAGGATGGGCAGGAGAGACATCCCATGCCCTAGACTGATTTTTTCCTGTATAGTTAAACTTAACACAAAAATCCATTTTTACCGATCTGAGGAGTTCAATCTCTTGTGGTTCTAGGGTAGCCTGTGGGAGAAAGGGGACCCACGCATCCCAATAATCCGTCAGATTTCGTGATAGAGCTGGAAAAACGGTTTTCAATCCCGCAGGTATCGGCCACTTATCTAGCGGCAGGCCCACGAGACATGTGGAGAAAGGGTTATTAGGCGAGGCGGTTGCAAGACACAAAGTGTCCTGACCAGTTATGTTTGCTAGCGTGACCCATACATTAACCTTAGGAAGCGCAGGAAGAAATGGATAGCTCTGCTCAGTCCTTACTGCTGCTATAAGGATAAGCACTACTTTAAAAACAGTTTTTTGCCCGCCTTTAGCTTCCACGCAAATCGTTTTCTGCATTTTTCTTTTGTTCGAGCCCAATCTTGTTTAAGGACAGGCCATATAGCAGGAACTAGGTTTGTTCTACTACACTCTAAACCACAAGCTAACACCTCCTTCGACCTTTTATACACTAAATGAGACCAGTCTACACAACTATGTAAATAACGGCTATTTCCTAACAATTCGTGCCCTGTGACAACTAAGACTTTTGCTACATCAATTTTCTTTTCTAAAGTCACAAGTTTTACATAAAATACAAACGATTTCTGCAGTTGATATTTCTTTACACTGATTCATATAGTCCTTCCTTGCTTGCGGTGTTCAATTCATGTTGTCCTGGCTCTTCTCAGGAGGTTCACCGATTTGTTGCTCGAAAGGGTGGTCTGGAGGATGATCGGAGCCAATAACAATTGCGCCAGGGATTTTAGATCATGTGGAGCCATAACATAAGTATCAAAGACAGAAGATAGTAAGCTCGCAAAATACGGGGAAGAAAGCCCATGTTCGGTAACAGTGCGGCGCAGCTCCTTAACTACTGGAAAAGACAAAGCCTCCCACTGTGCCCCCCGGCCTTGATATATTACGGGGGCTACAATTGTCTTGGCAATTTCCAGATCTCCCTCCTTCAAGGCTTGTTGTCTTATGTTAACCCATACATCGCGTGGGTCAGGGGGGTAGAGGTCTGGCTCTTTTTCAGGGTCCATTGGTCCCGGATCAAAGGGATATTCCTCTGGGGAGTAACCCGCGGCACAGACCTCCAAAGGCCTGGGGTTTTTTCAGTCCTCCGATGACAGCGGAGGTATCGTGGGAGAGTCTGCTTCTCTCTCCGCTACATCTTTGTGGCTTTTTTCCTGGACTTTCAAAGCCTCAAAAATGCTTCTCCACCAAGGGAGCATGCGCTGCACCTCGGCGTTCCCAGTTGTCGCTGCATCCCATAATTTCACCCCCGCATCGTCCCAAAGTTCCTTCGTAAAAATACTAGATGCAGTCACAGTGGGTATTTTCACCTGCACCCATTTAAGCATTGCTTTAAGGTCATGACCAAGAACATTTTTCCCATGCTTTCGCAGGAGAGCTTTCATAAGCTCATATACATCTCTCTCTGGGGAAGATTCTTGATTTCCCATGTTTCCCACAGCTCACCTCTCTACTCCGGAGGGATTAGTGCTGGCCAGCTCCTGCTTCCTTTCAGCAGTTCATTCAAAGTTCTGTGGGACTTGCAGCAAGCCGCTCAGCTAGGCGGTTCATCGACCCATCACGTCGGGGTCACCAATTTGCCGTGATTGAGAGACGGGACGCAGCTTGATGCAAGCAAGATGTCGTTTTATTACAGTTATCCATACACATTTATACTTGTTCCTACCTAGCGTGTCTCATACTGATTGGTCTATCTTTTACAGAAGGCACACACTGATTGGCTAGCATAAGACAAACTATTAATCAAGCATTTACCTTCCCCCAGCAACATCTTTTCTTACACAAAGAGTTAGCTCCTCTTCATCAAGGTCGGCTACTCCCTTCTCTCTCAACCTTTCCAACCCGTGATTGATAAATAAACACTGGGCCATTCTTTTTCAGCCAAGCTTTTATCCTTATCTTATTCCTCCCATGGTTTACGACCAACAAGCTCCAACACGTCTCCTTCTATCAGCTGAACAGCACTGGGAGTCCTGCTGAGAGTATCCAAATCCTGTCCCACAGAACAATATCGATATATTGAATTTAATTATTTCATTTAGTGGTTTCTTTAGCTTCAAGATAGTTGCGGAGTGCAGCTGATGAGGGGTAGTGTTAATAAAATGGGCATATAATCAGAGAAGGGGAAGTTCTTTCCTTCCATCTTTCAAAATAGTGTGTTTAGAACATCTGTTTCCTGCTGTTTTGTTTAAGAACTTTGTTTTCAGTACCGGTGTATTTTGCTGAGTTTAACCTAAGTATTAGTATAACATGTAAGTGCATATTTAGATTGCAATTTAAAATCTTTGAATAATGAATTAAACTGAATATTGTTCAGATAGTCTTTTCATTTCTTTTTTTTTTTCTCCCCCCTCTCTCAGGTCTTCTAACATTTATAAATTGTGCCTACGTTAAATGGGGAACATGGGTACAGGATATATTTACTTATGCTAAAGTTACTGCTCTTATTGTCATCATCATAACTGGACTTGTTAAAATATGCCAGGGTAAGCTTATAAAATTAAAGCAAAGGTTTGTATTTTTTCAGTTTAACTAAGTAACTAGTCTAAAGACTGTAAAATACCTCTGTATGTATTCTCAAATGCCTTGGTACAAGCATAATATAGCTACTTTGAAAACACCAGTAATACCAATGTTAGGCATTATCATGATATTATATCATGAGAAGCTATCCTATCTCAGTTGACTTTGAACTGGGTAAAAGAAGGTAACTGATTGCTCAGCAATGTTGTGGAATTTACAGCTTGCAGTATGGAATAATAAAGGAAATGAAAACAGCAAAATACAGAGCTAGCAAAATACAATGGGAGCAGAGAAAGCTGTAGATTTCTGTAAGGAACATAGTGCTTTACAGTGAGATCAACTGAATTTATTTTGTTTGTTTTTGTCTTTTTTTTGTTTCCAAAATGAATTTTGTGCAAGTCTGAAAGTGACTAACTTAAAGCAAAAATAGATTTGTAAGAACATGCAAGTAGGTCTGTGAAACTATAGCTCTTTTTTGTTCATATCTTGAGTTCTGTTATAGCTGTTGAGAATTAGAAAGTTGATGGGGTTTTGGATTTTTTAAAATTTATTTTATTTTTAATTTATGTGTATGTTGGGCATTAAGCCTTCAAGTTAGAGGAATTCTGAACTTAGTTTTGTTCTTAGCCCTTCCTTTAGGGAGAATTGGTGTGTTAGCTTAAAAAAAAAACAAACAAAGCTACTCTGCTTTCAAAGCTTCCATAAAGGTCTTCCCTGGCAGTTTGTATCCTTTGCTCTAAACAGTCATTGTTGAAAGTCCATGAGCAAGGTAATTATTCTGAATGGAACAAGAACATGTGAGCACCATGCTGTGGTGTTTAATCCTTAGCACATCTGCCCATCCCTTGTTTTGTAGATACTGAGCTTGTTCACTACTAATTTCCTTGACATTGTCTCCCTTCTCTGTTTCTAACTCAGCAGTTACTCTGCCTATATCTGTGCCAAGGGAATAGCAATGTCTGATGAGGATAAAAAGTGGGGAAGAGAAATAAGTGAAGATATTTTAGAGGCCTGAAATATTTGCTTGGCTGGTTTTGATGAAGTCTAAATATTTCAGGATGCACAGTACAGGGCACGTTTTGAAATTACATAGTAACTCACCTTTCTGTATTTGGTTTTGTTCATGTGTGCCTGTATATGTAAAATAGTCTGAATATATAAAAAATGCTATTGATGAGTTTGTCTTGACTTGCTTAAAGGCAAAAGATGGCACAAGTTCTCACAAATACTGGTGCTTGGGAAAATTTTATCATGTAACAATAATATTTTATGTTCTTTTAATTGCTCTTGGTTTTCTATTTTTCATAGCTAAAACTTAAAAATCCATTTAGTGGGTTTTTTTGGTTGGTTGGTTTTTTGTTTGTTTTTTTGTTTTTGTTTGGTTTTTTTGTTACAGTTATCCAAAATCAACTGTAATACTTGTTTTCTGAGTAGGCTAAACAATTGAAAATTTAAAAGGGTGTAGAAGGATAGAGTAGATTATAAATATATATGTTATATAAAATACCCGTAGCCTGAGTCATTGCCAGTTGTTTGTAACTTAGTCTGTACTTAATGTTCCTGAACTTTTTGTGCCATTGTGGACAAAGTGTTTAATTATAGAACAGTATCATCCACAGAGCATAATTTTTAGTAGTTTAAATGCCATGCTTATTGTCATGGCTGAAGCACAGAGCAGAATTGGAAAAAAGCTTAATAAGCAGCTTTGAAGGAATTAGTGTTTCTGAGGTTTTTTGTATTTGTATGCCAAAATGAATAAAAAAAAATTACTTGCTGTATTTTATTATCCTGTACCTCATTGCATCTTTTCCACACACAGGACATTCATCGCACTTTGAGAACTCTTTTGAGGGATCCTCTTTTGATATCGGAGACATTTCCCTTGCACTCTATTCTGCCTTGTTCTCTTACTCTGGTTGGGATATGCTCAATTTTGTAACAGAGGAAATAAAAAACCCAGAAAGGTAAGTGATTTGAGCTTTCTAAACCTGGATAGTTCCCAAGTTACTCGTTTTGTGGCTGTTCTGAGCTTATACAGAAATGAGTAGAACTTCTCTATACTTGGTAAGGCTGTTCACAGCCACTAGCAAAGATTTATTAAACTCCATTAAAAAGAAGGCAGGGGAGGGGGGAAGGTAAGAACATTTGCTATTTATAGGCATCAGTACCTACATCATTCTTGTAACAGTTGGAGCTGATAAAGTGAACTTAAAATTTCAGCTTTCTACATTGTCAATTCTTGGGAATAATGAGATGTTCCAGACTTCTATAAAATTACTCCAAGAATTACTTACTTTTCATATTCACTTGATTCATAGTACCCTCATGCTTGTCCAGTCAAAAGTTAAATCCACAAATCAAATTTGAAAAAGTCCCTTGGCTTTAATCTTGGGTGATGCAAAGTCCTTAAAATGCCATTTCAGCTTTTTGTTACATTATGTAACATTTCTGAGTTAATTTCTAAGTGTTTTTCTAATTCTGTTTCTTCTCTTTGCTGAGGTTCACAGGTCTCTTACTGTGAGTATACAACCTGGAAGCAGAGTCAGAACTCCCAGTTACTAATTTACTGATTTATATGGAGGGTTGTTGTGTGTGTGTGTGTTTTTCTACTTCCACGGCATCAGACAGACCCAGCTGGAGTTTTGGGCCTCTTGAAATTTTTGAGGAAACTTCCAAAGT
The DNA here is from genome assembly GCF_004027225.2 of Strigops habroptila. NCBI lineage: Eukaryota > Metazoa > Chordata > Aves > Psittaciformes > Psittacidae > Strigops > Strigops habroptila. The sequence continues at coordinate 25,298,918 of NC_044301.2, forward strand.
GCATTTCATTTTTCTGCTTTGTTAGTTTGTTGTTGTTGAAAACCATTTTCATGGCAAATGCTCATCCATGTCACCATCCCGTGTTTGATTTCAAACTGGGCAAATGCGAGAGTAACACTCTCAGTTCTGCTTCCCCTTTTAAGACATTTGAATATCCCCATGAGCTTTGGGGAAAGAATAAGGCTGAGAAAAGCCAAAGCCTAAAACTAAAAGTTTGCTTCTGCTCTGCAGTTTATCCCTGTGTCGCTGCAGACTCAGAGCTGTGAGTTTATCTCAGTTTTAATTTAAATCTTATCTGTTTAGATCTAGAGGTTTGCAGTGTTTTCATGTTATGCTAGACTTTTTTTGTATTACTTTCTAGATGTGATTGCTAGTAAGGAACACCACATCCTGAGATTCACGGCTGTGTAGCAATTTTAGATCTGCCTTCTGCATCTCTCTTTTCTGCAGTTGCACTGCCCAGTTAGTTTGTTCTCTGCAGTGATGAGTGCAGATGAGAAAATTGGGGGTTTGGTTTAGTGGACCTCCCTGCATCATTTGTAGAAGTAGATGCTAGAAGAACAGCAGCATTCCCCAGGGAGAATGAATGCAGTGACTCAGAGCTCTGCCCTTTGGGTTCTAGTGGTAATTAACATGGCCAGTAGGAAATAATTTAAAGCATGTAAATTTGAAGGATATTATGGATCTGGAAAACCTCAGGTTAGGGTACTTGAAGAGCAATTGCACAGAATCCATTTTTAGACTTAATTTAGGTTTTAAGTTACTGCAAAATATTAGATTTCTTTTCCAGTATTATATATTAGAATTTCTAGTTTTAAAAGAAACGAAACTCTGCCAGAGATACCTATTTTGAAATCTTTATTCTGTCTTTATATCTTTTTATCTCTAATGTAAAGGATGCAAATAAATAAGTTTATTCCGTTATTAATAGATTATTTTTTTCCCACTGGGTTGTGAGTTTTGTTTTGTTGTTTCAGGTTTTGGTTGGTTGGTTGGTTTTTTTTTATTTTACAGGAACTTGCCACTGGCTATTGCAGTGTCTATGCCAATTGTGACTGTTATCTATATTATGACCAATATAGCTTACTATACAGTGCTGGATGTCAAAGCTGTTCTTTCCAGTGATGCTGTGGCAGTGGTAAGTTGACCATGTGATGTTTCACTATATTATGCACTTTTTGCCTTTTAGGGATGCATTTCATTTTGAGGAACAAACCAGGAAAAATCCCTAGTTTCCTGATTACAGGAGGGCAAAACAACTCCTCATGAATAATTTAATCTTTAATAGAAAAGCAGTTAATGAAATCACATATAACAATAATATATTAACAGATTTATTAAAACAAGCACAGATGCATCTTGTTGGTGTATTTTGCAAAGATACTAATTAAACTTGTGTACGTTGAGCTGATTGTAAGTTAGACTCGTTAGTACATAGTTGTCTTCTCTGTTCCTTCATGATGCAGTGTTTAGGAAGCTGGAGCAGTAAGCAGAACAGAGTTGCACTGAGCTGAATTCTATTGAGCTAATAATTGGTGCAATGCATATCTGTACATGGATGTGTTACAGCTCAGCTATGACAAGGTTTAGCTTTGTATCTCCTTTTAACTTAAATCACTGTCTGCCAAATGATGTATTGATTCTAACAGCTTTTAATATTAAGAGAGTCATTATTTTTTATATGGATGGAAGTTTGAATCTGATTAAAATATATAAGCTTCTTAAAGTAAAAGCTGGTCAAAACATGTTTTAAACTTAAAGCTAATTATTAAACAGAAGTGAAGGGGTTTTTTGCCCTGCAGCTAGTGAATTAATTGGGTAGTTCTGATTTCCAAGTCTCAACTCTAAAGGACATAGTAAATTTCATCATCTTCTGGTTATTTAAATTGGAGGAAAAAAATAGCTTTCCTCCATTATACATTCCTAACTGGCTTCTAAAATATAAGTAGTTAGACAATGGACAGAGAGTTTTAAATACATCAAAATGAAGGAAGTATTCACTCTGTTCCCACCGAGGTTTATCATGATTAAAAACTGGCTTAGCAAATCAGCAAAGTCTTGTTGCAGATTTTAGGCAGATGGTTCTGCAAAAGCACTTATTTGACTTTCTTTCAAACTTGAGAAACATTTATATTTAATGTAAGATTTCAAAATAGCTTATGGTAAATGTGGGCTATATCTTGTTATTTCAAATGTAATTATGCAGATGTTTATTTCAAAATATATTGAAAGTAAATAAACTTGAATTCTTTGCCTCTTTTTAGCTGGAATATGGAAATACAAAGTTGTCATAAAATATATTGTGAAAAACTTGGTAAAACACTTCAGAGGGAAATAAAACAAGACAAGGACAGAGAATATTTAATTTTGAATAAGCATATGCTAAGGGGTAATAAAATCTCCAGGAATATTTATTTCTGTTGTTGGCTACAGTATCCCATATAAAATACCTTCCAGTGACTGATAATGGAATTTTTAATTCTTGCCTATAATTACTTAATCTAGACAAAACTAAAAGCCAATACACAGTCCCTTGTCCATCCTGACTTCTGTAAAGCAACATGCTACTGGTTTTTGCTAACAAAGACTTGGAAAATCCACTCCTTTGGCAGCAATGAAATTCTATCCAGCCTATCCTCTCAGAGTATTCTGTGTCTACTCTGCTGCTCCTGCCCTTTGTCATCACAGAGGTTTATACACCCATATGGCAAATGGGATCAAGAAAACTGATCCACCCTGGGAGACTGGGGGAATGATTCACTGTGGGCCTGTCCAATCTATGTTACCATACACAGCAAGTGGTAGCTCTGCAGCAGCAATTGGTGGCCAGATGAAGGAGGGATGACGGATGCCTGAACCTTACTACACATGTGAAACCCAGACCTAAATGTTTATTATTTTATGTACACTTCATTTAGTTCTTTGACATTGATCTTGACCAGAAGTGAGTATATATTTATTTTTGTTTGTGTATATACATTTATGTATATACACGTGCTATGTAATTTTACATGAAATTGTAATACTCAGAACTGGATAGATCAGGTCTTCCTCTCTAGTAAAGAATGCATTTGGATATTGAGGAGAAAAAAGGAAGACTTAAGAATGATATAGTCTTTAGTCAATCTAATTACATGCAAAGATATTGGGCAACCAGGATAAGAATGAAAAAATATGTTTGCGATTTCTAAAGTTATTAGGGGATTCGCTTCTTGTGCTAGTTTTAATGGAACTCAATCAAGTGAATGGCTTTGGAATTCTAGAACTGTGCTTTTTCATTAGATCTCAAGATGATTGCCAAATACCTGCACTACTGTTCTATGTAAAGCATTTTGCTGAGACGTCTCATCAGCTGGCAAACAATGGTCTTCTGATTATCACTACTTATATCGCTTTTAGAATGGTAAGGTGAAAGTGCAGCTGAAGTTTAATACTTAACACATGATTCATTAAAGATTCCTTTTCATTCCTGATATGAAATTAATTATCCACTTTTATGAAGCCAACTTTAAGCTTGGTCTACTAATACATTAGCAAGTAGTGTGGACTTCTGACAGGATGTCTGTAGAGCAGAACAGTTGACACTCAGGATCTGACACGTGCACTATACATACTTCAGCAGTATTTTGCTTTGCACTATCTCTAATGAGGTCCTGTGCACTGAATGCTTATGTGTGGTTGGATTGCAGTAAGGGAGTGCCATAGGTATGTTCTCAAAGTTCATCTTCCAATTTAGCCTGTTCTAGAATGGAAGGTCTTTTACTTGGAAAAGCTAAAAATGATTCCTGGTTGAAGCAAACGGTTGTCCTTCATAACTGGCTGTCATCTTTCTTGGAGCTGTACAGCTTTGTCAGGAGATTTGGGATAAAGGTGACGACTTCAGTTGCATCTTTGAGTACCATTTGATCAATCCAATTTACCCTAGTGTACTCATATTGGAGAGCAGACTTGCTTTGCTTCAACATGCCCTCTTCCTCACTAAACCAGGAATGTGGAAGGCTGTGTTTTAGCTGTTTTATTCTTCTTTGGCATATAGTTTAACAGATGATGAGTGTCTGTTTTCTAACTGAATTCAGCCAGAAATTCTTAAGTTACTCTTGGATCTTTTGGATACTCTCTTACTTCATTTGGCCAATCACTGGTTTCTTTTCTGAAGAGGAAAATCTGCTTGTCTTTGGCTGCCAGTGTCATGTCCCCCTTCTTTGCTCACACTGGCACCTTCCAGTAAGGTTCCTTTGGATGAAATGCACATTCTATACCTTATCATGGAAGAACTCTTCATTGGGCCAGGCAGTTGCATTTAGAAGAGAGCTGGTTAGTGAGTCATTTGCCTTCTTTCTTGGAGCTAGCACTTCTGTTGCCAGTTATATTAAGTTCTCTGGCTTTGGAGGCCAAGCTGAAAACCTGAGCTAGAACTCAAAAGAGTGATACATAATATTTTCAATATGAGGAAGGTAAGAGACTTTGGAAAACACTGAACTCTTATTCTACAGCTAGCTATTGAAAATGCTAAGAACAGCATGAACACCTGAGAAGGCTTAGATCTTCAGCACCTCCATGGAGACATAAAAGAAACTGTTTTACTGTTGGAGCTGGCATCTGTAATCTTAATGTGGGCCATGCAGAAGAGATATGTTACATGCAGTGTGCATGCAGTATATTAATGGAGTAAAGTAGTGCTTTTTCTCTTACCATAACATTGTATTGAGTGACCTAAAGATGAAGAGACTGGACCTTGCACTGCTCTGGTACCTTTTTCTTCAAGAAAAGGCATTGCCAATAATACGAGGAGAGAATTATGTCTGAGTAGAATCAATCAACAGAACAGTGGTTGAAACAAGAATTGCAGGAAACCTGAGCATTTAAATTGCTTTCTTTTGCACCTTTACAGCCGCCTGACTCTGTTTCAGTTGATGTGCACTCTTTCCTTTCTTTAATATATGTGATGTTAAATCCAGTTTGGTCAAACTGAACTGATGTCATACAGTATCTTAACAAATGTAATTATGGCAGCAGAAGGAACCTTCATCTACTCAGTGGCTTTTTTGTATGTGTGGCTTCCTGACTGGCATAAATCAGAGCTGCTTTGTTTCCTTTAGGAAGTAGCTCCTTAAAGGCCTGAGAAGCTAAAAATTGAGAAAACAGACCATAGTTCTGACTGCCAAATCTTCCTATTATGTGGGAATGTATTTATACTCTGCCTCAAGAGAAAAGTCAAAGCAGAATTCATTGCACTTCCAAGATAATAGTCAGATTGCTTATATATGTTCACTGCTCTGTACAGCTTTCAGGGTAAGCGTATGTTTGTATGTTTTACCAATTGATGGAGTCAACAGAAAAGACACAGACACCAACAAAAGAGTAGGCTTATTTTACTGTCTATGTCAAGGTGTTCTGCTGACAGACAGGGTATGCAACAAAGTGATCACACACTAGCTGTATAATATGCAGAGTTTATTAAACAAGTACACTAAAGCAAATAAGCACACTAATGTGAATTAGGTAAATATCTCTATATATAGTGAATAAGTACAATAAAGCAAATCACTGTGTAAGAGTAACCACAAAATAATCCTTCTTTATTTAGAGACGTACTGCAAGGCTGTGAAATCAGGTGTCTGGCTGTGTTGAGAAAATAGATAGAGGTACTCCCTTATTGAGAAATGCGGGGTCAAAGCTAAAATAGATGAATATAGTCCCTTGGGCTTCTCTTTAAACCCTGGCCAGGCTTTGGACAGAATCCAACGGGGGGGGGGGGGGTGTGACACCAGATGCTTCCACACTTGAAGTTTTGCCCATGTTTATTCAACTATATAAAAGCTGGACCATCTTGCAGTGACTTCAAAGACCTCACCTACAAGCGGTGCATGGTTCTGAGTTACCACCTGGGCTTAAAACACGACAGTTGTTTGTGGCGCCCAACATAGGGCTTGAAGGGTTGAGATAACGACAGATCTGACCAGAGCGTGTCTAATCATATTTGTGATAAGCATTCATTGTTTCAAATTAATAGTCACTCGTCACAATGGTGATTATTTGGCTCTCAGACTTGTTGCGCTTGATCTCAGAGTTTCAGCATGTTGTACCTTACTTACAGCCACTATTTGCTGTTTTAGTGTTTATCGGCTGGGGGCCTGGGCTAAGGTTATTGTTTCACTGTACTTCATGGTAATGACTTGTAATACAGTAGACTCATGATCATGAAACTGGTCTGCCTTGTGTTCCCAGCGTGGTCATCACCTCTGTACTTTGGGAGGCATATAATGGAATTTTATAGCATTTACACATCTTTTTTTTCTCCTTGGGGGAGGGGTCAACCTATGAAGGAGACATTCCCTCACACCTTCTCTCACACTTTCTGCTACCCCACCAGGCTATTTACAGCAGCATTTGAGAGTTCTAAAGGTTTTGGATGGCCTTTGAATACCACTGAGACCTGCCTGCTGATTGTGCTGGGGATAAGCATGTTGGAACACATATGGAGTGTGTTTTACCCACGGCCATCCCACCCTGAGAACATTCTATTTTGTCTGATCTCAAAAGTTAAGCAGTATCGGGTTCCAGTCTGGTCTAGGGTTAGGCGACAATATAGGAGGACCACCAAGAGATTTTCCATGACGCTGGACAGTCATGAGTGGCAGGGCGTGTGGGATATTATGGGCAAGTATCTAGGCCAGTGGGCCCCTCCAGTGCTTTGGAACTTCACCCCTGAACAAGTGCAACATCCAGAAAAACAAGTACAACACTTAAACGAGGTGTGCTGTCGTTCTGGCAATACCAGAGAGGGACAACTTGCTGCAACATGTGAGGGCTTGGCCTAAGCTTACAGAGCCCTGCTCAACACTATCCAGCACCTTCGAAGGGAAGAAGATGTCTCTGGATTTGATGGCAAAGCAACAGACAACGCAGCTACTCAAACCCTGACAGCAATAGACAGTGCAGCTGCTAGTGCTACTCAACCCCTAAGCACAGCAGCTGTACCAACCCCGACAAGAGATATTGCAGCCACTCCAACCCTAGTGGCAGACACTGTAGCCACTCCAACCTGCTGTGTTTTTGACTTTCGGCCTGAGAACAATGCTGATAACACACCAATGTTTTTAGTTCTTGCTAAGTAATGTTTACTCCGACCAAGGACTTTCTCAGTCTCATGCTCTGCCAGGGAGGAGGGGAAGCCGGGAGGAAGCAGAGACAGGACACCTGACCCAAACTAGCCAAAGGGGTATTCCATACCACAGCATGTCATGCCCAGTATATAAAGTGGGGGGAGTTACCCGGAAGGCCCAGATTGCTGCTGAGGTCAGGCTGGGTATTGGTCGGCGGGTGGTGAGCAACTGTATTCTCTCCCCTTGTTATTTCCCTTGTCATTATTATTATAGGTAGTAGTTGTAGTAGTTTTGTATTATACTTTAGTTACTGGACTGTTCTTATCTCAACCCGTGGGAGTTAGTTACATTCTTTCAATTCTCCTCCCCATCCCACTGGGAGTGGGGGCAGTGAGCAAGCAGCTGCGTGGTTCTGAGTTACCGGCTGGGCTTAAACCATGACAATATCTTACATGTCCAATGGATGGGAGGGCATAAAAGGTCTTTATCTGTGTCCTGGGTTTAGCTACAGCAGATATTTTTTCTCCTTCTTAGTAGCTGGTGCAGTGCTGTGTTTTTGCCTTTCAGCCTGGGAACAACGCTATTTGTTAACCAACGGCCATCCCACCCTAGGAACATCCTATTTCGTCTGATCTCAAAAGTTAAGCAGTATCGGGTTCAAGTCTGGTCTAGGTTTAGACGACGATATAGGAGGACCACCAAGAGATTTTCCCCGAGGCTGGACAGTCATGAGTGGCAGGGTGCGTGGGATAGTATGGGCAAGTATCTAGGCCAGTGGGCCCCTCCAGTGCTTTGGAACTTCACCCCTGAACAAGTGCAAAATCCAGAAAAACAAGTAAAACACTTAAACGAGGTGTGCTGTTGTCCTGGTAATACCAGAGAGGGAAAAATCATGGCAACGTGCTGGAGCTTGGCCTACACCTACAGAGCCCTGCTCAACACTATCCAGAACCTTCAAAGGGAAAAAGATGTCTCTGGATGCTATGGCAAAGCAACAGACAACGCAGCTACTCCAACTCCAAGCACAGCAGCTACACCAACCCCAGTGACAAGCAGAGCAGTGCTTCCGCAGTGACAGGAGGATCCCAAGAGTTAACTGTACTGGAAGCTGAAATCAGCCTGACTGGGAGGAAGTAGCAAAAGCACCCCATTGTGACTGGTCCAGGGGATCCATGCATCCTTGGCATAGACTATATCTCACGAGAGAGTAGTTCAAAGACGCAAAAGGGTATAGATGGGCTTTTGGTATTGCTGCCTTGGAAACAGAGGAAATTAAGCAGTTGTCCACCTTGCCCAGTCTCTCAGAGGATCCTTCTGTTGTGGGGTTGCTGAAGGTCGAAGAACAACAAGTGCCATTCGCGACCGCAACAGTGCACCGGTGGCAATATCGCACCAACCGAGACTCCTTGATTCCCATCCATAAGCTGATCTGTAGACTGGAGAGCCAAGGAGTGATCAGCAGGACCCGCTCACCCTTTAATAGCCCCATATGGTCAGTGTGGAAGTCTAAAGGAGAGTGGAGATTAACAGTAGACTATCATGGCCTGAACGAAGTCACACCACCATTGAGTGCTGCCGTACCGGACATGCTAGAACTTCAATATGAACTGGAGTCAAAGGCAGCCAAGTGGGATGCCACAACTAATATTGCCAATGCATTTTTCTCAATCCCTTTGGCAGCAGAGTGCAGGCCACAGTTCAATTTTAGTTGGAGGGGCATCCAGTACACTTGGAACCGACTGCCCCAGGGGTGGAAACACAGCCCTACCATCTGCCATGGATTGATCCAGACTGCACTGGAACAGGGGCAAGCTCCAGAACACCTGCAATACTTTGATGATGTCATCATGTGGGGCGATACAGTGGACGAAGTTTTTGAGAATGGGAGGAAAATAATCCGAATCTTTCTGAAGGCCAGTTTTGCCATAAAACAGAGTAAGGTCAAGGGACAGCACAGGAGATTCAATTTTTGGGAATAAAATGGCAATGTGGACGTTGCCAGATCCCCACAGACATGATCAACAAGATAACAGCAATGCCTCCACCAACAAATAAGAAAGAAACACAAGCTTTCTTAGGTGTTGTGGGGTTCTGGAGAATGCACATCCCAAATTACAGTCTGATTGTAAGCCCTCTCTATCACATGACGCAGAAGAAGAATGATTTCAAATGGGGCCCTGAGCAACAACAAGCCTTTGAACAAATTAAATGAGAGATAGTTCATGCAGTAGCCCTTGGACCAGTCCGGAGCGGGCCAGATGTGAAAAATGTGCTCCATACCGCAGCTGGGGAGAATGGTCCTACCTGGAGCCTCTGGCAGAAAGCTCCAGGGGAGACTCAAGGTTGACCCCTCGGCTTTTGGAGTCGGGGATATAAAGGATCCGAGGCCAGCTACACTCCCACTGAAAAAGAGATACTGGCAGCCTATGAACAGGTTCGAGTTGCTTCAGAAGTGATTGGAACTGAAGCACAGCTCCTCCTGGCACCCCGGTTGCCTGTGCTGGGCTGGATGTTCAAAGGCAGGTTCTCCTCTACACATCATGCAACTGATGCCACATGGAATAAGTGGGCTGCACTAATTACACAACGAGCTCAAATAGGAAATCCCAGTCATCCAGGAATTCTGGAAGTCATCATGGACTGGCCAGAGGGCAAAGATTTCGGGATGTCACCAGAAGAGGAGGTGACGCGTGCTGAAGAGGCCCCACCATATAATGAACTGTCAGAGAGTGAAAAGCAATATGCCTTGTTTACTGATGGGTCCTGCTGTATTGTGGGAAAGCATTGGAGATGGAAGGCAGCTGTGTGGAGTCCCCTGGGACAAGGTGCAGAAACTGCTGAGGGAGAGGGTGAATCAAGTCAGTTTGCAGAGGTGAAAGCCGTCCAGCTGGCCTTGGACATTGCTGAACAAGAAAAATGGCCAGTATTTTATCTCTATACTGACTCATGGATGGTGGCAAATGCCCTGTGGGGGTGGTTGCAGCAATGGAAGCAGTGCAACTGGCAACGCAGAGGTAAACCCATCTGGGCTGCTGCATTGTGGCAAGATATCGCTGCTCGGGTGCAGAACCTGGTGGTGAAGGTACGCCACGTAGATGCTCATGTACCCAAGAGTCAGGCCGCTGAGGAACACCAGAACAACCAGCAAGTGGATAAAGCTGCTAAGATTGAAGTGGCTCAGATGGACTTAGACTGGCAACATAAGGGTGAATTATTTTTAGCCCGGTGGGCCCATTACACCTCAGGCCATCATGGCAGACTTGTAACATGTAGATGGGCTCACATTCGAGGGGTGGACTTAACAATGGACACTATTGCCCAGGTTATTCACGTATGTGAAACATGTGCTGCAATTAATCAAGCCAAGCAGTTAAAGCCTCTCTGGGATGGAGGACGATGGCTGAAGTACAAATATTGGGAGACTTGGCAGACTGACTATATCACGCTCCCACCGACCTGCCAAGGCAAGCGCTATGTACTTACCATGGTGGAAGCAACCACCGGCTGGCTGGAGACATGCGCTGTGCCCCACGCCACTGCCCGGAACACTATCCTGGGCCTTGAGAAACAAGTCTTATGGCGACATGGCACTCCAGAGAGAATTGAGTCAGACAATGGGACTCATTTCCGGAACAACCTCATAGACACTTGGGCCAAAGAGCATGGCATTGAGTGGGTATATCACATCCCCTACCATGCACCAGCCTCTGGGAAAATCGAACGGTACAATGGGCTGTTAAAAACTACCCTGAGAGCAATGGGTGGTGGGACTTTCAAACACTGGGATACACATTTACCAAAAGCCACCTGGTTGGTCAACAGTAGGGGATCTGCCAACAGGGCTGGCCCAGCCCAATCAGAACTTTTACATACTGTAGAGGGGGATAAATTTCCTGTGGTGCACATAAAGAATTTGTTTCGGAAGACAGTGTGGCTTATTCCTGCTTCAGGTAAAGGTAAACCCACTCGTGGGGTTGCTTTTGCTCAGGGACATGGATATCCTTGGCGAGTAATGCAGGAAGATGGGGAAGTCCAATGTGTACCTCAAGGGGACTTAATTTTGGGGGAAAACAGCCAATGAACTCAATTGTACACTGTTGCCTGCTCTATAACACTTTCATAGCCCTCCAGCTAGATATCTTCAGGTCACCAGCAACTGACCCTGACTTCCCTCCAATCATCACCCCAACAAAGAATCAATTTTGAGGAAACCAGACGAGCTCAGCAGTGACCAGACGAGTTTGGCGGTGTCATCAGCAGACAACAACCCAACACTACACACTGTCCATTCTGGCCTGAAAGACTGTTGCAAAAGATGGAGCCTGACATCATGGACTGGATGAATTCAGCAACTTTATAGGGATTGGTCCATGGACTAAGGAATGATATCACTCTTTTTGTGTGTGGGTGTGGGTGTATATATATATATATGAGACAAAAGTGATGGTATATTGAAAATGCGGGATCTGAGCATGACGTAAATGGTATGGAATAAGGGGTGGATACAGTCCTGGGTTCAGCTACAGCAGTCTTTTTGTCTCCTTCTTAGTAGCTGGTGCAGTGCTGTGTTTTTGACTTTCAGCCTGGGAACAACACTGATAACACCAATGTTTTTAGTTGTTGCTAGGTAATGTTTACTCCGACCAAGGACTTTCTCAGTCTCATGCTTTGCCAGGGAGGAGGGGAAGCCAGGAGGAAGCAGAGACAGGACACCTGACCGAAACTAGCCAAAGAGGTATTCCATGCCACAGCGCATCATGCCCACTGTATAAACTGGGGGATTTACTCAGAAGGCCCAGATCACTGCTCTTGTCGGGCTGGGTATCGCTCGGCGGGTGGTGAGCAATTGTATTCTCTCCCCTTGTTATTTCCCTTATCATTATTATTATTGGTGGTAGCTGTAGTAGTTTTGTATTATGCCTTAGTTACTGGACTGTTCTGACCTCAACCCGTGGGAGTTACATCCTTTTGATTCTCCTCCCCATCCCTCCGGGGGCGCGGGGAGGAAGAAGGGGGGGAGTGAGCGAGTGGCTGCGTGGTTCTGAGTTACCGGCTGGGCTTAATCCACTTCAATCTGTAATTGCAGGTGCTTTATCATCCACTGAATTCTCTGTTTCCTAGCTGTTAGAAGCAGTTATAGTTCAAGTCTGAACTACAGGACTTGTCGGACTGTATCAGAGATGACAATTTAATCTCTTAATCCTTCTTGCTCTTTAGACTTTCTTAGAAGAAACCTGAGAAGAAATCCATCCCCATAGTGGTGGCTTTCTCCTGTTATGGTGGACTAAATGCTTCTGCTATATCTACCTCCAGGTAGGCTCCTCTGTCATCCTCTGCACACCCTTGCAAATCCTCCAGTCTTAATCCTATTGCCAGCACATTTGTTTTTATAAATGCACTTCATTACTCCCAGAAGTAGTAGTAGTTAAAGTGGATTTGGTCAGGTGCTCAGTTCAGAGCCCAGGTCTTCCTCATTTGTGGAGGGTCTATGATTGTACACTTGCGGTTTTAGCAGAAAGCAGCCACTAAATCTTCTCCCTCCTCCTTTTTATTTTCCCCTTGGTACGGTGCACCTGGTGTATGTGTGTCCTGGGTTCAGCAGTAGCAGTCATTTTTTCTCCTTCTTAGTAGCTGGTGCAGTGCTGTGTTTTTGACTTTCAGCCTGGGAACAATGCTGATAACACCAATGTTTTTCGTTGTTGCTAAGTAATGTTTACTCTGACCAAGGACTTTCTCAGTCTCATGCTCTGCCAGGGAGGAGGGGAAGCTGGGAGGAAGCAGAGACAGGACACCTGACCCAAACTGGCCAAAGGGGTATTCCATACCACAGCACGTCATGCCCAGTATATAAACCAGGGGGAGTTACCCGGAAGGCCCAGATCGCTGCTCGGGTTGGGCTGGGTATAGGTTGGTGGATGGTGAGCAATTGTATCCTCTCCCCTTGTTATTTCCCTTATCATTATTATTATTGGTGGTAGCAGTAGTAGTTTTGTATTATACCTTAGTTACTGGACTGTTCTTATCTCAACGCGTGGGATTTACATTCTTTTGATTCTCCTCCCCATCCCTCTGGGAGCGGGGGCAGGAAGAAGAGAGGGAGTGAGCAAGCGGCTGCATGCTTCCCAGCTACCGGCTGGGCTTAAACCACGACAATGTGCTTCATAATTTAATTGCTCTTTGTACTTTTCTCTGGTCTTCCTTCATATACAAAATAACCTTCTCACATATCCACACAGTTGAGTGGTTATTGTGGCCAGTTCTACTTACACTTCAGTAACGCTTCCTGCAAGAAACACTGTAGAGATCTCCTGCAAGAAACACTGTAGAGATCTTTGGTTTTCTCACTGTTCACAAGAGAGTGTAGCTCAGCTTTGGAGAAGACATTTCTTGGCATCTGTTAAAATGGAGGTGTTGAAGGATTTATAAATGTGTACTCTGAAGTACAAAGGTGTGTTTATTGTCTGAGTAGTAATACATGAACTTGTCTGATTTTTGTGTTAGACATGAGGGTGAAACCATGTCAGAAAACACCTGCATGAAGGCTGGTGGGTCTATATTTGTCATGTTAAGTTATTTAATATCACCAGAAAGGTTATCTAAACTTAAGTACCTTTCAATTTTGTTTTGCTGAAAGATCATTTTGCAAGCAGATCTACTTGGGAAACCAAGCTGAAATTTTTAGAACATTCTCAATTAAAATACTCTTTTGCATTACTTCATTAGGGAAAAGTTAAGCTCCTGAAGTTAATGCTCCACCCCTTGCTCCCAGGTAGTCTAACCACAACATTAGAAAGTACATTTGAAATGACATTGTTTGGTAAAGGTTGTCACTAGGTTATTCTCTCTTCTGAGGAGTCTGACTTGTACAGATCTAGGGAAAGTATTTATTAAGACTTTGAGCTGGATTAACAGTTGCTATACATCATATAACTTGCATCCAGAATACATCCAAGGCAGCCTTGGCTGCAGCGATCATGAGATGATGGAGTTCGAGATCCTCAGGACAGTGAGAAGGGCATGCAGCAAACTCACTACCCTGGACTTCAAGAGAGCATATTTTGGCCTCTTCAGGAACCTGCTCAGTAAGGTTCCATGGGATAAAGCCCTGGAGGGCAGGGGGGCCCAAGACTGCTGGTTGATATTCAAGGATCACCTGCTCCAAGCTCAGGAGGGTTGCATCCCAATAAGAAGGAAATGGGGCAGGAAGGCCAGGAGGCCTCCATGGATGGATAAGGAGCAGCTGAGAAAACTTAGAGGGAGAAAAAAGACAGGCAGACTGGGAAGAATATAGGGACATTGTCCAGGAAGCTAGGGATCAGGTCAGGAAAGCTAAGGCCCAGATAGAATTGAGTCTGGCAAGGGATGTGAAAGATAACAGGAAGGGCTTCTATAGGTATGTCGCAAGCAAAAGACAGACTAGGGATAATGTGGACCCTCTCTGGAAGCTAACGGGAGAACTGGTTACCCTGGATTTGGAGAAGGCTGAGGTTCTCAATGGCTTCTTTGCCTCAGTCTTCACTGGCAAGTGCTCTGACCATGCCTCCCAAGTCTTGGAAGGCAGATGCAGGGACTGTGAGAATGAAGACCTTAGGCCCGCTGTAGGAGAGGATCAGGTTTGAGATCATCTTAAGAACCTGAATGTGCACAAGTCCATGGAACCTGATGAAATCCATCCACGGGTCCTGAAGGAGCTGGTGGATGAAGTTGCTAAACCACTGTCCATCATATTTGAAAAATCATGGCAGTCAGGTGAAGTTCCTGATGACTGGAAAAAGGGAAATATAACCCCCATTTTCAAGAAGGGGAAAATGGAAGACCCAGGGAATTATAGACCAGTCAGTCTCGCCTTTGTGCCTGGCAAAATCTTGGAGCAGATTCTCCTGGAAAGCATGCTAAGGCACATGAAAAACAACAAGGTGGTTGGTGACAGCCAGCATGGCTTCACTAAGGGGAAATCCTGCCTGACCAATTTGGTGGCCTTCTATGATGGGGCTACAGAACTGATGGTCAGGGGCAGAGCAGTCGACATCATCTACCTGGACTTGTGCAAAGCGTTTGACACTGTCCCGCATGACAACCTTGTCTCTAAATTGGAAAGACATCAATTTGATGGATGTACCACTCGGTGGATAAAGAATTGGCTGGGTGGCTGCACACAAAGAGTTGTGGTCAATGGCTCAATGTCCAACTGGAGATGGGTAACACATGGTGTCCCTCAGGGGTCGGTGTGGCGACCGATCCTGTTCAACATCTTTGTCAGCGACATAGACAGTGGGATTGAGCGTCCCGATGACACTAAGCTGTGTGCTTCAGTTGATACACTAGAGGGAAGGGTTGCCATCCAGAGGGACCTTGACATGCTTGAGAGGTGGCCAGTGCCAACCTCATGAAGTTCAACCAAGCCAAGTGCAAGGTCTTACACCTGGGTCGGGGCAATCCCAGGTTGGACAGAGCCTTGGGTGACATGGTTTAGTGTGAGGCATCCCTGCCCATGGCAGGGGGGATGTAACTACATTATCTTAAGGTCCTTTCCAACCCTATCTATTCTATGATTCTATGATTCTACATTGAATCTTTAACATGTTGATCTGTGTATAATTTTTGGCAATGATATCATTGCTTTGTCTTAACTCTTTGTGGTTTTAACTTCTTATCTGAGTGATTGCTGCTTTCCAGGATGTGTGTAACAGTATTAGCATATCTTGGAAAGATTGGGCATACATTATAGCATGGAAGTGGCCTTTAAGTTAGTCCCACATCTGGCATTCCATAGTGGCCTGTTACTAGATGTTTCAAAAGGAGATGGGAAATGCTTGCAAAGAAAACCTGCCTTTGGGGGGAAAAAGTTTCTCCAAAGGACATAATAGCTAATTTGCATCGTGCAGCATAAGATTACATTCATACATTTTCTCTCTTTTTTAACTTTAATTGTTAATTTTACTTATCTAAATGCTTATCCTTTAGGCAACCTTACTAAGCATCTTAATTCTCTAACATCTTGAGTGAGTTCTGCATCTTAGTTTTGTATATTAAAAAAAAAAAGCTCTGGAAGTTTGAAGTTTGGTGTCTAGTAATTTCACTTGCTATTTGACTTTGGAAATCAGCAGTACAGGTTTAAATCATCCTTTAAAGCATTGCAACAATTGCCTATTAAAATTTTCATCTTGTCCTCATTGTTCTGGAGAAGTTGTCTTAATTCATTCACTGAATCATTATGAATTACATTCTGTTTTGGGAGACTGGGTTTCTCAGAGCTGTCTTTAGATCCAACAAGGATCTGAAGGAAGCACTGTGGGTTCTAGTAATTATTTATTCTTGAGCAGCAGAAATCTTTTATATACAGTAATGTAAACTTAGGAGTTGCTTATTCAGTTTCAATTGACTGAAAATGAGTAATTCATGGTATACAGAACACATTTCTTATGGCATGGTCTTTTGCTAAATCGATGTTCTGATGAACCTTTGGCAGGGTTCCCATTGAAGTGATTATATGCTTTTACATTGTCCTTTAGCAGCAGGAAATCCTATCTGCCTTTGCTGATCCACACAAAAGGATGGAGCAAGTTTTGCTTTTTAGTGGAGATGATGGTATATAGCTAAGCAGAGTTGGATTCTGAACCTGGATAATGTGCTGAACAAAGCACTTTTTGTCAGCCCAGATAAAGAACAGGGAACTTTAGCTGGCCAAGCTTTGTTTTACATTGGTAAATTTTTCTGCATTTTATGGTTTAAAGATTGACATTATATGAAGAGTGTTGCCTCATGAAAATCAATCACTCATTTCACAAAAAAATCACCCCACTTTATTAAGTCATTTTGTCTTTTTTGACCTACAAAAACATTCAGAAAACAGATCATAATGCACTGCTCTTAGTGATCTTGTTCCTGGAGTAATGAAATAAAAATTTGACCACTGTTAAATCCAGATAACTTTATATGATACAAACAGAGGCTGGTTCTGAATGTTAATTCACTTTAACTGAACTCCTTAGCTGTGGGAGGTGAAAGCTACAGGATCTGCATGATGAGCTTGAGCAACACTCTGAATGCAAGCTATGAGGTCCTGATACCTAACAAGCCTTGGGCTGATGGGCCAGGATGTTGAGAGACAGATAAGCCAGGATGTTGAAAGACGGGAAAAGCATGGCATGCCCGGGCATGTTGAGAAGGTACTGAATGAGGGAATAAAAGGGGCTTGATTGTAATAAAGTTTGTCTCAGTATCCTCACCGACCTGAGTTCGTGCTTTCAATACGCCACACTTAGCTCATAAATCTTATGATGAAGACTAGTAGTTTAAAGGGTAGGGAGGTCAAGGGGGAGGTGTTTGGAAATACTAAAATATTAAAAACTGAAGAAAATTTTTGTAATAGAAAAGACAGGCCTGCAGAAAGCTGAACTAATATATATGCTTTTTATGTCTGAGGATCTTGAAATTGAAAAAAAAAGAGAAAACCAAGAAAGTGATTAGAGAAAGGTTCATAAAAAATATTAGATTACTACTACCTGCTGAGGTGTAAAATGTTCTCATACCCACAAAACCTTTGGGGTTTGTTTGAATATCATTTATACATAAGTATATACCTTTCTGTTTCTATAAATAGTTATTTCATGCTGTCTAATGTAGACACGATCCTTTTGCTACCATGACTGTTACTTTGCATCTGTAAAAGAAATCATGTAATTAAGCTATCAGTAGGAAGAATAGGGATAGGTAGGCTTCCATCCACGTCCTTTGGACACAGCATGAGCAGATTTCTGCTTAATTCCAAACATGCTAATATTCAGACATGTACTCAGACCATGTACTCAGACCTGCTCAGACCAGGATGGGATTTGGAATAGCTGCCAATCTTCATGTATTAAATTTCTTGATTTTTCAAACATTTTATCTGATGTTCTAAGTCTCTCTTCCTTTTTTTCTCCACCCAGGAGGCTGAACAGAATTGACCAGGACAATATCTTGCAAATTATTACCTATTTTCATTATAGGTCCCAGGTCACTGGCAATCGATGACTCCTACCACTTGCTGTGTGTCCTGGGTTCAGCTATAGCAGTCATTTTTCTCCTTCTTAATAGCTGGTGCAGTGCTGTGTTTTTTAACTTTCAGCCTGGGAACAACGCTGATAACACCGATGTTTTTAGTTGTTGCTAAGTAATGTTTATTCCAACCAAGGACTTTCTCAGTCTCATGCTTTGCCAGGGAGGAGGGGAAGCCGGGAGGAAGCAGAGACAGGACACCTGACCCAAACTAGCCAAAGGGGTATTCCATACCACAGCACGTCATGCCCAGTATATAAACCGGGAGGAGTTACCCGGAAGGCCCAGATCACTGCTCGGGTGGGGCTGGGTATCGGTCAGCGGGTGGTGAGCAATTGTATCCTCTCCCCTTGTTATTTCACTAATCATTATTATCATTGGTGGTAGCAGTAGTGGTTTTGTATTATACCTTAGTTGCGGGACTGCTCTTATCTCAACCCGTGGGAGTTACATTCTTCCGATTCTCCTCCCCATCCCTCCGGGAGCGGGGGGAGGAAGAAGGGGGGGAGTGAGCGAGCGGCTGTGTGGTTCTGAGTTACCGGCTGGGCTTAAACCATGACAGTTCTTTTTGGCACCCAACGTGGGGCCCGAAAGGTTGAGATAACGACAGATCTGACCAGAGTGTGTCTAATCATATTTGTGATAAGCATTCATTGTTACTACTCGTCACAATGGTGATTATTTGGCTCTCAGACTTCTTGCACTTGATCTCAGAGTTTCAGCATGTTGTACCTTACTTACAGCCACTATTTGCTGTTTTAGTGTTTATCGGCTGGGGGGCCTGGGCTAAGGTTCTTGTTTCACTGTACTTCATGGTAATGACTTGTAATACAATAGACTCATTGATCATGAAACTGGTCTGGTTTGTGCTTCCAGCGTGGCCATCACCTCTATACATTGGGAGGTATATAATGAAATATTTTAGCAATTGCATATCTTTTTTTTTCTCCTCGGGGGGTAAACTTACGAAGGAAGCATTCTCTTTCACCCCCCGTTCCCCCACCAGCCTATTTGCAACAGCAGTTGAGAGTTCTGAAGGTTTTAGATGGCCTTTGAGTACCCTTGAAACCTGCCTGCTGATTGTGCTGGGGATCAGCATGTTGGCACACATACGGAGTGTGTTTTACCCACGGCCATCCCGTCGTAGGAACATCCTATTTCGTTTAATGTCAAAAATTCAGCAGTATCAGGTTCGAATCTGGTCTAGGGTTAGACGACGATATAGGAGGACCACCAGGAGATTTTCCCTGAGGCTGGACAGTTATGAGTGGCAGGGTGTGTGGGATAGTATGGGCAAGTATCTAGGCCAGTGGGCCCCTCCAGTGCTTTGGAACTTCACCCCTGAACAAGTGCAACATCCGGAAAAACTAGTAAAACACTTAAACGAGGTGTGCTGTCGTCCTGGTTATACCAGAGAGGGACAAATTTTGGCAACGTGCTGGGGCTTGGCCTATGCCTACAGAGCCCTGCTCAACACTATCCAGCACCTTCAAAGGGAAAAAAATGTCCCTGGGTCTGATGGCAAAGCAACAGACAACGCAGCTATGCCAACTACAAGCACAGCAGCTACTCAGACCCTGACCACAACAGACAACACAGCTACTCCAAGTACAGCACCTACACCAACCCCAGTGACAAGCACAACAGCTGCTCAAACCCTGACCACAACAGACAACGCAACTACTCCAACTTCAAATACAGCAGTTACACCAACCCCAGTGACAAGCACAACAGCTACTCAAACCCCGACAGCAACAGACAATGTGGCTACTCCAAGCACCACAGCCACACCAACCCCAGTGACAAGCACAGAAGCTACTCAAACCCCGACAGCAACAATGTGGCTACTCCAAGCACCGCAGCCACACCAACCCCAGTGACAAGCACAGTAGCTACTCAAACCCCGACAGCAACAGACAATATAGCTACTCCAAGCACCGCAGCTACACCAACCCCAGTGACATGCACAGTAGCTATTCAAACCCCGACAGCAACAGACAATGCAGCTGTTGGTGTTACTCAACTCCCAAGCACAACAGCTGCACCAACCCCAGCAATCGACATTGCAACCACTCCAATCCTAGTGGCAGACACTGCAGCCACTCCAACCACAGTGAGAAACACTGCAGCTAAACCAAATGTCTAGTTTGTGACAATGTCTGTTGCCCCTGTAAGCAAAAGCAGAGGAGAGGCACAAAGAGCAACCCGCAAAGTGAAGAAAGATGAAGACCCAATGCCATTACTACACGGAACAGCATCTGAACAAGAGTTACTACTACGTGGATCAGAGGAAGAGGAGGAAGAAGAAGAAGAGGTCACTTCTCGACCCCGGACCTCAACCGAACTGCAGAATATGCGAAAAGATTTCACCAATCTTCCAGGGGAGCACATTGTCACCTGGTTGCTCCGATGCTGGGACAATGGGGCCGACGGTCACGAACTAGAAGGTAGGGAAGCCAAGCAGCTGGGATCACTTGCTAAGGAAGGAGGAATTGACAAAGCGATTGCAAGAGAGAAGCGAGCCCTCAGTCTTTGGAGGCGGCTCCTGGCAGCTGTGAAGGAAAGGTTTCCCTACAAAGACGATATTACGAATCGCTCAGCCAACTGGACCACGATAGACAAAGGCATTCAGTCCCTGAGGGAATCAGCCATTATAGAGATGATCTATCGTAGGACAGATGCCAGGAACACATCTGTAGATCCAGATGAAGTCGAATGTACACGACCCATGTGGCGGAAACTTACACGGAGTGCGCCATCATCATATGCCCACAGATTGGCATCAATGACCTGGAATGACGGAATATCACCAACAGTGGATTGCCTGATTCGTCAACTCCGAGAGTTCGAAGACAATCTCACCCCTTCCATCATTTCAGCTGTGGAAAAACTGTCCCAGGAGTTCAAACAATTGAGAGACGATTTATCCGATCTATCCAGCTCCCCACGCGTACCAACCCATGTCTCAGCTATTAACAGAAGGCGCCCTACTGCTCGAGAGAGAAAATATAGGAGGTACACGCCACGGGCCACCCTATGGTTTTACCTGCGGGATCACGGAGAAGACATGAGAAAGTGGGATGGAAAACCTACCTCAGCTCTGGAGCAACGGGTGCGTGAACTGAAGAGGAGAACAATGGTCAAGGATGATCCTCCCAGGAAAGCTGCTGCTCCAGTCTCTGGTGAGCAGTTTCCCAGATGGAGCGAAAGAGCTGATTTTACTCCAGCTCCTGTGATAAGGAATACTAATCCCTTTCTACAAGACAGAAGTGGAGAATTTTGTTCACTATTAGAGGGGCCCTGCCTCCAGCCAGGTGGAGGAGAGGGATAATCGGGTTTACTGGACTGTGTGGATCAGATGGCCTGGCACATCAGTCCCACAGAAGTATAAGGCTCTAGTAGATACCGGTGCACAGTGTACTCTGATGCCATCAAGGTATCAAGGGGTGAAACCCATTTATATTTCTGGAGTGACAGGAGGATCCCAAGCGTTAACTATGCTGGAAGCTGAAATCAGCCTGACTGGGAGGAAGTGGCAAAAGCACCCCATTGTGACTGGTCCAGGGGCTCCATGCATCCTTGGCATAGACTATCTCAGGAGAGGGTACTTCAAAGACCCAAAAGGGTATAGATGGGCTTTTGGTATCGCTGCCTTGGAGACAGAGGAAATGAAGCAGCTGTCCCCCTTGCCCGGTCTCTCAGAGGATCCTTCTGTTGTGGGGTTGCTGAAGGTCGAAGAACAACAAGTGCCAATTGCAACCACAACAGTGCACCGGCGACAATATCGCACCAACCGAGACTCCTTGATTCCTATCCATAAGCTGATCCGTAGACTGGAGAGCCAAGGAGTGATCAGCAGGACCCGCTCACCCTTTAATAGCCCCATATGGCCAGTGCAAAAGTCTAATGGAGAGTGGAGATTAACAGTAGACTATCGTGGCCTGAACGAAGTCACACCACCATTGAGTGCTGCCGTACCGGACATGTTAGAACTTCAATATGAACTGGAGTCAAAGGCAGCCAAGTGGTATGCCACAACTGACATTGCCAATGCATTTTTCTCAATCCCTTTGGCAGCAGAATGCAGGCCACAGTTTGCTTTCACTTGGAGGGGCGTCCAGTACACTTGGAACCGACTGCCCCAGGGGTGGAAACACAGCCCTACCAGACTGCACTGGAACAGGGGCAAGCTCCAGAACACCTGCAATACATTGATGACATCATCGTGTGGGGTGATACAGCAGAAGAAGTTTTTGAGAAAGGGCTGAAGATAATCCAAATCCTGCTGAAGGCCGGTTTTGCCATAAAACGGAATAAGGTCAAGGGACCTGCACAGGAGATTCAATTTTTGGGAATAAAATGGCAAGATGGATGTCGCCAGATCCCCACAGATGTGATCAACAAGATAACAGCAATGTCTCCACCAACTAACAAGAAAGAAACACAAGCTTTCTTAGGTGTTGTGGGGTTCTGGAGAATGCACATCCCAAATTACAGTCTGATTGTAAGCCCTCTCTATCATGCGACCCGGAAGAAGAATTATTTCAAATGGGGCCCTGAGCAACAACAAGCCTTTGAACAAATTAAACGAGAAATAGTTCATGCAGTAGCCCTTGGACCAGTCCGGGCCGGGCCAGATGTGAAAAATGTGCTCTATACCGCAGCTGGGGAGAATGGTCCTACCTGGAGCCTCTGGCAGAAAGCTCCAGGGGAGACTCGAGGTTGACCCCTCGGCTTTTGGAGTCAGGGATATAAAGGATCCGAGGCCAGCTACCCTCCCACTGAAAAAGAGATACTGGCAGCCTATGAAGGGGTTCGAGCTGCCTCAGAAGTGATCGGAACTGAAGCGCAGCTCCTCCTGGCACCCCGGTTGCCTGTGCTGGGCTGGATGTTCAAAGGCAGGGTCTCCTCTACACATCATGCAACCGATGCTACATGGAGTAAGTGGGCCGCACTAATTGCACAACGAGCTCGAACAGGAAATGCCAGTCATCCAGGAATTCTAGAAGTCATCATGGACTGGCCAGAGGGCAGAGAGTTTGGAATGTGACCAGAGGAGGAGGTGATGTGTGGTGAAGAGGCCCCACCATATATTAAACTGTCAGAGAGTGGAAAGCAATATGCCTTGTTTACTGATGGGTCCTGCCATATTGTGGGAAAGCATTGGAGATGGAAGGCAGCTGTATGGAGTCCCCTACAAAAAGTTGCAGAAACAGGTGAAGGAAAGGGTGAATCAAGTCACTTTGCAGAGGTGAAAGCCAACCAGCTGGCCTTGGACATTGCTGAAAGAGAGATATGGCCAGTACTTGATGTCTATATTGACTCATGGATGGTGGCAAATGCCCTGTGGGGGTGGTTGCAGCAGTGGAAGCAGAGCAACTGGCAAAGCAGAGGGAAACCCATCTGGGCTGCTGCATTGTGGCAAGATGGGACTCATTTCCGGAACAACCTCATAGACACTTGGGCCAAAGAGCATGGCATTGAGTGGGTATATCACATCCCCTACCATGCACCAGCCTCTGGGAAAATCGAACGGTACAATGGGCTGTTAAAAACTACCCTGAGAGCAATGGGTGGTGGGACTTTCAAACACTGGGATACACATTTACCAAAAGCCACCTGGTTGGTCAACAGTAGGGGATCTGCCAACAGGGCTGGCCCAGCCCAATCAGAACTTTTACGTACTGTAGAGGGGGATAAAGTTCCTGTGGTGCACATAAAGAATTTGTTGGGGAAGACAGTGTGGCTTATTCCTGCTTCAGCTAAAGGCAAACCCACTCGATGTGTACCTCAAGGGGATTTGATTTTGGGGGAAAACCGCCAATGAACTCAATTGTACACTGTTGCCTTCTCTATAACACTTTTATAGCCCACCAGCTAGATATCTTCAGGTCGCCAGCAATTGACCCTGACTTCCCTCCGATCATCACCTCAACAAAGAATGAATTTTGAGGAAACCAGATGAGCTCAGCAGTGACCAGACGAGTTTGGCGGTGTAATCAGCAGGCAACAACCCAACACTACATACCGTCCCTCCTGCCCTGAAAGACTATTACAAGAGATGGAGCCTGACATCATGGACTGGATGAGTAAAAGAACTGTCGTGGTTTGAGCCCAGCCGGTAACTCAGAACCACACAGCCGCTCACTCACTCCTCCTCTTCTTCCTCCCCCCACTCCCGGAGGGATGGCGAGGAGAATCGGAAGAATGTAACTCCCACGGGTTGAGATAAGAGCAGTCCCGCATCTAAGGTATAATACAAAACCACTACTGCTACCACCAATGTTAATAATGATTAGTGAAATAACAAGGGGAGAGGATACAATTGCTCACCACCTGCCAACCGATACCCAGCCCGACCCGAGCAGTGATCTGGGCCTTATGGGTAACTCCTCCCGGTTTATATACTGGGCATGACGTGCTGTGGTATGGAATACCCCTTTGGCTAGTTTGGGTCAGGTGTCCTGTCTCTGCTTCCTCCCGGCTTTCTCTCCTCCCTGGCAAAGCATGAGACTGAGAAAGTCCTTGGTTGGAATAAACATTACTTAGCAACAACTAAAAACATCGGTGTTATCGGCGTTGTTCCCAGGCTGAAAGTTAAAAAACACAGCACTGCACCAGCTACTAAGAAGGAGAAAAATGACTGCTATAGGTGAACCCAGGACACTGTGAAACTTTGATGCTCCTGGCATCTTGGTTTCAGAGCTCTATGGTGGAAGGTCACTGCAGTTGGCCTGCAGTATTGTCTAGCAACGCTAACAAATGACTGCTAATCAGATACTTGCTCTGTCATTTGCCATGTTGTGAGACGGAGCCCAGAGGCCCTGCTGGTGGAGCTAAAGGAAAAGATGTTGCTTAGGAAATTGAGAAAGAAGGAAAATAAAATAGATTCCTAGAATCTAGGAATCTACAATATAGAATCTACATTAGGAATAAACAGTAGGTGTGATGGTGGCTATGTTTGTCATCTGCAGTATGGCACTTTTTGAATATGTAAGAATATTTTTGTCCTTTATTCTCTGTAGTCACTATGTTCCACTTGAGATCTGTAGTTCAGTTAGATAATAAAACATACTAGGTTTGGTGAGAAAATTCTAAAACCATTTTGTTTTCCTTTTTGAGCAGAAAATGTGAGTTCAGGTGGTTGGCTAAAGAAGTTTGTGCTTATTTAGAATCCATAAATAAATAAAAAAGCTGTGTGATTCTTTGTACTGCATTATGGATTGTCCTTACAATAATACTATTTTTCCATACAAACTTATTACAAAAGCTCCGATGTCATTATTTTATGTATGCTTTGTTGCAGATATTTTCATGTTTCCTTTCTCTTTTCCCTTTCATCAGACATTTGCAAACCAGGTATTTGGTATCTTCAGCTGGACAATTCCCATTGCTGTAGCCTTTTCTTGTTTTGGTGGACTTAATGCTTCAATTCTAGCATCATCAAGGTAGTGCATACCTCTTTCTGTTTGACAAACGTTTGCAAGTATTTTTACATGTTACTGTTATGCTCATCTATTTATGAGTGGCAAAAATAGTTTTGTAACTGAAACTATAATGAATAGCCACAATAAAATAACAGACCTAAATAAACCTCTGTGCATGTGTACATACACCCATAACACTGCCTTACTTCCCCAAAGCATTCCTAACTGTATGCAGAGTACAATTAAAGATCAAATGAATATTGTCTGTGTGGTGAGTCCTCAGGCCTTCTGATTATTTGGATTGAGCTATCTTCCATTTTACTTTATACAGTAATTCCTGCAAGTTCTTGTTTTCAAATGTATTTACTTAAAACTTACTAACTTTTAAAAATCAGTATCTTTAAGGTTTTTTCCAAGTAAAAGATTTTAAAAGTTGCTGCTGTTATTAAGCTGCAGCCAAAAAGCTTATGATACAGTATAGAAGCTTGCCTCTGAGCACTGATTATGGATGTGACTAATGAGAGTTTTAAATAGATTAATTCAGGCATTTTAAGATCCTTCCTGTCCATTGAATGTATGTATGATTTTGACTGGTATTGTCCTTTTGATTTTTTGCAATACATTGTCTCTCATCTGTGGCCTCAACATCTGTTTTCTGTTTTGGGTTTTTTTTCCCCAGGCTATTTTTTGTAGGATCTCGAGAAGGTCACCTTCCTGATCTGTTGTCTATGATCCACATAGGCAGGTTCACACCTGTGCCTGCACTGCTCTTTAATGTAAGTTACTATTGCTTTTCTTTTCAGCTGTTCAGATGTGACTATAGGAATTATTTAAAAGAAAACTTAAAAAAAAATCATGAGAGAACTTCAGATTTACTGTCATCGAGGTGATTTCTGAGAGAGTGATTTTTTGAGGCATAAAATCATGCCAAACACCAAATTGTGTAAGGTGATACTTTAATGCAAAAAGCAGCATAAACAATAAGTTTCAAACTTCTGATGTTCATCTCACTCTTGTTCTTTTCTGACAGTGTGCTATGACCCTTATTTACCTGGCTGTGGAAGATGTCTTCAAGCTTATTAATTACTTCAGTTTCAGTTACTGGTTTTTTGTTGGTCTGTCTATTGCTGGGCAATTATATATACGTTGGAAGGAACCAGATCGACCCAGGCCTCTTAAGGTAGTATTCATTTATTACAGAATTGTTTAAAATACCTGTCTTCCACATAATGTAAAAGTACTGTCTAAAATCTAGACCATACATGTTATGTCTAAAGATTACAAATTGAACAGGACATAAAACGACTTCCATTTCATATTTTGCCATGAAAGCTAGCTTGTCCGCTAGATAGATAAAAATAAGTGATTGTTGTGATAGTGTATGTACTCTTATTGACCATTGGTTCAATCAGTAGCCCTTCTCTCTTGTCAACTGGAGAATGTCTCAATAGGCTAATGTAGCAGTTGTTAGCCTTTTTTCTTGTATTTGTAATCTCTAATTAGAAATGCTAAAGTTAATTCTGTCAATGTGGACCACATTTAGCTCTGGTGTTTCAGTTCAATATCTGATCCTCTTACCACCTTCTCATACTTTAACTTGATACTCTGCACGAAAAAGTCATTCTTGTTTCCTGAGTTTTATTGGATTTTTCTAAAAAATTCATGCTGCTATACAGTTTCTGTCAACAGAGCAGAGTTATCATACTTGATTACTTCTGCAATAACATTCTGTTGTTTTCTCTCTCCAGCTGAGTGTGGCTTTCCCAATAATATTCTGTATATGCACAGTATTTCTGGTGGTAGTGCCACTCTATAGAGATACTATAAATTCATTGACTGGAATTGCCATTGCTTTATCTGGAATTCCAGCCTTTTTCTTGGGAGTCTATTTACCCGCATCAAGGAGACCTCAGTTTATCAACAAGATTTTAGGTAAGTTTCTTTGTAGACAGAGGTGTTAGGAAAGAGAGAAAAGAGGGAAAATATTAAATAAGTGAATCTCAGTTTGTTGATGAAAAAGCCTGTGGTCAGATGACCCCAACCAGCAGCTAACAGCAGCTAATTACCCACAGAGCCACTTGCTCACCAGCACCACCACCACCACCACCCCCCCAGCAGGATGAGGGAAAGAATAGGAAGAACAAAGGTGAGAAGACTTGTTAGTTGAGATAATGACAGTTTAGTAAGTAAAGGAAAGAGGGGAAGAAAACCTGCTGCTGCAAAGGCAATCACTTACCACTTCCCACAAGCAGATGGATATGCAACCAGACTCCAAGCAATAGTCACCTTGGAGGACATCCTCCCAATTCTTCCTCTACCCGTTTTTATATCTGAGCATGACAATATATGGCCTGAAATATCTCTTTGCCTAGTTTGGGTCAGCTGTTCTGGCCATTTCCCCATTGAACTTCCTGCCCATCCCCATCCTGCTGGTTGCAGGGAGGGCAGAGTGGGAGGGGAAAAATATAAAAAGCCTTGATACTGTGCAAGCACTGTTCAGCCATAGCCAAAACATTGATGTGTTACAACCCTGTTTGAGCCACAGATCCAAAGCACAGCACCATATGGGCCACTATGAAGAATGTTAACTGCATCCCAGCCAGACCCAGTAAAGGGGTATAGTGATTTTTTATATATATATGTATATGTTTTTACACACAGATTTTATTTGCTGTATATTTAAAAGACCATCCACTTTGTACAGATTTTGTCCTCATTTTTTATACATTTCTCTTTAATCAAGTACATTAAAAGTCTTTTTCTTAAGCAAAGTTGTAAAAGGGCTGGACATGGGTAATGCAAGATGTCTGTCTTTACTGAATTTGTTGTTTGAAGACATAGAGGTTTTACATCAGTCAGATGGAATTTTACTTTCTACTGAATTGCTGAAGTTAAATTATACATTTTTCTCCAGCAGTGCACAGTTGGTATTGTTACTATGTGAGAAAACTATGATGAGGGATGTGGAAAGGAGGGTTTATAGCATAATGCTAGAATGCAACAGGATGTGGTGCTGCTGCAGCTAGTGAATATGTAAATACTCAGTACTCTTGTCACTTTCCTGTGTACTATACGTTTTATTTTTTCGTTCTACCAATTTTACACTCTTAATTGTAGAGAAAAAAGATTTTACTTCAGTTACTCATGGACTAAGGAATGATATCTCTCTGTGTGTGTCTATATATATATATGAGACAAAAAGCAATGGTATATTGAAAAATGTGGGATCTGAGTATGACGTGAATGGTATGGAATAAGGGGTGGATACTGTCCTGGGTCCAGCTATAAAAGTTATTTTTCTCCTTCTTAGTAGCTGGTGCAGTGCTGTGTTTTGGCTTTAGTCTGAGAGCAGTGCTGATAACACACCGATGTTATAGTTGTTGCTAAGTAATGCTTACCCTGATTAAGGACTTTTCAATCTCTCATGCTCCGCCAGTGAGGAGGGGCACGGGAAGCCGGGAGGAAGCAGAGACAGGACACCTGACCCAAACTAGCCAAAGGGGTATTCCATACCACAGCACGTCATGCCCAGTATATAAACTGAGGGGAGTTAGCTGGAAGGCCCAGATCGCTGCTTGGGTCGGGATGGGTATCGGTCGGCAGGTGGAGAGCAATTGTATCCTCTCCCCTTGTTATTTCCCTTATCATTATTATTACTGGTGGTAGCAGTAGTAGTTTTGTATTATACCTTAGTTACTGGACTGTTCTTATCTGAACCCGTGTGATTTAGATTCTTTCGATTCTCCTTCCCATCCCTCTGGGAGCCAGGGGAAAGAAGGGGAGGAGTGAGCGAGGTTCTGAGTTACTGGCTGGGCTTAAACCATGACAGTCCTTTTTTGGCACCCAACGTGGGGCACGAAGGGTTGAGATAATGACAGATCTGACCAGAGTGTGTCTAATCGTATTTGTGATAAGCATTCATTGTTTCGGATTAATAGTCATTAGTCACAATGTTGATTTATTTGCTCTCAGAGTTGTTGTGTTTGATCTCAGAGTTTCAGCATGTCATATCTTACTTGCAGCCAGTATTTGCTGTTTTAGTGTTTATCGGCTTTGGGGCCTGGGCTAAGGTTCTTGTTTCACTGTACTTTATGGTAAGGACGTATAATACAATAGAATCGTTGATCATGAACCTGGTCTAGCATGCGTTCTCAGTGTGGTCATCACCTCTATACTTTGGGAGGCATATAATGGGAATTTTTAGCAATTATACATCTTTTTTTTTTTCTCCTCGGAGTGTCAGCCTATGAAGGAGACATTCCCTCACACCCTCCGCTCCCCCACCAGGCTATTTACAGTAGCATTTGAGAGTTCTAAAGGTTTTGGATGGACTTTGGATACCACTGAAACCTGTCTCCT
This sequence comes from Strigops habroptila, assembly GCF_004027225.2. NCBI lineage: Eukaryota > Metazoa > Chordata > Aves > Psittaciformes > Psittacidae > Strigops > Strigops habroptila. The sequence goes on from NC_044301.2 coordinate 25,328,850, forward strand.
ACTTTTGCTGGGGATCAGCATTTTGCCACAAGTACACCATGTGTTTTACCCACGGCCATACCACCTTGAGAACGCTCTATTTTGTCTGATCTCAAAACTTAAGCACGGTCGGGTTCCAGTCTGGTCTAGGTTTAGACGACGATCTAAGAGGGCCACCAAGAGATTTTCCCTGAGGCTGGACAGTTATGAGTGGCAGGGTGTGTGGGATAGTATGGGCAAGTATCTAGGCCAGTGACAACAAGTGTCAATCGCGACCACAACAGTGCACCGGCAGCAATATCACAACAACCGAGACTCCCTGATTCCCATCCATAAGCTGATCCGTAGATTGGAGAGCCAAGGAGTGATCAGCAGGACCCGCTCACCCTTTAATAGCCCCATATGGCCAGTGCAAAAGTCTAATGGAGAGTGGAGACTAACAGTAGACTATCGTGGCCTGAACGAAGTCACACCACTATTGAGTGCTGCCATACTGGACATGCTAGAACTCCAGTATGAACTGGAGTCAAAGGCAGCCAAGTGGGATGCCACAACTGATATTGCCAATGCATTTTTCTCAATCCCTTTGGCAGCAGAATGCAGACCACAGTTTGCTTTCACTTGGAGGGGCGTCCAGTACACTTGGAACCGACTGCCCCAGGGGTGGAAACACAGCCCTACCATCTGCCATGGATTGATCCAGACTGCACTGGAACAGGGGCAAGCTCCAGAACACCTGCAGTACATTGATGACATCATCGTGTGGGGTGATACAGCAGAAGAAGTTTTTGAGAAAGGGAGGAAGATAATCCAAATCCTGCTGAAGGCCGTTTTGCCATAAAACGGAGTAAGGTCAAGGGACCTGCACAGGAGATTCAATTTTTGGGAATAAAATGGCAAGATGGACGTCGCCAGATCCCCACAGATGTGATCAACAAGATAACAGCAATGTCTCCACCAACTAACAAGAAAGAAACACAAGCTTTCTTAGGTGTTGTGGGGTTCTGGAGAATGCACATCCCAAATTACAGTCTCATTGTAAGCCCTCTCTATCACGTGACCCGGAAGAAGAATGATTTCAAATGGGGCCCTGAGCAACAACAAGCCTTTGAACAAATTAAATGATAGTTCATGCAGTAGCCTTTGGACGAGTCTGGACCAGGCAAAATGTGAAAAATGTGCTTTAAACCTGTCGTGGTTTAGGGCGAGCAGGTAACTCAGAACCACGCAGCTGCTTGCTCACTCCCCCCGCTCCCAGAGGGATGGGGAGGAGAACTGAAAGAATCTAACTCCCACGGGTTCAGAAAAGAACAGTCCAGTAACTAAGGTATAATACAAAACTACTACCACCTCAACCAATAATAATAGTGATAAGGGAAATAAGAAGGGGAGAGAATACAATTGCTCACCACCTGCCGAGCAATATCCAGCCTGACCCGAGCAGCAATCTGGCCATCTGGGTAACTCACCGCAGTTTATATAGCGGCATGTCGTGCTGTGGTATAGAATACCCCTTTGGCTAGTTTGGGTCACGTGTCCTGTCTCTGCTTCCTCCCGGCTTCCTGTGCCCCTCCTCACTGGCAGAGCATGAGACTGAAATGTCCTTGATCAGAGTAAACATTACTTAGCAAGAACTAAAAACATCAGTGTTTTATCACCACTGTTCCCAGAATAAAGTACAAAACACAGTGCTGCACCAGTTCCTAAGGAAAAAAATGACTGCTACTCCTGAACCCAGGACAATATTGCAGAGGGGGGAATGGTCGTACCTGGAGCCTCTGGCAGAAGGCTTCAGGGGAGACTCAAGGTCAACCCCTCAGCTTTTGGAGTCGGGGATCCAGAGGATCCAAAGCCAGCTCTGCTCCCACTGAAAAAGAGATACTGGCAGCCTATGAAATGGCTCGAGCTGCTTCAGAACTGATTGTTGCTGAAGCATAGCTCCTCCTGGCACCCCGGTTGCCTGTGCTGGGCTGGATGTTCAAAGGCAGGGTCTCCTCTACACATCATGCAACCGATGCTACATGGAGTAAGTGGGCCGCACTAATTGCACAACGAGCTCGAACAGGAAATGCCAGTCATCCAGGAATTCTAGAAGTCATCATGGACTGGCCAGAGGGCAGAGAGTTTGGAATGTGACCAGAGGAGGAGGTGATGTGTGGTGAAGAGGCCCCACCATATATTAAACTGTCAGAGAGTGGAAAGCAATATGCCTTGTTTACTGATGGGTCCTGCCATATTGTGGGAAAGCATTGGAGATGGAAGGCAGCTGTATGGAGTCCCCTACAAAAAGTTGCAGAAACAGGTGAAGGAAAGGGTGAATCAAGTCACTTTGCAGAGGTGAAAGCCAACCAGCTGGCCTTGGACATTGCTGAAAGAGAGATATGGCCAGTACTTGATGTCTATATTGACTCATGGATGGTGGCAAATGCCCTGTGGGGGTGGTTGCAGCAGTGGAAGCAGAGCAACTGGCAAAGCAGAGGGAAACCCATCTGGGCTGCTGCATTGTGGCAAGATATCGCTGCCCGGGTGCAGAACCTGGTGGTGAAGGTACGCCACGTAGATGCTCATGTACCCAAGAGTCCGGCCACTGAGGAACACCAGAACAACTAACAAGTGGATAAAGGTGCTAAGACTCAGATGGACTTAGATTGGCAACATAAAGGTGAATTATTTTTAGCCCGGTGGGCCCATGACGCCTCAGGCCATCAAGGCAGAGATGCAACATATAGATGGGCTCGTGATCGAGGGGTGGACTTAACAATGGACACTATTGCCCAGGTTATTCATGACTGTGAAACATGTGCTGCAATTAAGCAAGCCAAGCAGTTAAAGCCTCTCTGGGATGGAGGACGATGGCAGATTGACTATATCACACTCCCACCGACCCACCAAGGCTAGTGCCATGTGCTTACAATGGTGGATGGCTGGAAACGTACGCTGTGCCCCACGCCACTGCCCGGAACACTATCCTGGGCCTTGAGAAACAAATTTTGTGTCAACATGGCACCCCAGAGAGAATTGAGTCAGACAATGGGACTCATTTCCGGAACAACTTTATAGACACTTGGGCCAAAGAGCATGGCATTGAGTGGGTATATCACATCCCCTATCATGCATCAGCCTCTGGGAAAATCGAATGGTACAATGGGCTGTTAAAAAGTACACTGAGAGCAATGGGTGGTGGGACTTTCAAACACTGGGATACACATTTACCAAAAGCCACCTGGTTGGTCAACAGTAGGGGATCTGCCAACAGGGCTGGCCCAGCCCAATCAGAACTTTTACTTACTGTAGAGGGGGATCAAGTTCCTGTGGTGCACATAAAGAATTTGTTGGGGAAGACAGTGTGGCTTATTCCTGCTTCAGGTAAAGGCAAACCCACTCGTGGGGTTGCTTTTGCTCAGGGACTTGGATATACTTGGTGGGTAATGCGGGAAGATGGGGAAGTCCAATGTGTACCTCAAGGGGATTTAATTGTGGGGGAAAACAGCCAATGAACTCAATTGTATGCTGTTGCTTGCTATATAACACTTCCATAGCCCATCAGCTAAATGCCCATCTCCACTACTCTGGGCTTTGAAGAGAAGATACGTGCTGTCATGACCATTAGCAGATAATAAAAGTCATGAGAAACCTGACAGCAGCAGCTGAACTGTCCTCAGGTCACCATTGACTGACCCTGACTTCTCTCCAATTATCATACCAACAAACGATAAACTTATGAAACCAGACGAGTTCAGTGGTGTCATCAGCAGGCAGCAATCCAACACTACACACTGTCTCTCCTGCCCTGAGAGACCATTACAAGAGATGGAGCCAGACGTCATGGACTGAATGAATTCAGCAAACTTTATAGGGTTGGTGCATGGACTAAAGAATGCTATCTCTCTGTGTGTGTCTGTGTGTATATATATATATATGAGACAAGAAGCAATGGTATATTGAAAAATGTGGGATCTGAGCACGATGTTAATGTTATGGAATAAGGGGTGGATACAGTCCTGGGTTCAGCTGTAGCAGTTATTTTTCTCCTTCTTAGTAGCTGGTGCAGTGCTGTGTTTTGGCTTTAGTCTGAGAACAGTGCTGGTAGCACAGCAATGTTTTTAGTTCTTGCTAAGTAATATTTACTCTGGACAAGGACTTTTCAGTCTCATGCCCTGCCAGTGAGGAGGGGCATGGGAAGCCGGGAGGAAGCAGAGACAGAACACGTGACCCAAACTAGCCATAGTACTGCACGTCATGCCCAGTATCTTAACTGGGGGGAGTTACCCAGAAGGCTCAGATTGCTGCTTGGGTGGGTCTGGGTATTTGTCGGTGGGCAGTGAGCAATTGTATTGTGCATCACTCATGTTTATTGTTTTTTTTTCCTTTTCCCCTTTTAGTTCTGTATTCTCTCCCTTGTTTCCTTTATCATTATTATTATTGGTTGTAGTAGTAGTAGTTTTGTATTATACCTTAGTTACTGGACTGTTCTTTTCTGAACCCGTGGGATTTACATTCTTTCGATTCTCCTCCCCATCCCTGCGGGAGTAGCAGAGGGGTAAGAAGGATGGGGAGTGAGCAAGCAGCTGCATGGGTCTGAGTTACCAGCTGGGCTTAAACCACGACAAAGACAATATTCTGTATTAACTTTTATCATTTGTTTTTCTTAAGTGGTGTGGCAGCATTCTTGACAATTAGTTTTCCTTAGTCAGATGCATGTTGTGTAGTTCAAGTTTAGTTACGTGGCTGTTCTGATTTATCTCAAATTTTCTATGCAGGTACAGTCACACTAAGCGTGCAGCTGCTCTGTTACTGTGTTCTAACAGAGATGGACCCAAGTGAAGGAAAGAAGTTACAAATCAAATCCAACTAAAATTTCCAAGCCATTACAAGAACAGGAGGGAGGCTAATGTAATTATGACAACAAAAGGGAAGAGGTGAAACTGAAAAAAAAATAGGAAAACCGTTTCCATTGGTCTTTCAGAAACACTGAAAATGTACTTACTTGCAGTTGGATTCCACACAGATCATGCCCTCGCCTCACCCTTCTAAACTGTGGCATATTTTCAGGGCATGTTTTCATTGGATATTGATTACCTGCTCATTTCAGGCACACAAGCTATTCGTCAGTACTGTTCCTTATTCAGAATTGTAAGAGTTAATGGATCAAATTAGATTTCTTCAGAACCAGGTGGTGAAGTAATGCATTTGTAAGTTAGACTGAAAACCCCTTTGACTCAGAAGACCAAAAGTCATTTCCAGCTTAATTGTGATTGGATGCTTGCATGAAATTATTTGCTGTGCTATCTCACTTCTGATCATAGAAGACAACTGGTTACAACAAACTACCTTATTAGTCATTATTAGCAGAAAAATGAAATAAAGTTGTGCTACATTATTTAAAGACTGAACCAACCTTTCTCCCTTAAAGATAAGTATTTTATTCTATACACTATGTGGAAGCATGCTATCTGACTGGCAAGGATTTAATCAAGAAAGCACCTTGGCACCAAAGATTTGATTAACGTTTGATGATTCTTTCCTGTTAGCTTCTTAGCACTTGGTCAACTTCTGATAGGCTTTATGAAAATTTCAAAATTAAAATGGTGTTTGAAGCTTGTAAGCATTTGTTTCTGAACTTTTTCAGTGAGCACATATCAGCAGTGTTACCTCAGCAGTCACAAAACTCCCTTTCTAAATTTCACAGAATAAACCACTTTCTTTTTTTCTTCTACAGCAGAAGTTCTGTGGCAGCAACTGTATCTTGAAAGCTGAACCTAGGACACAAGGAGAGAAAATAGGAATAAAACAGAAATAAAAAGTATTATCGCAATACAGACTGATGCTAATTAGTAGTATTTGTAATTCCAAAGCCGTAAGTCTAATATCAGGACACTTTGATACTGAATTTTGTTGCAGCAAAAGAGAAGATGAAGCCAGCCTGTTTGGCTAGCAGAGCGAGGTACACTTCAAAACTATACCTGGAATTCTTACCTTAGTTCAGAATGTTTACCTCGGTTTACCTGAGTTTGTCCATATGTGAAGTTTTTTGTGCATTTAAGTTGAACTAAATCTTTTAATCACAAGATTATGGATGAAGCAATGCACACTTCAAATGCTGCACCACATTTGCATCAGCCACTTGAATAATAGTGAGGGTATTTGGATTCTTGCACTGACTCCCTGATCAAGGTTGTCTTAAACAAAAAGCTACAGATAATGGCAAATCGTAGTAGATGGTGAGGACTAACATAAAACAGGGTCTTGGGCAGTCTTCATGAAGCAGCATAGGGATTGTAAATCCCTATAAGTTAAAATTCTAGCTGAGGAACTTTGTGCCTAGTTGGCATGTAAACATGTAGGGTCTTTCAGTATTTAATGAAAATTAGCATTTACTTATTATAATACAGTTTTTAATCTTGCATATGATTAGAATTAATTCAGTATCTGAGTTGAGACATCTGTCCAGTAGGCAAGCATAGCTTTAACAGGCTAGGGCTGTGGCATAGGTTAACAGCAGTATTAAGCTTTCTGTAAAACCAAGGAAAAAATATTTTGCCTCCACTACCTTGACATCACCAGCCAGAACTAATTTACCTAAAGTCCTTGTTGCAACCTACAGCTCATGAACGGCATTGATCTAACATCCTATTAGCTATTTTTTACAGACTCAAGTAGGAGAGTGCTGAAATACTTTGTGTGTCCAAACAGGTAAGATGATAAAATTAAAGATGTATAAATGTAAATTAAAATACTGACATTGCTTCAGCTGTACCAACTCCTATGATCTTTAAATGAGTAAAGAAAACTTAGTCAAAAATTCTTTATTTACAATTTAAATGTACATATGTTGTTCTACTCCAATAGCAAAATTACTGGAGAGAGATCCAGCAATAAAATGGACAGGTCACAAGGCATTTTATATGCTCAAACACTTGCAAGGAAAGTAACTTGAAACTCAGGAACAAATACAATAGAAAGCACTAGGACAGAGTGCCCTTTTCCAGGACCTCCACTTGCCACCACGGCAGACACGTTGATCTTCTTGTGAAACCTGGCACATCATTAGTCATGACCAGAAGGGCTGCTGCCAACAGTACTTTCATATATAATGTGGATGCTTGGGCATGCAGCTTTAAAAGAAACAAGTTCCTTCAGAACTTCAGCATCACAGAATGGGCAAAAAAATATTTTAAAGCATATAGTATCTTTTGCTTGGTACAAAACTTTGTAATGTCAAGTGGCCATATTCACACCCATCTGTTTAATATCTAGAAGCTGAAGCTGGCTGCTCAGACAGTAAAAGGTTTTGTCATTTACTGGAGTCCCAGTCTTGTATCTAATCTCAAGCCTAGTCAGTAAGTGTTAGGCTGAACAATGCTAGTCACCAACAGTTTCAGAAGGTCACATGGGCAAAAAATTTAACTTAAAACTCATCCATGTAAAGACTGGTTTCCTACTGTACCAATGAGCACAACTTTTACGGAAAAGTGGTGTTCCGGGGTTTTTTTGGTTTTGTTTTTGGGTTGATTTGTTGTTGGGTTTTTTTCTTTTCTAGTTTAGTTCAAAATTCTTTCAAATATCTATCATCAGCAGCTGTCTGGATTTTCAGTTCTACTGCAACAGTAGAATTTCATCTTCAGTATGCATTTAATCTTCAAAAAAGGGCTGTTAGTATGAATCCAAATCCTGGATCTCATCATAACCAAATTCCTGTAGAACCTCTTGTCGGTATTTGTTCCATGTTCTTCTGTAACATTGGTCCTCATCACTGCATTGGTCCTCATCACTGAAGCTGTCTTCAGACTCTTAAAAAAAAAATAAAATAAAAAATGCATCAACACTTTTAGATCGTTCCTTTTTTTTAGTTAAGCAATTAGGTCAATCAGACTACTTTAAGCTTCTTGAGTAACTAACAAATACAAAGTCTGAACGACTTCTGTATTAAGTGAGGTTTGAACTGTGCATGGAGTGCACTGGGAGTTAAGAAAGCAGAGGCACTATTTCACAAGCATGGGGAACCAAGTCATCGATTCCTTCTCAAAACAAGCAATCCTTTGCAATTGCAGCAGCCTGCAATGGAGTTCTCAATTTTGACTTTGACTTTGCAAAAACACTAAGAGCCCTCGTAGTTCCAAGACAGATTATCCTTCTCTAAGCAGATTTAACCCATTACAAGAGCCAAACACTACCCCAGCAGTGCTCACTTAGTTGCTTTTTTAGAGATGGCATGTAAAAAGGATGAGATTTATACATGCACAGCATGAAAGCAAACAGTGTTTGACAGGCATGCCTTTTTCTCCATCACCATCTTCCTCAGGTAAGAATTCATCTTCATCAGGATAATCATTGCACCAGTTATTTTTGTCATTTTCATCATCTTCATCTTCATATATTTCCCCTGGAACATGGCCATCATCTACCTGCATGTCAACACAAAAGATAACATTCACTATAAATACAGACACTTGGCATTATGCTGGTTTTCATCCACCTATACCACCCTGTACAGATAATAAAGAGCCAAGAGATACTTGTCTACGGCATGCATAAGTAATTCTGCAGTTGCACAAAGGGCACTGCAGAAACATTTGTGTTGTCAGTATATTCACCATAACACAGCAATCTGCTTTAGGTGAAAAATCAGTTAAGTCATAGAATCAACTAAGTCATGCATTTACTTCAGCATTTAAATGCTAAGGTTAATGTCTAAATTAATCCTATTCACTTCAGCAGTAGATCAAGGAAAATAAAAAGTAGCTTCAGGTTCCCGACCTGCAAATCTATTGATCACAGTATCTATACAATGAAAGATTAAAGCTTATATTTAACTTCCTAACTCCACAGCCACTGAAGGACAATTCTATTGCAAGAAAGTATCTCATATTAAGATTAAAGTCAAGTCCTCAAATACTGGAAAAAGTTGTGTGTGTCCCCTTGCTCTTTTTTTCACTTAACCATATTTACAACTACTTTTTAATCACTGTCTCCTAATCACGAGACATGTATTACTTAAGATTTCATTTGTGTGACAAAATTTGGCAATTTGAAGCCAGACACATTCTTCTGAGTATGAGCAATATCCCTTTAGTTTTCATTGTCATAACATAATTTGCTTGAATCAACAGTAACCTGCAGGAACACAGGATTGGCAGTTAGAAAAAGCCCAACACAGAAGTCCCTGAGCATAGGTGTAGTATCTCAAAGGATCTTTCTTGGCATGGCAACTTTTAATGATAGGACTTCAAGCATGTTTATTTGTGACCTTTCTATTTAAGAAAGCTGTTTTCCCATGACCTTACCAGTTCATATTCTTCTATGTAGGGCTGTACAGAAAGGATATTTTGGATCCAACCAGGGGCTGATGATTCCATATAGTAGATGTCATAAACATACTCATCTTCTTTCTCACAGTGTTCTTTTTTACTATCTTCAGAAACATTTAAACACTCACGGATCATCTCTACTGCATTGCAGAGGATCACATCTGGATCAGTGTTCTGCTGAGAAAAAATAAAAAATGGCTATTTCCACTGAAGCCACACAGACAGTCTTAGTTACAGCCAACAGTTTTCATTGTAGACAGTAGCCAACAAACAGCTAGCTAAGGATGACAGTCTGAAATCTTAGACCAAAACACTTCCCCATTGTAATGCTGATATTTAGAACATTATCAAGCTAAAATAGAAACATAGAATGGTTTGGGTTAGAAGGGACCTTAAAGATCAACTAGTTCCAACCCCCTGCCACAGGATACTTTCCACTAGACCAGAAAATATGTTTAAAGGTTTTGTTGTACTGGAGAACATGATTGCAGCTGGTATGGATGTGTCAGAAGTGGAATAACCAGCTCTGGCTGCAGCAAAAATTTATGGTGGGAGCATAGGTATCATGATCCTGTTTGGAACCCTGGGAAATATTTGGTAGTGGAAATCTACCATAGATAGCCACAGAGCTGTCAGTACAGGACTGAATTAATGCAAAGCATTAATTACTCATACCTGAGTTACAAACAAAAAGCAGGGTTTACATATCCCTTGAACAAGCGTAACCTCTTGTCCTGGGCTCAGCTGTGGCAGTCATTTTTCTCCTTCTTAGTAGCTGGTGCAGTGCTGTGTTTCAGCTTTAGTCTGAGAACAATGCTGATAACACACTGATGTTTTTAGTTGTTGCTAAGTAATGTTTACTCTGATCAAGGACTTTTCAGTCTCATGCTCTGCCAGTGAGAAGAGGCACGGGAAGCCAGGAGGAAGCAGAGACAGGACACCTGACCCAAACTAGCCAAAAGGGTATTCCATATCACAGCATGTCATGCCCACTATATAAACTGGAGGGAGTTACCCAGAAGGCCCAGATTGCTGCTCGGGTTGGGATGGGTATTGGTCGGTGGGTGGTGAGCAATTGTATTGTGCATCACTTGTGCTTATTGTTTTATTTTCCTTTTCCCATTTTAGTTTTATATTCTCTCCCCTTGTTATTTCCCTTATCATTATTATTATTGCTGGTAGTAGTAGTAGTTTTGTATTATACCTTAGTTACTGGACTGTTCTGATCTCAACCTGTGGGATTTACATTCTTTCAATTTTCCTCCCCATCCCTCAGGAGCGGGGGGGGTGGAAGAAGGGAGGGGAGTTAGCAAGTGGCTGCATGGTTCTGAGTTACCAGCTGGGCTTAAACCATGACACCTCTAATTCTGCCTTATAAATCAGGAATCATTATTGGGATTAGTCATGTCACTCAGACAACATTTTTTCTGTCCTGTAACTGAATAATGTGGCTACTTATGGCACAAATATGGAATTTTTTTGGCTAAATAAAAAATTAATTCTCCCCTCACAACTCCCAAAAGTCTTCCCCAACCCAGTGTCCACACAGAATTTTCATGGACTGCAATTGGGGAGCAAACCACAGCCAAAGCAAAATTATTTCCCAAACCAGATGAAAATTCATGTAAATACTTTTATGCTTATCCTTATCATGTGAAAGACCCCCTGACAGATGATGCGGTCTGCAACAGGACACTTTGGGAACATGTGTCATATAGGCAGGATAAAAAAGTATTTGTCAGAAGGATTCTCTGCAGACATATGCAAAACTTTGGCAGCAGCTGCTTCAATTTTCAGCTCCCTTAGAAAGAGCAAAAAATTTTCCAAGTACTGTAGTACTGTGCAGCCATGCCTTCTTTCAGATAATTGGAGAAAAGTTCTGGGACAAGTCATTAGAAACTACCGTAGGGGATACGACTAATCCCATAGAATTGTACATCTGTTTCTAATAACAGGTTGGTTGAAAAAATAATTTTTAAGCCAGCCTGTGCTTTGTAGAGTATTACACTTGCAACACTGCAGGAAAGATGTGCATTCAGCAGCACAAAAAATATGCAAGCAGATCACAACGTACTGTCGTGGTTTAAGCCAAGACAGTAACTCGGAACCATACAGCCGCTCGCTCACTCCCCCCCTTCTTCCTCCCCCTGCTCCCAGAGGGATGGGGAGGAGAATCGAAAGAATATAACTCCCACGGGTTGAGATAAGAAAAGTCCAGTAACTAAGGTATAATACGAAACTACTACTGCTACCACCAATGATAATAATGATAAGGGAAATAACAAGGGGAGAGGATACAATTGCTCACCACCTGCTGACTGATACCCAGCCCGACCCGAGCAGTGATTTGAGGCCTCCGGGTAACTCCCCTCAGTTTATACACTGAGCATGACGTGCTGTGGTATGGAATACCCCTTTGGCTAGTTTGGGTCAGGTGTCCTTTCTCTGCTTCCTCCCGGCTTCCCCTCCTCCCTGGCACAGCATGAGACTGAGAAAGTCCTTGGTCAGAGTAAACATTACTTAGCAACAACTAAAAACATTGGTGTTATAAGCATTGTTCCCGGGATGAAAGTCAAAAACACAGCACTGCACCAGCTACTAGGAAGGAGGAAAATGACTGCTACTGCTGAACCCAGGACAGTATCCATCCCTTATTCCATACCATTCACTTCATGCTCAGATCCCACATTTTTCAGTATACCATCACTTTTGTCTCATATATATATACACACACACCCCCCCACACCCACACACAAAGAGAAAAATATCATTCCTTTGTCCATGGGCCAATCTCTATAAAGTTGCTGAATTCATCCAGTCCATTATGTCAGGCTCCATCTCTTGTAATAGTCTTTCAGGGCAGGAGGGACAGTGTGTAGTGTTGGGTTGTTGCCTGCTGATGACACCGCCAAACTCATCTGGTCACTGCTGAGCTCATCTGGTTTCCTCAAAATTCATTCTTTGTTGAGGTGATGATCGGAGGGAAGTCAGGGTCAATTGCTGGCGACCTGAAGATATCTAGCTGGTGGGCTATAAAAGTGTTATAGAGCAGGCAACAGTGTACAATTAAGTTCATTGGCTATTTTCCCCCAAATCTAAATCCCCTTGAGGTACACATCGGACTTCCCCATCTTCCCGCATTACCCACCAAGTATATCCAGGTCCCTGAGCAAAAGCAACCCCACGAGGGGGTTTGCCTTTACCTGAAGCAGGAATAACCCAGACTGTCTTCCCCAACAAATTCTTTATGTGCACCACAGGAACTTGATCCCCCTCTACAGTACGTAAAAGTTCTGATTGGGCTGGGCCAGCCCTGTTGGCAGATCCCCTACTGTTGACCAACCAGGTGGCTTTTGGTAAATGTGTATCCCAGTGTTTGAAAGTCCCACCACTCATTGCTCTCAGTGTACTTTTTAACAGCCCATTGTATTGTTCGATTTTCCCAGAGGCTGGTGCATGGTAGGGGATGCGATATACCCACTCAATGCCATGCTCTTTGGCCCAAGTGTCTATAAGGTTGTTCCGGAAATGAGTGCCATTGTCTGACTCAATTCTCTCTGGGGGGCCGTGTCGCCACAAAACTTGTTTCTCAAGGCCCAGGATAGTGTTCCGGGCAGTGGCGTGGGGCACAGCTTATGTTTGCAGCCATCCGGTGGTTGCTTCCACCATGGTAAGTACATAGCGCTTGCCTTGGCAGGTTGGTGGGAGTGTGATATAGTCAATCTGCCAGGCCTCCCCATACTTGTACTTCAGCCATTGTCCTCCATACCAGAGAGGCTTTAACTGCTTGGCTTGCTTAATTGCAGCACATGTTTCACATTCATGAATAACCTGGGCAATAGTGTCCATTGTTAAGTCCACCCCTCGATCACGAGCCCATCTATATGTTGCATCTCTGCCTTGATGGCCTGAGGTGTCATGGGCCCACTGGGCTTAAAATAATTCACCCTTATGTTGCCAATCTAAGTCCATCTGAGCCACTTCAATCTTGGCAGCTTTATCCACTTGCTGGTTGTTCCTCAGTGGCCCGACTCTTGGGTACATGAGCGTCTACGTGGCGTACCTTCACCACCAGGTTCTGCACCCAGGCAGCGATATCTTGCCACAGTGCAGCAGCCCAGATGGGTTTACTTCTGTGTTGCCAGTTGCTCTGCTTCCATTGCTGCAACCACCCCCACAGGGCATTTGCCACCATCCATGAGTCAGCATAAAGTACTGGCCATTTTTCTTGTTCAGCAATGTCCAAGGCCAGCTGGATGGCTTTCACCTCTGCAAAGTGACTCAATTCGCCCTTTCCTTCATGTGTTTCTGCAACTTTCTGTAGGGGACTCCACACAGCTGCCTTCCATCTCTGATGCTTCCAAAGCGTTGGAGGGTCCCATTGGCTCAAGTGCTTACCCATACGATCCCTGACACCCTGCCATTCATGACTGTCCAGCCCCTGGGAAGATCTTTTGGTAGTATTCTTAAATAGTCATTTAACCTTAGACAAGGCTTGAGCCCAAACCTGCTTAACTTCTGAGATCAGACAAGATTGGGCATTTTCAGGGTTGTGTGGTCGTAGGCAAAACAGAGAGAGCATATGCAGCAACAAGCTGATCCCCAGCAAAAGGAGCAGGGTGCTTTCAAGGGCATTGGAAGGATATTCAAGATCTTTAACTTTTCCAGAATCTACTCCTACTGTAAATAGCCTGGTGGGGGAGCGGAGGGTGTGAGGGAATATCTCCTCCATAGGTTGACCCCCCAAGGAAAGGAAAAAGAAAGATGTGTAATTGCTAAAAAATTCCATTATATACCCACCAAAGTATAGAGGTGATGACCACACTGGGAAAGCAAGCCAGACCAGTTTCATGATCAATGAGTCTATTGCATTACAAGTCATTACCATGAAATATAGTGAAACAAGAACCTTAGCCCAGGCCCCCCAGCCGATAAACAGTAGAACAGCAAATACTGGCTCTACGTAAGGTGTGACGTGCTGAAACTCTGAGATCAAACACAACAACTCTGAGAGCAAATAAATCAGCATTGTGACCAGTGACTACTAATCCGAAACAATGAATGCTTGTCACACATATGATTAGACACACTCTGGTCAGATCTGTCATTGTGTTAACCCTTTGTGCCCCACGTTGGGCACCACAAAGGACTGTGGTGGCTTAAGCCCAGCTGGTAACTCGGAACCATGCAGCCGCTCGCTCACTCCCCCCCTTCTTCCTCCACCCGCTCCCAGAGGGATGGGGAGGAGAATCAAAAGAATGTAAATCCCACGGGTTGAGGTCAGAACAGTCCAGTAACTAAGGTATAATACAAAACTACTACTGCTACCACCAATAATAATAAAGATAAGGGAAATAACAAGGGGAGAGGATACAATTGCTCACCACCTGCTGACCGATAAACAGCCTGACCTGAGCAGCAATCTGGGCCTTCCAGGTGACTCCCCCCCGGTTTATATACTGGGCATGATGTGCTGTGGTATGGAATACCCCTTTGGCTAGTTTGGGTCAGGTGTCCTGTCTCTGCTTCCTCCCAGCTTCCCCTCCTCCCTGGCAGAGCATGAGACTGAGAAAGTCCTTGGTCAGAGTAAACATTACTTAGCAAGAACTAAAAACATTGGTGTTATCAGCGTTATTCCCAGGCTGAAAGTCAAAAACAGCACTGCACCAGCTACTAAGAAGGAGAAAAATGACTGCTACAGCTGAATCCAGGACATGTACAAAGTGTGCAGGAGAAAAAATGAAAATGTGACACATTAACAGGAAAAGGCTGACCAGCCCTACAGATGTGTTTTTTTTCCTCACTTGAATATTGACACAGAAGATATTTATTCATGCTTTCTCCTTCCTAATAAATTATTTGCAATGTATTTGCTTTAGTGACTTGCACTTGAAGGTCTACACAGTCAGGTTTTTGCTGCTTTTTCTCTGCTAGATCTTTTCAGAATATTTTGTTCAATCCACAGTGGTGTCTCCTAAACTACTTAAGTAATTCTGAGGAACAGCTACAGACCAGCCACAGACCAGCCTTTCATTCATTTTAAATACAGAATGAAAAGAAAGCTTACTTCTTGCTTTCAACACCTACTGCTAGCTCTAAAAGAGTAAAAGGAAAATTCTGATACTACCTCAGTTTAATTTCTGTTTTTCTAATCAGCAGAGTGATTGATAACAGTTAACTAACATCTCAAATGTCTGAACTACTTGCTTGATAGAAAGTGAGAGTTCATACTGAAGACTGATGGCAAGGCCCTGAAATAACCTATAAGAAATGCTGAAAGGTGACAGCTGGTTAGGTTCTTCCTCACCCTCATTATCTTCTTTAACATCAAGCGTTTAAGTTTTCCTCACAACTGTGATGGGCTGCATAAGTAAAGCATCCGCATGTACTTACATACAGTGAAGGAACTACTACAGAAGGCACACACAGCCATCTGACCTTCTTTTACATATGGTTATGAGTCTCTAATACAAAATCTTCTTAACGCTGTATACAGGGCAACCCTACACAGAAGGCAGAGCTTCTTCATACTTAAAGCTATGATGGATATTAAGCAGATATTCTGCCAAATGAAAACAGACTTAACGCATAATACTAAGGAAAACAGGATGTAGCAGCTTAAGCAGCCTATCGAACATCTAGAGTCCTAAAAACAAAATATATAATAAAGCCTTACACCAGGATTATGAGAAGGGGATGCTCAAAAATATCTTTTCCTTGAGTGAATCGTGTGTACAGATGACATTCCTAATCATCTGCGTAGATGAGAAGACACTAAATTCGGGTTTTTTTCATAGAATCATAGAATAGTTAGGGTTGGAAAGGACCTTAAGATCACCTAGTTCCAACCCCCCTGCCATGGGCGGGGGCACCACACACTAAACCATGTCACCCAAGGCTCCGTCCAACTTGGCCTTGAACACTGCCAGAGATGGAGCATTCACAACTTCGTTGGGCAACCCATTCCAGTGCTTCACCACCCTCACTGTAAAGAACTTCTTCCTTATATCTAATCTAAACTTCCCCTGTTTAAGTTTGAACCCATTACACCTTGTCCTACCACTACAGTCCCTAAGGAAGAGTCCCTCCCCAGCATCCTTATAGGCCCCCTTCAGATACTGGAAGGCTGCTATGAGGTCTCCACACAGCCTTCACTTCACCAGACTGAACAGCCCCAACTTCCTCAGTCTGTCTTCATACGGGAGGTGCTCCAGCCCCCTTATCATCCTCATGGCCCTCCTCTGGACTCGCTCCAACAGCTCCATGTCCTTTTTATGTTGAGGACACCAGACCTGTGCACAGTACTCCAAGTGAGGTCTCACGAGAGCAGAGTAGAGGGGCAGGATCACCTCCTTTGACCTGCTGGTCACACTTCTTTTGATGCAGCCCAGGATATGGTTGGCTTTCTGGGCTGCAAGCGCACACTGCCAGCTCATATTAAGTTTCTCATCAACCAACACCCCCAAGTCCTTCTCTGCAGGGCTGCTCTGAATCTCTTCTCTGCCTAACCTGTAACTGTGCCCGGGATTGCCCTGACCCAGGTGTAGGACCTTGCACTTGGTTGAACTTCGCGAGGTTGGCCTTGGCCCACCTCACAAGCATGTCAAGGTCCCTCTGGATTGCATCCCTTCCCTCTAGTGTATCAACTGAAGCACACAGCTTAGTGTCATTGGCAAACTTGCTGAGGGCACACGCAATCCCACTGTCCATGTCACCAACAAAGATGTTGAACAGGATCGGTCGCCACACTGACCCCTGAGGGACACCATGTGTTACCCATCTCCAGTTGGACATTGAGCCATTGACCACAACTCTTTGTGTGCAGCCATCCGGCCAATTCTTTATCCACCGAGTGGTACATCCATCAAATTGATGTCTCTCCTGTTTAGACACAAGGATGTTTTGCAGGACAGTGTCGAATGCTTTGCACAAGTCCAGGTAGATGACGTCAACTGCTCTGCCCCTGACCATCAGTTCTGTAGCCCCATCATAGAAGGCCACCAAATTGGTCAGGCAGGATTTCCCCTTAGTGAAGCCATGTTGGCTGTCACCAACCACCTTGTTGTTTTTCATGTGCCTTAGCATGCTTTCCAGGAGAATCTGCTCCAAGATTTCACCAGGCACAGAGGTAAGACTGACTGGTCTATAATTCCCTGGGTCTTCCATTTTCCCCTTCTTGAAAATGGGGGTTATATTTCCCTTCTTCCAGTCATCAGGAACTTCACCTGACTGCCATGATTTTTCAAATATGATGGACAGTGGTTTAGCAACTTCATTTGCCAGCTCCTTCAGGACCCGCAGATGGATTTCATCAGGTCCCATGGACTTGTGCACGTTCAGGTTCTTAAGATGGTCTCGAACCCAATCCTCTCCTACAGTGGGCCTAAAGTCTTCATTTTCACAGTCCCTGCATCTGCCTTCCAAGACTTGGGAGGCATGGTCAGAGCACTTGCCAGTGAAGACTGAGGCAAAGAAGCCATTGAGAACCTCAGCCTTCTCCAAATCCAGGGTAACCAGTTCTCCTGATAGCTTCCAGAGAGGGCCCACATTATCCCTAGTCTGTCTTTTGTTTGCGACATACCTATAGAAGCCCTTCCTGTTATCTTTCACATCCCTTGCCAGACTCAATTCTATCTGGGCCTTAGCTTTCCTGACCTGATCCCTAGCTTCCTGGACAATGTCCCTATATTCTTCCCAGTCTGCCTGTCCTCGCTTCCACCTTTTATAAGCTTCCTTTCTCCCTCTAATTTTTCTCAGCAACCATTTCATCATTGACCTTTTTAAAGACTTCTATGGTGCCTACACTATGAGTCTTGAATTCATATTGAATTGAAACATGCCAGTGGGATCATGCATTTAATAGGCCATGCAGAGACAGCAAATTGTGTCTAAGTAATGAAAACAACTCTACTGGAATTATATATCAAAAGTGTTAACTAAAGTTGTTTGAAAAGGGATCCAGCAGACCTTCCAAATTTGTGATGTCCAATGATAGCATATTTGGAAAGGCTTAATAAATCATTTGGAAAGCAATGTCTTACAATAGGCTGTTATGGACTAAATATATGCATATATTTCAGTATGCATACTGTAGCTGACAGATGACAAGATTTGGTTATTTTCCTGTTGTGAATGGTGGTATGCTTGTAGCCCCACTTAATGGCGCATAACCAAAAGCCAGTTTTTACGCATGTTGTTTCTCATGTATGAATGTTTTTTCCATAGATGTAGAAAGGAATCTAAATCCAAGATACTTTAGTTACTCTGCTGGCATAGGCACTATTTGAGTGGTGCTGCAGGGGAAGAGTAATCAGAAAAACAGTAGTATCTCACATGGATCTTATTATTATTTTTTCCAGAAAATATATTGCATTTGTAAATTATGCGTGTGCTATAAATAGCTGAGTGAAAAGTATAAATGGATAAAAGGTTGTTGATTTATTTATTTATTTTCTTCTCCACAGAATGAAAAATATTACCGAGGTATTCATGCTGCAGTGAGCAGAATAAATGAAAGAGATGATAGAGCAATTGTTCTAGACATAGGGACTGGCACAGGACTCCTGTCTATGATGGCAGCTTCAGCAGGTGCAGATTTCTGCTATGCAGTTGAGGTGAGTGTTTGTTGTGGGTTGCACATACTTCTGCAGGTGTGTTCATAGCCTCTTTTTAGAGCTTTGGTGCAGTTGTTCTGTCTGCATGATCAGTGGAGTAGATGCACTTGCTGTTTTGTATTGTGGCTTCTGAAGTGCAAGCTTCATACTTTTATGTGTCAAAACAACTTACGTCTTACAAAAATATAGTTGAAAAGGTATAGCACACTTTTCATTTTTGGGACAATTTCTGTAAATGTACAGATTAAAATTACCAAGTTGAGTTTTATAGTATTCTGTTTTCTCTACTTCTTTTCAAAACTCAAGTGTAATATGGAAAACTTTAACCAAGCTTTTAAAAAACATGAGTATTCTCTAACCATATTGCTGATCTTCATAAGTTTCAACTCTTGGAGATGGGTTCTCAGACCACTTAATCATACCATGGACGACATAGTAATAGACTGTTTCATCAAGTGATTTTTCCATCTCTTGGTGATTAGATAGAGCATCTCCTTTTTTATTGGCAGTTAAGAAACATCCTGATGGTCATTAGCAGCCATTACTTATATCAAGGATAACAACAGGAACATTTTGGCCAGTTTAGCTTTTTTTTTAATGCATTTGAAGAAACAAAGAGAAGATTCACTTGTCTATAGGTCATAGCTGAAAGAGTGCTGTGTGATTTTTACCCAAGCAGAAATCTACTTTTTTTTTTTTAATCTAGGGTTGTTGCTGTCTTGTTTCATGGTAATGAACTTCAAACATAATTAAAGATACAGAAGATGTGAAGTTTTTGCCTTACTGCATTTTGTGTTTGTGTCCTTTCAGTTTTGAAAGCTAATCATAGCTTACCAGTTTGTTACGCTCTTGCTGTTTACAGGTTTTCAACCCCATGGCTAATGCTGCTGTGAAGATAGTGGAGAAAAATGTTTTTTGTGACAAGATCAAGATAATCAACAAGCACTCTACTGAAGTCACAGTTGGCCCAGGTGAGAAAAATAGGCTAGGGAAAAAAAATTGGCAAGTACCTCAAAACCATGAAGGAATATGTCTTATTCTTATTTTCCATATGTTTTTTATTAAAACAAGCAAATCCTTTACTTTCTAGAAAGTAACATTGGAAATTTACTTCAAAAGGGAGTGTTGTAATAGTCCTCATCAGGTTCTCTTACAGGAATACATTTTTTTAATTACTTGTGTTTTCAGGATAGCATCTCCTTAAAAGACTTATATCAAAGTCTTAATATTAAAATATTAAATTTTGCCTTTTAGATGGAGATATGCAATGTCATGCAAAAATCCTGGTAACAGAACTATTTGATACAGAGCTGATAGGAGAAGGAGCTTTACCAACCTATGAGCATGCACACAAGTATCTTGTACAGGTAAGAAAACAGACATTGATAGTGTGTCACATTTATCCCTAGAGAACCTCTTCTGTCTTTTTTGGAGTAGGATAGAGATTGCACTTGATTTAGGCTTCTGTATCCTTTGTGAATACACCATTAACTGTGCTAATATCATATTCAGTGAATAAGTTACTGGATTCATTCCTAGCTGTTGGAGTTCATATTGTCCCAAGATATTTTAAAAAAGAAATTCCCCTCCTAAATGTGATGGATTTCACCTCCCAGGCATTGGTTCTTGTTTTTTTTTCCTAAGGAGGTCTTGCTACTCTGCATGCTTTTTGCTTCTGGAAATACTTTAAACACTGTAATCAAATTAATACCTCTTTTTTTTTTTTTGACATATAATATTTTGGTATAATTTTAGGGTTTTCTCTTTTACACTTTCTAATTTTTTCCTTTAATTAAAATGTGGATGGCAAAACTTTATTTAGGTTTCTAGGTTTCATTTCACCTGTTTACATATAGCACTCTAACTTTTTACTAGTCTCCATATATAACTCTAAATCGTAATTATAAAAGCATTGTTCTTGGACTTCACGGTTAGCTCTTAGCTTTAGAATAACTTATATTTTTCTACTCTTTAAACATGGATCAAAGGTGTCACTGCATAAATATTTGAGACATTTTTCTTTTTTATTCATTGCAATCACAAACTCTGTTTTAATATTGATATCTTAGTAGTTTTCTTCCTTGAGAAACTCAAGATAGATCTCTTGTTTCAGAATGAGAATGGAAATGCAAGTTTAACTGAGGCTAGTAAACTGATAATGTTGCATGGTTAATAAAGTAACCTGGCCTTGCTGAACCACACTGAACAGGATAGATACGTGTATTGTACTTCACAGATAGAGACACAAAAAAAAAATGTTCTGATGTTACAGAAGTCTCTGAAATAATTTATGTGTAAGATGTCAAAGTTCCCAGGACAACTTTTCTTTAAATTGGTTCACATTCCATTGATTTAATTCTCACGCATGTTAATAAGTCAAACATTGAATGCTTTTACTCTTTGTTTTGAACACACAGGAAGGATGTGAGGCAGTGCTTCACAGAGCAACAGTATATGTCCAATTAGTGGAATCCAAAAGAATGTGGGCCTGGAACAAACTGTTTCCTGTTCATGTGGAAGCAGAGGATGGTGAAAAAATTATTGTCTCCCCTTCAGAAATGGAGAACTGTCCAGGTGTTCCTTCTGTTTGTGATATCCAACTGAACCAGATGCCTTCAAGTGACTTCACTATACTTAGTGATGTGGTGACAATGTTCAGGTAAGGTAGGCATTGTTTTGTTCAAAATAGAATTTTCCTGTTAATGCCTTATATAAAAGTTCTGTATTCAACTTAGGAAGCTAGTGAGAACTTCCGAAGAATGCTGAACTATTTCTTTTTACAATTATCCTGCTTCTCTGCAGCATGGATTTCGGTAAGCCAGTAAGGAGCGCTTCTACCTACTATAGAGCACAGCTGGAGCCTGTAAAATCTGGCAAGGCACAAATTGTACTTTCTGGTGGGATATTGAAATGGACCCCTCTGGGACGATAAATTGCACAATGGCTCCATACTGGGTAAAACCCACTTCTGCTTTCCAGGTAAAATACCAAGCCTTCAGATACTATCATCAGCTGACTGTCAGTAACTATGTGGAGTAAAAGCCATTCTGGGTGTTGTAAGAAATCTATATATAGTATGTTTATTCAATTTACAGTATTCTTCTTTATTCAGTCTTGCTAACGTGAACAAGATTCTTTCAATTAGTAGTACATCAGTGCTTCAAAGTTGTGTGCATTCTTACTAATTAATTTCCTGTTACTTGTTTACTTTCCAATTGCTATTTATGAGTTACTTCCTAGGATTTTGTTTATCAACCCTTTTCAGTGGCTAGTTCACTGGATGCAGTGTGTATATTTTCTTGCAAATGATGAGCCAGTTCTCCAGGGTGAGAAGTTGTACCTGACTGCCTGTTGTGATGAGTAATGTGTGGTACTGTCACGGTTTAAGCCCAGCCAGTAAATCAGAACCACACAGCTGCTCACTCACTCCCCCCATTCTTCATCCCCCTGCTCCTGGAGGGACGGGGAGGAGAATCGAAAGAATGTAAATCCCACGGGTTGAGGTCAGAACAGTCCAGTAACTAAGGTATAATACAAAAGTACTACTACTACCACCAATAATAATAATGATAAGAGAAATAACAAGGGGAGAGAATACAATTGCTCACCACCCGCTGACCAATACCCAACCCGACTGTTGTGGTTTGAGCCCAGCCGGTAACTCGGAACCAAGCAGCTGCTTGCTCACTCCCCCCGCTTCTTCCTCCCCTCACTCCCAGAGGGATGGGGAGGAGAATCGGAAGAATGTAACTCCCACGGGTTGAGATAAGAGCAGTCCAGTAGCTAAGCCTAAGGTATAATACAAAACTGCTACCGCTACCACTAATAATAATAATAATGATAAGGGAAATAACAAGGGGAGAGGATACAATTGCTCACCACCCACCAACTGATACCCAGCCCGACCCAAGCAGTGATCAGGGCCTTCCGGGTAACTCCCCCCAGTTTATATACTGGGCATGACATGCCATGGTATGGAATACCCCTTTGGCTAGTTTGGGTCAGGTGTCCTGTCTCTGCTTCCTCCCGGCTTCCCCTCCTCCCTGGCAAAGCATGAGACTGAGAAAGCCCTTGGTTGGAGTAAACGTTACATAGCAACAACTAAAAACATTGGTGTTATCAGCGTTGTTCCCAGGCTGAAAGTCAAAAACACAGCACTGCATCAGCTACTAAGAAGGAGAAAAGTGACTGCCATAGCTGAACCCAGGACAGTATCCACCCCCTTATTCCATACCATTCACGTCATGCTCAGATCCCACATCTCTCAACACACCATCGCCCCTGTCCCATATATAGACATATATATACACCCACACCCACACACAAAGAGAAAGATATCATTCCCTAGTCCATGGACCAATCCCTACAAAGTTGCTGAATTCATCCAGTCCATGATGTCAGGCTCCATCTCTTCTAATAGTCTTCCAGGGCAGGAGGGATGGTGTGTAGTGCTGAGTTGTTGCCTGCTGATGACACCGCCGAACTCATCTGGTCACTGCTGAGCTCGTCTGGTTTCCTCAAAATTCATTCTTTGTTGGGGTGATGATCGGAGGGAAGTCAGGGTCAGTTGCTGGCGACCTGAAGATATCTAGCTGGTGGGCTATAAAAGTGTTATAGAGAAGGCAACAGCGTACAGTTAAGTTCATTGGCTGTTTTCCCCCAAATCTAAATCCACTTGAGGTACACATCAGACTTCCCCATCTTCCCGCATCACCCACCAAGTATATCCAGGTCCCTGAGCAAAAGCAACACCACGAGTGGGTTTGCCTTTCCCTGAAGCAGGAATAACCCAGACTGTCTTCGCCAACAAATTCTTTATGTGCACCACAGGAACTTTATCCCCCTCTACAGTACGTAAAAGTTCTGATTGGGCTGGGCCAGCCCTGTTGGCAGATCCCCTACTGTTGACCAACCAGGTGGCTTTTGGTAAATGTGTATCCCAGTGTTTGAAAGTCCCACCACCCATTGCTCTCAGTGTAGTTTTTAACAGCCCATTGGACCATTTGATTTTCCCAGAGGCTGGTGCATGGTAGGGGAAGTGATATACCCACTCAATGCCATGCTCTTTGGCCCAAGTGTCTATAAAGTTGTTCCGGAAATGAGTCCCATTGTCTGACTCAATTCTCTCTGGGGTGCCGTGTCGCCACAAGACTTGTTTCTCAAGGCCCAGGATAGTGTTCCGGGCAGTGGCGTGGGTCACAGCTTATGTTTCCAGCCATGTGGTGGTTGCTTCCACCATGGTAAGTACATAGCGCTTGCCTTGGCAGGTCGGTGGGAGTGTGATATAGTCAATCTGCCAGGCCTCCCCATACTTGTACTTCAGCCATCGTCCTCCATACCAGAGAGGCTTTAACCACTTGGCTTGCTTAATTGCAGCACATGTTTCACATTCATGAATAACCTGGGCAATAGTGTCCATTGTTAAGTCCACCTCTCGATCACAAGCCCATCTATTTGGTGCGTCTCTGCCTTGATGGCCTGTGGTGTCATGGGCCCACCGGGCTAAAAATAATTCACCCTTATGTTGCCAATCTAAGTCCATCTGAGAACTTCAATCTTACCAGCTTTATCCACTTGCTGGTTGTTCTGGTGTTCCTCAGTGGCCCGACTCTTGGGTACATGAGCGTCTACGTGGCATACCTTCACCACCAGGTTCTGCACCCGGGCAGCGATATCTTGCCACAATGCAGCAGCCCAGATGGGTTTACTTCTGTGTTGCCAGTTGCTCTGCTTCCATTGCTGCAACCACCCCCACAGGGCATTTGCCACCATCCATGAGTCAGTATAGAGGTAAAGTACTGGCCATTTTTCTTGTTCAGCAATGTCCAAGGCCAGCTGGATGGCTTTCACCTCTGCAAACTGACTTGATTCACCCTCTCCCTCAGCAGTTTCTGCAACTTGCCCCAGGGGACTCCACACAGCTGCCTTCCATCTCCAATGCTTTCCCACAATACAGCAGGACCCATCAGTAAACAAGGCATATTGCTTTTCACTCTCTGACAGTTCATTATATGGTGGGGCCTCTTCAGCACGCGTCACCTCCTCTTCTGGTGACATCCCGAAATCTTTGCCCTCTGGCCAGTCCATGATGACTTCTAGAATTCCTGGATGACTGGGATTTCCTATTCAAGTTCGTTGTGTAATTAGTGCGGCCCACTTACTCCATGTAGCATCAGTTGCATGATGTGTAGAGGAGACCCTGCCTTTGAACATCCAGCCCAGCACAGGCAACTGGGGTGCCAGGAGGAGCTGTGCTTCAGTTCCAATCACTTCTGAAGCAACTCGAACCTGTTCATAGGCTGCCAGTATCTCTTTTTCAGTGGGACCATAGCTGGCCTCGGACCTTTAGTATCCCCAACTCCAAAAGCTGAGGGGCTGACATCAAGTCCCCCCTGGAGCTTTCTCCCCCAGCTGCGGTGTAGAGCACATTTTTCACATCTGGCCCGGTCCGGACTGGTCCAAGGGCTACTGCATGAACTCTCTCTCATTTAATTTGTTCAAAGGCTTGTTGTTGCTCAGGGCCCCATTTGAAAACATTCTTCTTCCGGGTCACGTGGTAGAGAGGGCTTACAATCAGACTGTAATTTGGGATGTGCATTCTCCAGAACCCCACAACACCTAAGAAAGCTTGTGTTTCTTTCTTGTTAGTTGGTGGAGACATTGCTGTTATCTTGTTGATCACATCTGTGGGGATCTGGCGACGTCCATCTTGCCATTTTATTCCCAAAAATTGAATCTCCTGTGCAGGTCCCTTGACCTTATTCCATTTTATGGCAAAACGGCCTTCAGCAGGATTTGGATTATCTTCCTCCCTTTCTCAAAAACTTCTTCCTCTGTGTCACCCCACACGATGACATCATCAATGTATTGCAGGTGTTCTGGAGTTTGCCCCTGTTCCAGTGCAGTCTGGATCAATCCATGGCAGATGGTAGGGCTGTGTTTCCACCCCTGGGGCAGTCGGTTCCAAGTGTACTGGACGCCCCTCCAAGTGAAAACAAACCGTGGCCTGCATTCTGCTGCCAAAGGGATTGAGAAAAATGCATTGGCGATATCACTTGTGGCATCCCCCTTGGCTGCCTTTAACTCCAGTTCATATTGAAGTTCTAGCATGTCCGGTACGGCAGCACTCAATGGCGGTGTGACTTCGTTCAGGCCACGATAGTCTACTGTTAGTCTCCACTCTCCATTAGACTTTTGCACTGGCCATATGGGGCTATTAAAGGGTGAGCGGGTCCTGCTGATCACTCCTTGGCTCTCCAGTCTGCGGATCAGCTTATGGATGGGAATCAAGGAGTCTCGCTTGGGCCGATATTGCTGCCGGTGCACTGTTGTGGTCGCAATTGGCACTTGTTGTTCTTTGACCTTCAGCAACCCCACAACAGAAGGATCCTCTGAGAGACCGGGCAAGGTGGACAGCTGCTTAATTTCCTCTGTCTCCAAGGCAGAGATACCAAAAGCCCATCTATACCCTTTTGGGTCTTTGAAGTACCCTCTCCTGAGATAGTCTATGCCAAGGATGCATGGAGCCACTGGACCAGTCACAATGGGGTGCTTTTGCCACTTCCTCCCAGTCAGGCTGATTTCAGCTTCCAGTACAGTCAACTCTTGGGATCCTCCTGTTACTGCAGAAATATAAATGAGTTCCACCCCTTGATACCTTGATGGCATCAGGGTACACTGTGCACCAGTATTTACTAGAGCCTTATACTTCTGTGGGACTGATGTGCCAGGCCATCTGATCCACACAGTCCAGTAAACCCAATTATCCCTCTCCTCCACCTGGCTGGAGGCAGGGCCTCTCTTATAGTGAACACAAGATTGTCCTCTTATGTCTTGTAGAAAGGGATTAGTATTCCTCATCACAGGAGCTGGAGTAAAATCAGCTCTTTCACTCCATCTGGGAAACTGCTCACCAGAGACTGGAGCAGCAGCTTTCCTGGGAGGATCATCCTTGACCATTGTTCTCCTCTTCAGTTCACGCACCTGTTGCTCCAGAACTGAGGTAGGTTTTCCATCCCACTTTCTCATGTCTTCTCCGTGATCCCGCAGGTAAAACCATAGGGTGGCCCAGGGCATGTACCTCCTATATTTTCTCTCTCGAGCAGTAGGGTGCCTTCTGTTAATAGCTGAGACATGGGTTGGTACATGTGGGGAGCTGGATAGACCGGATAAGTCGTCTCTCAATTGTTTGAACTCCTGGGACAGTTTTTCCACTGCTGAAATGATGGAAGGGGTGAGATTGTCTTCGAACTCTTTTAGTTGACAAATCAGGCAATCCACTGTTGGTGATATTCCATCATTCCAGGTCATTGATGCCAATGTGTGGGCATACGATGATGGCGCACTCCGTGTAAGTTTCCGCCACATGGGTCGTGTACATTCGACTTCATCTGGATCTACAGATGTGTTCCTGGCATCCGGCCTGCGATAGATCATCTCTATAATGGCTGATTCCCTCAGGGACTGGATGTCTCTCTCTATTGTGGTCCACTTGCCTGAGCGACTCATTATACTGTCCTTGTAGGGAAACCTTTCCTTCACAGCTGCCAAAAGCCGCCTCCAAAGGCTGAGGTCTCGCTTCTCTTTTGTAACTGCTTTGTCAATTCCTCCTTCCCTAGCAAGTGGTCCCAGCTGCTTGGCTTCCCTACCTTCTAGTTCGTGACCATCGGCCCCATTGTCCTAGCATCGGAGCAACCAGGTGACAATGTGCTCCCCTGGAAGACGGGTGAAATCTTTTCGCATATTCTGCAGCTTGGTTGAGGTCCAGGGTCGAGAAGTCACCTCGTCATCTTCTTCCTCTTCTTCTGATCCACGTAGTAGTAACTCATGTTCAGATGCTGTTCCGTGTAGTAATGGCATTGGGACTTCATCTTTCTTCACTTCGCGGGTTGCTCTTTGTGCCTCTCGTTTGCTTTTGCTTACAGGGGCAACAGACATTGTCACAAACTGGCCATTTGGTTTAGCTGCAGTGTTTGTCACTGTGGTTGGAGTGGCTGCAGTGTCTGCCACTAGGATTGGAGTGGCTGCAGTGTCTGCCACTAGAGCTGGATTGACTGCAGTGTCTGCCACTAGGGTTGGATTGACTGCAGTGTCTGCCACTAGGATTGGAGTGGCTGCAGTGTCTGCCACTAGGGTTGGAGTGGCTGTAGCGTCTGCCACTAGGGTTGGAGTGGCTGCAGTGTCTGTTGTCGGGGTTGGTGCAGCTGTTGTGCTTAGAGGTTGAGTAACACCAATAGCTGCGTTGTCTGTTCTGGTCAGGGTTTGAGTAGCTGCTGTGCTTGTCACTGGGGTTGGTGTAGCTGCTGTTCTTGGAGTTGGAGTAGCTTCATTGTCTATTGCTTTGCCATCAGATCCAGAGACATTTTTTTCCCTTTGAAGGTGCTGGATAATGTTGAGCAGGGCTCTGTAGGCGCAGGCCAAGCCCCAGCACATTGCCATGATTTGTCCCTCTCTGGTATAACCAGGATGACAGCACACCTCGTTTAAGTGTTTTGCTAGTTTTTCCGGATGTTGTGCTTGTTCAGGGGTGAAGTTCCAAAGCACTGGAGGGGCCCACTGGCCTAGATATTTGCCCATACTATCCCACACACCCTGCCACTCATGACTGTCCAGCCTCAGGGAAAATTGCTTGGTGGTCCTCCTATATCGTTGTCTAACCCTAGACCAGATTTGAACCCATTACTGCTTGACTTTCAAGATCAGATGAAATAGGATGTTCCCAGGGTGGGATGGCTGTGGGTAAAACACACTCCGTATGTTTTCCAACATGCTGATCCCCAGCACAATCAGCAGGCAGGTCTCAGTGGTATTCAAAGGCCATCCAAAACCTTCAGAACTCTCAAATGCTGTTGCGAATAGGCTGGTGGGGAATGGGGGGTGTAAGGGAATGCCTCCTTCATAGGTTGACCCCCCGAGGAGAAAAAAAAATATATGTAATTGCTAAAAAATTTCATTATATACCTCCCAAAGTATAGAGGTGATGGCAACACCGGGAGTGCAAGCCAGACCAGTTTCATGATCAATGAGTCTATTGTATTACAAGTCATTACCATGAAATACAGTGAAACAAGAACCTTAGCCCAGGCCCCCCAGCCGATAAACAGTAGAACAGCAAATACTGGCTCTACGTAAGGTATGACATGCTGAAACTCTGAGATCAAATGCAACAACTCTGAGAGCCAATAAATCAACATTGTGATGAGTAGTAACAGTTAGTGCTTATCACAAATATGATTAGACACACTCTGGTCAGATCTGTTGTTATCTCAACCCTTCGGCCCCCACGTTGGGTGCCACAAAGAACTGTCGTGGTTTGAGCCCAGCCGGTAACTCGGAACCATGCAGCCGCTTGCTCACTCCCCCCCCTTCTTCCTCCCCCTGCTCCCAGAGGGATGGGGAGGAGAATCGGAAGAATGTAACTCCCACGGGTTGAGATAAGAGCAGTCCATTAACTAAGCCTAAGGTGTAATACAAAACCGCTACTTCTACCACTAATAATAGTAATGATAAGGGAAATAACAAGGGGAGAGGATACAATTGCTCACCATCCACCAACCTATACCCAGCCCGACCCGAGCAGTGATCTGGGCCTTCCGGGTAACTCTCCCAGGTTTATATACTGGGCATGACGTGCCATGGTATGGAATACCCCTTTGGCTAGTTTGGGTCAGGTGTCCTGTCTCTGCTTCCTCCTGGCTTCCCCTCCTCCCTGGCAGAGAGTGAGACTGAGAAAGTCCTTGGTCGGAGTAAACATTACTTAGCAACAACTAAAAACATCGGTGTTATCAGCGTTGTTCCCAGGCTGAAAGTCAAAAACACAGCACTGCACCAGCTACTAAGAAGGAGAAAAATGACTGCTATAGCTGAACCCAGGACACTGACCCGAGCAGCAATCTGGCCTTCCAGGTAACTCCCCCCAGTTTATAAAGTTGGCATGATGTGCTGTGGTATGGAATACCCCTTTGGCTAGTTTGGGTCAGGTGTCCTGTCCCTGCTTCTTCCTGGCTTCTTGTGCACCTCCTCACTGGCAGAGCATGACTGAGAAAGTCCTTGATTGGAGTAAACATTACTTTTAGCAACAACTAAAAACATCGGTGTTATCAGTGTTGTTCTCAGACTAAAGCCAAAACACAGCACTGCACTAGCTACTAAGAAGGAGAAAAATGATTTGTACAGCTGAACCCAGGACAGGTATAAGCTGCAGAAAGCCAGGTAACAATACATATGTGTGAAAAAGGGTGGTATTTTACTCCAAGATCAAGTATTTGCTGTTTTTAGAGCAGCTATTTTGTAGAAGAGCAAGATAAGAACCTAAAAATTAGAAAATTATTAAAATCCACTTCATGTGCAATGCACATCTAAAAAACCCATGTTATACGTAAAATCACAGTTGAGGTTTATACTGCAGGCTCCTGCTTTTTTTTTTTTTAATTAACTGGTAGCATTCTGTGACACAGAAACCAAAAACACTCATGGTTGGTTCCTGGAAATCCTAAAACACATCTCAGCTGAGCTGGCATATGGGTAAATGAGAAAAATAATTGCCATTCTGTCTCCATTTTCTCTTTTCCTAGTCAGCGCTGTCTTTTTGAGATTAATGCCTTTTGCTCAAATTAAAAAAGAGCTTAATCATGTTGGCTGTGATTACAATAGCAGCTAACATTTTTAAAAATCAGTGTCAGCTTTAAAAATTAATGTCTGAATTTTATGTGCCTTTTTTACCTAGGAATCCAAATCAAAGCCTAAAATAC
This sequence comes from Strigops habroptila, assembly GCF_004027225.2. Lineage (NCBI taxonomy): Eukaryota > Metazoa > Chordata > Aves > Psittaciformes > Psittacidae > Strigops > Strigops habroptila. The sequence continues at coordinate 25,359,501 of NC_044301.2, forward strand.
CTAACCATCACAATTAGCGGGAAAGGTTGGAGGGTTCTTGGTTTTGTCTTTTAAAAATGTGAAAATCAGGCCTTTCTCTTATTTTTATTCAGAAATGCAAAGCTATAAAAATGTCCCTGGAGGACTAGTAAATTTGAACATGTAACAGTGGAGTCCATATGCATTAATGTACATACCAGACAAAATTCATAAATGTACCTGTTTGCAAAAATGTGTTACTGATGCCACAATTAATACTTCATTGAATTATTTTTCCAGAGGAGAAGAGGAGAACAAAGCAGATGTTCGTGTTGAGACTCCTGTTTGTGGATGTTGGGCTCATTTTCTTTGGAATAGACCATGCTTTGGGCAATTAAATTATCAGAACTGAACATGCCAATACATCAAGTCTCTGATGAAAGTGAGTGCATGTTGCCTATAGGTTTTTTGGCTTCTATGATAGAGGCATGTATTGTTTATTTGCAGTAATTATTTATGGAATTTGTTTCTCCCCTGCTAAAGGACTTTGCTCACAAAGTATATTTTATTTATATCAGCAGATGCAAGTTATATTTTGCCATGAAAACTTTGATACTACTTTTTTTTTTTTAATTGTAAGCAGCCATTTTTGCATAGGAATTTGTAGCAGCTCTGTATATTTGTTAGAAGGAGCATGGGTAGTTGAATAAAGACACCCAGTACATTTTTGTGCAAACTTTTTATGACCTGAAACAAGTGGATTACATGAACATTTCTTAGACTATTCTGTTCTGCTTGAAGTGGTTATATTAATCACTGAATCTCACAGTCCTTATTTGATATGAAGTGCATAAAGTGGGAAAAAGCACCACCAAAATGTCTAGAATTTTAAAACTTTTTCATCTAGAGTAGGAATAACAATGACTGTTTATATTCTGTAGGTTCCGAAAACAGATAGTGTTTGCCTTTGTATCAGTGATGACAGTCTGCTGCCTGTGCTGGCTCACTATCTTGGAGCAAAGCAGGTACAGTACTTCCTGTTTTTCTGATCTTTGTGTTTTCACTTGGTATTTTTAGTTCTCTCATAGTTCAGTATTTCCATCCCATTATTATTTCCAGTGCTGCTTCAGTGATAAGTGAGAAAGAGGCTTCCACTGTGTTGAAGTGGAGGTTAAATTCATCTCTGATCAAGCTGAAGTCCAGGGAGGAGATAATTGCCAGTTTTGATGTTTACTGTTGTGTAGCCTTGAATGCAAGTGGTGTTTCTCATTGCCCACTGATTCCTGTTTGCCATCTTGTCTCTTGGCGCTTTTGGAAATACTTTTTCTACCAACCTAAATGTCTGGCAGGTTTGGGGTTTTTTTGTTTGTTTGGGGTTTTTTTTATGTTTGCAATTCCATAATTACATTTAATATCTAGTCTGAAGTGGAAGGTCTTGTAACAGCAAGATAGGAAGCAATAAGAATACTGAGTCTGTGTGTAAATGAGAGCTGCCTGGCTGTCTCACTTAGGTATATATGTTACTTGATGTGTTCTCTCATGGGGCTCTTCAAAGTAAAATACATTACAGTTGCACAGAATATTTGGGAATGTGTAATGTAATATCCTGAGAAAGATGCTAGGCAATTCGTAGAAATGACTAACCATGATGAGTTAAACTAGTGATCCATGGCCCCTGTATTTTTGTCTTAGTAGTGGCTAGTCACAGACAACTACTAAGGAGAGAGGAAATGAATAGGGCAGATAGATAGATTTCCATAATATTCTCCTAGCCCTGTAGCAGCCTGTTGCCTAACTATTTACCAGTTTTGAATAAAACCTAATTTTTTTTCTTACTTCAAAAGGCTGGTGTGCTGCATTGCACATCTGAGCTCTTCCAGCTGATACAGTCAGACCGTGTTAAACAATGCTTACAAGGAGTAAGCACCACTGGAGAGTGGTTCAGCACACTGGCAGTATGCTTGTGTTTGTTCAGCAATAAATGCATATGGCTGTGAAAACAACATTTAGCCTGTAGTTATTGGGGGTGGTTTTGCTGTTAAAAAGGTGCATGACTGTGGGCTGTGGATTAGATGCATGGTTGTTATGAACTGTGTTCACTACGGCATTAAAATCATTCCTTCATTGTTCATTTCCATATTCTTTTAATCAAAAATTATAAAGCTAGTTTGACTAACTTGTGTATTTTCTTTACATCAGGTATTTACATTAGAAAACTCTGCTGTGTCCTGTTCTGTCATGGAAAAAGTGAGTATTTGGTTTTCTGTTAAAGCAGTAAATGAACTCATGGCATTTCTAAGGCCAGAGCTGATGCCTTGGATTCTTCTTGCATCAACTGCTTGGAGGTTAAATCAGTTTAATGAATGCATTTGATCGTAGAGTTTGACAACACTGTGGGAGGTAGGATATGTTGGAGAGGGGGAGTTCTTATTTTTTCCTGGTATTTGTACAGAGCTTTATGCAGATACTTAGAGGAATACATCCTGTCGGAGATAGATCCAGTCTCACAGCTTTAGCCACAAGCTGAATAGGCCACTGGGGAAGTTGAGCTGATCAGAGGGAATTATGGTTGCCACTGCTTGATCTCTACTTGCAGGTGCCTGTTGGCTTGTTTGCTTGAACTGCTGCTCTGCTGCCCTCATTGCATTAGTGATAAAAACCAAGGTGTTTGTTTCTGAGGGTTAGTGGAATGTGAGAGCACCCATCTGTCGTGGTTTTAGCCCAGCCGGTAACTCAGAACCACACAGCCACTCGCTCACTCCCCCCCTTCTTCCTCCCCCCACTCGCGGAGGGATGGGGAGGAGAATCGAAAGAATGTAACTCCCACGGGTTGAGATAAGAGCAGTCCTGCAACTAAGGTATAATACAAAACCACTACTGCTACCACCAGTGATAATAATGATTAGTGAAATAACAAGGGGAGAGGATACAATTCCTCACCATCCGCTGACGGATACCCAGCTCGACCCGAGCAGTGATCTGGGCCTTCTGGGTAACTCCCCCCAGTTTATACACTGGGCATGACGTGCTGTGGTATGGAATACCCCTTTGGCTAGTTTGGGTCAGGTGTCCTGTCTCTGCTTCCTCCCGGCTTCCCCTCCTCCCTGGCAGAGCATGAGACTGAGAAAGTCCTTGGTCAGAGTAAACATTACTTAGCAACAACTAAAAACATCAGTGTTATCAGCATTGTTCCCAGGCTGAAAGTCAAAAAAACATAGCACTGCAACAGCTACTAAGAAGGAGAAAAATGACTGCTATAGCTGAACCCAGGACAGTATCCACCCCTTATTCCATACCATTCACGTCATGCTCAGATCCCACATCTCTCAACACACCATCGTCCCTGTCCCATATATAGACATATATATACACCCACACCCACACACAAAGAGAAAGATATCATTCCCTAGTCCATGGACCAATCCCTACAAAGTTGCTGAATTCATCCAGTCCATGATGTCAGGCTCCATCTCTTGTAATAGTCTTTCAGGGCAGGAGGGACGGTACGTAGTGTTGGGTTGTTGCCTGCTGATGACACTGCCAAACTCATCTGGTCACTGCTGAGCTCGTCTGGTTTCCTCAAAATTCATTCTTTGTTGGGGTGATGATCGGAGGGAAGTCAGGGTCAGTTGCTGGTGACATGAAGATATCTAGCTGGTGGGCTATAAAAGTGTTATAGAGCAGGCAACAGTGTACAATTGAGTTCATTGGCTGTTTTCCCCCAAAATCAAATTCCCTTGAGGTACACATTGGACTTCCCGCATTACGCACCAAGTATATCCAGGTCCCTGAGCAAAAGCAACCCCACGAGTGGGTTTGCCTTTACCTGAAGCAGGAATAACCCAGACGGTCTTCCCCAACAAATTCTTTATGTGCACCACAGGAACTTTATCCCCCTCTACAGTAGGTAAAAGTTCTGATTGGGCTGGGCCAGCCCTGTTGGCAGATCCCCTACTGTTGACCAACCAGGTGGCTTTTGGTAAATGTGTATCCCAGTGTTTGAAAGTCCCACCACCCATTGCTCTCAGTGTACTTTTTAACAGCCCATTGTATTGTTTGATTTTCCCAGAGGCTGGTGCATGGTACGGGATGTGATATACCCAATCAACGCCATGCTCTTTGGCCCAAGTGTCTCTAAGGTTGTTCCGGAAATGAGTCCCATTGTCTGACTCGATTCTCTCTGGGGTGCAGTGTTGCCACAAGACTTGTTTCTCAAGGCCCAGGATAGTGTTCCGGGCAGTGGTGTGGGGCACACCATATGATTCCAGCCATCTGGTGGTTGCTTCCACCATGGTAAGCACATAGCGCTTGCCTTGGCAGGTCGGTGGGAGTGTGATATAGTCAATCTGCCAGGCCTCCCCATACTTGTACTTCAGCCATCGTCCTCCATACCAGAGAGGCTTTAACCACTTGGCTTGCTTAAATGCAGCACGTTTCACATTCATGAATAACCTGGGCAATAGTGTCCATTGTTAAGTCCACCCCTCGATCACGAGCCCATCTATATGTTGCATCTCTGCCTTGATGGCCCACTGGGCTAAAAATAATTCACCCTTATGTTGCCAATCTAGGTCCATCTGAGAACTTCAATCTTAGCAGCTTTATCCACTTGCTGGTTATTCTGGTGTTCCTCAGTGGCCCGACTCTTGGGTATGTGAGCATCTACGTGGCATACCTTCACCACCAGGTTCTGCACCCAGGCAGCGATATCTTGCCACAATGCAGCAGCCCAGATGGGTTTACTTCTGTGTTGCCAGTGGCTCTGCTTCCATTACTGCAACCACCCCCACAGGGCATTTGCCATCATCCATGAGTCAGTATAGAGGTAAAGTACTGGCCATTTTTCTTGTTCAGCAATGTCCAAGGCCAGCTGGATGGCTTTCACCTCTGCAAAGTGACTCAATTCACCCTCTCCTTCAGCTGTTTCTGCAACTTGTCCCAGGGGACTCCACACAGCTGCCTTCCATCTCTGATGCTTTCCCACAATATGGGAGGACCCATCAGTAAACAAGGCATATTGCTTTTTACTCTCTGCCAGTTCATTATATGGTGGGGCCTCTTCAGCATGCGTCACCTCCTCTTCTGGTGACATCCCAAAATCTTTGCCCTCTGGCCAGTCCATGATGATTTCTAGAATTCCTGGACGACTGGGATTTCCTGTTAGAGCTCCTTGCGTAATTAGTGCAGCCCACTTATTCCATGTAGCATCAGTTGCATGATGTGTAGAGGAGACCCTGCCTTTGAACATCCAGCCCAGCACAGGCAACCGGGGTGCCAGGAGGAGCTGCGCTTCAGTTCCAATCACTTCTGAAGCAACTCGAACCTGTTCATAGGCTGCCAGTATCTCTTTTTCAGTGGGAGTGTAGCTGGCCTTGGATCCTTTATATCCCCGACTCCAAAAGCCAAGGGGTCGACCTCGAGTCTCCCCTGGAGCTTTCTGCCAGAGGCTCCAGGTAGGACCATTCTCCCCAGCTGCGGTATAGAGCACATTTTTCACGCCTGGCCCGGCCCGGACTGGTCCAAGGGCTACTGCATGAACTATTTCTCGTTTAATTTGTTCAAAGGCTTGTTGTTGCTCAGGGCCCCATTTGAAATCATTCTTCTTCTGCGTCACGTGATAGAGAGGGCTTACAATCAGACTGTAATTTGGGATGTGCATTCTCCAGAATCCCACAACACCTAAAAAAGCTTGTGTTTCTTTCTTGTTAGTTGGTGGAGATACTGCTGTTATCTTTTTGGTCACCTCTGTGGGGATCTGGTGACCTCCATGTTGCCATTTTATTCCCAAAAATTGAATCTCCTGTGCAGGTCCCTTGACCTTATTCCGTTTTATGGCAAAACTGTTCTTCAGAAGGATTTGGGTTCTTTTTCTCCCTTTCTCAAAAACTTCTTCCACTGTGTCACCCCACACGATGGCACCATCAATGTACTGCAGGTGTTCTGGAGCTTGCCCCTGTTCCAGTGCAGTCTGGATCAATCCATGGCAGATGGTAGGGCTGTGTTTCCACCCCTGGGGCAGTCGGTTCCAAGTGTACTGGACGCCCCTCCAAGTGAAAACAAACCATGGCCTGCATTCTGCTGCCAAAGGGATTGAGAAAAATGCATTGGCAATATCACTTGTGGCATCCCACTTGGCTGCCTTTGACTCCAGTTCATATTGAAGTTCTAGCATGTCCGGTACGGCAGCACTCAATGGTGGTGTGACTTCGTTCAGGCCACGATAGTCTACTGTTAGTCTCCACTCTCCATTAGACTTTTGCACTGGCCATATGGGGCTATTAAAGGGTGAGCAGGTCCTGCTGATCACTCCTTGGCTCTCCAATCTACGGATCAGCTTATGGATGGGAATCAAGGAGTCTCGGTTGGGACGATATTGCTGCCGGTGCACTGTTGTGGTCACGATTGGCACTTGTTGTTCTTCGACCTTCAGCAACCCCACAACAGAAGGATCCTCTGAGAGACCCGGTAAGGTGGACAGCTGCTTAATTTCCTCTGTCTCCAAGGCAGCTATACCAAAAGCCCATTGGTACCCTTTTGGGTCTTTGAAGTACCCTCTCCTGAGAGAGTCTATGCCAAGGATGCATGGATCCCCTGGACCAGTCACAATGGGGTGCATTTGCCACTTCCTCCCAGTCAGGCTGATTTCAGCTTCCAGTATAGTTAACGCTTGGGATCCTCCTGTCACTCCAGAAATATAAATGGGTTTCACCCCTTGATACCTTGATGGCATCAGAGTACAATGTGCACCGGTATCTCCTAGAGCCTTATACTTCTGTGGGATTGATGTGCCAGGCCATCTGATCCACACAGTCCAGTAAACCCGATTATCCCTCTCCTCCACCTGGCTGGAGGCAGGGCCCCTCTAATAGTGATCATAAAATTCTCCACTTCTGTCTTGTAGAAAGGGATTAGTATTCCTTATCACAGGAGCTGGAGTAAAATCAGCTCTTCCACTCCATCTGGGAAACTGCTCACCAGAGACTGGAGCAGCAGCTTTCCTGGGAGGATCATCCTTGACCATTGTTCTCCTCTTCAGTTTACGCACCCGTTCCTCCAGAGCTGAAGTAGGTTTTCCATCCCACTTTCTCATGTCTTCTCCGTGATCCCGCAGGTAAAACCATAGGGTGGCCCGGGGCGTGTACCTCCTATATTTTCTTTCTCGAGCAGTAGGGCGCCTTCTGTTAATAGCTGAGACATGGGTTGGTACGCGTGGGGAGCTGGGTATATCAGATAAATCGTCTCTCAATTGTTTGAACTCCTGGGACAGTTTTTCCACACCTGAAATGATGGAAGGGGTGAGATTGTCTTCGAACTCTCAGAGTTGACGAATCAGGCAATCCACTGTTGGTGATATTCCATCATTCCAGGTCATTGATGACAATGTGTGGGCATATGATGATGGCGCACTCCGTGTAAGTTTCCGCCACATGGGTCGTGTACGTTCGACTTCATCTGGATCTACGGATGTGTTCCTGGCATCCGGCCTACGATAGATCATCTCTATAATGGCTGATTCCCTCAGGGACTGGATGCCTTTCTCTATCGTGGTCCAGTTGGCTGAGCAACTCGTAATATCATCTTTGTAGGGAAACCTTTCCTTCACAGCTGCCAGGAGCCGCCTCCAAAGACTGAGGGCTCTCTTCTCTCTTGCAATCGCTTTGTCAATTCCTCCTTCCCTAGCAAGTGATCCCAGCTGCTTGGCTTCCTTACCTTCTAGTTCGTGACCGTCGGCCCCATTGTCCCAGCATCGGAGCAACCAGGTGACAATGTGCTCCCCTGGAAGATGGGTGAAATCTTTTCGCATATTGCACAGCTCGGTTGAGGTCCGGGGTCGAGAAGTGACCTCTTCTTCTTCTTCCTCCTCTTCCTCTGATCCACATAGTAGTAACTCTTGTTCAGATTCTGTTCCGTGTAGTAATGGCATTGGGTCTTCATCTTTCTTCACTTCGCGGGTTGCTCTTTGTGCCTCTCGTCTGCTTTTGCTTACAGGGGCAACAGACATTGTCACAAACTGGCCATTTGGTTTAGCTGCAGTGTTTGTCACTGTGGTTGGAGTGGCTGCAGTGCCTGCCACTAGGATTGGAGTGGTTGCAATGTCTATTGCTGGGGTTGGTGCAGCTGTTGTGCTTGGGAGTTGAGTAACGCCAACAGCTGCATTGTCTGTTGCTGTCGGGGTTTGAGTAGCTACTGTGCTTGTCACTGGGGTTGATGTAGCTGCGGTTCTTGGAGTAGCCACATAGACTCTTGCTGTCGGGGTTTGAGTAGCTACTGTGCTTGTCACTGGGGTTGGTGTGGCTGCGGTGCTTGGAGTAGCCGCATTGTCTGTTGCTGTCGGGGTTTGAGTAGCTGTTGTGCTTGTCACTGGGGTTGGTGTAGCTGCTGTATTTGAAGTTGGAGTAGTTGCGTTGTCTGTTGTGGTCAGGGTTTGAGTAGCTGTTGTGCTTGTCACTGGGGTTGATGTAGCTGCTGTACTTGGAGTAGCTGTGTTGACTGTTGTGGTCAGGGTTTGAGTAGCTGCTGTGCTTGGAGTTGGAGTAGCTGCCTTGTCTATTGCTTTGCCATCAGATCCAGAGACATTTTTTTCCCTTTGAAGGTGCTGGATAGTGTTGAGCAGGGCTCTGTAGGCGTAGGGCAAGCCCCAGCACATTGCAGCGTGTTGTCCCTCTCTGGTACAACCAGGACGACAGCACACCTCGTTTAAGTGTTTTACTAGTTTTTCCGGATGTTGTGCTTGTTCAGTGGTGAAGTTCCAAAGCACTGGAGGGGCCCACTGGCCTAGGTACTTGCCCATACTATCCCACACACCCTGCCACTCATGACTGTCCAGCCTCAGGGAAAATCTCTTGGTGGTCCTCCTATATCGTCGTCTACCCCAAGACCAGATTTGAACCCGATACTGCTTAACTTTCGAGATTAAACGAAATAGGGTGTTCCCAGGGTGGGATGGCCGTGGGTAAAACACACTCCGTATGTTTGCCAACATGCTGATCCCCAGCACAATCAGCAGGCAGGTCTCAAGGGTATTCAAAGGCCATCCAAAACCTTCAGAACTCTCAAATGCTGTTGCAGAAACGCTGGTGGGGGAACAGGGGGTGAAAGAGAATGCCTCCTTCATAAGTTTACCCCCCGAGGAGAAAAAAAAAGATATGCAATTGCTAAAATATTTCATTATATACCTCCCAAAGTATAGAGGTGATGGCCACACTGGAAGCACAAACCAGACCAGTTTCATGATCAATGAGTCTATTGTTATACAAGTCATTACCATGAAGTACAGTGAAACCATAACCTTAGCCCAGGCCCCCCAGCCGATAAACACTAAAACAGCAAATAGTGGCCGTAAGTAAGGTACAACATGCTGAAACTCTGAAATCAAGCGCAACATGTCTGAGAGCCAAATAATCACCATTGTGACGAGTAGTAACAATGAATGCTTATCACGAATATGATTAGACACACTCTGGTCAGATCTGTCGTTATCTCAACCTTTCGTGCCCCACGTTGGGCGCCACAAAGAACTGTCGTGTTTTGAGCCCAGCCGGTAACTCAGAACCACACAGCCACTCGCTCACTCCTCCCCTTCTTCCTCCCCCTGCTCCCGGAGGGATGGGGAGGAGAATCGAAAGAATGTAACTCCCACGGGTTGAGATAAGAGCAGTCCTGCAACTAAGGTATAATACAAAACCACTACTGCTACCACCAGTGATGATAATGATTAGTGAAATAACAAGGGGAGAGGATACAGTTGCTGACCACCCGCTGACCGATACCCAGCCCAACCCAAGCAGTGATCTGGGCCTTCCGGGTAACTCCCCCCGGTTTATATACTGGGCATGACGTGCCGTGGTATGGAATACCCCTTTGGCTAGTTTGGGTCAGGTGTCCTGTCTCTGCTTCCTCCCGGCTTCTCCTCCTCCCTCACAGCCACACAGCCGCTTGCTCACTCCCCCCCTCCTTCCCCTCCCGCTCCCAGAGGGATGGGGAGGAGAATCGAAAGAATCTAACTCCCACGGGTTGAGATAAGAACAGTCCAGTAACTAAGGTATAATACAAAACTACTACTGCTACTACTGCTACTACTGCTGCTGTAATTATATGTTTCTCTTTGTGAAACAAAATTCAAGGTTTCACGAAATCCAGGACCATCCGCATGGGGTCTCTGTGCCTTTGCACTGGTTGTATTTACTGGCAACACACTAACATGACCTCTGCTTCTTGTGGAGCAGACACTCGAAGTGAGATGGTGTGTGTGGTAAATACTTTCTCACAATTCAGAAACCATAGATGCTGCGGGCTCTGAAGGAAGTATTCTTCAAATATGCCATATAATTTATGCCATGTTATCAAATGCCTGTTAAATGAATGAGATTTTGAGCAGATTTAGTTAGTTATGACGTTCTCCTCTTCTTTGTCTTTTTTAGATTTCATGTCTGCAAACACTTTAAAAGTTGCTACCCATTTACCAAGTCATTCAGGTCTTGAATTTTTTTTCAAGGAAACAAGTTAGTCATGCTTTTACAGCTCTCACCTAAGCTATGTGAGGAACGGGTGCAGCATTTAAGCTGTCAGTAGTATAAATTAAAAGGTTTTGATCCTCCACCTCTCCCTAGGAAAGGAAAGAGCCATGGAGCAGTTCTGTGGATGGAATATCATCTTGCTGCTGCTATCTCCATTAGTATAGGACTGATGCAAATCTCAAATGAAAAGGTATTTATTTCTTCAATATCTAATTCATTATGCCAAAGTCTATAAGATTACAGTGCTGAATAATGGGTTTATGTAGTGCTCTTTGTTACGCTGTTTGAATACAATGTAGACAGAACCAGTAAGACTATCTGTTTGTATTTTTTGGGGGAGCAGATGTAGCTTGAAATGGGAGAGTCTGGATTGAATCCAAATGCTCCCATAGTTTTGAAACACATTCAGAACATGAATATGATGCTAGCTCAAAGTAGAATTTATTCATACAAATCCCTTTTCTCAGTTTAACAAAAGCAAAACTTTTAAGAGGAAAGAATAATATTTTCAGTATTCTATCTAAATAGAAATCCATATTTTTACTACCTCACTGTGTAGTGTAGCATATGGTATTTCAAGTTATGTGTTCCTATAATGGAATGGATGGCAATGGAAGTGATCACTATCTGATCGTTGGATAGTGGACTGGGAACAAGAATTCTTACTGCATATTACTATCTAGTAATAATATAATAGGTTTTGACTGCTTTCACTTTTAACTCTCTCCTATAGGGAAACTGTGAGTGGAATCCCCACTGCGAGCAAGCTGTCTACTTCTTCAGTTCTGTTATTGAATCAGAAATTCTGTCAGACCTTCCTAGTGCTGTCACATATGCTATAAATTTCAACACAAAGACAGATGAGATATTGCCATGGATTTTAAGCTACTGTAAAATACTTTCCTTTTACTCATGTTCCCAAATTGTAATAAACTTGTACAGTTGGGGGTTTTTTTGTACAGCAGAGCAGTTTTTTTTGTTGTTGTTGTGCTCAGAGAGCAAAGTGATTGTTCTGAAATTTCTGAAATACACTTTAAACCTTTTGGGTTTGTTTTCAAAATAGATAGGGAGGTAGAGAGGAACCTTTTCATAAGGACAGATATTCCTGACAGGGTTTACATACATATATACACATGCTTGTTATCATATGTTTCAGTGTGAAACTGGTATTTTTGGGTTTTGATTACTGTTATGGAGCTACAAAACAGTTGACTTCCTGGTTATTGCATGGCATATCAGTGGATGAAGACACTGAACCTTACACTAACATGACATAAAAGTGAGTTACATCTATTTCTAGGCTTTGTTCTTGTCACTATAAAATGGGAAATAATCTTCGGAGTGCACAAAAAGAAATCCCAGGTCAAGCTACATATGTATATTAGTGCACTTAATAGGGTGCTCACGGACTTCTGTCACTTATGGCTAGTATTTAACTGAAATGTTCAGTATGATGCACTGACGTTCTACTGGAGTCTGAGATGCTGCATTTCTGAAGTGACATTTGCCAAACAGTGACCAATGTCAGGAAAAGTGTAACTGGAAATTAGAAAATGTACATATCCGGGTTAATTGGAAGTGACAAACTGATGGTAGTCTGACCAGAAACAAAAGAAAAAGCTGTAGTGTAAAAAAACTTACAAATCTTTAGGAGATACGTAATATGCATTATCTGGTCAAAAATGTGGCCTTATACTCATTCCACCAGAGGTCTAAATAGTATCTTCCAGTTTAGCTGAGTTGTATGTCGTTCTATAGCACACGTCCACAACCGAGGTTTACTTAGTTGCATTCCAAATCATGTTGGGAGAAGTTGGAGTGTGTGCAATTAATTCTACTTTAGATGAACAATCAATTGGTGGATCTGTTTTGTATGTTAACCTATTAAGGGAAATAAATAGAAAATCAATGTACTACTTGTCCTAAATTATGTCAGCCAGCCACTGGCATAGCTCTGCTTACCAAAGCTACTCCTGTTTCCTCTGAGCAGCAACTTCAGCAAAGTGAAAGGAATGCCATAAAGAAGCCATGAGGGAGCAGGAGTTTTGCTTTCCTGGTCACCCTGATACATAATTCTGGTGAGTAGGAATTTTTCCTCTTTCTCTTCCTAAGCATGTGATCACATTTATAGACCTGGAAGCCATCTGAAATATTCCTAAATTTCTCAGAACTATTTTCCTGATGAAGGTCTTCATACTTAATAAATGTAAGGAAGCAGTGAAATACGTGACTAACGTTTTTCACTAGAACAGGAACCCTGCAGCTCCTATTGAGATCTGTGGATTTCACTTTTCAAAACTGTACTTTTAAGATGCTTAACTTCAGACTCTCATTTCTTAAAAACTTTGCTGGAATATGTAGGTTGCTGTTCATTAAACAATTGTTTCTAATTTTGCTATCCTGTGCCTAGCCTACAGAAAGTATGGTGGCACAAATCTGTTTGTTAATATGTTGGGAACATAAGCTGTACAATTGTAAAGGGAACAATAATATGGCCAAGCCTTTTAAATGGTAAAGGCTTTTAAAATTTATTTTATAAAAAAAAAAAAGGCACAGAGACAGTTGTGTGAGTATGAATGTGCAAGGTCTGCACTGTATAACTTCTCTTCTCCTGGAGGAGATAACACAGCAGAAAAACCACAGATGCTGCCTCCTGTGTTTGCTCGTGGTCTGACACAGAAAGCATGAGTTGCTGTTCTTGTTCTGCAGTAGGAATAGCTTCTGAAGATGCTTTGCATTTGACTGCACAAATTATTCTGGACCTAACAGAAGCATACAGTGTTCCAAAGGGAACACAGAACTAATAGACAGCAATATATTAGAATTTATATGTTTGAAAAATAAAAGATAGAACAAAACCACAACTGAATTTACAGTATTTTAATGTCTACTGTTAATTTTCTTAAAGATTACCGTGTATGTATGGGCCTGAATCATGCTTCCTAAGAAAAAATAAACCAGATAAATTTGCTAAAATGCCAAGGAGAAGAAATCCACATTGATGGGAATTTGTATTTTATTATCAGTGTTATGTATGTTGAAGATGTGTGGGCACTGCGGTAGAAACTAGGCATGGTGACTGAGAGGTATCCTTTTTGAACTCTCTTGGTATTGTGAGACTTGAGACTATTGAGATTCTCAGAGGGGGGTGGAGTGAAAATGAAGGGCATAAGGTAAATGTAGTAGCTAGCATCTGCAGAACTGTGCTTCCAGAACTGAACTGTGCAATTAATATGGATCATACTATCTGCATGTGAGGAAAAACATCTTAAATTTCAGTATACCCGGAGTGGAAGTCGTATTGCTGCTGCCAAAAAAAATTAAAAAGGATGGAACACTGAGTGTATTTTAGCACCTGTGGGCTCTTTACAGGAACAAAATCTGATGGATGTGCTCGAGAAACCTTGTGTGTGTTTTAATTCACTGTGTGATCAACATTACTAATCCTTGCTGGTTATACTTCGGCATTTTAACAGGCACTGAAACTGCTTGGAGGATTTGGTTAAAACATGCTGGAAGCTGTTACGTTGGAGGAAACCTTTACCCATATGTATGGATTGAATGTTTTCGCAAAGGTCACACCACTCATTAAATTCCGGTACATACAAAACATAGCTGTGTTGATACTAATCTGGGTGACTTGGGGAAAGATTTGTTCATTTGTGATTAGGAGTATTTAGTGTATGTATCAAGTCTTCCTTGGCTTCTGTGAATTCTTCACAGACTTAAAACCCTAGTGTGATCTGTAAATTATGTGGAAAACAGCTGCTTATAGGGAGATAGCAGCCATTCCGGATACATGTATGCAAAACCAAAACAAGTACTTCTATCTCTGTCCTCCTCCACAGGGCATTTTACTGCAAGCGCACACATGGGGGAGGAAAGCCACTTGATCAGAAAAACACATCTGCCCAGTAGCAGCATTCAGACCCCTGTTTATTCCCAGACCTGACAGAAGCATTGCGATGATGTGCTGATTTGGAAGAGCTTCTGGCTACTGGCATCTTAATAAGCAGAGCCAGAATCCTATTTTCTCTTGGAAGGATCTTATTCTGTACAGCCACCACAGGCAATTTTTTTTCTAAATGACAACAGCTTTGATCTTGACTGGGCCTGGAGGCATAGACACGTGTTTTAATAGAAACAGGATCTCCTGTCACCACTGAACCAACAGTATTACAGTTCATATATTGCCTGAGACCCAGTGTGCCACTGGCAGATTTTTTAATGTGGCACAAGAGATGCTTGCACCAAAGATGCAGATTTTATTCAGGTATTAAAAATAATCATGAACTACCATGTTTTGCCATTCACATTTAACTTCCCTATTGTAGTTTTGCTGCAAAAATAGTAACTTTTCTGTAGCTCTGAACTGTAATGGAAGTTTTACTAATACTTGGTGGTTATCACAGCAGAAATCCACGAGAGGGTGCTGAGAATCCACTTTTACATTTCTAGCGTGTTTTCAGATCACGTTAACTTCTAATGAGGTAAAGTGCACAGATTGTAATGCATCTGTCTCATCTTATGCACAAATAAAACGCTTGTGATGTTATGAGATACACTGTACATACATGCACCGAAGTAGAAAACTAGTACAAAAAATGAAAACTGTAGTAAGGCTAATACACAGACCACAAAAAGCAGGCAGGCAACAAAGTGTCTCATGCTGAATACAGGGAATTAATAGTACTCTTATGACAGTGAAATTGTCATGGTCCTAATGAATGACAAGTCTTGCATTTTAAGGGTGTTTTCTAAGTTGTGACAGCTGACTGTTATTTGCAGAACTGGTACTTTTTGTCTGAAGGCTGGGCAATTCAAGGACTGAGATCCTGGAGCTTGCTTTTCTCCTTTATTAGTCCCTTTGAAACTGCTTTGTCTTGCCTTCCTGCATTTAACGAGATAGAGGATGCAGTTCAAGACTAATTCATTTAGTCACTCTTTTGTATTCTATTTTGTAGTTACAGCTGGTTGTTAGGAGGGGAAGAGACTATTACAGCTTCTTAGTGTTAGATTTTTCCAGTGACGATTGTGGGCTGAATACAATGGGTGCTTGTGTTGTCAGTCCACCTTATTGACTCTGATGGCATTGCAAAATGTTAATTTGGTTTGGTACTTAATCATTTTAAAACTTCACATTTCCAAGACATTTCCAAGCATTTACTGCAGATTAATGATTAAGAAGCTTCTCAGAGAGAGGTGTGTCTTGTTATCCCTGTTTTTTAGATGAGAAAAAACTAAGTGCGCTTTGTGTGGGTGTTCAAATGTTTCATCTGCCCCAGGCTCACTATAAGATTAGGGCCTCAGAGCTAAAAATTATTTGCTCAAGGCCATGCAGAATAAACTAATCCCCTGGCTCCCTTGCTCTGCTTTAATAATTTGTTTTCTTAGCGCAGTGTGATTTCAAATGCAGCCTTATGAGGTTTGACTGAGATACAGCAGATAAAGGCTCAGAGGCAGCAAATCCTTGGATACCTCAGTAATTAAAACCATGCTTTTTTTTAACATATCTTAAATAACATAAATTATATATAATATATATAAATTATATTTTTATATATAGATTATGTATATATTTATAAGGCTATAAGGCTATAGGGCTTTGGTTTTGTTTTGAAAGGCTATCGCGAAGATGACCCACTTTTTTTTTTTCCTAGCAGGATTCTGTCTAGGATTTGAGAGCCCTAAAGATGCCTCTTTTGTGGACTAATGAAAGAATGAGAGCTGATTATCTTCCTGTAGACAAAAGGAAAGCCCTGCAGCTGCAGGTCTGCTCATGCTCTTGGCAGTGGTGTGGGCACAGTCCCAGGGTATCTTAGCTCTTGAGTTACACACAGGAGCCTGGCCACATAACCACTGCTCCTTCCTCAGGGTGTTGCTGAAGTACAGCTGCATGATGTACTGCAGCAGCAGCTTGTTTGCTGTGGGTTTGGTCTCTCACTCCTGTTATTTTCCACAGCCTCTGCTCTTCCTTGCCTTGCACATCACTCGGTGAAGCATCACACTTGTGCTCTGGAAGAAAGAGTGGGTGCTGCAGCTTACTGAGTGGACTCCTGCTTCTCAAGGCTGATGGATCCAGCTATATCTGTACTCCCATAAAGTGACTGCCTGCTTCATGCTAGAGTATCTAAGAAACCAGTTGCTCACAACCCTGAGAGTCAGTAAATAAGTCAAGCTGCGGCAATTAATGGCGTGGGAGGGAGAAACAAACAGCCTTTGCTGCAGCACTTGAAAATGTCATGTTCCTTCTCAACTGCAGTGTTTCTAGGAATGGTTGAAGTGACTGTACTGTAGGTCTACCTGCATAATCTCACACCTACCCCACAGACAACTGCAAAAGCATTTGTAACGAAGGGCTTGCGATCATGTCACTTGCTTCAGCTGGAAAGAGCCATGAGTACACCCAGAATTAATTAGTAATAAACTGACTCCCCTGGAGCCTGCCGCTGCAGGTGATGGAGGGCAGCAAGGTGGCCATTCGTTCCAGGGTGCCTCGACCCTTGCTCTGCTTCCTTTTCCCGGGGCTGCCGGTCCCAGTGGCGGCTGGGCGGCGGCGGCTGCTGCTGCCACCGCTGCTGCCGCTGCCACCGCACCGCGGCCAGACTCGCCACACCCCCGAGGTCACCTCTTCCAGGAGTGTGGGGGTCCGCTCTTGATTGGCCAAGCCCCTTCCTCAGGCCGGCTGGGTACCATTTTGTCCTCCTGCTGCCTCAGGGGAGGGGATAGCTATGTTCTTGTCTCCCTCGGCCTTGCTGCGGCGGAGGAGGTGGTGAGGGAGCCCTGGCTGGTGCCTGTGTTGCAGGAAGGCTACTGTAAGCTGGGCTGGGGAGGCACGGTGCTGTGGCGGCAGTGGGGGGGCCGGGGCACCAAGCGCTAGAGTGGTTCCAGTCATGGCGGCGCGGGCTGCCATTGTGAGGCAAGCCAGGTGGGCCCTTGCCCATCTCGTTGCGGTGGCCCTTTGTACTGCGCTGTGGCTGTGGATCTGTGCCTCCCAGCAAGCCTGGTTGTTTCCGATGTAAAATTAAATTGTGTCGGCACCTGTTTCCAGTCCACTGGTTTACATGAGGGAGGAAACTTTGGCGTAGAGGCCTGTTTTTAGAACTTTTTAGTGGGACTTCTGAAGCAAAAGTTCATTTGTTGAGTGTGTCTGTGTGACTTTTCAGACTGAGTAAACCAATCACGAACATGGGTAACGGACTGGTATGAAAAGAATATTCATACCACATATCTTTGCTTGCTGTTTTGCCGTGTGTGTATGTATCCTGGAGTGCTGAGATGTTGTATGAAGTAGCGAGTAAACTGAGGACCAAGGCAGGGGCTGTAGAATTGCATGTTCGTGCCCTGGTATTTTGAAACATCAGTAGCATTTAGGGTCTCAGCTGATGTGGTTTAAGAGTTCTCTGTAATGCTTCTCATAGCCTGGTTGCTGTGAGTGGAGCCTCTGTCTTGTGGCCTTTTAGTGGAAAGCTCATGAAGAGGAAGAAATGTCTTGAATGCACTTGGCCTCTAAAGAAAGAGGTATTGATAGGAGAGGATTTGTTTTACTGATTGTTAGCTGAAGCAAACCACCAAGTTGAACTTTAACTAAACAAAACCATACATATGTCAAGAAGGAACAAGACAACAGGTAAAGAACATTCTTTGCCTATCCAGCTCATTGAACTGAGAACCATTCCTCACAAAGTCAGAAGAGAAGCCAACCTAAGACCATAAAAGGAAGACAAGAGTTCAGCCAAAGGTCAACAAAGATACGACCACCAGGGGTCCCAAAGACCCTTGGGACCCTCACTCAAAATAAACTGCACATGCTCTAGTGGGTAGTAACCTATGTTAATTAGTTCTGGGAAGAAATTATAATATGTATAAGATTTCTGGGAATTATAATGTATATGTATGAGATGAATGCTTATAAGCAAGAAACCTGTAAGAGTCGGCATGCACATTAGGAGGAGCTATATCCCCTGTGCATCCGACACCATAATAAATAATGCCTGCTTCTTAATGCTACATTGGTATTAAGGAGTTTTATTCTTCTGACTTTCAGTGACAATATAAAACAAAATGCTTAATTTGTTTGTTTTCGTATCACTGAAAGCTAATAGCTTTTAGGTCTAATTTGCTGTAAACTTAGTTTTTTTTCTTCTAGATATGTCTTTACAAATAATAAATCTAAAGAGCTATTTTTCAAGCCATGTTGACTGACAAAAAGACAAAGGAGTTTTTTGTGGATTCTGCCCCCTTTTAGATACCTTTCTGTGTTATGGATAGCATTTATATCATAGCTATCCTTGCCTTAGGGGGAAGAAGGGAGAGTCCAGTGGGGGATGAAAGGAAAATAGTAGTTGCAGAGCCCAGTTTTGGGTTAAATTTAGTGTTAATTCTTTTGTAATCTATACATGCAAGGCTGAAAACTCAGGGGAAGGGTTCTTTATGTTAAAGTCTAGTCATCCCTGGTTTGTTTTAAAACATTCCCCCCCCCCCCCATTTTAAAAGCAAACAACTGTAGCAGCTTTATCATACCTTCTGTGTTAAGTGACACAGATTAGCTTCAGCTGCCCACATATACAGCTTGCTCTGTTACTATGTGTCTCTGGTAGTGTGTTCTCGTCTGGGTGATTAAAATGGTCTTTGGACTCCAAATCTAGTAGTTTCATTCTGGTAAGAGAATTTAAGTGAGGGTCCCTTAAGCGACCCTTTTGGCATTGCTCCTTGTTAAGCCTTGGCCTTGCTTTAAATCAATGGCCATCTCTTGTTCCTCCAACCTCCCTTGCACCCTGTTGACCAGGCAGTCTATCCTGAGAGCAGAGCAGAGGTTTCAGAGGCTAACTGAAAAGTAAGCCAGGAAGTCTTCCAGGATTAGGCAAGGACCTGAACTTCTATTTAGCAAGAGGTGGTTTTGCCTACAAAAATGTATCATCTAAAGTTTATGCTTCTGGAACTGAAGCATAAAACCAAAACTTTATCTGAAGGCAGTGATGAGGCATGGGGGGGAAGTGTGGTAAGATCACAACAAAGTTCTCTTATGCAGCCTGTGTGTCATTAGAGAGCACTAATCCTGAGTCTTTAGGCATAGCAAGCCAAAGGATGGAGGTCTCGATGGAGGCAGTATGTTAATATATTATGGTCTTGTGTTGAAAGCTGCATTCTGATGGCTTAGTATATGTTTCTGTTTGATATGAAACTGTCAGGGAAGTTGCATCTCCTTCATGCATTAAATAATTATTCTTTTTTTAGATTTCAGGAGTTTAGATACACCCACCCATCCTCCCTTTCTGTTTTTGTGTAATACTGACTAGTGCTCAACAAAAGCTAGGAGTTCCCTCTGTGTCGCACAGCAGAATAAATGAACCGTAAGGTCAATTTCCATGTCAGATGTAACAGTTTCACCTTTTCTTGTATTATCTTGGCATGTACCCTGCAATATACATCAAAAAAGTCTCCAAAAAGGGAAGAAGGCAAAGAAAAATCTAGGAAAGACTGTGTCTTCATATTTCAATACAAAATAGGCTTTATGCTTGTTGTAGCAGGGTGCTCTGCTCCACAGGTTTCATGGGTATATACTGACAAAACATTAAATTTCTGTGGGTTTTCTTTTGTGCTTGTTATGGGCCATAAGCCTTTCAAGGCCAGTCTCTTGCTGTATCTGTGTGCAATGCCTGCACTGCCAGGCTATGGGTTTATTTGATGTTTATAGGTGATATGAATGTAACAGCAGGGTAGAGGTATAAGTAGCACTTGCCTTCCAAAAGAGTAATCAGCACCTTGGATCATCTAAACACTTCCTTCCTAAACCAGATTAGAGTCAGGGTTGTGTTGCAGGGAGCTGAATTCCTCTCATTATCCATTGTAGATAGGCTAACATATAGATGTAGTTGCAGCATGTTCCTTGCTCCACAGTGGCAGTCATCAGGTATCAACAGGAGTTCTGTGGTGAGGATGTGACAGCCCTTTCAGGTGCTGTTTAGCCCATTCTCTTTCTTTGAAGCCTTCCTTGTTGGCAGAGCTTGTCCCCATTTAGAATGCTGTCATTTTTGTGCTTGTCACAGTGCCAGTCAGCCAGGCCATGTAGTCTGCCTGAATAAATAAAGGTATTTTCTCACAGGAGATCATTTGTTCAGATTGATGCAATGCCTTCTATCCACTGCCAGCTTCCTGCTGCTTTCTTGGATGCTGCTGCCCGTATCTCTTTGCTTATGGGGAGAATATTCCACTTGTGTCTCTGCCTCTAGCTGGGAGCTAGATACACTGCTCCATTGTTTACCTCCCCTTAAAAGCTGAGACTCTTTTTGAGACAGTCTGTATTTGCATTCCCTGGGTTGGCTGGGCAACAGCTAATCAAATAATTATATTTAAAATAAGATTTAATAAAAAAGCATCTCTAAAACTAAAGGCAAGGTGTAGTCATGCTTGTCACCAACAAAACTAGTCAGCAATGTACATACTGTGGAATGTTTCCCAAATAACTAAGGGCTATTTAATCTTTCTTAATGTTTTTAACTTTTTTTAATTGCAGTTTACTTTTTTTTCTTTTTAGATGCTCCTGTGTCTTTATAGTATGTCTGCAGATTGAGTAGCTCCTCATTCCATTCATTTATTTTCCATTCTCCTTTACCCCCCACACTTTAAGTATAGTCTTCTTACAGGGAGCTATTCATTGCTAGTTTCTGCTAGTAAGTGCCAGTCCTGTCCATGTTTAAAAAGTGAATAGAAATATCAATTCTTTTTTTAAAAGAAGAAATTGAGGGTCCCAAACAGATAATTAGGCTTGTGCTTGTAAATAATCGTTACTCAGAAGCAGAAGAAATTCTGTACTTTTCCCCCATCCTCAAACCAAGTGCAGGACTGAGTGGGACCTTCTGGGTTGCTCTGTATAGTCCCTTCCTGTAGTAGGGCTCACGCATATAATCTCTCTTTAAAAATAGATCAAACTCTTTTTTAAAAGCAGTGGGTTTTCAGAGAGGAATTTTTGTTTGGTTGGTTGTTTCACATTCCATTGTGGTCAGTTGGAAGCTGGTTTTGAACTTGCCTGGTCTTGTGGTCAGAAACCTTCTTCTAATTGTCAGTCCCTTGGAAGCCAGGCCTGGACAAGGACCTTTTACACTGTGTATGGAGCCACTGCCCAGCACTTAACCAGACTGAGCGATTCTTTCTGTCAGGGTATAATAAATGCTACATTTACAGCTTCTAATTTGCTCTAACATTGGAACACATAGCTGCAGAATGGTGAGGCTGAGGTTTTTGCAGTGAGGCAGAAGGACACTCAAGGTCAGCTGTGGGCAAGAGGGGTCTCACCAGGGTAAGCATTGCTGCAACAGCACTGGAAACCCCTTCAGTTGTTTTTACTGCATCATCCAGAATATAAAAAATTATAGAAACACCATTGTGGAATAGAGCAGTTCTTACTATAGGTGCATCCTGAACTCAGTGCGAGTCATTCTGCTAGGCATTTGTGGCATTGCAGCTCACAGGTTCAATGTGTAGGTTGTGTGTGCACGCTTTACAGACATGCTACAGTTCTTTCTGCAGGCAGCTCTGTTCCCCTCGTCTAACACTGCAATGTCTTTGCCATCATCCTCCATTTTGTATCGAGGCAGAAGGATTTATATCAGTTACTAGCTAATACGGTGTTTAATGTGTGCATCTGTGAAGCAAATTCCATTTTATCAGGGTGGAAAGCGGTCAGAGATCTCAATATTCAGTACACTAATGACAGTACAGCATTCAGGATCACATTAAGGTCTCTGTTGAGCTCATCAGACTGATGCATCTTGTTGCTGGGATCTGGAAGAGTCAAAACACTTGCGAATAGGAATGGGACTTTTAAGGTTCCTGGTTGCTTTGGACACATGCTGCCATGAGTTGAGGAGCTTTAGCAGAGCTTTGTAAAAGAACTTGTAACAGATGTAATAACTACTGTGAAACATTAGGATTTTGTTGCAGTGTTTATACAGATAAAGGATATTCTGGCACATGTGGCTTACCAACTGGGGACTGTGGCACGTGGGGCAGTTTGGAGTTGTTCTGCTGGTTTGGCCTTGGAGACATCAAAGGTTTACTTACAAAAGGGAAAGAGGGGGCTTGGCAGTGGTAGAAACTGTGCAAACACATGGTGGGTACGAGATGCTGATGGGAGCAAAAGAAGGTGAAACATCAGCTTATGGACGTTTCCAGAGGAACAGAGTAAGCAGGGGCTGTTTTGCAAGAATTATGCAATTTACAGACAGGAAAGCCAGCTGTAAGCTAGTGTGTTAATAGAAACATGGGAAAATGTCCCTGTATTTTATGTGATTATATTCAATTATCTCATCCTTTAAAGCACACAGGAAGGCTGTAGCGTTTTTCTACTACAGTTAATCTCCTCTTTTGAGTAGTTTACTGTTTAGATGGTTCTGGTGCCTGGGAACCATTTTCCTTGATGTTGTAGTGCTGGGTGCTGTGTAAGAGACAGGACAGTGACATGGTCTTCTGCCTTGAGGCATCTGTGAGTCAGACAGGAGGAGGGTGAGAGGACATACCAAACGGTGAAGGTGGGTGAACCAGGCTCCCAGGTTGGAGAAGTGTCTATTAGTGTGAGAGGCAATGGTACCAGTGTAGGTGCTGCAGCCTCTGTAGGGCTGAGCACAACCTCAGCAGCTTGTATGATTTGCAATAGTTCAAAATGTTCATCAGGCCTATGTGGCGTATGCAAGGCACGGACTCAGAGCATCTTCATGCAGCGAATCACTTTATTGCCTATTGCTCTAGCTTTTATACCATTCTAGCAAAGCTATCTTTAGCCTATTGCTCTAACTCTTATGCCAAACTATTTTATCACATCATGTTTAGTTCCTGGTTTACAGTTTTGGGTTTTTTTCAACATTCTTCGTTGTTTCACAAACAGTCCCAGAATAACCAATTCCTTATCTTTCTGTTCTCCTACTTCTGTCCAGCTGGGTTGCTCTGCTTGATCACACAGTGTACTTTGCTTCTTCTTTAACTCTTTCTTCTCCAGCCAAGGAGTTACTTCTCTCTGGCAATAATGAAATAGTTTCCATCCTCTCCCACAGGCCTATAATGGGGTTTTGGGGACTGTGGGGAGGAGGGAAAAAGAGTGAATATATGGCCCAGGTTAAATGTTGATGGAGATTCCAGGATCTTTTTGGGTACATAGACCCAATGTGTAACTATCCTCGGATATTTTTTTTTCCTTTTTCCATTTTCTTGTAGTCTTACCTGCAATTAATGTGTATCTCTTCCTGTCCACATCTAATGGTTGGAAGGAGCAGTTGTTAAATCTGCCATTACAAAAAAGATGAGAAGGAGGATTGTTGTTTTCCTGCCAGTCTTCCTAGTAAGCCCCACTCACTGATCTCACAAATGGCTGATTGGAGCCTTCCCTAAATGTCAGGGAAAGTATGGAAGAAAATGGGCTTGCAGATTTAGGAGTGGCAGATGGGAAATTTGGGGTAGTCAAAAACGATGGTAGAGGGTAAGAGCATGTCTTCTGAAAGGCCATGAAAATGTAGATGAGCAACTTGGATTTGCTGCAGCAAGGAGGATTGGTACATCAAAGTATTAAACAGTCAAAGAAAAGGGCTGGAAGAGTAGTGGTTTCAGCAGCATTCTTAGCAGGAATTTCAGTGGGATAGGGAGGTTTCTGTTTTAATGGGTGCTTTGCTAAAAGAATCTGTAAAATAGCCTGAGGCAGACGGCATTTCAGTTAGTTACAGTGCTGACCTCCAGGCACAGGTTCACAGTAAACTACACTACAACTCCTGGGGCAGGGGGAGCAGGAAGGAGTAATGATTTTTCTATACTTGTTCTTCTTAGTTAAATGTCTGGACAGCGCCAACTGTCCAAGAAATGGTGTTTTACCTTGTGGCTTTATAGCACTTCATAGAGGGGAAGCCACTCATGAGCTGCTCACACGATAATGCAAACTGCAACAATGGAAAACAGGTCAGGTATTGCAGAAGAGGCACATGCTAGGAATCTACCACTGGAAAATTAAGTCTGTCAAAGGATAATGCTATGGTAGCATCAGAATGCAGACAAAAATTACCTGTACAGCAGTGGAGAAAGCTGCAGAGATCCAGCTCTAACATCCTGTCTCAAAAGCGATTCCTTCCTGAGCTAATGGCAAGAAATGTCTGCTGTGCTCTTCCTCTGTCACTCGCACTGCATTGATTTCCTCCTTTCTGCTTGTGGAGAAAATAAATTCTTCAAGGTGGGGTTTCCTACTGGCTTTTATAAAGGACTCTGAGGACTGTTCAGAAAGACTGAACCAGTAGAATGGATTCCTTTCCCTTGACTTTTGTTTTATTACTGGATTTATTAAGGACAAATGTACAGAGTCTGTGTGTGTTTTTAATTATCTTTGGCTGGACAGTATAAAGATAAAAACCTGCTCTCATTAGTTCAGGGACTAGATAACTGTTGAGATGTCAAGATGTACAACTGCATAAGAAGAAATTGTTCTTGTGAAGTGGCCTTATATTAAACACCAACAGAATGCAATGCAGAGTGGATATCCTTGTCCTTGGTGGAGAGATGGGGGTTCAGGTTTGCAGCCAACAGCAGGCACTGTGAATGCCTGTGTGAAACACTGAGCAGGGTGTCTGCGAGGGGGGATGTTTGAGCCATGGAGGGCGAGTTAAAAGCACTTATTTGTTTCAGCCTTTATTTTCTGCAGATTCACTACAACAGGTGTAGCACAGGGAGACTGGACTCCTAGAGTCAGATTTGTTAGTGATGTCAGACTCCGCATCACAAAACCAGAAAAAGTGGACTGCACAGAATCATTTGAGCCTTGAAATTTTATTATCTTGTTTTCATCGACCAGTTATTCCTTTCAGCACCAATAAAAGACAAAAACCTCTCCCTATTGTTCAAAATAACTTGTTTTTATCAGGTCTGAGATTGTGGTTTTCTTGCAGGTAAAGAAACCAATGAAAATATTTAATTTTTTTTTCTTTTTTTAATATGTTTATAACAAAATGTCAGAAGGTGCACGCTTACCATATAAAACCATTAGGTTCCAGAAGGATACGATACCAAAAAATCATTGAAATAAAAAAGGTTATTCGTAGTATAGGATTTCTAAACCTCAGCAATAATACAAGTCTTTAAAAGCATCAAGATTATATTTAAAACAAGATGGCATGGAAAAATGAGACCTTCAGTAACAATTTGACCCTCATTGCAATGGATAAAATTGGGAGTTTTTCAAAGTGCTTGAACTGTATTTCTGTTCTCCTGTAGTGTCAAAAGGAGGCAAAAATGCTTCATTTCTGAGCTGATGATATGTGCTGACATTGATGTGCTACTGTGTGATCCCAGGGTAGCTCAGAGACCAAACTGGGGACAGCCAATTTGCTTAATCGGGAACACCAAACAAAAGCCATTAAAAAAAAAAAAAAATCTCTATTGGAATTGTAAGTTCCTTAAATGTTACTGTCTTACCCAACAAGTAGGAGTGAGGGTCTAGCCAGACTGGCTGAATGCTTCCTGGACAAAACCTCATCATGCTACTAGCACAAGGCAGGTAAACTCATTATACCAGGCAGATTTCTCCAGGGTTTCTCTACAGCAGGCCACAGCTCAGTGGGCTGCATGTTGGAGCCAGTCTGTGGCACAGTTTGGTTGCTTTATACAGCTGCTATTAAGCATCCAGTTTGTGATGGAATAAAACTAGCTGGCCACCACTTGAATTGGTTATAGTGATATAGTACACTAGGCATTACTACTGGTCCTCAGTGGCTGCAAAGCAGGTGGATCACATGTCCCTCAGACAAATAGTGAACAGATTAACTGGATCTGGATGTGCCCAAGAGGCTACGTTCTGTAGGCTGTGTTTTTGAAGTGACCAAAAGGTACTGACTTTGTAAGGATCTGACATCCTTGAAACTTCTGGGAGCTCTTAGTTTTCGGCGATCCTTGTTTGTGTATTCTGTTCACTTGTTCTAGCAGTGCTGTTGTAAAATGCAAATGGAACATGAGAAACAGGAGATGTTACCTAGCTTTCATAAAAACAGATGATGCTTCATCTACAGTATCCCTGTTGAGTGGCAGCTATTAAACCAAGAATAGTGTTATCACCCACTTCTTGAAGATACCTGAAATTCTTGTACAAAGGGGAGCCAGCATAGTTGAGTAAGCCTAACTCAAACTTCTAATAAATAACATCCTACTAATAAATTGGCTTATGCTATCCTTAAGCGAGGTGGGATTGACATTTGAAAAAGCTATCCAGGGTTTGATTTCCTGGGCATGTTCTCCATGACACTTCCCCCCCCCCCCTTTTTTTTTTTAATGCAGATATTCTATTACATAGTACCTGTCTAAGGCTTGTAATGATTGATACCTGCTGGTACAGGCGTCATCCTAGTCATTCTCTGCCAGTCAGTCTATGGAACTGTGGTAGTAGTGGTGTAGACAAACTTGCTTTTCTCCAGGAGGTTGCTCCTCTGGAAAGGAAAGCCTGTTTGTTACAGTTTAGCAGTACATACGCTCTCTGACTCCTGCAAGCATACCGAGGTGTCAGAAGGCACAGGATTGATGCACAAAAGCAAGGAGCATCTATACAGTGGTGCCACAATGCTGTACCTCCCAGCATTGTGCTCTTACAAGGTTGATCCTTAAGACAGTAAATTAGTAAGAACTACCTAGACTGATTAAATGTATGTGTATTGTATCGAGAGAACATTTTACAACTATCCATTTCATGATCACTGAGAAACTAAGAACATCAAAATCTAAAACAGTTCAAATTTGAAAAAATATTTCCCAGCATATCTCAAAAAGTTGACAAAAGTGCCTGGTTTTTAGTCAGTACAAAGCCACAGAACTGATTTTGAAGTAATTTAGACCATGTTAGTTTTACTGTAAATAATGTAACATTGTTTGGCAGTAGTTCTAGGATTATATCCCCCACGGTGCCAAATTCAGTTCCTGCAACTGATACTTAGAGAAGTGGATATCAAATTGTAATTTACATTGATAGGAAAGCTATTAAAAATACTGTACCTTATATTTAATCTTACTACTGAGAAATAGCTGCTGGACAGCACACATTGCTATGGATACCATTTGTTTTTTTAAAAAAGGTTAATAAAACACAAGCAAGGTAGAAAATAGGGTTAAAAGCATTATTTTAGGTACAAGTTTTTCTGAATTGGGTGGGGAGATAAGAAACTGGAAAAACACATTGCACATATGTGCACCCTCTGTATAAAGAGAAACATACAAAGTGGGAAAGTGGTGGTGCACTGGGACAGCACATTCGAGTCTCTGATGCTGTAAACTTGAATTCCTAATTTTATCAAAAAGGGGAATTTGGTCTGGTTCCATTTTGGAGTCCCCATGGTTATGCTTGCAGACTACCCCATGGTTTGGCACGGTATACTGTTTAGAGGCAGTCTCTGCTGAAGGGATGCTGGGACTGGAAAATGAGGCATAAAACATGTTGAGACCAGGTGCCGTGGGAGTGCATGAGCAGTGGCCTACTATCTACTTGGGATTAGGCAGTACTGTCAGTCCAGTACTCTCATGACTGTTAAAAAGTTTCTCTACTTGCAAAATCAGACTGACCTAAGTGAAAGTTCCACTGTTTACTGCAGCTAATTAAGCCAGTACCAGAGGCTGCACAGACTGTGATTTCTAATTTAAATCTGTTCTGATTTAGCTCAAGCTGATTCCTAGCAGGTGTAATCAAAACCAAAACAAGAGCATCTTCATGAGTTTGTGGCCAGCATAACTAGAACAGTTTATTTAATGGAGTAAGTCTAACTATTAGATTAACTCTTCTCTTTTTAACTCAGGGTATTTATAATGTAAGAGAAAATAACACTAAAACTGAACAGGAAGTAGGCAGAAGAAACTAAGTATCGGTGGAAACACAAGGGGTCTCCTTGTTCTCCCAGCAACACAAACCTTTCTGAATTTAAATCCCTAAAGAAACACCAAGTCTCGCCATGGACCTGATCCTCAGCTTTTCATTATTTTTGTTAAGGTTACAGAGGCTGGGTAGGCCAGATCATAGGGATAAGATGGCAGAGGGGAGCCCCACATTCAAAGAGCTGCAGGGGAAAGAACATACAAATTAGCTGGCAAAGACCCCTATTAAAGCCTGTGAGTGCATAACATACTGAAGAACTCCGTCTCACAGACAGAAACAAACCCTCTGCTCCTAGGCAGTAGTTACCTAAGGCTGAGAGTCACAGTTCTATTTACTCTCTAGTTAGTCATACTACATTTTCCTTTTAAGTGTCCTGATTGATTCCTTTTAAAAAACTGTTAGGTTATCCTGCCTTATCAGTCATACACTCTTCTACATTTTTCCAAAGAAATTTTTATTTTAACTCTATATCTAGCATGCATTTTACAAGCTATTTCCCACTTACTCTTTCTAGCTAAGGCAGAAGGTTGGCTCTGGTGTTACCAATGGTATTACAGGAATTTATTCACTCTACTGTAACATACATATCATCCCATACCATAATTCAAAACTGTCCCATGTATGGGAAAGAAAGAAAAGACATTACAAAGGAACTGTATCCCTTCTTAAGGGAATAACTTGCACTTAGAAGGCTAAAGGCCCAATTCTGGAGTCATTTTCCAGACAAAACACTTCAGAATTTCAGTGGGAACACAGCTGGAGTAAGGGTAGAACTGTGTTCTTAACGTCTTAATTGCAAATCTTTTAAGTATCCTTAAATAGGACAGGAAGATACTGGTCTGCAAACTGAATACAGGTTCTGTTTGCTTTAAGGTCTATCTGTAAGGACAGAAGGGTTTGCCGGTCCCAGAATGCCTTGCTTTGGCTGGTATCTGATTTTTGAACTCACTTCCATTCTGATATTCCCCATGGTATCTTACTGACTATTTTATCTCGGAGCAGCATGCAGCATGGGCGCATGCTACTGATGCAAGCACGCTACTGATGCAAGCACGCTACTGATGCAAGCACGCTACTACAACTTTTAACAGGCTAAAAAAAGAAAAAAAGCTTTAGCTTATTAGTTATACAAGGAAATGATGCAAAAAAACATTGAGCGGCACTAACTCACAGACTAATTATAAACTAAATTGTGCTATATATTAGTATAAAAACACGTTTTAGTAAGAATGGCACTGTTTCAGAAGGAATTAGGACTTCCATCTTGGTTCTGTTCGATCCACAGTGAAAGCATTGTAGTACAGGCCTGCCCTGTTGCCTGAGCAACTTGTGACAGTGGCTTTTGGCCACAACCCCTTCCATTTCTTCTCTTTTTATATCCGCCTTTGTTGGTACATTCTGGGAGTAGCCCAGGTCAGGTCTGCTCATCTTTCCTAACATGGCACCAGAACAGTTTGTTCTTATCCTCTGATATTTTCTTAATATCGTTAACATTTCCCTCTTCTGATCTCTCAAAGCTGGTCAGTTTTAAGGGTCATCATCTCCTGTAGAAACCATGAGACGCATTGCTACTGGTAGGTGGTCTGTCAAGCTTGCTAACTGGGTAATAAAGCTGAACTCTTCCACTTCCTGCAGAGGAAAAACAAAAGAAAGAAGGAATTGGAAAACTGATCTAGTATAGCACACACTGTACTTGGGGTTTATGCCTCTCTCTAGTTTACTTTGAACTTCCTTTCTGCATTAGTAGATGTATGGGACCAGCCTAGACTGGCTGGGCTCATGGTAAACTATCTGCCACACAGGGCATGTCAGTGTGGTGCAGTTGATGAGGTGAACCATTTATATGATACCAGTTAAGCTAGTCTGGATGGAATCTGTTGCACCTTTTCTTTCTGTTACAGCTGTGCTGTTGCAGACACTGATCTACAGTGCTGCAGTAGGTGATCCATGTGCATAAGGAGGGGCTAGCTGTACCGTACTAGCCATGGCATGCAGCTAAAAAGGAAGCTTGTCTTCTAGACTGAGGTGTTGAACTTCCTGGGGACTCAAGGCAATGAGGAACCCTGCTCCTCATGTCTCCAAATTCCAGACTTTGTTCTGGCAACATTGCATAGGACCAAATTGAAGTTCTGTAGGAAATACTGTGTGCTTCCCAGCTTCTGACAGCTGGATGGAGCCATCCTAATGCTCACCTGATGCAATGCAGCTGACCCCTTCCACCAGCCAGGTACTTACTTCGCCAGTACTTTGGGAATTGCTTGCAGGAAGCACATATATTTGTTATGCTGCCAGCATGAGCCTTATCAATGACTTAATCTGGGTCAAAACTATTCAAATACTGGCTTTATTGCTGTTTGTGCAAAATGTAAGATGGGTTTACCATACGGATGTACCATGGGCATTTTGTGCGTCTGAAAAGAATTTAACTGCTAAGCTGTCATGTCTACAGAGTGCACACAGAGCACAGGCAGATCGAGGTACTGTGCACTAAGCTATGCTGAACTGCTCTATTGCCTGCTCTTCTGCAGCAGCTACAGCAGGGTATGGTAGATAAATGTGAACTAGTGTCTCTTTTTCATCATGGAATTCTGTATAAGCTAAGGTCCTACACCAGGAAGCAGACAATGCACTGCAAGGTCTTGCTCTAGTTAGCTCATGTCAATGTCTGCCTGCATATCACGGGCTTGTAACTTAGGTAGGTTTTAATAAGCATAATAAAAGAACATCCAAATGCCTGAAAAGATGAAAAAACATTCAGATTGCTGGCATTACCAAAACACCTAGTCTGGCAAGACTTTGAAACAAGGTGTTTTGTTTGTTTGTTTTTGAGGAGCAGCATATCTACCAGTGCTACTACTCCTCTCGAATTTGTTTACATAATAGGTTTACAAACTCCATACTTGCTTGCAGAAGTAGAAAATAGCAAAGCAGTAGGTTCCCCTTGGAGTATGAATTTGAACCCAAGCAGAACAGGCTGCAATACCACCCAGACAAGTTTGTTGTGTGAGTTACAGCTCTTTTTGTCAGCTCTGAAACTCACCACTTTCCATTCCAGGTAGAGACCTTCTTCTGTATAGAGCATGTAGTCAATCCTCCTCCCGTTTCCTTTCAAGGATGCCTTCCTCCCCTTCTGACTGGAACTGTAGTTCTTGCTGGTGGGGTAGACCAAGTATCCTTTCCTTCCTTCTTCACTTTCCAGCACCCTATTTCATTAAAAAACAAAACAAGTGCATTAAATGGTTGCTTGTTCTATCCCTTCGTGTATTGCACTAGATTCTCTCCAAATCCCCAGTAAGGGTAATGCCTGTCCAAAAGGACTGTTAAACTTGTAGGGCACATCTTCCACATGTGTTTTCCAGTATGAGGCTGTGCTAACTGCTGATAGTGCTCTTAAAGCTTCATGGTGTGTTTGGCATCGGTGGTGGACCTATCCTTGTAGCCAGAAACACAGACACCTGTGAGGAGGACCCTGCCTGCCTGCCTGCTATCTGTAGTATATTGCAGTCCACAGCCCCTCTGTTGATTTCCAGCATTGCTGAGTCTAGGAGAGGAGGAAACTGTTTCATGGGTTACTTCAGAACAAACCTGAGTACTTCAATGCAAACCTCTCTATTCTGATCAGAGCAACTCTTTCTGAGATTTAGGCAACCAGCTTTACAGACAGGATGTGGATGAGGAATGGCTTTCTGGAGCATGCACCTGGGCAGGTGCTAGCTGGTTTTGAGCAAGCCTCAGCATCAGATTATTGTGTCTTGGACCCCAAGCTCTTACTTCACTAGTAATGGCAGCCTAATCTACTTGATTTCTGTATGTGACACTCTCCAAACTCCTCTACAGAGATGGACTTACTCAGTGGGTGTGTTAGTCCTGCCCCCATCTTGCAAGGAGATTGCCCAGCCCAAAACCGCATGCAGAAGCACTCAAAATTAAGAATCAGTTGTCTAGGTACCAGTTCTGTGTTCAGGCAAAGCTGCAGCTCTCCCATTAAAACTTTTATTTTGGGTGCTTAAACCTTAACAGTGGGTTTTATACAGAAGACTATTGAGGCCCTGAGCAACTTGATCTGACTTTTGAAGTTAGCCCTGCTTTGAACGTGCTACCACAACGGTCCCTGTCACTCTATTTTACGGTAAATTTATGTTGCTGTGCTGTTCTGTATTGTTTTGATGTTGTCTTGGATTTAAAAGGAAACTTGGTTTCCCTTCTTGTGTTCTGTTTAAAAGATCTGCCAACAACAGACACAACCGTGCGTGCAAAAGCAGGAGCTCCACACAATAACTGCCTGTGTAGGGTATTATGCAGACAATTGATATCAAGTACAGTTGCAGCTGGTTTGAGTGATAACTGTGCATGCAGAGAGGGACAGGTTAGGCTGTGGTTTTGCTCTCTGGCTCAAAACACAAACAAACTACTTTCCAAACCACCTCCTTGAAAATAATTTTCTTTTACTTACCTGCCAAAACCTGAGCTTAAGGTTCTGTGGTTTCCCTTGTAAGAGTTGATTACACCATTAAGCTACATCAACTATCACAGGAGAAACACTGAGCCATGAACTTGGGTCCTAGCAGGTACAAAGCCTTTAATTTCACCTTGGGGGAAAAATAAGATATTTTTGATCACCTGTTTTTTAAGACTTGACTTTGGGTGGGTTTTATGGGGTTGGGTTTAGGAGTTTTTTAATGCATGCATGTGAGAGTACAGAATGAAGGAAAAACAAGAGACAAACACCAGACTCTCATGATGTGTTTTAATGGTTGAGATTTAAATGGTTTCTTTGTCAAATTTTGTCTCTTTGGAGAAATCTGAATGGTGGCGCAGGGGGGACAGCACTTGCTGCAGTTGATTAGGTCTCAGTAGTGTTATAATCTGTACATTTGGGTCAGTTGAGACATACAAGAAATACTACATGTGTCCTCAAATATAACAATGACAAAATTCTGGTCATATACTTATTTAATCACAACTTTTAACCCCCTTTGGACTTGGTGAGGTATTGAAGGTTCTTGGAGTTTATTGTAACCAGTTTATGAAAGTAAGCTTCCTTTTATGTATTATTCTGTTTTAGCCTGTCATCTAATAACTCACATTAAATTAGCTTGCTGTCTGCACCCCATTTGCAAGCTGATCCTACAGAGAGCTACTGCAAATGATTCACTTACTGTAATTCTTTTTTCTAGGTTCAAGAAAGCAAGCTCTTTGATGGGACTGACCTCTTTCAAAAATTGTGCTTATATTTGGCAAAGCTAATTAAGTAACAAAGTAGAAGAAACTGCTGATTAGCGCTGCAGTGCTACTGCCAAAAATCTTATTTGCATTAATTTAAAAGATGAATTTGTTTTAGCTTCAATTATGTCCTTTCAAAAGTCTGTAAACGCTGGGTATTCACTCAACCTGCACAACTGCTCACAGAAGGGAAATGTTAATTTTAAATACATGACGAAACCAAACTGTAAATGTGCATGCATCTGCTTCTGCCTAAATTTCATAGCACTTCATACACAGTGGTTTGCTGTTTGTCTCTGCAGGAAGCAGACACCAGTACTGGACATCTGGCATGTGCTGTGAAACAGTTACATGCTAACAATTTAAGTGAACATAACTAATTATGACCGAGTTGCACAACTAAACCTGAATTTTGTCAGAGTAATTGGCTTAATTCATTGACACAAAGAAAGGGAGGATAGAAAGTAATTAGAACTTCATATTTTTTCTTGAAAGACTTTCAGTCTCAAATAAGCTTAAAGTTTAAGTATGAACATTCTATCGGGCAGCTTTCTGGCTGCTGGCTGGTTGGTAGTGCTGACTGTAGCTGCAGCGAACACAGGAGGAGCGTGAAGAGCAGTGTATGCAAGGGAGCCATAAAGCAAAACTCCCTCATCATAAAGCTTGAGGGACCATCCCTCATTCAGGCGAGAAGCACCTGAGTTAAGGAGGACTTTTCTTACTGGTGCTGCAGCCTGTCACCCAGAACTGTGAGCCACCGTCCAGCAGTGGAGACTGGAAAAATTATCATTTAAATCTTGTTTCTTAGCTGTGCTCTCCTGTACCAGACTCCCATCAGAGTTTGGAGATGAAAATGGCCTTACTCCAGTGCTTTGCTCAAAGGCCACAATCATCTATGATGTGAGATGAGATTGTGTGCCTTTTGTGAAGCCTTGCTGAGCAGAAGCTTGTGCAGCTTCCAGCACTGGGGCAGGGCCCAGACTGTGACAGCTAGCTTATTAATTGTAATAATTACAGCCACATACAATTATTGTTCCACAATTGTGACTGGCTTATTATTGTACCAAGTATGTTCTTCTAGTCTGATGTTGTACACATGCTGTACTTAACGTGAAAGCGATACTTAAGAACTAGTTGTTCTGCTGATTTTATGGCCTAATTAGTTTAGTAATGTGAAGTACTTAATTTTATTTATAAACTAGAGAAGAGTGCCAATGAAGAACTAATTCTCTAGATAGCTTATGCTGCCAATTTAAATGTCTGTTTGAACAGTCTGTAAAGCTTGATTAAGGCTTTTTATTGAAAAATTTGAGAACAGATCAATTTTAGGCTGTGCCCTGTTTTGCTGTGTAGATGAACGATGCTTGTTAGATGCACAGTGCTCCACAGCTTCTGTGCTATTTAGCATTTAAACATCTTTAAAGCTCAGATTCCATTAGTAGCTTTAAATTTTACTGAATTTATTGGCAATTTTTATGTTTACCAGTCCCTTGCAGAGATGGGAGGACAGGCTTGCCTGGCCTCTTGTGGAAGTGGTTTCTCTAATATTAAAGTACATCTACATAAGGTACACATGCAGATCCCTGCTTCCCTGCACATCTGCATAAGAAAAATAGTGGAAACTGAGGTCTAAGAGAGGGGGTTTTCATCTGATTAAGAGAATTATAACATATTGCAGAAAACAAAACCACACTGAGTAGGCAAAAGGTGTCATGTATATTCTGTTGCCAGTACTCAGGAATATTTTCCAGTTATCTCAAACTGAGGTGCTGTATGTACGCATAGCTAGTGAAGTAATACTCTTAAATCTTTGTTGATCATTTGATGGCTTTTATCTATCAGTCATGTATTTGTCAGTGGAACTTTATTGCTGAATACAAGGAACTCTTCAGGGAATAAAACAAAATATCCTAAAAGTAATTTGGTGACAGGTTGCCTGCTCCTGGAACCATAAAATAGATTGTTACACCCACATACAGATTTGCATTTGCAAACTTGATTGTGGGGCCAAATTACCTTACTTTTGCTTTCCAGAAATCTCTTTCACATGTACCAAATTCCTGTCTTCAACATGTGAATAGAAATGCCTGGAAATTTTGCAGGCTCTTGAATGTGCAAAGCATGACTTGCTGTAACAAATCCTTATTTTGAATATCAACTAAATCCAGACCTTATGTCTAGAATTCAATTTCTTTGTTCAAAACTGATACAAAGATGACTTCAAGGGGTAGCCTCACCTAAATACATTCAACTAAGTGTCCATCTATACCATGCCATGTTCTGTACTTGGTGAGTAAAAATGCCAACAGAAACTGTGCCTATGTAATGTACCGTTTCCCTTATGTGTGTTAACTGAAGCATCTGCACAGATGCATTAATTCAAATAACTTTACCTCTTCAGGATATTTTGGTAATGAACAGCTACAGCATCTTTACAGTTAAAATAATAATGTAGTTAGTCCATTAATCTAGCCTTCAAGATAGAGAAGGTGCAAAAAGGATCATCACATGTACAAAGCTTATTAATGTCTCTCCACTAGCATATTATTTGACAAGCAGCACAGGTATTCAAGAAATTTATCTGAAGACTTCTGCAAATTAAGGGGTTTTTGCATTTCTCATAAGTCTACTAGCTCAAACCAAAGATATCTGTTTCTCAATATCAAACACTCCTTAAAAGTAGTAATGCTGCACTAGTATCACCGATAGATATTAAGCTGTGGCTGATGTGCTATTTAATTCCTCTCTATTTGTGAGCTTGCTTTGTTAGATGTATCGAATTCTGCAAGCTTTCTAGAATAGGTAATTAGTTGTTGGGTTGGGGTGGTGTTTTAAACTTTACAGGGTTTTTTATTTGAGGAAAATGACATTTCCTTCTGTTGCTGCCCTTTACAGGGCCATGACCACAGAGCTGGCTGCCTGCAGAAGCACTTCCAGACAAGCTGTTCATGTACCCTTTTTGGTAGTGCTTGGAGTTTCTTGTCCTATGGGGCTGTCCAGGTAGGACCAACTTTAGAGACATAAAAACACTAACTGCAGTTGCTCTCATCTTCCCACCCACTGAAGCCAATTCTGTTAAGACTTAGAGAAGTAGCCCTTTTCCCTTTTCTCCCTCTTCCCCAAGTATCACTGAGTAAAAGTGATTGGTTTGTTGGATTTTGGTAGTAGGTGTTTATATTATTTTTTATTTTGCAGTCCATAAAACACCCCTCAATTTGTGAAATGTTAAATAGCAAGCAATGAACTGGCTTTTGAAGGAATTGTCTAAAGCATGTGGGAGAATTAGGAATTGCATACTTCTGTAGGTTATCTGGAGTGCACACTTCTTCATCATACAGTCCTTCAGGATCCAACAAGGTACCTGTGAAGAGAAAGGGAGATGTGACTGTCCCAGCACACCTCCTGTGACCTACCTCAGGAAGCTTCTGGGGGCAGAGGTGTGTGAAGACAGCATCTGTGGGGGGAGAGGGGACTGCGCTGAGAGCACGTTGTGTTCACCGTTCCTCTATCCAGACCTCCCTGCTGCCTGCTACCTTCCAAAACATTGCCTCTACCCTTCCAGCATTGGGGCAGTTTCTCAGCCCGTGTCTGATTTTTTTGTTTGTTTGTTTGTTTGCTTGTTTTTCTGCTACAACAGAGTAAAGCCATGTTATCAAACAGTTCCACATTCTTACCTTTAGTATCTTCACAGTTATAATTGCTCCTCTAGAGAAAGTCTAATTCCTGAACTAAAGATTCACCAAGTTCAACTGAGTTTCACCAGGTATGAATAGCTCACAGTTCCATGAAACATTTTATAAGATGAATCCTACAAGTTCGTAGTGTTGTTGAACTTTGTTCCATCCTTGCTTACAGTATTTATAGAACACCAAACGGAACATTCTGATCAAAAGCTGCAGGCTTTCACTGCATGCAGAAAGTACAGAAACAATAATTTGGCTCCTCCCCACGTAATCTAGAGATTATTTTTAAGTAGAATAGGTGTGGGAAGGCATTCAACGAGTTTGATGCTTAAGTTCTAGAATGTGGACTGAAGTTTGTGATCTCTGGTTCTTAATTATAATTCAACAAGACACTGTTAAGGCTTATAAAATACATGTTACAGAAAAACCCCTTGTAAATATTTGGTCTCCACCAAATTCTTACTCGCAGTTAGCTGAACTATCTGCTGCTTATAGATGTTGTGTGAGTGAGACAAAGAAATGTTCATACACTTATGGTTAGAGAAGGTCTTACCGATTGCCCATGGTTTATCCTCCCCAGGACCAATTCGGCATGGGTCTTTGTAGTGTATGAACAGAGAATGTTGTTGCTCCAGCTTGTCCTCTGCAGGGAAAGCACAAGCCCAAGAAAAGGCACATCAGCTATGTGTGGTGAACCTTGGACAACCATGTGTCCTGCCACAACGAAGGCAAGTCCTCCTTCCTGCTCGATACACATACACACGGTTGATTTGAACCAGTTCAGTAGCAGCTGTACTGCACAGCACTATCTTGTCTTGATCAGAAATCCCAGCAAATGCTTGATAGTAACAGTGCTTTCCTACAAAGTCTTTCATAGAAAGACATTTTCAGTAGTGTCTAGCAGTAAACTGAAGTGAGTTTTCCAGTGCATTTCCTCTCCCTGCCATTGACACTGCATGGCTTACACTGGGACAAAACTTTAGTTGAGATGGATCATCCCATGGAGGATTGGACTGACTCCACAGTGGCAATGTGAATGGCTGTTGTGGGTGTATATACACATCTTGGTAAGTTCGAAGATAAAAGTTTGTGCTTTACTCACTTCAGAAAAATTCACTGAATGTTTTCCAAGCTATAACAGATAAGAGAAAGGGCAGACAATTGATAATTCACTCGGGATATTATCTATAGCATTAAAGTCATTCTAAACATAATCAGCATGACCTATCAACTTTAAATGAATTTCTTCCTAATTGCTGCTATACTCCTTGCATTTAGCACATCAAGCTCCTAGGATTATTTAGTAAGAGATCCTACAAAAATGTATATAGCAGAATTTCAGACACTGAACAAATAAGCAAGTTCTAGTTCTATGCATGCTGTTTGACATACTTGGGAAACAAGCACAACCAGAACTGGAACACACCAGCTGCTACAATTCCATTTGTGTTAAATGGCAAAGAAACTGGCAACAGCTCCTGTTAACTTTCTTGCAGCACTTTTACACCTTTTACAAGGTTAAAACTTCTTAGCAACACTTGAAGGTTTTCTCTTGGGCCCAACAGAATATTCACCTGTGTTTGGAGCTGCTGCTGTAACATACTTGTTGCTGTCTATTGCCAAGACAACATGTAAGTACACATGAAAATGGACTCCTCTGAAGTGGGAAACAAAACTTTAAACTGTGGGCTGTGTATCTTAGCCAGAATGCAGCTCACACACTGCAGGAATCGCATTAGATCTCCTTGTGTGAAATGCTGTTCTTGACAAGGGAAGAAGCTCTTGACCTCTCCCTGTTAAGAAGGAAGCAGAGCACAAATGTGGAGTGCAGTAGTACTGCATCCATAGCTGTAGGCATGTTTGCCATTTTCTTACTAGTAGTTATTAATAGAGCTGACTGTCCTTCAGCTACTGCATCCACACCAGCCGATCTATCTCACTACATGCTTCTAGCCTCCCCCCACCTCCCCTAATTATCTCGTGACCTTGAGAACATCCTCATAATTGCAGGCAGATTGAAAAATTAACTTGGCAGGGTACCCTGGAGTTGTGGCAGTGGATGGGAGGACTGACCTCTCTAAGATTTGACAGGGATGCAATGCAGAGAATTGCTTGTTCTGCCTGAACAGCCAAGTGGTTTGTTTAATATTTATGGAAAAGTAGATGATGAAACCTGGGCAATTGTTCATTTCTCCAGGTTTTCCCTTGTTATATGTCTACAAAATTTTCCTCAAAACCAAGATGATAGATTAAAATTTTGTTATGACTGATTTGCAACTGTGGCACTGACAGCAACAAGTCACAGCTGATGAGACAAACTTAACCCATCTGACTGGAAGGCTTTTTATCTTATGCTAAAAGGTTTAAAAACATTAATAGATTTCTACATATGATGTCAGTCAAAATCAACCTGACCTTTCCAATAACGTTCCCACTAAGTGTATGAGTGTTTTCATAATGTTCTGTAAAGCTGGAGGGGAAAAGTGAGTTGCAGAAAATTTGTCATAAGCAAAAAAAAGCTGTTCTGTCAATACAGCTAAGAATAGAAACTTGATATTCACTGGAACATTAATTACTTGCCATGTCAGTCTGTGGAGTGGGAAAGAATACAGAAAATCATACACAGAACCACAGAAAGCTGACAATTGCTTAAAAAAAATAAATGTTCAGTTCCCTGTAATGCTAACAAATGTCCTTAAAACAATGAGTAATGTAAAAATGGAGGAGAAAAAAACATTGCGTTACTCTTGCTTAGAGCATAAGGAAAGAAAGCAATCTAGAAATAAAAGATAAAGTAGCCAGCTTAATTTCAGTTTCCAGGCTGAGTGAATTTTAAAGGGGAGGGGGGTAAATAAGCAGCAGAGATAGCAAAGATAAAATGGATTTTTATAACCTACTTTTCAGTCCTTAGTAGTAGTAGTTGCAATGTTTACAACTATTATTTGCAAAAGCAAATAGTTGCAGGTCACAACAGCATTAATTATACCCTGTGCTTCTTGTGCAAGATCTAGGTTAGAGGGCCAGAACTTCCTGGGTGGAGAACACTGACCATACGTTCTGCCTCTCTGCTTCACTCCCATCTCTCTCCTCATGCTGCACAGCCCTATTCATTTTCCATTTGCCATCTGGCTAGGTAGTCTCCCGTTGCTATGCAGCAGGCTGTTTATTTCCTTGATGGACACCTTTGCCTCCAGGCCACTCCATCCACCCAACAGTACTGCAAGCGAAACAGCCGCATCACAGATTTGACAGCAGATATGGCCATTTGTATCCATCCCCCGGCTTCTGTCTCCCTTCACCAGCACTGCTCCAGTTGCCTCCTCAGCCTGTCTGTATAGCAGCTTGGCTAGCTGAAGGCCTCTTACTGAGCACATTTCTTCCCTCCTTCCCTAAAAAAACTCACTATCACAGTGTAGGAGAGGATGGAAACTATTTGATTGTTGCCAAAGAGAAGTAACTGCTTGGCTGGAGAAGAAAGAGTTAAAGAAGAAGCAAAGTACACTGTGTGATTAAGCAGAGCAACCCAGGTGGACAGGAGCAGGAGAACAGAAAGATAAGGAACTGGTTATTTTGGGACTGTTTGTGAAACAACGAAGAATGTTGGAAAAAACAAAACTGTAAACCAGGAACTAAACATGATGTGCTAAAACTCGCTTGGTATAAAAGGTAGAGCAATAGGCTAAAAATATCTTTTGCTAGAATGGTATAAAAGCTAGAGCAATAGGCAATAAAGTGATTTGCTGCATGAAGATGCTCTGAGTCCGTGCCTTTCATACGCCACAAATGGCTGCCTGAACTGGGACATGAATAGGAGGCTCACGGAGCCCAAACCGGTGGCATAGCCTGACTGAACCAGGAGCCGCGGGAACTTTGATATTGTGCACCCATCACCGTTAAGCAGGTGAGTGGTCGGGAACCGAGGGAGGGAAGTTATCCCGAGATCAGCAGCGCAGTCTGGAAGTAATGCACTGTCTGCTTGAAGCTCAGCATCGGCCCATATCGGGTCCGTAACTTGTGACTTTGTTAGAATGGATCCATGATAAAGTGCCTGACTTTCTAGCTGGCGGCACTTTCCAAATCCCCACTTGGCAAATTGTTGGTAAACGGCTGCATGATGCTGCTTCAAACAGGGACCCCACAGCAGGGAAGCATTTGGCAACCTGGTGGCAGATCGTGGCCACTCTTCACCAGGTACAGACCAGCGCTGCCGCTGATGCTGTCACGTCTAAGGAAGCTACTGATGCTTGTGAGGGGGTAAAATCTCCTGAAGCCTCATCACCAGCTGCCCTCCCGTACCCCCTTCTGTCTCCCCGTCTGCGCCTCCTTTGTCGTCGCAGTCCTCACCGCTGATCACGACGATCCTCGCGGCGCAAGCGCCTCTGTCAGGAGCGGCTGAGTCGGGTGATGACCCTGATAACCCTGATAATCCTAACGACCCTACAGACCCCTTTGATTCTGGTTTTGTTGATCCGGAGAAGGAGCCGGACTTGTTTCCTCCTCCTGCTGAGGTGCAGACATTTACAGGGAAGCAGGGGTGGGGTCCGGAGGACCGATGGCAGGACTGCAGGCGGGAAGCTCTTAACCGAGGGGACATGGGAGTAGTGGTGGTGTGCCCAGTTGTCTATCGGCCACACCAGGCTCCCTCAAAGACACGTTAACAAAAAAAAAAAAAAAAATAAAGGGGAACTGGGATCGAGACTCCCCACAAGATAGACTATGGAAAGCCACATTCGTCTCGAACTTTTTAAATCATAATGGCTAGCTCAGTCGGTAGAGCAGTTGGGGGGCCTTGCACATTTGGTAGGCTCTTTCTTTCACCCCAAAAACTCAGCCATAACAGCATGGAAGTTACGCCACATCTTTATATGCACCTTTGTGTTAAAATAATTAAAAACTTATTAAAATTAATTGTTCCATATGCTATATGGAAATACAATTATTAAATTGCTATATGAATAGACACAGAGTAAGGGCTGTGCACACGTGTGCGTGTGTGTGAGCACTTGCACATGCATCTGTGTGGTGTAACAAACATACATTGTGCATAATGCATAATGGATATTAACCACAGACCTTTATAACAGTAAAATATGTAATTATAGACACATGAATATAAACCGAGATTATTAAAGCCTGTATGAATATATATTTATATTATTTATAGCTGTATATGCAACAGTATATAGACATCTAGATACACAGAGTGTGCAGGCATATGGATGTATTATGACAAATTGTGTGCATAATACACAGCATTTATCGTAAAAAACTCCTTTAAAACAATAAAAGCTTTAAAAAATATATGTTTTAAAGCCATATTCAATTAGTAAATTCTAATGATATGGGGTGTGGTGTGTATTATAGCAAATATAGTGTGTGTGTATAAAAAAAAATAGTCATAGTAAATGCTGCTAAATACATGCTATGACAGTGTAATTACCCAATTTAAACCAATATGGATCTACAGCTATGTAGAGAGCTCTATGTTCATCTTTGTGTCTGTGTGCATCTGTTAGAACAAATACGCTTTGTGTCTCACTAAAGCTGGCATTTATATTGATAAAATCTACTATATGTATTGATAAATATAAAGCTAACCTTTAACAATAAATACTGCTAAATATGGTTTATGAAAATAGAATTTTAAAATGTTTTTCAATAGCCACTTTTTTTTAATGTTGGCACATAAGTAAGTGTGTTAAAATATATCAATTCACTTTTACATATTATATAGACAAAACTAATGAGCAGGTGCACACATGCTGAGCAAGAGCGTGATTGTGTCTGTGTTATTTAAACATGGGTGTGAGGATTTTAATGGAATGTGTTACATGAATCTAAGCGACCACTCAGAATCAATTCATAAGAGTATCCAGAAATTGAAAGATTCAAACAAAGACTTGCAGCTAAATCAGGGGTGGGATGCTTTTGGTCTGTTTTCACAGCTCGGGAATTTTGGACCATGGGTCAAAAATATCGCAGGGTTTATTTTAATAGCTCTAATTGCAGTATTAATGATTGCCTTATGTCTTCCTTGTCTTTTTTCTTGTGTTCAATGATCAATCGAACGAAGTATGAATCGGGTTATGGTCACGCAGTTATATGCGAACCTTGCCCTTTCGCAGATAAATAAAGAAGGGGGAGATGTAGGAGAGGATGGAAACTATTTGATTGTTGCCAAAGAGAAGTAACTGCTTGGCTGGAGAAGAAAGAGTTAAAGAAGAAGCAAAGTACACTGTGTGATTAAGCAGAGCAACCCAGATGGACAGGAGCAGGAGAACAGAAAGATAAGGAACTGGTTATTTTGGGACTGTTTGTGAAACAACGAAGAATGTTGGAAAAAACAAAACTGTAAACCAGGAACTAAACATGATGTGCTAAAACTCGCTTGGTATAAAAGGTAGAGCAATAGGCTAAAAATATCTTTTGCTAGAATGGTATAAAAGCTAGAGCAATAGGCAATAAAGTGATTTGCTGCATGAAGATGCTCTGAGTCCGTGCCTTTCATACGCCACATCACAGCTGCCTTCCTATTTTGTCCTAATACATGTTAGTTTAACTACAGTATTCTGTAGCCATTACCACTTACTGTTCACCTCCACAGTGCATAATGGGTTCTTCTACCCGTCAGAGCACTTGCCAGCACCTTCTCAGACCATTCTGAGTTTACTTTGGATCATACAGTTGTGACCCATTTAATTTTTGGTACATTGTCCTGGGTTCAGCTATAGCAGTCATTTTTCTCCTTCTTAGTAGCTGGTGCAGTGCTGTGTTTTTTAACTTTCAGCCTGGGAACAACGCTGATAATACTGGTGTTTTTAGTTGTTGCTAAGTAATGTTTACTCCGACCAAGGACTTTCTCAGTCTCATGCTTTGCTAGAAATGAACACCAGAAGGGCTGTGTTTTGGGTTGATGATATTTTCTACCCTCTTAAATGTTTCTCCAACTTTGCTAAAGTCTTCTGTTACAAGTGTCCAACAGCTCCAAGCCATTGTGCAAGGCCAGCAAGGAGCTCTGCTGGCTGCCTGAGCTGTACTGAGCAGGAAGGCAGAAGGGATACACAAACACAATGATCTGCACCCTATGTTGGCAATTCAACTGTTAGCAAAATGTAACATCTATGTTTGGAAAAGGCTACCATCTCTGTGAACTCACCAGCCATTAATTATGGCTTTGTGGAGTTCTTTTTTTCTAGTACCCTCAGTATCCAAATATAGAAGAAAAAAATATTAAAAACTCCCAGAAGTACACAGCATAAGTTAATTTTTTCCAAGACTGATTCAGCAATGTTTAGTTCTCTCTGCAGCATTAATCTCC
Organism: Strigops habroptila; assembly: GCF_004027225.2. NCBI lineage: Eukaryota > Metazoa > Chordata > Aves > Psittaciformes > Psittacidae > Strigops > Strigops habroptila. Next base: position 25,404,078 of record NC_044301.2, read on the forward strand.
TGTCTGTGTATTTGCACTATCAAATTATTTTTAACTGCATGAATTTACTTTTTTCTTCACAAAAATCCCATAACATCCATGTCTCAGACTCAAGGCTAGTACCTATTTTAGAAGCATATGTAGCAATTAAGTCTTTCCTTGCAAAAGCCAGTCACAAGTTCAGATACTGCTATAGCCCACAGGAACTTTCCTGTTTCTTTTTGGAATAGGCAGACACCAGGAAAACAAAACCTTGTCTTACCAGAGGAGCAGTTATCGAAGTTGAGATCTCCACAGATGACATCAAAAGCCACCAGCTCCTCTGGATTGCCTGTACTGGAGGAGGAGGTAGATTTTCTGAATTCAGACAGCCAATCTTGAAGCATATCCAGTTGCTCACATTGAACAGTAGTATCTCCTGTAGCAAACAAATAAACAACCAAATAACTAAACGAAGAAGCAAGACCTCCTGTTAGCAGGTTACTCAGCCACATGTTAGTTGCTAAGCTATTGCTAGACATCTTGAGAGAAATGGTGCAAGATAAAAATTGGCGTGGTTAATAGTATACTTAGCACATGGTGCATAGCCCGTTACAGAGTTCATTAGGAACTATTGGGAATCCGAGGAGGAGATTGACTGGTGGACCTGCACTCTACCATCCCTGAGAGTAGCAAGTCAGCCACCCAAAAGAAAAGAACTTCAGGATCCCCTACCTTCTTGCCATCGGGCAGATGGAAGGAACCTAGGAGACAAGGGAGGTTGGAAATGGGTTACTCCTCAGACTAGACGGTCTGTGGGTGAAGATCAGGGGGAAGGCCGAACAAACTGATATCCTGGTAAGAGTCTGTTCTAGACCACCCATCCTGGCTGGATGAAGCTACAGACAAAGTGTTCTTCAAACAACTGGTAGAAGTTTCACGATCACTTGCCCTTGTTCTCGTGGGGGGCTTCAACCTACCAGATGTCTGCTGGAAGTACAACACAGCAGAGAAGAAACAGTCCAGGAGGTTCTTGGAGGGTGTGGAAGATAACTTCCTAACCCAGCTGGTTAGTGAGCCAACTAGGGGAGATGCCTGGCTAGATGATAGAATTTTCAGTCCTTGGAGAAGTCAGGAAGAAAGTCAGCAACACCTCTACCTTAGACTTCTGGAGGGCTGACTTTGGCCTGTTTAGGAGACTGGTTGGCAGAATTCCTTGGGAAACATTACGGAAGGACAAAGGAGTCCAGGAAGGCTGGACATTCTTCAAGAATAAAAACCTTAAGGCACAGGAGGAGGCAGTCCCCATGTGCCAAAAATCAAACCGGTTGCGAACAGACCAGCCTGGCTGAAAAGGGAGATAGTGCTAGAACTCAGGAAAAAAAAAAAGAGAATTTATTGCCTGTGGAAGAAGGGAGTTACCCCATAAAAAGTACAAGGATGTTGTTAGGTTATGTAGAGAGAAAGTTGGAAAGGCGAAGGCACAGATGGAACCAGAATCGTAGAATCCTAGAATAGTTAGGGTTGGAAAGGACCTTAAGATCATCTAGTTCCAACCCCCGTCATGAGCAGGGACACCTCGCACTAGATCATGTCACCCAAGACTCCATCGACCTGGCCTTGAACACTGCCAGGGATGGAGCATTCACAATTTCCTTGGGCAACCCATTCCAGTGCCTCACCACCCTCACTGTAAAGAACTTCTTATATTTAACCTAAACTTCCCCTGTTTAAGTTTGAACCCGTTACTCCTTGTCCTACCACTACAGTCCCTAAGGAAGAGTCCCTCCCCAGCATCCTTACAGGCCCCCTTCAGATACTGGAAGGCTGCTAGGAGGTCTCCACGCAGCCATCTCTTCTCCAGGCTGAACAGCCCCAACTTTCTCAGCCTGTCTTCATACGGGAGGTGCTACAGCCCCCTTATCATCCTCATGGCCCTCCTCTGGACTTGCTCCAACAGCTCCATGTCCTTCTTATGTTGAGGACACCAGAACTGTACACAATACTCCAAGTGAGGTCTCACGAGGACCTTACACTTGGCTTGGTTGAACTTCATGAGGTTGGCATCAGCCCACCTCACAAGCGTGTCCAGGTCCCTCTGGATGGCATCCCTTCCGTCCAGCATATCAACCCAAACACACAGCTTGGTGTTGCCAGCAAACTTGCTGAGGGTGCACTCAATCCCACTGTCCATGTTGCCAACAAAGATGTTGAACAAGATCAGTCCCAACACCGATCCCTGAGGGACACCACTCATTACTGGTTTCCAACTGGACATTGAGCCGTTGACCACAACTCTTTGCGTGCAGCCATCCAGCCAATTCTTCATCTACCGAGTGGTCTATCCAACAAATAGATGTCTCTCCAGTTTAGAGACAAGGATGTCATGCGAGACAGTGTTGAAGGCTTAGCACAAGTCCAGGTAGATGATGTCAACTGCTATGCCCCTGTCCATCAGTTCTGTAACCCCATCATAGAAGGCTGCCAAATTGGTCAGGCAGGATTTCCCCTTAGTGAAGCCATGCTGGCTGTCACCAAGCACCTGATAGTTTTTCATGTGCCTTAGTAGGCTTTCCAGGAGAAACTGCTCCAAGATTTTGCCAGGCACAGAGGTGAGGCTGACTGGTCTGTAGTTCCCTGGGTCTTCCACCTTCCCCTTCTTGAAAATGGGGGTTATATTGCCCTTCTTCCAGTCATCGGGAACTTCACCTGACTGCCAGGATTTTTCAAATATGATGGACAGTGGTTTAGCAACTTCATCCGCCAGCTCCTTCAGGACCCAGGGATGGATTTCATCAGGTCCCATGGACTTGTGCTCGTTCAGGTTCTTAAGATGGTCTCGAACCTGATCCTCTCCTACAGTGGGCCTAAGGTCTTCATTTTCACAGTCCATGCATCTGCCTTCCAAGACTTGGGTGGTATGGTCAGAGCATTTGCTAGTGAAGACTGAGGCAAAGAAGTCATTGAGAACCTCAGCCTTCTCCAAACCCAGGGTAGCCAGTTCTCCTGATAGCTTCTGGAGAGGGCCCACGTTGTCCCTAGTCTGTCTTTTATTTCCTATGTACCTATAGAATCCCTTCCTGTTATCTTTCACATCCCTTGCCAGATTTTATTCTATCTATCTGGGCCTTAGCTTTCCTAACCTGGTCCCTAGCTTCCCGGACTATATCCCTGTATTCTTCTCAGGCTGCCTGTCCTTGCTTCCACCTTTTATAAGCTTAATTTTATAAGCTTAATTATTACGAAATCTGGCCACTGCCATAAAAGATAATAAAAAGCACTTTTCCAAATATATTAGCAATAAAAGGAGGGCCAGGGAGAACCTCCATCCTCTGCTGGATGCTATCATCTATCAGCAGTCCTGGTCTGGTGGTCAGGTCCCAGAGGATTGGAGGTTGGCCAATGTGATGCCTCTCTACGAAAAGGACAGGAAGGAAGACCCTGGGAACTACAGGCCTGTCAGCCTGTTCTCAGTGCCAGGGAAGGTCGTGGAGCAGATGATCCTATGTGAGATCATAAAGCACGTGCGGGAAAACGGAGGGATCAGGCCCAGTCAGCATGGGTTCATGAAGGGCAGGTCCTTCTTGACCAACCTGATCTCCTTCTATGATAAGGTGACTCACCTGGTTGATGAGGAAAGGCTGTGGACATTGTCTATTTGGACTTAAGTAAAGCATTTGACACTGTCTCCCACAGCGTTCTCATGGACAAATTGGCTGCTCGTGGCCTGGATAGGTGGATTCTTCGCTGGGTTGGAAACTGGCTGGATGGCCGAGCTCAAAGAGTGGTGGTAAATGGCATCACATCTAGTTGGCGACCAGTCACTAGTGGTGTCCCTCAAGGGTCAGTGTTAGGGCCAGCGTTGTTTAATATCTACATTGATTTGGATGAGGGGATTGAGTGCATCCTCAGTAAATGTGCAGACGACACCAAGTCGTCAATTTGATGGATGAACCACTGGGTGGATAAAAAATTGGCTGGATGGCTGCACGCAGAGAATTGCAGTCAATGGCTCAATGTCCAACTGGAGATGGGTAACAAGTGGTGTCCCTCAGGGTTTGGTGTTGGGACTGATCCTGTTCAATATCTTCGTTGGCGACATGAAGAGTGGGATTGAGTTGTTGCTAAGTAATGCTTACTCTGATCAAGGACTTTTCAGTCTCTCATGCTCTGCCAGTGAGGATGGGCATAAGAAGCTGGGAGGAAGCAGAGACAGGATGCCAGACCCAAACTAGCCAAAGGGGTATTCCATACCACAGCACGTCATGCCCAGTATATAAACTGGGGCGAGTCTCCCAGAAGGGGAAAATCTCTGCTTGGGTCGGGCTGGGTATCAGTCGGTGGGTAGTGAGCAATTGTATTGTGCATCACTTGTGTTTATTTTTTTCCTTTTCCCCTTTGTTGTGGTTTGAGCCCAGGTGGTAACTTGGAACCACGCAGCCGCTCACTCACTCCCCCCCTTCTTCCTCCCCCTGCTCCTGGAGGGATGGCGAGGAGAATCAAAAAAATGTAAGTCCCACGGGTTGAGATAAGAGCAGTCCCGTAACTAAGGTATGATACAAAACCACTACTGCTACCACCAATGATAATAATGATTAGTGAAATAACAAGGGGAGAGGACACAATTGCTCACCACCCGCCGACCGATACCCAGCCCGACCCGAGCAGTGATCAGGGTCTTCCGGGTAACTCCCCCCAGTTTATATACTGGGCATGACGTGCCGTGGTATGGAATACCCCTTTGGCTAGTTTGGGTCAGGTGTCCTGTCTCTGCTTCCTCCCGGCTTCCCCTCCTCCCTGGCAGAGCATGAGACTGAGAAAGTCCTTGGTCGGAGTAAACGTTGCTTAGCAGGTCAAAGGAGGTGATCCTGCCCCTCTACTCTGCTCTCGTGAGACCTCACTTGGAATACTGTGTACAGTTCTGGTGTCCTCAACACAAGAAGGACATGGAGCTGTTGGAGCGAGTCCAGAGGAGGGCCATGAGGATGATAAGAGGGCTGGAGCACCTCCCGTATGAAGACAGGCTGAGGAAGTTGGGGCTGTTCAGCCTGGAGAAGAGATGGCTGCGTGGAGACCTCATAGCAGCCTTCTGGTATCTGAAGGGGGCCTATAAGGATGCTGGGGAGGGACTCTTCCTTAGGGTCTGTAGTGATAGGACAAGGGGTAATGGCTTCAAACTTAAACAGGGGAAGTTTAGATTAGATATAAGGAAGAAGTTCTTTACAGTGAGGGTGGTGAGGTACTGGAATGGGTTGCCCAAGGAAGTTGTGAATGCTCCATCCCTGGCGGTGTTCAAGGCCAGGTTGGACAGATCCTTGGGCGTCATGGTTTAGTGTGAGGTGTCCCTGCCCATGGCAGGGGGGTTGGAACTAGATGATCTTAAGGTCTTTTCCAACCCTAACTTTTCTATGATTCTATGTTACATTGTTAAAATGTAGCTGAAAAATTCATGAATCTTCTTTACCACTACCCAGTACTTCAGGGACTGGTGGGTTTGTTCCTAAGTCTGTCTGCAGCTGAAGCACTGATGAAGTGGAAAGGATGCTGGCTGCCTGACCGGGTTAACCTTGACATGCTGTGGCACATCGGTTCAACCTTATGCCACGTGTAACAGGTTGCTGATTGGCCTCGGCCTGCAGCATACCTGCTGTCTAGGCAGTCCAGGAGGGCTGTGTTGTGCTCTCCAGCATTCAGGAACACAAGAATCACAGTTGCATCAAGGAAAACTTCAGGATATTCACCACCCCTCTGGCTAAATTAAATTGTAGTCTTACACAAAGTAAAGGTTTGGAGATCTGGCTTTTATTTTACTCCTATACCTACTCAGTATAGAACTGATAGTTTTGATGCAAAAGATAGGAGTGATACATGGAAAATTTTCCATAGGCATCTCCAAGATATTCAAGTATTTGTCAGTTTTAATTGGTGAGTGTCCAGGTGAACAGCTAAAATGAGTAAGAATATTTCGAAATGTATACATCAGAACACTAAAAATGGAATAAAACAACCCTAAGTATCTTTAAACATTATTAACTTTTCTTCCCCTTGCTTTCTGGGCTGGGGTTGTAAAATGGAGATGAGGCCGCCCATCTACCTCAGCCCTGCTCTGAATATTTAGATTAAAAGGAGAGCTGAGTGTTGAGGTACTATCATAAAAAAAGGTTGTGAAAGGTCATAAAAGATGGTTGATGAGGAACGGTCTCCACCACAACCTTATTTTATGACCTTAGAAGATACTGTTTCATGAAACAAAGGGGATACAGCATGCTGTGGCGTGCTGTAGTAAATATTACAGTGGGATTGCTTTTAAACATGACCAGGAGAATTTTTCAATGAGTGTATTAACTTGCTCACCATTTATGTATGAAATTTACAGGTCAAAACCCAGAGAATGTGGGCTTATTCCAGCTCCTGATTTCTGCTGTCCCAACTTGTATTTTCTGATAATTCCCTAGTTACATACAAATAAATGTTTATATATTGATACTCACAGTATGGGCTGTTAAATGCTATTGAGTAAGGATGATAGTAGTGTATATGCTAAAATAACAGTATTTGGTTAAGAGGGAGCAAAGAGAAGGAAACCTCTCAAGGGATATTTTTTGTTTGTGTCCTATAATACTTAACTACTCCAGGAGTGGAAAGGGGAAGGTTTGGGGATGTACTTGTCTACCCTTCTTCACTATTTCACTGCTATTTGCAATGCAGACTGCACTGTGTCAGAAATACTGGAGGAGCAAGAACACCACCACAGACCTCGGAATAGTGAACAAGTAGGATATGCAATTTAGGACAGTACCTGCAATAGCTTGCAAGTGAGTGCAGGAAATGTATCCCACAATTCTTTGGTCCTGAGGTGTACTTCCCACTTGCACCTGGGAGGGAAGGAAGAAATAAAAAGGTGATTAATGGAAGAGCTCATACAACTCCACTTCCACCCCAGCTGTGCAGCCTCTGTACATGGTATTGTCCTTTTTCCCCCAGTCTTTCCATCTTGGCTCCATTTTGAAAACACACACACATGAAATCCACTGGAGACACACACTGGGGCTTCCTGGGGTCCCACTGTGGCTAGCACACTGCCTCCCTCCTGATCACCACTACATCAACCTTTCCATTTTGATCTGTGACACATACAAAATGTGACAACTCTTTGCAATCCCACTGGTTCTCTGTCCCAGTTGCACTGCCACCCTTTTGCATCCCAGCTCTTGTTCACATGCAGGATTCAGGCCCACCACTGAAGTGTCATGCAATACTGATATTATCAGCAGTCTAATTCTTGCTCACTGTGTAAGATGAGAATGCAGAAGGAAAAAATGCCAGGGGAGGCTGGGGAAAAGGATGAAACATGAAATAAATACTGGTTTTGACCATGTTTTCTCCATTCTACAGCAAGATTTGGATTTTGATGGATTTTTTTCCATTCTTCGACAAAGGTGTTAGGGATTTTTGCTATGTCTCAGCAAAGTGTTTACATTCTTCAGCACCCAGCAGCAGCCCCCATGTCTGTCAACCAGATGAAAAAAAAGTGTGCTGCTGCTCTTACTCACAGAAGAGGCAGGGCTTCGACAGAAGCTGGAACATAGTATTATTAGAATCATAGAATAGAATCATAGAATAGTAAGGGTTGGAAAGGACATTAAGATCATCTAGTTCCAACCCCCCTGCCATGGGCAGGGACACCTCGCACTAATCCATGTGGCTCAAGGCTCTGTCCAACCTGGCCTTGAACACCGCCAGGGATGGAGCATCCACAACCTCCCTGGGCAACCCATTCCAGTGCTTCACCACCCTCACTGTAAAGAACTTCTTCCTTATATCTAATCTAAACTTCCCCTGTTTAAGTTTGAAGCCATTACCCCTTGTCCTACCACTACAGTCCCTAAGGAAGAGTCCCTCCCCAGCATCCCTATAGACCCCCTTCAGATACTGGAAGGCTGCTAGGAGGTCTCCACACAGCCTTCTCTTCTCCAGGCTGAACAGCCCCAACTTCCTCAGCCTGTCTTCAAACGGGAGGTGCTCCAGCCCCCTTATCATCCTCGTGGCCCTCCTCTGGACTTGCTCCAACAGCTCCATGTCCTTTTTATGTTGAGGACACCAGAACTGTACACAGTACTCCAAGTGAGGTCTCACGAGAGCAGAGTAGAGGGGCAGGATCACCTCCTTCGACCTGCTGGTCACGCTTCTTTTGATGCAGCCCAGGATACGGTTCTCTGAATCTCTTCTCTGCCCAACCTGTAGCAGTGCCTGGGATTGCCCTGACCCAGGGGTAGGACCTTGCACTTGGCTTGGTTAATCTTCATAAGTTTGGCATTGGCCCACCTCTCAAGCGTGTCAAGGTCCCTCTGGATGGCATCCCTTCCCTCCAGCATATCAACCGAACCACACAGCTTGGTGTCGTCAGCAAACTTGCTGAGGGCGCACTCAATCCCACTGCCCATGTCGCCGACAAAGATGTTGAACAGGACCGGTCCCAACACCGATCCCTGAGGGACACCACTCATTACACTTTTCCAACTGGACATAGAGCCATTTACCACAACTCTTTGCGTGCGGCCATCGAGCCAGTTCTTTATCCACCAAGTGGTCCATCTATCAAATTGATGTCTCTCCAATTTAGAGACAAGGATGTCATGCGGGACAGTGTCGAATGCTTTGCACAAGTCCAGGTAGATGACATCAACTGCTCTGCCCCTGTCCATCAGTTCTGTGGCTCCATCATAGAAGGCCACCAAATTGGTCAGGCAGGATTTCCCCTTAGTGAAGCCATGTTGGCTGTCACCAACCACCTCGTCGTTTTTCATGTGCCTTAGCATGCTTTCCAGGAGAATCTGCTCCAAGATTTTGCCAGGCACAGAGGTGAGGCTGACTGGTCTGTAGTTCCCCGGGTCTTCCACCTTCCCCTTCTTGAAAATGGGGGTTATATTGCCCTTCTTCCAGTCATCGGGAACTTCACCTGACTGCCAGGATTTTTCAAATATGATGGACAGTGGTTTAGCAACTTCATCCGCCAGCTCCTTCAGGACCCGTGGATGGATTTCATCAGGTCCCATGGACTTGTGCACGTTCAGGTTCTTAAGATGGTCTCGAACCCAATCTTCTCCTACAGTGGGCCTAAGGTCTTCATTCTCACAGTCCCTGCATCTGCTTTCCAAAACTTTCGTGGTGTGGTTAGAGCATTTTCTAGTGAAGACTGAGGCAAAGAAGTCATTAAGAACCTCAGCCTTCTCCAAATCCATGGTAGCCAGTTCTCCCGATATCTTCTGGAGAGGGCCCATGTTGTCCCTAGTAGAGGGCCTATGTTGTCCCTAGTAGAGGGCCCACCTTGTCCCTATTGGGCCTAATTCCTCATCTATATCATGTGCTACAGTCTTTTAAAAATGTATTTGCTGGTGGACACACAACCAAATCAGAATGAAGTTCTGGTTTAGGTTTTTAACTCTATTGAAGGGTTTGGCAGTTCAGGACTTGACTTACGCAGTTGCAAATCAGAATTCCCGGTGATTTGAGGATCAAGATTTGGTTTGCGGCAAGAAACTAGTTTGAGCATATGGTTTTCCTGCTGACAGTTAACATGGCAACACTGCATGGACTACTAAAGGAAATGCCCATGGAGGAAAGTTGTACCCAGGGCTCAGAAAACAAAACCACAGATGATTCTCCTTCACAAGGCTTGGTACAGATTTCATCTGACACCTTTAAATAACAAGCAGAGCTCCATTTCCTACAGACACAGTTTTGTCATCTTCGTTGGTTTTCTTGTTTTTCAGCTATCCAAGAACCATGCAATTCATTTTATAACTGGAAAGTCAGCTCTGCAGTGAGTGAATTTGGAAGTCATTTGTACTCAACAATACCTTGTTAACTTTCAGATTTTTTTCCAGCTAGGAGAGTATGTAATAAACAACTTGCAGTATTCTGTCCTCAGCCTGTTCAGTCCTTGTTTAGACAGCTTTCCAAATGGATATTGATGGTGTTCTTATTTGCTGTGCCCATACAGTTCACCTGCTTTGGGGAGGGTGAAGGCAGAGGAAGACAAGGAAAATACATGCAGTCGCTAGTGGATCTACCCCTAAGCCAGAGGATTCTCCTGAACCCACAAGACTGTAGCAGAGTTGCAGAGGACATCCTGATCTGCTGGATGGCTGCTAATGACTACTGCAGATGCTTCACTATGCAGACCTCTTTCTTCCGCCCTCGGGCTGCCTCGGTCTGAATATATCACTGTCACAGGTGAATTGAAAGAGGTGTTCTCTCCAACTTTTTCTGCACCATATGCCATTCCAATATAAAAGTGGGAAACCACTAGTTTATATCCTCTACTATCTAGGGGAGGCAGGTGTATCAATTATATTTTCCAAACTTAATAACTCAGAATCAGATTTTCTCTTCAACACTGAAAACTACATATTGTAATGTCTCTGCTAGTTTACAAATGTGCAGTGTCTCCTGCTGCAGAGAAAAGTGTGCATTGTACGTCTTTCCATGCCACCTACTGTAACCACACTGAAAAGAAAATACTGCACATAGTTTCCTGCCTTATAGCAAGAATGTGCTGCTTGTAATCCTCTTATTAACCACAGCAGATGGAATAATTTTCAGTGTCTCTATCCAAAAAGCATAAAATATTTAAGTCTAAAAGCTGAATATCCGAACATAGGTTATAGTCAGTTGAGAAAAGGAAGTTAACTCAAATTGGCTTTAGAATTTCCTGTGCAGCCTTAATGGAGTGCCTGACAAGGCCTCATATTCATCAACTAATTAATGCATAGGATCATTCTCATTTGCATTAAGCATAAATAAATACATAGCGTGCGGTGTCCCTGTGTGCACAGATCTATACTGAAATGGTCTTGGGATCTTTCACTCTCAAAGAATGACAAGAAATGGCCTAGAAGAAAAGACTGAATGCAGCTACAGGCAGCTGGGTGACTGCAACAAATGCCCCTTGGGGTTACCACCACCAAGGAACAGTGCCCCAGGTCTCTGCACTTGCTGAGAACGAGGGCTGCTTCACACGCCCCCTGTGGGGGAAAAGGAGAGGGCCTTTCCTAAGGACTCTGCTAATTAAAAAAACCCTAGACAACTCAAAAGCAAGAGCTGAAGACATTAACATAATTAGAATTTCCTTGGAAATGACAATATGGAAGTACATCCAAAGCAGCTTGACTCCCAGATTTCACATTTCCTCCAATGTTTTTGACTTTTGGTTTGAGGTTGGTTTTTATTGTTTATTTTGAGTGGCACTATTGATGTAAACCACCAAGCAGAGTCCGAGTATAATCACAATGGAGGCAAATATTTGTGACAACTACTAGGAGAGAAAAAAAAATATCCTCGCAGCCTCTTAGTCAATTCCCACCTACAGCAGAAGTACTAGTGTATTAAATATAGTCTGAAATAAAATAGTAAGGAAAATGTGATTATTCAGCCTAATTTGGTATTTCACAGATGGACTACTCTTCATTAGGGTCTGGAGTGATAGGACAAGGGGTAATGGGTTCAAACTTAAACAGGGGAAGTTCAGGTTAGATATAAGGAAGAAGTTCTTTACTGTGAGGGTGGTGAGGCACTGGAATGGGTTGCCCAAGGAAGTTGTGAATGCTCCATCCCTGGCAGTGTTCAAGGCCAGGTTGGATGGAGTCTTGGGTGACATGGATTAGTGCGAGGTGTCCCTGCCCATGGCATGGGGGTTGGAACTAGATGATCTTAAGGTCCTTTCCAACCCTAACTATTCTATGATTCTATGACAAGGACTATGGGATGTGCAGTCAGGAAAATCACTTGACCTCTGGAATATTACAAGCCCTGTAATTCTGCATAAAACCATTCCTTTGTGTGGCCAAAGAGTGTAGCTACTTTTAGACTGTTCCATTTTCTAGGGTATATTATATTGTGGCAGCTACATGGCAGTCTTGCAGGAAGGCAACACTGAGCGTTCACTTCAGCCTGCAATGGAGATTTGGCAGAAAGGGTCCACTTCCATCAACCCAGGTCAGCACTTCACAAATATAATTTTTGCTGCTTAATACAGAAAAAACTTCTAAATTCACATCTGCAAAGAAAATATATGTAAGCAAATAAGCCAGAGTGGCTCCTTCCCCATAAGCTTGACTTAAGTTCACCTCAACTGTTTGACATGTAGCAGCAATGTGTCAATAATACATTCACTGAATTACCCTTCTGCAGGGAACTACTTCAGATACAACTTTCTAAAAATCATTGTATAATCTTAGTTGTGTCATGAAGCACTCTTCTATTCCTATGGAAATTTACAGAAAGGTAATATCTAAATATATTTATAACTTGCCTATGTTTTAAACCAGGATAATTACTATAAGAGGAAAAAGTTGTATGTGATATCCTGTTAAACTCTGATGTTACCAAGAGGTAAAATTAAATCAGAGAGAACATATTTGTGGTTTAACAAAGTGTCTAATTATATAACTTTGACAGAAACAAATGAACATTTATCCATATTATGCTGAAATATGGAAAATCTACATTTTCAAAAGTTAAGTAATAAAACTAGTCAAACATTTGGAAGCTAGGAGTGGATTTGGATCCCTGGTACACCACTGAACATTACATTTTGTTCACTGTTGGGGGGGGAATAAAAAGCTCCTTACAGAAAGAAGCTATTTTCTGTAAAGGGGAAAGCCTGCTAAGGTTGTGTTTGGAATTCAAAACACCAGTTTCTACTGCTACATATTTACATTTGACCCCTGCCTTTTATATATGATATCAAGTACTTTTTATTAAAAGATTTCATCTTTGTGCTATAGCACCTTAGTACAAGCTTTTGGGAGAGACCATGATGATACTGTGCTGTACTATACAAAATGGTGTATATTCCTATAGTTGTGTATCAAAAACTTGTCCTGTGTGGACTAAGGAGGAGACTGGTATCAAGTAATACGCCATGCTCACGAAAGACAGCAAGCCCTCAGGGCTACAGCACGAAGAATCTTGTTGACATGGAAAAAAAGTGCAATGAGTAGCAACAGTTGAAATTTTAGAGCTACAGTGAAAGAAATAAATAACTTGAAATTCAATCACATTACTTGCTATCATGGGAATTTTCTGAGTTAAAAGGAAAATCATGCACATCTCATGTTTACCATGCTCTAGTATAATAAGTATACAAAGCTGCAAACATAACAGATATCTTGTCTTTAACAGGTTATATTTACACACATCTGTCCCAGCACTGCAAAACAGTAGTATTGCACCTGTATGTCAAGAAAAGCATCAAGAAAGAAATGGAGAACATAGTTTCTCTTTCTTTCCAGTACACCTTTTCTGTAATCTCCCAAATTGTATCAACCCCTCCTGGATATTTGTTTCTATTTCAGCAATTTTCCAAGACAAACAGGAGAGTCAGCACCAAGCAACTGACTAGAAGAGCCAGGCCAACTGCAGGACAAAATTCCTTGCTCCTGTTAGTGTTAAGATGCCAATGAAAAATTGCAAGTGCTCACAGTCACAATTCAAACCTTCCTGTCCCACAGGGATGAATAAGACTAGTGGTAGCATCCAAGAAAAAGATATTTTATTCCTGTAATTTGTGTTCTTTGTAATAGTTCTGGTTAGCTTAGACATAGAGTAAAAGATCAATCTTATTTTTGGTACTTTGACAGCTCTGCCTTTTCCCTTCAGGGATATGTAGCAGCTTCTAAAGTAGATGCATTAGTTAGATTACTAATTAGTTATTATACCTATGCATCATGGTTTAAGCCCAGCTGGTAACTCGGAACCACGCAGCCGCTCGCTCACTCCCCCCCTTCTTCCTCCCCCCACTCCCGGAGGGATGGGGAGGAGAAACAAAGGAATGTAACTCCCATGGGTTGAGAAAAGAACAGTCCAGTAACTAAGGTATAATACAAAACCACTACTGCTACCACCAATGATAATAATGATAAGGGAAATAACAAGGGGAGAGGATACAATTGATCACCACCCGCCGACCGATACCCAGCCCGACCAGAGCAGCGATATGGGCCTTCCGGGTAACTCCCCCAGGTTTATATACTGGGCATGACGTGCTGTGGTATGGAATACCCCTTTGGCTAGTTTGGGTCAGGTGTCCTGTCTCATACTCCTCCCGGCTTCCCCTCCTCCCTGGCAGAGCATGAGACTGAGAAAGTCCTTGGTCGGAATAAACATTACTTAGCAACAACTGAAAACATCGGTGTTATCAGCATTGTTCCCAGGCTGAAAGTCAAAAAAACAGCACTGCACCAGCTACTAGGAAGGAGAAAATATGACTGCTACAGCTGAACCCAGGACAGTATCCACCCCTTATTCCATACCATTCATGTCATGCTCAGACTTTTCAATATACCATCGCTTTTGTCTTTTTTATATATATATACACCCACGCCCACACGCAAAGAGAGAGATATCATTCCCTAGTCCATGGGACAATCCCTATAAAGTTGCTGAATTCATCCAGTCCATGATGTCAGGCTCCATCTCTTCTAATAGTCTTTCAGGGCAGGAGGGACGGTGTGTAGTGTTGGGTTGTTGCCTGCTGATGATACCGCCAAACTCATCTGGTCACTGCTGAGCTCGTCTGGCTCGTCAAAACTCATTTTCGTTGGGGTGATGATTGGACGGAAGTCAGGGTCAGTTGCTGGTGACCTGAAGATATCTAGCTGGAGGGCTATAAAAGTGTTATAGAGCAGGCAACAGCATACAATTGAGTTCATTGGCTGTTTTCCCCCAAAATTAAATCCCCTTGAGGTACACATCGGACTTCCCCATCTTCCCGCGTTACCCACCAAGTATATCCAGGTCCCTGAGCAAAAGCAACCCCACGAGTGGGTTTGCCTTTACCTGAAGCAGGAATAACCCAGACTGTCTTCCCCAACAAATTCTTTATGTGCACCACAGGAACTTTCTCCCCTCTACAGTACGTAAAATTTCTGATGGGCTGGGCCAGCCCTGTTGGCAGATCCCCTACTGTTGACCAACCAGGTGGCTTTTGGTAAATGTGTATCCCAGTGTTTGAAAGTCCCACCACTCATTGCTCTCAGGGTAGTTTTTACCAGCCCATTGTACTGTTCGGTTTTCCCAGAGGCTGGTGCACGTTAGGGGATGTGATATACCCACTCAATGCCATGCTCTTTGGCCCAAGTGTCTATAAGGTTGTTCCGGAAATGAGTCCCATTATCTGACTCAATTCTCTCTGGGGTGCCGCGTCGCCACAAGACTTGTTTCTCAAGGCCCAGGATAGCGTTTGGGGCAGTGGCGTGGGGCACAGCGTATGTTTATAGCCATCCAGTGGTTGCTTCCACCATGGTAAGCACATGGCACTTGCCTTGGTGGGTCGGTGGGAGTGTGGTATGGTCAATCTGCCAGGCCTCCCCATACTTGTACTTCAGCCATCGTCCTCCATACCAGAGAGGCTTTAACTGCTTGGCTCGCTTAATTGCAATACATTTCACATTCATGAATAAGCTGGTCAATAGTGTCCATTGTTAAGTCCACTCCTCGATCACGAGCCCATCTATAAGTTGCATCTCCGCCTTGATGGTCTGAGGTGTCATGGGCCCACCAGGCTAAAAATAATTCACCCTTATGTTGCCAATCTAAGTCCATCTGAGCCACTTCAACCTTGGCAGCTTGATCCACTTGCTGGTTGTTCTGGTGTTCCTCAGTGGCCCAACTCTTGGGTACATAGAATCATAGAATAGTAAGGGTTGGAAAGGACATTAAGATCATCTAGTTCCAACCCCCCTGCCATGGGCAGGGACACCTCACACTAAACCATGACGCCCAAGGATCTGTCCAACTTGGCCTTGAACACCGCAGGGATGGAGCACCCACAACCTCCCTGGGCAACCCATTCCAATGCCTCACCACCCTCACTGTAAAGAACTTCTTCCTTATATCTAGTCTAAACTTCCCCTGTTTAAGTTTGAAGCCATTACCCCTTGTCCTACCACTACAGTCCCTAAGGAAGAGTCCCTCCCCAGCATCCCTATAGACCCCCTTCAGATATTGAAGGCTGCTAGGAGGTGTCCACGCAGCCTTCTCTTCTCCAGGCTGAACAGCCCCAACTTTCTCAGCCTGTCTTCATACGGGAGGTGCTCCAGCCCTCTTATCATCCTCGTGGCCCTCCTCTGGACTTGCTCCAACAGCTCCATGTCCTTTTTATGTTGAGGACACCAGAACTGTACGCAGTACTCCAAGTGAGGTCTCACAAGAGCAGAGTAGAGGGGCAGGATGACCTCCTTCGACCTGCTGGTCACGCTTCTTTTGATGCAGCCCAGGATACGGTTGGCTTTCTGGGCTGCAAGTGCACACTGCCAGCTCATGTTAAGCTTCTCATCAACCAACGCCCCCAAGTCCTTCTCTGCAGGGCTGCTCTGAATCTCTTTACCCAACCTGTAGCAGTGCCTGGGATTGCCCTGACCCAGGTGTAGGACCTTACACTTGGCTTGGTTAAACTTCATAAGGTTGGCATTAGCCCACCTCACAGGCATGTCAAGGTCCCTCTGGATGGCATCCCTTCCTTGCAGCGTATCAACCGAACCACAAACAAAATTGCTGAGGGCGCACTCAATCCCACTGTCCATGTCGCCGACAAAGATGTTGAACAGGACCGGTCCCAACACCGATCCCTGAGGGACACCACTCGTTACAGGTTTCCAACTAGACATCGAGCCATTTACCACAACTCTTTGCATGTGGCCATCGAGCAACTTTTTTATCCACTGAGTGGTCCATCTATCAAATTGTTGTCTCTCCAATTTAGAGACAAGGATGTCATGCGGGACAGTGTTGAAGGCTTTGCACAAGTCCAGGTAGATGACGTCAACTGCTCTGCCCCTGTCCATCAGTTCCGTGGCTCCATCATAGAAGGCCACCAAATCGGTCAGGCAGGATTTCCCCTTAGTGAAGCCATGTTGGCTGTCACCAACCACCTCGTTATTTTTCATGTGCCTTAGCATGCTTTCCAGGAGAATCTGCTCCAAGATTTTGCCAGGCACAGAGGTGAGGCTGACTGGTCTGTAGTTCCCCGGGTCTTCCACCTTCCCCTTTTTGAAAATGGGGGTTATATTGCCCTTTTTCCAGTCATCGGGAACTTCACCTGACTGCCAGGATTTTTCAAATATGATGGACAGTGGTTTAGCAACTTCATTCGCCAGCTCCTTCAGGACCCGTGGATGGATTTCATCAGGTCCCATGGACTTGTGCACGTTCAGGTTCTTAAGATGGTCTCGAACCTGATCCTCTCCTACAGTGGGCCTAAGGTCTTCATTCTCACAGTCCCTGCATCTGCTTTCCAAGACTTGGGTGGTGTGGTTAGAGCATTTGCTAGTGAAGACTGAGGCAAAGAAGTCATTAAGAAACTCAGCCTCCTTCAAACCCAGGGTAGCCAGTTCTCCCGATAGGTAGGCAGTTCTCCCGATAAACATGAGCATCTCTGTGGCGTACCTTCACCACCAGGTTCTGCACCCGGGCAACGATATCTTGCCACAATGCAGCAGCCCAGATGGGTTTACTTCTGCGTTGCCGGTTGCTCTGCTTCCATTGCTGCAATCACCCCCACAGGGCATTTGCCACCCTCCGTGAGTCACTATAAAGTGCTGGCCATTTTTCTCTTTCAGCAGTGTCCAAGGCCAGCTAGATGGCTTTCACCTCTGCGAAGTGACTCAATTCACCCTTGATTCACTCAGTTTCTGCAGCTTGTCACAGGGGACTCCACACGGCTGCCTTCCATCTCCAATGCTTTCACACAATATGGCAGGACCCATCAGTAAACAAGGCATATTGCTTTTCACTCTCTGCCAGTTCATTATATGGTGGGGCATCTTCAGCACGCATCACCTCCTCTTCTGGTCATATCCAAAAATCTTTGCCCTCTGGCCAGTCCATGATGACTTCCAGAATTCCTGGATGACTGGGATTTCCTATTCGAGCTCGTTGTGCAATTAGTGCGGCCCACTTACTCCATGTAGCATCGGTTGCATGATGTGTAGAGGAGACCCTGCCTTTGAACATCCAGCCCAGCACAGGCAACCGGGGTGCCAGGAGGAGGTGTGCTTCAATTCCAATCACTTCTGAGGCAGCTCGAACCCCTTCATAGGCTGCCAGTAACACTTTTTCAGTTGGAGAGTAGCTGGCTTCCGACCCCCTGTACCCCTGACTCCAAAAGCCGAGGGGTCGACCTCGGGTCTCCCCTGGAGCTTTCTGCCAGAGGCTCCAGGTAGGACCATTCTCCCCAGCTGCAGTGTAAAGCACATTTATCACATCTGGCCTGGCCCACACTGGTCCAAGGGCTGCTGCATGAACTATTTCTCGTTTAATTTGTTCAAAGGCTTGTTGTTGCTCAGGGCCCCATTTGAAATCATTCTTCTTCCGGGTCACGTGGTAGAGAGGGCTTACAATCAGACTGTAATTTGGGATGTGCATTCTCCAGAACCCCACAACACCTAAGAAAGCTTGTGTTTCTTTCTTGTTACTTGGTGGAGACATTGCTGTTATCTTGTTGATCACGTCTGTGGGGATCTGGCGACGTCCATCTTGCCATTTTATTCCCAAAAATTGAATCTCCTGTGCAGGTCCCTTGACCTTACTCCGTTTTATGGCAAAACTGGCCTTCAGCAGGATTTGGATTACTTTCCTCCCTTTCTCAGAAACTTCTTCTGCTGTCTGGCCCCACACAATAATGTCATCAATGTATTGCAGGTGTTCTGGAGCTTGCCCCTGTTCCAGTGCAGTCTGGATCAATCCATGGCAGATGGTAGGGCTGTGTTTCCACCCCTGGGGCAGTCGGTTCCAAGTGTACTGGATGCCCCTCCAAGTGAAAGCAAACTGTGGCCTTCATTCTGCTGCCAAACTGATTGAAAAAATGCATTGGCAATATTACTTGTGGCATACCACTTGGCTGCCTTTGACTCCAGTTCATATTGAAGTTCTAGCATGTCCGGTATGGCAGCACTCAATGGTGGTATGACTTCATTCAGGCCACGATAGTCTACTGTTAGTCTCCTCTCTCCATTAGACTTTTGCACTGGCCATATGGGGCTATTAAAGGGTGAGCGGGTCCTGCTGATCACTCCTTGGCTCTCCAGTCTATGGATCAGCTTATGGATGGGAATCAGGGAGTCTCGGTTGTTGCGATATTGCTGCCAGTGCACTGTTATGGTTGCGATTGGCGCTTGTTCTTCGACTTTCAGCAACCCCACCACAGAAGGATCCTCTGAGAGACCGGGCAAGGTGGACAGCTGCTTCATTCCCTTTGTCTCCAAGGCAGCGATACCAAAAGCCCATCTATACCCTTTTGGGTCTTTGAAGTACCCTCTCCTGAGATAGTCTATGCCAAGGATGCATGGAGCCCCTGGACCAGTCACAATGGGGTGCTTTTGCCACTTCCTCCCAGTCAGGCTGATTTCAGCCTCCAGTACAGTCAACTCTTGGGATCCTCCTGTCACTCCAGAAATATAAATGGGTTCCACCCCTTGATACCTTGATGGCATCAGGGTACACTGTACACCAGTATTTACTAGAGCCTTATACTTCTGTGGGACTGATGTGCCAGGCCATCTGATCCACACAGTATAGTAAACCTGATTGTGCCTGTCCTCCACCTGGCTGGAGGCAGGGCCCCTCTAATAGTGATCATAGCATTCTCCACTTCTGTCTTGTAGAAAGGGATTAGTATTCCTTATCACAGGAGCTGGAGTAAAATCAGCTCTTTCACTCCATCTGGGAAACTGCTCACCAGAGACTGGAGCAGCAGCTTTCCTGGAAGGATCGTCCTTGACCATTGTTCTCCTCTTCAGTTCATGCACCTGTTGCTCCAGAACTGAGGTAGGTTTTCCATCCCACTTTCTCATGTCTTCTCCGTGATCTTGCAGATAAAACCATAGGGTGGCCCGTGGCATGTACTTCCTATATTTTCTCTCTTGAGCAGTAGAGCGCCTTTTGTTAATAGTTGAGACATGGGTTGGTACATGTGGGGAGCTGGATAGATCGGATAAATCGTCTCTCAATTGCTTGAACTCTTGGGACAATTTTTCCACAGCTGAAATGATGGAAGGGGTGAGATTGTCTTCGAACTCTCGGAGTTGACGACTTACTTCATCCACTGTTTGTGGTGCTGCCTCACTCCAGGTCATTGATGCCAATGTGCGGGCATATAATGATGGCGCACCCCGTGTAAGTTTCCGCCACATGGGTCGTGTACATTCAGCTTCATCTGGATCTACAGATGCATTCCCAGCATCCGGCCTATGATAGATCATCTCTAGAATGGCTGATTCCCTCAGGGACTGGATGCCTCTCTCTATCGTGGTCCAGTTGGCTGAGCGACTCGTAATATCGTCTTTGTAGGGAAACCTTTCCTTCGCAGCTGCCAAGAGCCGCCTCCAAAGGCTGAGGGCTCTCTTCTCTTTTGCAATCGCTTTGTCAATTCCTCCTTCCCTAGCAAGTGATCCCATCTGCTTGGCTTCCTTACCTTCTAGTTCATGACTGTCAGCCCCATTGTCCCAGCATCGGAGCAACCAGGTGACGATGTGCTCCCCTGGAAGACAGGTGAAATCTTTTTGCATATTCCACAGTTCGGTCGAGGTCCGCGGTCGAGAAGTCACCTCTTCTTCTTCTTCCTCTTCCTCTGATTCACAGCACGTATTGGCCATTTGGTTTAACTACAGTGTCTATCATCACTGTGGTTGCACTGGCTGCAGTGTCTGTTGCTGGGGTTGGTGCAGCTGCTATGCTTGGGGGTTGAGTAACTCCAATAGCTGCATTGTCTGTTGCTGTCGGGGTTTGAGTAGCTGCTGTGCTTGTCACTGGGGTTGGTGTAGCTGCTGTGCTTGGAGTTGGAGTAGCTGCGTTGTCTGTTGCTTTGACATCAGATCCAGAGACATTTTTTTCCCTTTGAAGGTGCTGGATAGTGTTGAGCAGGGCTCTGTAGGCATAGGCGAAGCCACAGCACATTGCCATGATTTGTCCCTCTCTGGTATAACCAGGACGACAGCACACCTCGTTTAAGTGTTTTACTAGTTTTTCCAGATGTTGCCCTTGTTCAGGGGTGAAGTTCCAAAGCACTGGAGGGGCCCACTGGCCTAGATACTTGCCCATACTATCCCACACAGCCTGCCACTCATGACTGTCCAGCCTTGGGGAAAATCTCTTGGTGGTCCTCCTATATCGTTGTCTAACCCTAGACCAGACTTGAACCTGATACTGCTTAACTTTTGAGATCAGACGAAATAGGGTGTTGTCATGGTTTAAGCCCAGCCAGTAACTCGGAATCACGCAGCCATTTGCTCACTCCCCCCCTTCTTCCTCCCCCCGCTCCCGGAGGGATGGGGAGGAGAATCGGAAGAATCTAACTCCCACGGGCTGAGATAAGAGCAGTACAGTAACTAAGCCTAAGGTGTAATACAAAACCACTACTACTACCACTAATAATAATAATGATAAGGGAAATAACAAGGAGAGAGGATACAATTGCTCACCACCCAGCCCAATCCGAGCAGTGATCTGAGCCTTGCGGGCAACTCCCCCCAGTTTATATAGTGGGCATGATGTGCCATGGTTTGGAATACCCCTTTGGCTAGTTTGGGTCAGGTGTCCTGTCTCTGCTTCCTCCCGGCTTCCCCTCCTGACCGGCCGAGCATGAGACTGAGAAAGTCCTTGGTCAGAGTAAACATTACTTAGCAACAACTAAAAACATTGGTGTTATCAGCATTGTTCCCAGGCTGAAAGTCAAAAACACAGCACTGCACCAGCTACTAAGAAGGAGAAAAAATGACTGCTGTAGCTGAACCCAGGTCACTATGTTATTTAAGCATGTTAAATAAATTAAAGAACTTTAAAATGTTATAGAGGTCAGCTTAAAATTTGGTTTGGTGCTCTGAAATGCTTTCTAGCCACATTTGCATTTGATTATTTCAGAATCCTGTTTTTCCCCATCTTCCACATGACAAAAATCACTGTTCCGTGAACTCAGAGAATCACTTATTTGGCTAAGCTTCATTAAGCTTATATGTGAGGAAAAGTGGCTGGAAATTTGTGCCATGAATTAAGGGCTCTTCCTTTTCTGAAGAGGATGAAGCCCACAGCTCATATTCTCTTAAACCTGTATTTCATTCTGCATAGCAGTTTTAATTTGTCCCCGTTAATGAAGGAGAAAAAGACTGTGATTAATAACATTAACCACATTGAGTGAAGGAACATGGTACAGTGCCATGGTAGGGTCTTTTTCCTTTTTTATAAAGAGTCTCAGGCAGTTCATTGGACTCTATCCAATTCCTGCATTAACATTTTATAGCATAAACTGAAGATGTGGAAAATGTTTAGGTTACCCTCCTGACTTAAATGGCACAGCTTTAAAGTTATCTAAACAAATTCATGAACAGCACTAAACATTTCTTTTATGCATCTTGGGATAACTGTAGATACTGGACAACTGATCAAGGACAAGAAAATCTAACCACCGGAATCTCTGAATGATCTTATACTGAGGTCAGGAAACAGCCATTCCCCTCTTCTGTGTAATCCTTAGGTAAAACATCTTCCCCTTGTCGTAGTTTAAGCCTAGCCGGTAACTCAGAACCATTCAGCCGCTCACTCACTCCCCCACTTCTTCCTTCCCCCGCTCCCGGAGGGATGGGGAGGAGAATCAAAAGAATGTAAATCCCATGGGTTGAGATAAGAACTGTCCATTAACTAAGGTACAATACAAAACCACTACTACTACCACCAATAATAATAATAATAAGGGAGATAACAAGGGGAAAGAATATAAAACTAAAAGGGGAAAAGGAAAATAAAACAATAAACACAAGTGATGCACATTACAATTGCTCACCACCTGCCGACCGATACCCAGCCCGACCCGAGCAGCAATCAGGCCCTTCCAGGTAACTCTCCCCAGTTTATATAGTGGGCATGACGTGCTGTGGTATGGAATACCCCTTTGGCTAGTTTGGGTCTGGCATCCTGTCTCTGCTTCCTCCCGGCTTCCCATGCCCCTCCTCCCTGGCAGAGCATGAGACTGAAAAGTCCTTGATCAGGGTAAACATTACTTAGCAACAACTAAAAACATCAGTGTGTGAGACAAAGAAGTACAAAATGAAATATAATCCTTCGTAATTAAGAAAATTCAGTTTTAAGTAACTTTAAGCTTGGTGGCTTTGTACATAACAACAAAACTTTCCAAACCTAAAATGCCCAACCAAAAGAACATAATAAGGATCCTTGTATAAGATAAATCGTTGTAGCTGACATAGTTTTAGAACCTTATGAGCTTCGCACAAAATTTATTGTAAGCAAAACAGGACTGTAGATAAAGAGTGTCTGAAACTAGCAGATGTTCAGGATGTGCTGTAGCTAAGTTAACTGATAAGTAGAAGGACGAGAAGAAATCACTCACTTATGTCAGCACTGTTACCGAACTAATTAAACTGGCGTAAGCACTTATCTACTGCGCAGACCTCAAAGACTACCAGAACAAGAATTCAAGGAAAAGATAAGGTGATGAAGAGGAAGATGATGAAGAAATGACCACTAAAGGTCCCAAAGACCACTACCATAATAAAGTGAGCATGCAGGAAGAATGTTCTAGGAATGTGATGTCATGTATAAACAACTTCATGAATATGTATACAATATAATGAATATGTATGACTAACGACAATATAATCATGGTTTGATTGATGCTCGGACAGAACATGCTAGGAGGAGCTATCTCCCATGTTCTCCGGCACCGCAATAAAGAATACCTGCTTGTCAACTTAAAACTTTGTTGGCGAGTTCTTAACAAGTTCTATGAATCAGTGTGTTATCACCATTGTTCTCAGGCTAAAGTTGAAAACACAGCACTGCACCAGCTACTAAGAAGGAGAAAAATGACTGCTACAGCTGAACCCGGGACACCCTCCATATCTTGTGCAACTGCAGAGCAGATGTTGCCCTTTCACTTGCAGCCACAATACACACAAGCTGGCATGGGACAGTAAAGGCAGCTTAATTACCCAAGCAACCTGCATCTGCATCAGTAACATCAAAAAGGAGAATCACAGAGGGTGGTTCAGAGAACCCTCACTTTACCTTTCAGAGCAGGTGCCTCAAGAGCAGCAAACAGTAAAACCAGTGCTTCAAAGCAGCTTTCCAGTCAGAGCTCCTGCTCCTTCTCCCATCTGCTACCACCAGACCAGCTCTTTTGAAAACAAAGTTGAGTTTTGCACATAAAGCAAAGCATTAATTTTCAGAGAATTTGAAAAGTAAATCTGTTAATAAAATTAAGAATTAATATCAAACACAAGCTCTTTCAGAAATTTAGCAAACCCACAAGACATTTTTTCCTTTTGATTCCTTTTGATTTTGTTAGAATACTACTAGCTGTTCAAACGACCCACATCAGACTGTGGTTTTGGTCTATGTTCACATAACTGTTTTAAGCAAGAGTTTTTATTTTTGCTAAAATTCTCTCTTGGCATATGCCAAAACCCAGAATAATTTCCTACTAAGAATGGTAGGAAGAACAGCCTTCTATGCAACATATTTCCATATCTCCCAGTCTCATTCCAAAACCATTTTGGGAATGATACCTCTTTCATTCACCTCCCCACCCCAAGGACACATTTACATGTTGTATAGCTCAGGTTTACATTACAGCTACAGCTATTTCAATTTAAGCATAAGAGAGAAGCAGAATTTGTCAGCACAAGTGACAGTTTTTATTCATAGAATTACAGAATCCCAGGTTGGAAGGGACCTTGAGGATCATCTGGTCCAAGCTTTCTAGGCAAAGCATGACCTAGACTAGATGTCCCAGCACCCTGTGCAGCTGAATCTTTAAAGTATCATTAGATGTATCAATCTCTTATTAGCTCTCCAGTAACTCACCAGGTCAAGTTAAGGATGTTTTCTAGTTTTATTGCACTACTGCTCAAAACTTATACAGCATCCCTGAAAGTGTAACTAAGGCTCCATACTAATCCCTCTATCTAAAGATGAATATTGACATTTTGAAACCTTCTAGTAAATTACAAACAGGTGGTGCATCACATAATTTCTGCTCAGCACTCATTGATACCTTTTAAACTTGATTTGACTGCAAAATCATCATCCAGTTTCTGAAAGGGACATGTATTTTAAAACTCCCTTTAAATTCATCAAACCACTGTGTATTAAAATCATGAGCGTGTCAAAGCAACAGCTGCAGAGTAACCAAGAACACTGCAATCTGCATTGTGTTACGTACAGACACATACAAGCCGTCTTTTTAGTTAGCATCACCAGCACAGGATAGCACGTCAGTCCCACTTCCCTCCTCTCTCTTACTGTAGCAGAGCAGCAGTAAGAGACAGTTGGAGTTGGAGTTATAAAACCTACAAAGCAGAGTCAAGGGTTCTTTTTGTAGGCATTTTAAATTAACGTGACATGCAGTGCTAGAATAGAGTCACACCAGAGCCTCCCAAGGGCCCTGGCTGTCAAAGTATGAAAACGGATTGGCTGATTTATGTATTTGCTAACTCCTCTGAGTCTTCAACAGCAACTGGGAACAGTGGTTTAAAACTTCAGACATGTAACTGTCACTTAGGTGCAAGTGACATTTCCCACCTTCTTACAAGCTATTTTTTCTGTGACTGTGTCCCTCTAAGTCTGAATGAGACCCTCAGATTGGTGACAGAAACATTGCTGGAGTCTGAAGAGATCAAAATGCTGAACGTAGCTTAGTCCTCCAGTTATGCAGAAAATGGCCTTTACACAATAGCTACTCACAACTATGTCATCCTCGTGCCTTCATCCTGACCTGGAAAGCGTCAGTCTATACAGATGGAAAAACCCATCTCTGACTGTGATCTCTGTCAGGAATTGCCAGCATCAGTACCTTTTGTGGCAGACATCTTTAGGAAGAGAACAGACCAAGGCTAGCAGAATCCCTTTGCACGGGTATCATGAAACAATGTTAAAAGCCTCTGTAATTTACTTCCAACTTCTTTCCTTGGTTGTCACACTCCAGGTGTTAAGCCACAATCAAATCACTTTACCTTCTTGTGCTTTAGTTTCTCCTATTAAGCAGATACTGACCTTTATTATGCACTCTGAGACATGCAGAAGAAAAGCAGTACATAAGAGCTTATTGTTATTACAGCTACTAATCGTAACCCTTGAGCTCTGGAAGTCTCTTGGGTAAAATAACTCTGTATGACTAAGCAAATCTCTCAAATACTTCCAAATCTCCACCTGAACTTTACAATCTAGATGATGAAGGCAGGGCAGGGAAGAGGGTGGGTAATGGAAAATCATTTCTTCTTCACTGGAAACAGAACCTATTCTGAAAGGAAAACATGTGAAACCCTTGTACCTTGGCAGTAGGGATCTGTTCTGTGACACAACTCCCTCAAAATAGTTTTGCCTTTTTCTTCAAAATAATTCAATTTTCATTAGATGTTTAGTTCTGAGACCTTCAATTTATCTCCTTTTCAGTTACATTTGTAGTAAGGAGACAAGCTGTACTCTTTAATGAGTACCAGTTTCTTTCTCTGAACAATTCTTCTGAATCTGGATGTTGGGTCTTTCCTGATGTCCTGGGTTCAGCTATAAAAGTTATTTTTCTCCTTCTTAGTAGCTGGTGCAGTGCTGTGTTTTGGCTTTAGTCTGAGAACAATGCTGATAACTCACCAATGTTTTAGTTGTCGCTAAGTAATGCTTACTCTGATCAAGGACTTTTCAATCTCTCATGCTCTGCCAGTGAGGAGGGGCACAGGAAGCCGGGAGGAAGCAGAGACAGGACACCTGACCCAAACTAACCAAAGGGGTATTCCATACCACAGCACGTCATGTCCAGTATATAAACTGGGGCGAGTCACCCAGAAGGGCTTGATCGCTGCTCGGGTCAGGCTGGGTATTGGTCTTCGGGTGGTGAGCAATTGTATTGTGCGTCGCTTGTGTTTATTTTTTTCCTTTCCCCTTTTAATTTTATATTCTCTCCCCTTGTTATTTCCTTTATCATTATTATTATTGCTGGTAGTAGTAGTAGTTTTGCATTATACTTTAGTTATTGGACTGTTCTTATCTCAACTCGTGGGATTTACATTCTTTTGATTCTCCTCCCCATCCCTCCAGGAGCAGGGGGAGGAAGAAGGGGGGGAGTGAGCAAGCAGCTGTGTGGTTCTGAGTTACCAGCTGGGCTTAAACCACGACACCTGAGGTTCAGAAAGATTTGAATACAGGCTTCATCCTCCCAATGAGTGGAAACATTAAGTGATTTTATCCATATTTTCAAAATATGCAAGTCTTCTTCCCTCACTCTTATTTTTTTAAACAACATAAAGAGCAATTGATCCTTTACCCAGAGATGGAACCTGTGCAAGGAGAGCAGCTTTGTAAGCACACTTCCAAAACAAAGCTCAACTGATGTCTTTGCTACTTCAGGAAAGGGAACACTCTGCTTTCCACAGGAGTCAGGAACTTACACAGAGTTTGCACAGGACAGAGGCCTAACTCCACACCACTACTGCATGGAAAACAATTAGGAAACTCCTGCTCTGCAAGTCTGTCTTACTATCTTTGAAACCACACTGAGATGAACTCAGACGTAGGACTGGATTGCATGAAATACATAACAAAATCTTGTAAGAGCCAGTAAAAGAAGTGTCTAAAAGCAGTGATAGAAGCTGTCCATTTGGAAGGGTGGAGGAATGGCTAGAATAACACCTTCAGCCACAGTTAGGATACGCTTTGCTGGCTCGCTGTTATCCCAGTGTAAGACCTGGAGACTTCTGAAGTTAATGGATTGATTCTCACTGACTTAAAAAACAAACCTGGCTTTTACTTATTGTAGCATTTGTCTCTGGAGTCCACACATCCTCAGTTGCTCATTAAGCACTACATCAAGAAAACCTTCAAACCTACTTTGTTTCAAAGCTAAAATTTAATAGGTAATTCCTACTTTGTGTGTGTGTGAAAGAAATGACCAATGATCACTTACTGTACAATCAAGACAGAAAGAAAGTCATTTCATATCAGGACAGACTTAACTCAGAAAGAAAAATATTTTAGGTATAAAGTACAGAATGCCAGAATGACACAGACATGTGGAAAAATGGACTTTCAGCAGGGCCAAAATTCTGTCATATTTAAAAGAATGTAGTGATCTTCAAATCTTCATAATAATTGGTCCCTATTCCCTGATCAACGGTAACATTATTTAACTACTTGAATCCCTAATTAAGTTCATCATCCCAGTAGAATTTTGAAAAGAGGCTTAATTTTCTACAAGACAAATGGAGACACTGCAGTCTGCCTGGCAGGGTAGCAAAACAGTGACTCAGTAACGGGCATCTGAAAGCAGATTGGTTTTAATCTCTTAATCCCTAATATATGTTGAAGGGCAGTCCATGTGACCCTGGTAATATTTAGAGTGCACAACATGTATGCTCAGATTTTGCATGCAGTACTTTAATGATGGAAACAATAAACTTTAGCTGTTTATAAACAACATGTAAGAATACAGTATAGAAAGCTTAGACCCAATTTTTGGAAACCTGTATTCAGATATGGATAGGCTTTTGTTTATGTCAAATGTATATGAAATACTAAACTATCATCAGACTGCTGATTCTAATATTTGCTTTCTTTATGCAAGCCACAATACCAACAGTTTTTGTTTTCTTTACACATTGAAAACAGTAGGTACAACCCCTGTCCTGATCCCTATTAATAATCCATATTCTCAGTAGCTGTTGATGGCTTTTGTTGAGGATTCATCGGCATATACACTAGAAAGTATGCATAATGTGAGCACCTGATGTATTTTGCTAGCAGTAGGAAAAAAGTTCAGGTTTTACTTAGTGAAACCCATTCCAAACTGTGACAAAATCACAAAATCCAAAATCCAGTATTCTAGGAGATTGTCACATCTTTTTTCTTATTTACTCTTCTTTGTATGTCTCCTTAACAATTCTTTTGCAACCAAGAGAGAGGGATAGCCATACATTTCATTGCAATTCTTCCAGTTTTATCCTATTGGCATTTAGACTTTTGATTGTCTGTCCCGGGTTCAGCTGTAACAGTTATTTTTTTCCTTCCTAGTAGCTGGTGCAGTGCTGTGTTTCATCTTCAGTCTGGGAACAATGCTGATAACACGCTGATGTTTTTAGTTGTTGCTAAGTAATGCTTACCCCAATCAAAGACTTTTCAGTCTCTCATGCTCTGCCACTGAGGAGGGGCATGAGAAGCCAGGAAGAAGCAGAGACAGGACACCTGACCCAAACTAGCCAAACGGGTATTTCATACCACAGCACGTCATGCCCAGCATGTAAACTGGGGGGAGTCACCCAGAAGGGGCAAATCTCTGCTTGGGTTGGGCTGGGTATCGGTCGGCAGGTGATGAGTAATTGTATTGTGCATCGCTTGTGTTTATTGGGGTTTTTTTCCCTTCCCTTTTTAGCTTTATATTCTCTCCCCTTGTTTTTATATTATACTTTAGTTATTGGACTGTTCTTATCTCAACCTGTGGGGTTTACATTCTTTTGATTCTCCTTATCCTGCCCGGAGGGGGGGGAAAGGGGGGACATATTGTCTTTTAATTCACACATAAACACACAACATAGGATCATAGAATCATAGAACAGTTAGGGTTGGAAAGGACCTTAAGATCATCTAGTTCTAACCCCCCTGCCATAGGCAGGGACACCTCACACTAAATCATGTCACCCATGCATAAGCTGGTTTCCAACAGTAATACCCATTGTACTATACTGGTGTTACAAGGCTTAGAATTTGTGCAATTATGAAAGAGGTTTCTGTAGAAAAAGAAACTAAAATTACATGAAAACTGCTTCAATATTTTGACACCTGAAATGATACTCAATTTCTATCTCCAAAAGTCACTCATTATTTCATGCACGTCCATCACTTTAGCACAGTATCTAGGCCACAAAACCTATATATAGGTTATATCAGGTAATCTAGATCTGATAGCACCTCTTTGAACTCTAACAGAAATGACTGAGAGAAAACAATGTAACTTTATAACTTGTCCAATACACATAGTCAATATTTATGGCTTCAAAAAGGCTCTTACCTTGAGAAACAAGGCTCCCTTGGAAGCCAAGGAGTCTGTCCCTCTTCCATTGGGGTAACAGTGATAGGCAGCATCCATAACAGGATAGCGGCTGGCAAAAAGTAGACCACTGTTCACAAACTTAAAGCTACAGCAGCTGTGGCAACTGTAGACCCCGACATCATAGACAATGTATTCAAAATAGTGATGAAGCTGCTCTTTCAATTTCTCTGCAGCTCTTTTGTCAAACACTTCCTGCAAACACAGAAAGTCCAAGTTGGCAGGGAAGAAAGCAGAGATCTCATGATCAAAGGTCTCATCTGTATGTTTATTTTTCCGCACTGAAGTTTTCTTCATGATTGAAGCTTTGTAGAGGAGCTTGTTTTTGACAGTGCTTTGGTCCACTGTACCATCTCCAACATGAACTTTAACTAAGGATTCTTGTGACGCAGAGCAGCTGTCTAAACTCCCAGAATCTCCTTCCTTCTGTTTGTGGTTAGGTGTTTTTGAGATCTCTGCATCACCTTCCAGTGAGGGCTCTGCTGGGCTGCTGGCATGAGCCTGGCTATTGATGGCATCTGTTTCTGTATCTGACATGTGGCCATTATCCTCTCCGTTTATGCGGACAATGCAAGAGTTTTCTTCTCCCTCATTTGGCTCTCTGGTTCTACCCTTATCTTCTCTACTATCTTCACCTTTGTTTGAGCCAGAATTGTCTCCTTTATACTCCATCAATGTTGTCCTTTTGATGCCAGAATTAACAGTATGATTAGTGCTATCTCCACCCTGGGGGGAGACCAAGCTGCTAAAACTTGCTGCACTGATGGAAGTGTTGGTAGGAGAATCTATGTATATTTTGATCTGTGGTCTGCTCGCCCCATTTCGGATCCTCCGGCCAATCTCTTTAGCCCTAGCCTGTGTATTGAAAACATTATTAAATCTTGCCAGAGAATCTGGCAGCAGGCAAACATTGGCACTGCCGAAGCAGAAGCTCTTCCCATTCCCTGCAGCCTTCCATTCAGTGAGCAGTGTGGCTCCATTGGCATGGTTCTTGTCTTCTAGTCTGGAGTAGATATATGGCCTTCTGGCTGACTGGAGCGGGGACCATAACAAGAAGCCAATCAGAGCAAAAGGAAGAGAGGCTACCAACAGTGCCAAGTAGATGGGAGTGGTAATAATGATGCAGAGGGCATGAAAATAGCATGGATCATCCGCTCTTTGACGTTTTTCATAGGTGGTTGGAACAAAAGAGGCCACAAGCCTATCTGCTAACCAGTAACATGGGAAAATCAGGCCCCAGGAAAAAGAATGCAGAACTGACAGAAAGCTGTTGGGAAATGGGGAAGTGTATAAAACCATTGCAACTTTATTATGACAACACTTCAGGGCCTACTACATGATGTCACTGAGTCAAGCATCCATAAGAACACTGGGAGAGCGCTGGGGGAAAAAGGTCCAGTCAGGAGTTTGTTTTTTTCCAGTGAGTCAGTAACAAAACTTTAAGAGCACCATTTCACTGTGTTGAAGTAAAAATGAAACAAAGCCACTGTTTCTGTCTGGCTTTTTGGCATCTAGATTTGTCAGAGGATGTCATTGTTCACTGGAGGCTGCCATAACGGAACACTCCAGAGGCAAAAAGGAAATCTGTAAGAATAAAAGAGGCAAAATATATGTAACAGTTATTGGAAGCTTAAAGCAGTTTTTCTCACATTGATTTTGCTTTACAGTCCAAATTATAATCCTTTTTTTTTTTTTATTTTAGCGTTTTTGATAGTCTGTTAAAGACTATGGATCTAGGGCAAGTCTAATGACAGGGGACTGGTATTTCTGCAAAAAGTGATGTGATGGAGATGCAAGGGCACCTTGTATTTAAGAACAAAAAACATTTGCTTACTATAAAATATTATTTGCTTTGCTGTGCTTTAAAACAAAATGGGCTGATCGAAATCACTTAAAATAGTCTTTGTATGATTGAATATGGTTTCAAATTTTTAATTTTCAGTTAAAACCAGTAAGTCAAACTGCTTTGTGTTAATATTTAGGTATTTAATACTCATTATTTATTTCAAGCTGCAGTTCAATTTCATTCAGCTACAGTCCACAAAACCTCCTGATATGATCTCCTATTACAGGCTTCTTACGTATAGTGAATACTTAAGCAAAATATAAATTAATCATAATTAACATTGTTGGTTTTAAATTCCATTTTTCAGCTTTGGAGGAAACAATACTAATTGAATATATCAAATCAGAAAAACAGTTTCACATCTTTCCTCTGAAGACAGATGATGCCTTTCAGAAATTGTCTTACCAGTTGAGAAATTATGACCTGAGGTATTTAGCAATTGTCATGATTAACCATTCACCAAAGAAGCAAAAGAGGGGATGTACACTGGACCATGCTTCAAAACCCATCTTTAGTTTTGACATCTTGGAGAGATGAAAATCACATATGAATATTTATTGGCACAAGTTCAATTAAAGTTTGGGGTGCTCAAAGAGACAAACATAAGGAAATAGTAGTTTGATATGTACTTTAAAACATTCTGCAGGGCACCCAGAGATAGAAGGGCATTTCTGTTTCTATCTAACAGAAAATATACAATGATACGGGACACAGAAAAGAGAAATAGTTTTACAAAGCAATGCCGCCCGAGAATAAAAATTCTTCAGTTTTCTCTCACCTTTGAGATTTCTGCTTCTTCAAACCCAGCTATTGCAACTGATTTATGTCCCTACTGTCATATTTAATATTATGGTACACATGCAATACCAGGCTGCGACACAGAGAATGTTGTACAGGTCAGAAGCAGTAAATAAGGCATTAGAATACATGGCTTAACCAGATCTCTCCTTACCACTTCTTTGTCTTCTATTTTTTGTTTATCAATGCTAAGAAAATTCTTCCCTCAGTCTAGATTCCCGATCAGCGGGACTAAGAGTAGTCACAGCACATCAGATTTGCAGCCATACATTTTTGGTAGGCAGATGGCAAAGAAGAATTTTAATACAGGAACAGATGAGGATGAGAGAGTTTTGCAGATATTTCTTCCCAGAAGTGAAAAGCAACCTCAGGGCAAGCAAGTATTAGTCTGAAAAATCTAGTAAGATGGTGAAAGGGGCTCATAACAAAACCTGACTGGAGATAGGAATCAAATTCTAAAACAGAATGAGAAAAATCAGGTTGGGTGGGGGCAAGATTAAGAAGACCTTCAAAAGCAAAACCAAGTAGTTGGTACCAAATACTACAGAGAAGGAAAGTCAGTAAGCAGATGCATCAGAAAGGATGTCAGTTCCACAACAGAAATTTGCTTTTAACTGCTGTGTCCTGAGCGTGCAAGGAAAGCTGTATCTCAGAGATCTGATGTAGCATTTTTCACGACAGCAAATGATGCATAATAAATATGCATGTCCTGATATCAGGGAAAAGATCACCAAAACCTGACCGCCAAGCTGCTACTGCAGCCACACACACCAAGCCTTCGAGTGTAAGGATAACACCCCTGCAACTGCTCAGAGCCCACTGCACCCTCTGCCAACACCAGGCAGGCAATTCCGTTTAATGGGATATAAGGTCCTGTGTATTTTTGCCCTGATGGTAATATTTAGATGGAAATTGGAAAGGTTGGATCAAGGGAGGGTGGTTTTTTTGTTGTTTTTAATTATTAGCTTAGCATAACTTTCACAACCTTTTGCAACATGTTTGAGTTTAAAGAAATGAGTGACTCATCAAGTGCCAAATAACAAATGCTTGGCATTTACTCATTGCCAAAGGCATTTTGGGATGCTGATAATAGAGGGAAGCCTAGTAGATTTGTTTTATTTTTTTTCTTGAATGATTTTTATGACTCTTTAGTAAGAATGCTCAAAAGAGACTTTGGCATCTACATATCAGAAGAAAAAAACCCCTTAAAACCTGTCCAATTATGTAATTACCATTAGAAAAGAAAAAACTATAAAGAAATTATTCTGTTCTTTCGGATGCTTAAAATGTTTTATAAAAGCCCTGTCTATTTATGTAATTGATCAGCTGACCAGAACAGTTCCTGGGTGCCAACGGTGCCAATGGTGCCAACAGAACAATGTGGTTTGGGTATGATGTGAAGACAGACTACAAACCTTGTATTCCAACTTTCAGGCTAACTACCTTTCTGGTGAAAGCTGCACTTATGTTGCAGACTATAAGATCGATTTGATTTTTACTTTTTTAAGATAATACACCAGAAAAAAATGCAGATCTATGGATCTATGGAATCATAGAATCAAGTAGGTTGGAAAAGACCTTTAGGATAATCAAGTCAAGTCCAACCATTACCTCAGGACTGCCAAGACCACCACTAAACCATGTCACTGAGGGCCTCATCTACATGGGTTTTGAACACTTCTGGGGAAGGCGATTCCACCACTTCCCTGGGCAGCCTGTTCCAATACTTGATCACCCTCTCGGTGAAGAAATGTTTCCTAATATCCAGTCTAAACCTCCCCTGGTGCAGCTTGAGGCCATTACCTCTTGTCCTATTGCTTGTTACTTGGGAGAAAAGACTGATCCGCACCTCACTACAACCTCCATTCAGGTAGTTGTAGAGAGCACTAAGGTCCCCCTGAGCCTTCTCTTCTCCAGACTAAACCCCCCCCCCCAGTTCCCTCTGCCGTTCCTCATAAGACTTATTCTCCAGACCCTTCACCAGCTTTGTTGCCCTTCTCTGGACCTGCTCCAGCATCTCAATGTCTCTCTTGTAGTGAGGGGCCCAGGACTGAACACAATACTCGAGGTGCAGCCTCACAAGTGCCAAACACAGGGGGATAATCGCTGCCCTGGCCCTGCTGGCTTCACTATTTCTGATACAGGCCAGGATGCTGTTGGCCTTCTTGGCTGCCTGGGCACACTGCAGGCTCATGTTCAGCTCCATCAATCAGCACCCCCAGGTCCTTTTCCGTCAAGTAGCTTTACAGCCACTCTTCCTCAAGCATGGAGTGTTCCATGGGGTTCTTGTGGCCCAAATACAGAACCCAGCACTTTGCCTTGTTGAACCTCATACCATTGGCCACAGCCCATCAAGCCAGCCTGTCCAGATCCCTCTGCAGAGCCTTCCTATCCTTCACCTGATCAACACTCCCAGCCAACTTGGTGTTGTCCACAAATTTACTGAGGGTGTACTCAATCCTCTCATCCAGATGATCAATGAAGATATTAAACAACACTGGCCCTAACACTGAGCCCTGAGGGACACCACTAGTGAATGGTTGCCAACTAGATGTGATGCCATTTTCTACCACTCTTTGGGCTCGGCCATCCAGCCAGTTTAAAGAAAGATCTTTATGATTATAATTATGCCCAGAAGTATGCTAGAGACATCATAGATCAAAAGAGATGTTCCTAGCTCCATCATAGCTTGCAAAATAAATAAAGAACAATACAAGTCAACAAATGATAGAGAAACAAAAGAAAAACAACACATGTTGCAATATTAAGTTTACACAGACAGTCTAGAAATGGTCAGAGAACATTTAATTTCCTTTTTTTTAGAAAATGAAAACATTTTCAAATTCAGGCAATGCAAATTTCTTCAAATTTGCTATTAATATCTCAACTGATTTTTAAAATACATGTAAATCACTGTAAGAACAGTTATTTTAAGAACAGAATAAAACTGCTGAAGTGACTGATTTGGAAAGTTACTTTATGGGTAACTTCACATAATAATTCACATATATCCATTAAGACTAGTTTTCCTTGAATCCCGACCATTGCTAGCTCTTCAGTGAAAGTCATAGCAGCATGTATCTAAACCTGGATTCTGGAAAAGCAGATTATTTAGACTACGTTGACCTCCTGTTAGCTTCATTTCATTATTGCCATTGAAATTTGAAGCAGAGAAGTACAGCTTACAAGAATGCTACCACTGCACCATGCAAACCAGCAAAAAGTAGCACTTTTAACTGGTGAAATGAAGATCTGAAGGAACTGAGAGAAATCTCACCCAAGCTGTCCTGGGTTCAGCTGATCAGTCATTTTTCTCCTTCTTAGAGGCTGGTGCAGTGCTGTGTTTTCGACTTTAGTCTGGGAACAGTGCTGATAACACACCGATGTTTTTAGTTATTGCTAAGTAATGTTTACTCTGATCAAGGACTTTCTCAGTCTCATGCTCTGCCAGGGAGGAGGGGAAGCTGGGAGGAAGCAGAGACAGGACACCTGACCCAAACTAGCCAAAGGGGTATTCCATACCACAGCACATCATGCCCAGTATATAAAATGACGGGAGTTACCTGGAAGGCCCAGATCGCTGCTTGGGTTGGGCTAGGTATCGGTCGGCAGGTGGTGAGCAATTGTATCCTCTCCCCTTCTTATTTCCCTTATCATTTTTATTATTGGTGGTAGTAGTAGTAGTTTTGTATTATACCTTAGTTACTGAATTGTTCTTATCTGAACGTGTGGGATTTACATTCTTTTGTTTCTCCTCCCCATCCCTCAGGGAGCAGGGGGAGGAAGAAGGGGGGGAGTGAGTGAGCAGCTGCGTGATTCTGAGTTACTGGCTGGGCTTAAAACATGACATAACACACTGACGTTTTTAGTTGTTGCTAAGTAATGTTTACTCTGATCAAGGGCTTTTTCAGTCTCATGCTCTGCCAGTGAGGAGGGGCACAGGAAGCCATGAGGAAGCAGAGACAGGACACATGACTCAAACTAGCCAAAGGGGTATTCCATACCACAGCACATCATGCCCAGTATAAAAACTGGGGGGAGTTACCCAGAAGGCCCAGATCGCTGCTTGGTCGGGCTGGGTATCAGTTGGTGGGTGGTAAGTAATTGCATTGTGCATCATTTGTGTTTCTTTTCCTTTTCCCCTTTTAGTTTTATATTCTTTCCCCTTGTTATTTCCCTTATCATTATTATTATTGGTGGTAGCAGTAGAAGTTTTGTATTATACCTTAGTTAATGGACAGTTCTTATCTCAACCAGTGGGATTTACATTCTTTTGATTCTCCTCCCCATACCTCCGGGAGCGAGGGGAAGGAAGAAGGGGGGGAGTGAGCAAGCGGCTGCATGGTTCTCTGAGTTATCGGCTGGGCTTAAACCACGACAGTCCTTTTTGGCGCTCAACGTGGGGCACGAATGGTTGAGACAACAACAGGATCTGACCAGAGTGTGCATAATCGTATTTGTGATAAGCATTCATTGTTTCAGATTAATAGTCACTCGTCACAATGTTTGTTTATTTGCTCTCAGAGTCGTTGCATTTGGTCTTGGAGTTTCAGCATGTCATACCTTACAGGCAGTATTTGCTGTTTTAGTGTTTATCAGCTGGGGGGCCTGGGCTAAGGTTATTTTCTCGCTGTACTTCATGGTAATGACATGTAATACAATAGAATCATTGATCATGAAACTGGTCTGGCATGCATTCCCAGCGTGGTCATCACCTCTATACTTTGGGAGGCATATAATGGAATTTTTTAGTGATTACACATCTTTTTTTCCTCCTCAGTGGGTTAAACTATGAAGGAGACATTCCCTCATACCCCTCGCCCCCCCACAAGGCTATTTACAGCAGCATTTGAGAATTCTAAAGGTTTTGGATGGCCTTTGGAAACCCTTGAAACCTGTCTGCTGCTTTTGCTGGGGATCAGCATGTTGCCACACACACAGCATGTATTTTACCTATGGCCATACCTCCCCGAGAACGCCCTATTTCATCTGATCTCAAAAGTTAAGCAGGGTCAGGCTCGGGTCTTTTCTAGGGTTAAACGACGATATAGGAGGACCACCAAGAGATTTTCCCCGATGCTGGACAGTCATGTGTGGCAGGGTGTGTGGAATCATATGGGGAAGTACCTGGGCCAGTGGGTCCCTCCAGTGCTTTGGAACTTCACCCCCGAACAAGTGTGAAATCTGGAAGAACTAATAAAGCACTTAAATGAGGTGTGCTATCGTTCTGGCAATACCGAAGAGGGAGAACTCGCTGCAACATGCTGGGACTTGGCCTACACCTAGAGAGTGTCTCTGGAAAAAGATGTCCCTGGATCTCATGGCAAAGCAACAGACAATGCAGCTACTCAGCCCCCAAGCACAGCAGCTACATCAACCCCGACGACAGACACTGCAGACACTCCAACCCTGGTGAAACATACTGCAGCTGCTCCAACCATAGTAACACACGCTGCAGCTGCTCCAACCCTAGTAATACACACTGCAGCCACTCTGACCACAGAGATAGACACTGCAGCTAAACCAAATGACCAATTTGTGACAATATCTGTTGCCCCTGTAAGCAAGGGGAAAAGCAAACAAAGGGCACAAAGAGCAACTCATGCAGTGAAGAAAGATGAAGACCCAATGCACGTACTAGAGGGGACGCCAAGTGAACGACACTTATTACTATAGGAAGCAGAGGAAGAGGTAACTTCTGAATCCCAGACCTAGACCGAGCTGCGGAATATGCGAAAAGATTTCACCTGTCTTCCAGGGGAGCACATCGTCACCTGGTTGCTCCAATGCTGGGACAATGGGGCTAATGGTCACAGACTAGAAGGTAGGGAAGCCAAGCAGCTGGGATCACTTGCTAAGGAAGGAGGAATTGAAAAAGAGATTGCAAAAGAGAAATGAGCCCTCAGCCTTTGGAGGCGGCTCTTGGCAGCTGCGAAGGAAAGGTTTCCCTTACAAGGACGATGTTATCTGTCGCTCAGCCAAGTGGACCACGATAGAGAAAGGCATCCAGTCCCTGAGGGAATCAGCCATTCTAGAGATGATCTATCACAGGCCGGATGCGAGGAACACATCCGTAGATCCAGATGAAGTCGAATGTACACGACCGACGTGGCGGAAACTTACACGGGGTGCGCTATCATCATACGCCTGTTCAGTGGCATCAATGACCTGGAGTGAGGCAGCACCACAAACAGTGGATGAAGTAAGTCATCAACTCCGAGAGTTTGAAGACAATCTCACCCCTTCCATCATTCCAGCTGTGAAAAACTGTCCCAGGAGTTCAAACAATTGAGAGACGATTTATCCGATCTATCCAGCTCCCCACGCGTACCAACCTGTGCCTCAGCTATTAACAGAAGGCGCCCTACTGCTCGAGAGAGAAAATATAGGAAGTACATGCCACGGGCCACCCTATGGTTTTATCTGCAAGATCACGGAGAAGACATGAGAAAGCGGGATGGAAAACCTACCTCAGTTCTGGAGCAACGGGTGTGTGAACTGAAGAGGAGAACAATGGTCAAGGATGATCCTCCCAGGAAAGCTGCTGCTCCAGTCTTTGGTGAGCAGTTTCCCAGATGGAGTGGAAGAGCTGATTTTACTCCAGCTCCTGTGATAAGGGATACTAATCCCTTTCTACAAGACATAAATGGAGAATGCTATGATCACTATTAGAGGGGCCCTGCCTCCAGCCAGGTGGAGGACAGGCACAATCAGGTTTACTATACTGTGTGGATCAGATGGCCTGGCACATCAGTCCCACAGAAGTATAAGGCTCTAGTAAATACTGGTGTACAGTGTACCCTGATGCCATCAAGGTATCAAGGGGTGGAACCCATTTATATTTCTGGAGTGACAGGAGGATCCCAAGAGTTGACTGTACTGGAGGCTGAAATCAGCCTGACTGGGAGGAAGTGGCAAAAGCACCCCATTGTGACTGGTCCAGGGGCTCCATGCATCCTTGGCATGGATTATCTCAGAAGAGGGTACTTCAAAGACCCAAAAGGGTACCAATGGGCTTTTGGTATAGCTGCCTTGGAGACAGAGGAAATTAAGCAGCTGTCCACCTTGCCCGGTCTCTCAGAGGATCCTTCTGTTGTGGGGTTGCTGAAAGTCGAAGAACAAGTGTCAATCGTGACCACAACAGTGCACCGGTGGCAATATCACAACAACCGAGACTCCCTGATTCCCATCCATAAGCTGATCCGTAGATTGGAGAGCCAAGGAGTGATCAGCAGGACCCGCTCACCCTTTAATAGCCCCATATGGCCAGTGCAAAAGTCTAATGGAGAGTGGAGACTAACAGTAGACTATCGTGGCCTAAACGAAGTCACACCACCATTGAGTGCTGCCATACCGGACATGCTAGAACTTCAATATGAACTGGAGTCAAAGGCAGCCAAGGGGGATGCTACAATTGATACTGCTAATGCATTTTTCTCAATCCCTTTGACAGCAGAGTGCAGGCCACAGTTCGCTTTCACTTGGAGGGGCGTCCAGTACACTTGGAACTGACTGCCCCAGGGGTGGAAACACAGCCGTACCATCTGCCATGGATTGATCCAGACTGCACTGGAACAGGGGCAAGCTCCAGAACACCTGCAATACATTGATGACATTATTGTGTGGGGCCAGACAGCAGAAGAAGTTTCTGAGAAAGGGAGGAAAATAATCCAAATCCTTCTGAAGGCCAGTTTTGCCAGAAAACGGAATAAGGTCAAGGGACCTGCACAGGAGATTCAATTTTTGGGAGTAAAATGGCAAGATGGAGGTCACCAGATGCCCACAGATGTGATCAACAAGATAACAGCAATGTCTCCACCAAGTAACAAGAAAGAAACACAAGCTTTCTTAGGTGTTGTGGGGTTCTGGAGAATGCACATCCCAAATTACAGTCTGATTGTAAGCCCTCTCTACCACGTGACCTGGAAGAAGAATTATTTCAAATGGGGCCCTGAGCAACAACAAGCCTTTGAACAAAGTAAACGAGAGATAGTCCATGCAGCAGCCCTTGGACCAGTCTGGACCAGGCCAGATGTGATAAATGTGCTCTATACCGCAGCTGGGGAGAATGGTCCTACCTGGAGCCTCTGGCAGAAAGCTCCAGGGGAGACTTGAGGTCAACCCCTTGGCTTTTGGTGTCGGGGATACAGAGGATCCGAGGCCAGCTACACTCCCGCTGAAGAAGAGATACTGGCAGCCTATGAAGGGGTTCGAGCTGCTTCAGAAGTGATTGGAACTGAAGCACAGCTCCTCCTGGCACCCCACTTGCCCGTGCTGGGCTGAATGTTCAAAAGCAGGGTCTCCTCTACGCATCATGCAACCAATGCTACATGAAGTGGGCTGCACTAATTACACAGTGATCTCGAATAGGAAATCCCAGTCATCCAGGAATTCTAGAAGTCATCATGGACTGGCCAGAGGGCAAAGAGTTTGGAATGTCACCAGAGGAGGAGGTGATTTTTGCTGAAGAGGCCCCACCATATAATCAACTGTCATAAAGTGAGAAGCAATATCCCTTTTTTACTGATGTGTCCTGCCGTATTGTGGGAAAGCATCAGAGATGGAAGGCAGCTGTATGGAGTCCCCTACGACAAGGTGCAGAAACTGCTGAACAAGCCACAACTTCATCTCTGCTTTCCACCATGGTCTCATCTGGTTTTGCTCCCACATGCACTTCATACATTCTTCCTTTCTTCATTCAGTCTCTTTCTCCTGTTTATTCTTATACATGCTTTTAAGTATAGGCTAGTTCAACAACTAACTAACCAACCTTCTGGAAAACAAAATACTCCAAAATACATGTGAACTCTTCTATGCTTGAGAGATGCAGCCATCTCAAGCTGTCAGTGGCTGTAATGGAGATGCTTTCTTGTTCCCTTGTGATTGCTTCACAGCCAGATGTTTAAATGAATTCCTGTCATCTTGTACAGTACTTATTCCATGAAGCAGTTCAAGATGTAGGGTAAGGGATTTTTAAGCAACACTTACTGGCTCACCTTAACTTCCAGTTCAGTCAATAACAATTTATAGCTTACAAAAATCTTAGTAAAACTTATAAAAAATGTGGATCCACTATTATAGGAGAAGTTGAGTTCAATGTATTACTGAGTGGTGAATAAAGCGGTACCCATTCAAACTAAAGGTTTGTCAGAAAGAGAAAGGAAGGAGGAAAGTGTTTTTGCAGACTTGCCATTGACATGTTCATTTACCAGTTTCTCCCTAAACTTTCTTCCTTCTTTCTAAAGAAGGTAGTCAAACATTGCCTGGCTACTCTGCAGCTTGTCTCTTATGTCCACAGG
This sequence comes from Strigops habroptila, assembly GCF_004027225.2. NCBI lineage: Eukaryota > Metazoa > Chordata > Aves > Psittaciformes > Psittacidae > Strigops > Strigops habroptila. Next base: position 25,446,079 of record NC_044301.2, read on the forward strand.
CTGCCATCAGGCAGGAAGCCATAATAAACAAGATGTCTAGCTTAACTGAACTAACCTGTAAAAAAAAAAATTAAGAAGTGTGAATTTACAAGTCTCACTGAATACCAGTGATGTCAGCAGTTAAGTACATATCTACAGGGGAAAAAACCAAAACCAAACACAAACCCACCCCCACAAGTTCACAGAGCCTGCTCAAGCCTCCGATGTATTTAGTAAGGCGCAGAGTTATGATGATGAAATCTCCTGTTCAAAATAAAGAGGTACCAAGCACTTGGGCTAAATTTTCATAAGGAGTCTTTGATATCAGTTATGGCTCTCACTGAATTTCTGTGAAAGCTGTACATTTAAGCAGATATGGTGCTGTTATTAACCACAGCCTTGGTGGCTTAACAGACCTGAAACAGGGCTACGAAGTCCATTCCCTCTCAGAGCAGATCAGCCCTGCTGTAATGGAGCCCACTCTACTGGAGCTGGATCCATAGTGACAAAGGTAGCTGTGTCCCTGTATGACAGCCTGCCCACAGTGAATGGGAGGTAGTAAACCTGCTCACATGACAGATTAGCTGTAGCTGGTCTCCTGCTTAGCCACCTATAGCAGAGGAACTAAGCTTCATGCTGGTATGGTATCCCATGTACCTCCTCACCCCAAATGGGAGTTTTTCTATCACAGAGCTGAAAATTTGCTTATGGTTGGACTGTAAAACTTGCTCTGTGCTTTATAGTTAAGTCAAGTCTGGCATGGTAACAGATTCTCATTTCCAAAAGCAAATAATCTCAATTTGGTAGTCCAAGATCATATTCTTAGGCCAAAACCCATACCCATACACCTTCTGCTACCTAAATTAAATCAGATTAAGTTTTAAACTTAATATTAAAATATAAATCCAATTATGTTAATGTATGGAAACACATCAAAAATATATCTAAACCATTATAACTAATTGAAAACCACAAGAAGCCTGACAGTTTTGTCCCTTTTTTCTTTCAAAATGGATGGAAAATTGAAGATGAATTCATTATTGCAGAAAACAACCAGTCTACACTGAGATACACACTGACCGTGCTAATGGCTCCCAGCAGGCCCAACCCAAACCCAGAAACTCCACCACCAATCCAACTCCAAATCCTAAAATATACCTCCAAAACTTTTGACATTGTTATTTGCATCAAGTGCAGGTTGGATGGAGTCTTGGGTGACATGGTTTAGTGTGTGGTGTCCCTGCCCATGGCAGGGGGGGTTGGAACTAGATGATCTTAAGGTCCTTTCCAACCCTAACTATTTTATGATTCTATGATACCAGCCTGCAAACATAAGCTGACTAGTCAGATACATACTATGTGGGAACTTGGAGACACAATCACGTATTGCCAAATTATCAATTCATATTTATGGCCTTAGGAATGGTAACAAATAGAATCAACAGCATATCCTCTAATGGGTGAAAATAACAGCAAATACTTCATACAGCTTTAAGTTTTCAGAAAAAGCTTTGCTATCAGGCAAGATTTAAACAAACAAAAAATAATAAAAAAAAAAATCATCTGACCACTTGGTGATCTCACTCAGTACCTGGAAAGCTAAACGCTCTCTGTTTTGAGACCTTATTTGGTGTACTTCAGTAGTGAGACAACTGCAGCACACAAATGCATGAATCTCTGACACTGAGCTCTGTTTATACAATAGAAATAGAATGAGCTCTATTTAAAAAATCACCTTTTAGTGGGCTTTAGCCTCATATTTACAGGAGCTGGAGTAATTCAATGATGGCTAAATAAATCTGATCTTTGTAGATGGTTTGTTTAACAAATATTAGTGAGATGGAATAACATAAGCTTTGGGTGCCCAAGACAGAATTGGAGATAAAACTTTTCCTACTCACCTTTCACCATGTGAAACCTCAAGAGGCCTGACTACAGCCATGCCTAGGCCATAAATCATCAGGGGGCACGGGCTCCCTGTAAAATGAAAAGCTGTGCTTTCTGAAGCAGCACTTTAAGTCTTCAGGCTTCTGGTTGGTTCAGTATGGCTTGATAGAATTATAAATTAATCAATTTCCCCCAGAGTGGGTATTTTTATACTGCTGAAGTTGTTCTGAACAGCTGTCAAGGAAAAGTTATCTTAGCCTACAGTAAATCCAAAACAAATCCCTGCCAATAAATATCTGTTCTTCTATAAAAAAAAAGCTCACCTACAGTTCTCAAAATAAAGAAAATTAAAATACAACACAACTGAATTAATACACAGCTACCCCTATAAAGAAAATTACAGTTATTCATGTTCTACATATGGAAAATTGGAAAACCAGAGCCTTTGTAACTTAAGTTTTCATGGAAGCCCTTATATTAGGCTCCTTAACTCACGATTTCCTGCTCTACTGACAAAGGTGCATTTCCTCAGGATTCAGAGATCCAATTGTGTGGTGGAGAGTCATAAAAGAATCAGCATTCCTCAAAACTCACTGATTCTTTTCCCCAAAACATGTTACCATATCAGCCTCTCTGACAAACATACAAGAATTCAAATTCAAGATGCTTTTAAGGTTAAATTGTTCTGAGATTGGCTGAGTATTTTTGTCACGTAGTTTTGAAACAGTTAAATATACATCTATTAAAATTCTGGGGTTAAAAAAAAAAAAAAGAAGAAAAAAAAAATACAACCAACCCAGAGCACTCTACACTTTCAACTTTTCAAATGTGGTAACAAATTCAAGCAAATATAGTTTGATTACTTATTTGTAAATCCATTTCACTGTAATGCACTGGTAGACTGAAGCACACCAATCCTCTCATATTTGCATTTCTTCTTAGAGTAAGACATAAAAAAAAGACAGTTAGCAATATACGATTTTTTTAAACATACCATCCAATCAGTTTGTGCTCTAAGAAAGCGTTTGTTGCCATCTTTACATAAAGTATGGCTAAATTTAGCTCAGATATTACAAAGCTACTTATCTCAAATACTCATGAATGAAATGTTTAAACCCAAAAATCTGTTTGGTGATTTGTCTCAAAACCACTCCTAAGGAAGCAGAGAGAAGATTTTGTGCAGGTTTATTCTAGGAAGCCTTATGCCATGTTGTAACTATAAAACTCTTAACTGTTTGGAGTAATATGCTCCTCTTTGTTCCACTGTGTACCTCTGGAAGAACAGTACGTTATACCTAATAAGACCCATGCCAAGGATCTACTTAACTATCTACTTACTTACTGTACTAACTACATAACTCTGCTTCTCCATGTTTGTAGACACCCTGCAGCATTTTTTTTAAATGTGTTTGCCACCAAAATAGCATTCTTGAAGAAAAATCTTGTAGACTCACAAGAATGCATATCAAAAGGACTGCAATATGTTTCCCACTCATCCTAAAACTCATTTCACTTTTTATTAAGCGTTGGGTTATACAGAAAATGCTGATCCTTCCTCTTTCCCTTCCAAGCCATCCTGACAAACTGGGAAACACACTGGACGCCTTCCTGGAACAGCGCAGGAAGCGATGTTCAGTCCCAAAGCATCCTTTGAAGTCTGCTAACAGGGCCTGGTAAGAACCAGGTTTCTGTCACTCTCCACTAAATTGCCCAAGAATATCCCACATTTTCTGCTTGCAGAACAGAGAACAGATCCTGGCTCACATGTGGATGCTTCCAACTCTTCAGGTCCCATGTTTCAGAGATTCCTACTCCACATATATCACTGTGGTTTTGTGCATAAGTTGGGGGGGGATTGGTAGAACAAAGTGAACACAAAATTTGAGGGGGGGTAGGGAAAGAGGAATCTTATTTCTGAGACAAAAGATTTTATATCTCTGTGGACAAACAAGAATAAAGGGAAATCTCATTTTATAGTCTGAACAAAATATGTTTAATCCATAAAACACCCTGAAATATCAAAATTGTGGTGGTGTTACTGAAAGTGGTCCATGTTTAGAAAAGAAACAAGAAGCTATGCTAAATACGGAACATTCTAACACTTGTACCACTAAATCAGAGAGCACCATAAGCCAGAAAAGAATCTGTCAGGAATTTAAAAAGAAAAAAGGAGGAAGCGAAGGAGTGAAAATGAGCAGCTACTTTATGCATATGTGCATACAAAGCTCACTTTACTATTCTGTGGACTTTAATTTTCCTTAAAAATACTGCATTCATTTGGGTTTTTTGTTATTAAATGCACTTGTAAAGATCAGAATAATCTACACATGTCATTTCATATCCCTGACCCCCATTTTTTAATTACTCTTGCAACTACAATGAAATCAGGAGGTATTTTACACCCAGGAGCAGGAGGTACAGAGTAGTTTATTTACATATTTAAAAGGAATCCCTGCAGTGTTCTCGTGTGATCACCAGCAGATGATGCACACTCGATGATGCCTGTCTCAGCCATCAGCAGAAATAAATTTGTTTAAATATTGAATATGCTTTTAAAAATTTATACCAAGTCAAACTATTACCATTTTTCTTATTGTGACTGAAAGTAAAATGTTTAATTGAAACAGCTATTACTTAATAAATGAGTAGAAGCAGTGCGTACAAATGCATGGCATTTCCAGGTTAGATCTTGATCATGATACTTCATGCATGATATTTCCCATATACCAGAATGAAAGACAAGTCTAAATAAGATCTCAATCCAAATAACAAAATTTCAGAGAACCAGAAGTGTTGACTCCAAACCTCTCTCCAATATAGACAACTTGATCTCAGCATCACATTTTGGAGGCAAAGCAAGCATCCTACATTCTCACTGCTGCCTTTACTCAGTCAGGTAAGCTTTACTGCTGCAACTGTTTAGCAAGAAGACTAGATATTACAAATAAATACTGTCATTCCACAGGAAGAAAAAAAAAAAGAGTGCACCAAAATTTCATCAAAACGTGGTCAGAAAAACAAAATGTTGCACTAATTTTTTTTCCCACCAGATCTCAGATGCATATTCACAGTGCAAGCAACTTATTTTAGCTTCAGAAAGGTTGGTTTTAGTAGCCTCTACACAGCCAGTTCTACTATGGCAAGTTAAACAGGGTTTTGCTTTTACAAGACCTGCATCGATGTATTTGTCAAGCTTGTTCCATTCCCCAGACTGTGCAGTCCATTATTTTCAAAGAGCATTCTCAGACATGTACAATCCCTGTATAAATTATTAAGGTTATAAAAGTGCTAAGAAGCACAGCATTCCAAACAGCAGAATTGTTAACAGCGATGCCTAAAACTGGAAAGACTTTTCCTGCATCTTCCAAACCAACATAGTCTTGTCCTCAGTTCGCACCATGATTCACTTTAGAATTCAACTTTTAAGAGTCATTTTGTAGAGCAGAAATACATTCCTAAAAAATTCAATTGTCTTTACTAGAATAGCAGGCCTCTGTATGTTGAATGCTGTGATCTTGGAAGTGAAGCTCTTCAGCACTGAAATGAAATTCATACTCTAGTGTAAGTTTGCATTCTCTCCTGCATGTAACAGAACAGTTGTCAAAGAACAAGGGGTAAAGTGGAATGCTACATTTCTGATACTTTTAATCTCCTTGGCTTTGAGTTATCTGATCCCCACTACATACTTAAAGTTGTCACATACAAATATCTCAGAGCCTGTGTTACGAATGGGACAGCTTCAGTGATGACACAGCAAATGTCTGTCTGTTTTGGGTTGTTTTGTTGTTTTTTCAAGTGATCTTTATTAGCTATTAGTTGCATTTCTACTTCTGCTAACTGCCCCTTGCCTATGCTACACTTCACAGGACATCCATTTACTGGAGCATTGCAGGTAGAGATCCCATCTGCTGGTTGCCAACAGCTTGTACTCCTGTATTGCTTTTAACAGGACTACTCCCAGAGGTAAATTTGCATTAGTGGAGCAAATACACACTGGGAAGGAATCGGAACTGTTAGACCAAATCACATTATTTATATCATTCTGATTATTATGCACCCCAAATTTTGTAAGATTTGAAGTGATGTAGAGGGAACATACTGTTAGTATCTTACATAATTCATCCTGATCACTTAAATAGGTTCTTAAAATAGCATCCCCTGGATGCCTGCTTTTGAAGTGTTTAACGAGGTATACATAAGGAGGATAATAATTATAATGGGGGTGTAATGAGCTTCACTATCAATGGGAGTCAAAGTACAGTAGATTTTTATCTCAGATAATTATTGCTATATGCAGTAAGCACACCAGCAAGAAATAAAGCCTCTGGATTACCTCTAGTGAAGGGAATTCACAAAAAGAACATTAATTTTTATTCTGAATTCTGAACACTGACAGGTGTTCAGCTGATAAATCAAGAGACCAGAAACCTCGTGTATTGACATAGAGCTATACAGTGCAGCACACAAAGCAGAACTTCAAATTCCAGGGTGTCTTGGCTACAAGTAACAAGAAAATACATGTGTCTATGCAGTTAAACGTCACACTTTCCACGCTAAAAGGACAACTGATGGTAATATGATCAAGAGAGATAACTGCCTTAGCTACGAGTATCAGACTGCTATCACAGAGATACCCAGGGACCAGCATAATCCACAAGCTACACAGTTACTCTGAAATGAATGACCTTTTCCTAGGGAAGAGAAGGCATTTATTTACAAGCCATGTTCATTCACTCCTCAGCCCTACAGCCAAAACAACCATGAAGTTCCTGAATACTGCTGATGCATTTTGTACTAAGTGTTGTCAAGCTGGCCAGGGCCTGGGCTGAGATCACTGAACTCCCAGAGGATGCTGAAATCGGGTACCACCAACTGATTACACTATTCATTCTGCTTAAGAGGATTATTGATCTGTTTTGATGGGAAATACTACTGGGCAAAATTCATAAGGCCAGTACATGAAAGATCAAGCCATTTCATCCTTCCAAAGACAAAAACCTCTTGTACTCAAAAAAGTTTGTGTTCTGTTTTTTTTTTGTTCCATGTTCCATTTTTCCTAATGATTATTTTTCTGTTTGTATCTCAGACTGTATTATGCATTTTTGTCCTGTAACAGTTATTTTTCTCCTCTCGGTAGCTGGTGCAGTTCTGTGTTTTCGACTTTAGTCTGAGAACAGTGCTGATAACGCACTGATGTTTTTAGTTATTGCTAAGTAATGCTTACCCTGATCAAGGACTTTTCAGTCTCATGCTCTGCCAGGGAGGAGGGGCACAGGAAGCCAGGAGGAAGCAGAGACAGGATGCCAGACCCAAACTAGCCAAAGGGGTATTCCATACCACAGCACGTCATGCCCACTATATAAACTGGGGAGAGTTACCTGGAAGGGCCTGATTGCTGCTCGGGTTGGGCTGGGTATCGGTTGGCAGGTGGTGAGCAATTGTATTGTGCATCACTTGTGTTTATTGTCTTCTTTTCCTTTTCCCCTTTTAGTTTTATATTCTCTCCCCTTGTTATTTCTCTTATCATTATTATTATTGGTGGTAGCAGTAGTAGTTTTGTATTATACCTTAGTTACTGGACTGTTCTTATCTCAACTGGTGAGATTTACATTCTTTCGATTCTCCCCCCCATCCCTCTGGGAGTGGGGGGAGGAAGAAGGGGGGGAGTGAGTGAGCAGCTGCATGGTTCTGAGTTACCGGCTGGGCTTAAACCACATCAATTTTAAAAAATAATTTTGTAGCTGAGATCAAAATTACTCTCTGCAGTTAATATCCTGAAACTAATGGAGAATTATGACTGGATCCTCTAAGGCAGAGAGGCCCAATTGGTGAGTAGTGAAGACAGTAAGACTTTGCTGGTCGCTCAGCTGGTAAAACAACTTGATTTCCAGCATTATGAGAGTTTAAGTAAACAACTCATGTAGGTCGGTTTGAGAGCTCCACCCTAATCTTGTAAAACTATTGTTGGTAAACCACAAACCTGTCAAGGTTCCTTCATATGCTGTTTGTCATATTAATTATGTTATCATTATACTGTTTTTAAATACACAGCTGATACATATTATCAATGAAATAACAAGGAACTGACAGAAGAAAGGGAGGTATGAATACAAACTAAGTGAATTCAAAGAAAATTCATTTATGTTCCAAAAACACTCCTCCAGTATGAAAGCCATTCTTTGAAGTCAACTGTTATTTAAATACAGATTTACTGATTATTCTTTTTCTACATCCCAGGATTTTCTGTGCTGCAACATTATCTGAAAACAAACAAAACAGAACAACAACAAACAAAAGCTCTAATTCTATGTTTGTGACTATTTCTCAGAAACCAAATAGCTGCCTTGTTTTACCACTTTCATCCCTCTCTTTAATTGAGAGAACTCTGACAAACAATTATTGAGGAAACAACTGCTTTTGCAATCAACATCAATCTCTACAGGCAAATGCATATTGGCTGTTTCCTGTCTTAGGCCTCTAGCTATTTACATGCACCAGCTACTTGCTATAGTTATACAACACGTATTTATATATTACATTTATATAACAAGTATGCCCTGGAAACTGGGAAAAATTTGTTTTAAGTTAGGACCCACTTTTGAAAGTTCATCTCCGAGTCCACCTACAATAGCTCATACCCACAAATCTACACAGCTGATTTGCAATAAGTAATTCAGGCAGGTCTAAACCTTTTTCAGGCGGTGGCTGTGGCTTTTCAAGCATGCCATTCTAAACATGAACTCGCCAGTCAGTGTCCAAAGAAACATCATCTACTTGTGGCAACAGCCATGCAAAAAAAGTACTTTGAAGCTAAACTTAACTTGGTAGGGGAAGAAAGATCAGGAACCTCAAACTTGGCATTACTCTAACAGCACAGATTCCGATTATCTTATAGAAGATAGTTCAACCCAAAACATTTCTCTGCTGTGTTGCGCTCAGTAGAGTATTCGGACAGTTGAAATAACAGAAAGGTTTATGGGCTTTCTGGGAGGAAGCCTCCATAAAGAATTAAAAAAATAATTAAAAATCTTTTTTTTCTGACCTCCTACCCACACATGTACCTCCTAAGCAAGCTCCCACTGGGGCCCCAAACAAGACCTTCTTTTGAAATCTTGGAATATGCTTGAAACAGTATGTTTGAAAACACAGATTAATACTCAGTAGTACTGGTGGATTATTTTAAATAAATGTCAGAGTAAAGGACTTGAATAATACTGAATGCAAAATGCTCACTGTCCCTTTTATTACTACACACAAAAAGTGATGCCACCTGCAAATTAAGTTAATACCAAAACAGTAGCTGAATGCCAGTTTCTGCCACCAGGACACAAGGGACCCGGATATGGTGTCAGATGCCACAATCTCCTCCAAGGGAGATCTCTTATTACTGACCTTTTCTTCCTTAATTTGATAGCATTTAAAAAAAGGCATGTTAAAAACATTAGAAAGGCTAGCAGAGTAACATGCAGAGAAGTCAAATAGAATTAAGACAGCTTGTACATATCACCTGCAAGCCCAAACACAAGGAGGCATTGAGGTGAACAACTTGATTCTTACTCCACTGGGTTTTTGAAGTCTAAATGGATAGGGATAATTCATATTAAGAATTCACCTATAAAACCCTAGGCTTTAGTATGCAGTACCACAAATAGAAATAAGAAGTTGTTCTCAAAGTGTGTGGAAAGCCTTATAAATGAATTCCACTGTGTGGAATGACCCTTTCTTAAGCCACATCACTCCAGCAATAATCCACATGGACCCTTGCTGACACTAACAGATCTCAATGGTAGATTTTAAAGTATACTGATCCAAAGACTGGTGGTCATCCTGTTTACCATTATGGATGTACTCCTGACTGGAAATGGGACATTTGAAAACAAACTGATATCCTGGTTGCTTGGTGCTTGGTACTTGGTACTTCAGTGGACTAACTTCTTCTTTAATTGTCATCTCTCCAAGTCACAATGTAAAGAGAAGAGAGCTTTCGGTTAGTTCTCCTCTAATTACATCTTTGCTTGCTTTTACAAAATACACAATGCTTCATGTTAAAATACCATCAGCAGAAGAATCCAAACAGAACTTTATCACCATTAAGTAGTTGTTACTGTATGTAAAAATCGTAATCCCTTACAAGCTAACTCACAAACTACAGACTGCAGCATGTTTCCCAGACACTGAGTAGTCAAACCCTCACATATCAAACTATCACTGTCATCAGCATACACACTGATTCTTAAAAACAAAACACATTTGTATTCTGGATACCTTCAGTCTGAACTCTCCAGTTACCTATAAAAGAGCTAGTCTCTGTCTGCAGCAACACACTTGATGATACTTCCCAGAAAGCACAACATATGGTAGCAGTCATCAGCTGTAACTCTAGCAACAACAGAGAGGTTGAGGAACAGTTGAGGAAGATTATTTGATCTTGTGCCTCATATGAGGAGGCTGCAAGCTGATGAGGTTTAACTACTGTAATTTCAGTTTCACATGGTGAGGCTAGGACAGACTTTATGCTTTAATTCAATGAAAAAATTGATAATCTAGGCAATGTTCCCATCAAATACTCACAGTAACCACAATGCAGGATGTGTGACTTTCTGTTTTGCTTTATGATACAAATCTGTTAGCCCTAGTTTTTAGTGATTTACTAGCTATTGGACATATTTGTCCCCATTTCTTTTACCTACGGTCTGTGACCACATCCTTTTTTCCCTTAGAGAAATCCTTTGAATCACTTATATTTCTTATTTGAGGGAGTATAACTATATTTTTATTACTGTTGTTGTTATTACTATTATTAGTACTACTTTATGGAAATTCCCAAAACAGGAACAGGTTAGGTATACCTACACAAAAAAGATCATCATCAACAAAAGACTGTGCCATTTACATAGTAGGAAACATGAATCTTACAACATGCCTTGTTTTTTCCTCTGGCTAATATTTTCTCTTTCACAGGTTTCTTTCACTGCACACAGATGTGTAAGTACTGTTGATATATCTTGTTTGTACTCATTCCTAGTTATACAGCATAAAACTGCTTTCAAGTTAGCACTTTTACCTACTTTTAGATTTAAAATCTTACCTCCAAGACATGTTAAATTAAAGAGAAATGCTACAGGAATGAACCAGAGATGTGTCCATCTAGCTTTCATCTCAAAGAGACAGTGGTAATGATGGAATTAAAAACTAACTGAACAGTCAGGCCAGGACTAAAGGGTGACCTCCACAGCAGCCTAACACTGTAACTCTAAATAACTCTTATTACTTATTTTTTTTATTGCATCAGGAGGATGAACTTAATGACCAGAGTAATTGTGAGAGACTGATCTGAAATCAGACTCCATTGTCCATTGTCTCAAAGATTGGTATGAGAAGCTGAGATGGAATTTCACCAATCCATTGTCTCAGAGATGGGTGGGAGGAGTTAAGACTCCAATATCCATTGCCTGAGGGATGAGTGGGAAAGAGCTAAGACTCTTCTGTCCATTACCTCGATGATTGGTGTGAGGAATTGTTGCCCATTATCCCAAGAACTGCTGCAGACACGTGCAGTTGAAGAGCTGGCTGCAAGACCAGGGAAACTGGTCCACCAGGAACATGTAATATGTGACATGAAGAACAGAGGTACTCCCCCCAACTCATTATAAAAGGGGGAAAAGGTAATCATGAAAAAGGAGCCATTGCCATGAGGAGCCATTGCCATGAGGATGACTCCAGGAGGACACCTCCATGAGGACACTCTCCACCGATGACTACTACAGACCCTGAGGGACACCCTCCACGAGACATAGCCATGAGGACAACTCCACGAGACACACTCCACAGGGTACCTTCAAGGGGACGACTCCAGAAGGACATCTCCATGAGGACACCCACCTCCGATGACTACTACGGACTCTTGGGGGACACTCTGCTCTGATACCGACTACATACCCTGGAGGACTCCCACCATCTCCAACAACGGATCCCCAGGACACCGCTGGATCCATGGTGGTGACTCTCTCTCTCTCCACCCCAAATCCTTGCTTCATTTTCTACCTTTTTTCCAATCTGTCCTATCGCTATCCCCTTTGTTACAATAATTTCCCTTTTTTGTAATAATCGTCTTTTTGTAATAAACCAACTGATCGATTACGGTACTTGACCTTGTTTGCGTCTTAATTTCACTCTTGGGATCACGAACTGAAACAGGGTCCAGCACTGGGGTTTTCTCCAATTGGACCCTGACAGTAATGACCAGGTTATGGCAGCCAATATAGGACAAAGTACTGATTCACAAACTTCATGCCTCACTGTTTCAAATATCTCTGTACCATCCATGGTCCCAGTTCAAAGACTGCCTCGCCTTTGCCTCCTTATCACTGCACAACATCAGCAGCTGAGACAAAGTGATCCAGAAACTGCTGAGCAGCAGGAGACACAAAGCAAAGCACATTCCTGCTCCTGCATCTGTCGCCTGCCCCTAGGCGAGCTCTTGGACCTCACTGTGCACCTCCTCATTCACTGCCCAGTTTCCCAGTCCAAGCTGACTTACCTGCTTGAATTCTGTGCTGTGTTAAACCTTGAATTTAGGCACAGCTTGTTAGGGAGGCACCTCGCTGATCAGGAGTCCAGTGTGAACTAGAGAACCTGCAGCCGGTCAGCTTATCAGAAGACAAGCTGACCTCTGAAAGTAGACAATTCTATTCTTTCAGGCAACAATCAGCTGTGTAATGCTAGTCAAGCAACTTTCCCCACTGAGATCACTTGCTTTCTTGCCCTGTGTCTCACCCCTTCACCCCATAAACTTTCAGGAGTGCCATAACTGTCTATCTTGGTGTCTTTGATGGATGAGTTATTATCATATAAGGTTTACCATCATATATCTAAAAAGCTATGTTTCATATTCATCACATTAAAAACTAACACATTTTCATCAACATAATTAATGTTTGTTGTATTATCATTCAAAGAGGTATATACAGTTATGGTTTGAGAACAACACTCAGCTCTGAAATAGCACTCTTCATCTGCAGATCAGTGTAAATGTCGCTGGTAATTCAGCTTTTGTGAACAGGTCATCAGCATGACTGGCATATTAACATCTCAGCCAAGGAGCAACACTTAGAGGCATTCTTTTAAAGGTTAATGAAATGCCTCAGTATGTACTTCAGCAGTGATTATTTACAAGAAACTAGTTAAAGGCAAATGGGCCTCACTTGAATTTCAATTCAAATTATAATTTTAATCTCAACAGTTAATATAGGTGTTGCCGGATTGTTATGAATATATACTTACTCCCTATTGTTACCCTATTGTAACCTGCTTAGATTTGTTCAAATTAATTGTGTATGGTATCACTGATTAAATTCCCTGGGAAAGGACACAATACTCATGTATAATGAATAATTCTCTCAGCTTATTGATTCCAACTTCAGAATCATCACCTCAGTACAAATATAGAATACATGAAAGACAGATGCTATACTTGGTTCACAGAGAAAGCCCATACCAAAAGTAGCTTGTAGTAGGCATAATTATTTAACATTAAAGTTGTATGCTCTTATCTACTTAATTTTACATTGTTTTGGCCATCCACCGAAATAATTTTCTGACAAAACAAATAAATAAATACATACACCCCAAACTTCCATTTGGAAGCATTCAGAATATTAACATATTATTCACTGTAAAGAAAGACCCACACTGAAGTCCTCCAACAAACTGTCATTACAAACAGATCAAAGAGCATCAGTTCCAAGACCTAAAGACTAAGGGAAATAACAGGTTCACCCAGGCAGCCTACCTGCTGCTATGAAACAGCTATAATTATCTTTGAGGGCTTCTTAGAAATGCATTCCCAGAAAGATCAGACCCTTGAGGTAGAATGGCATCATTCCTTGAATCATAGTGCCCCAGGCAGCTGAACCCTCATTCACTATGTTCTCAGCAAAACCAACCATCTAGCATTTCAGCTACAAGAAGAGCCCAGACCATCGTGTACATGCAGAGACCCAGAATGCCTCTTTCAAAATGAATACTGTCTAATTGCAAATGGGAATATAGCAAACAGAAGTGGGAAAAAAAAAAAGGAATTCTTCCTATATTGAGGAGAAACATAAATGTTAGGGCCAGCTTATTCTAGCCCTTATCTTCTAAGGAAAAGGGTTCTGTCTGCTGGAGAGTGCCTCAGTAATTTCTGAGGATCTTATTTTTAACCAAAGAAGGTTTGTTCAGTCTAAGTCTGATAAAACTCCTCAACTCATATCTGGTATCACACCCTGAGATACTGGAGATAAAAATCTCTGTTAGCACTCAGCACAGTCCACTAAATGTTGTCAAAGGGATTATTTAAAGCTACTCCTTCCTTGTCTCCTGCAGACATAAGATGTGAATTTAGCAAGAGATAACCTTTTGAATGCAAATAGCAAAGCAACCTGAAATGATAAACAATAAAGAGGCAAGCAATATTATTTTCATTAAAACAATGCAAGAAGCTCCCAACAAATAATACCGCTTGCTTCACCAGCACAATTGCTGCCCCTTTCATAAGAACAAAGCTGGTTTACAATATCACTCTGTACTAAATGCTGTTTAGCATTTTTAAAGTGCTCAGCAGTGTGCATTTTTTGTCAGATTGGTTGTTTTATGTACTTGCACTGGAAATGCTAAGCAGAATATTTCCCCCAACAGTACAGTTTTTAAAACAGATGTAGATAGTAACAGGCAAAAAAACCCTACCAGTATTGAGATTACACAGTGTATGAGAGGTGAAGCACTATCTGCTTCTATTTCTGTGGTGGTATATTTCTTTGCAAGGGTTAGGAAAGAACTGGCCTTGACAGAAATGTTCTGCGTAAAGAAGGGCTCCACAATCATTAGAGAAATACACAAGGGTTTGGGGGGCATTTTTGTTATTTATTCTGCTTTAGTTTTTAATTGCCACCCATTTTAACCTTCTGGAATTTATTATCTAGTGTTCTGTACTTCCTGTATTGTGTGCTGATTTTATGGAAGCATGAGGCAACCTAAATTATTTTAATTAAACTTGCTGTTTGCATCTACAAAGTTCTTAAATAACTTTTTATCCTACTGCTCTAACTGTATATTACTATAATTTAAAAAGACATTGTAAAAGACTTTAAATAATTTGTGTTATTATTGTAAATTAAATAAGTAGGGGTACTATATAAATTAAACATGACACTTGGAAACAAATCTTACAGTCTCTGCTAGGCAAAATTCCCAATTAAATTAATAAAGCTTTACCTGAGCTATACATAAATAACAGCCAGAGGAGATGGTCACAGTTGCCAACTCTTTATGATAATAAATATGTTTTTTAAATAATTCTAATGCATATACTTTTTCCAAGATCAATTAACTTCTCTAGGTATCACTCAAAAATCGTCTGACAGTAAGGCTTACAATCCTTTCAAGATACACCAAAGTGAGCTGAATAATCTGTACAGACAGCAAGAAATTTAATTACTTAAAATCCAAAAGCATGTGTACTTTAATAATATAGTTATGATAAACAACCTAACCTGACTTTTAGCTTTTCAATTTCTCAAGCACAATCTGCTCCTAAAACCTCAGCAGATCAGGCACCCTCAGTGGGAATACACAGTTGAACCCAACAGCAGACCAACAGCCACATTTTTAGTCTTTCCTTACATGTTTTACACTTTTAGTCCAGCTTTTATCCTTGCATTTCTGCAAGCAGCTCAAATCTGAGCAAGTGGGAGTTGTACAGATCCAAAGACAGAACGTGTCCAACCAGTCCTAACTGCGTTAAGTGTTTCACAGGAACAGATCATGACACTTAGCAACTTCGGCAGTAATGAAGCCAAAAGGCAGGAGCTAGGAGGCAGGAGCTAGGAGACATGTCAAGAAACAATTAGGAACACTGGAAAACTTGTCTTCGAGAGGGAACTTTGTACCATGCTAACTATGCTCATGACTTTTCTCACCCAAGACTTCAGTATGGACTGATGTGTGTCTAGGCATGCATGAATTTCATGTATGTATTTGCATATATTAACATAGACTAGCAGAACTGTTCAGCTATTTTATAGTCATAGAATCAACTAGGTTGGAAAAGACCTTTAGGATAATCAAGTCCAACCATTACCCCAGGACTGCCAAGACCACCCCTAAACCATGTCACTGAGGGCCTCATCTACATGGGTTTTGAACACTTCTGGGGAAGGCGATTCCACCACTTCCCTGGGCAGCCTGTTCCAATACTTGATCACCCTCTCGGTGAAGAAATGTTTCCTAATATCCAGTCTAAACCTCCCCTGGTGCAGCTTGAGGCCATTACCTCTTGTCCTATCGCTTGTTACTTGGAGAAG
Organism: Strigops habroptila; assembly: GCF_004027225.2. NCBI lineage: Eukaryota > Metazoa > Chordata > Aves > Psittaciformes > Psittacidae > Strigops > Strigops habroptila. The sequence continues at coordinate 25,462,287 of NC_044301.2, forward strand.
AGACTGACTCCTACCTTACTACAACCTCCATTCAGGTAGTTGTAGAGAGCACTAAGGCCCCCCTGAGCCTTCTTTTCTCCAGACTAAACCCCCCCCGGTTCCCTCAGCCGTTCCTCATAGGACTTGTTCTCCAGACCCTTCACCAGCTTTGTTGCCCTTCTCTGGACCTGCTCCAGCATCTCAATGTCTCTCTTGTAGTGAGGGGCCCAGGACTGAACACAATACTCGAGGTGCAGCCTCACAAGTGCCAAACACAGGGGGATAATCGCTGCCCTGGCCCTGCTGGCTTCACTATTTCTGATACAGGCCAGGATGCTGTTGGCCTTCTTGGCTGCCTGGGCACACTGCAGGCTCATGTTCAGCTCCATCAATCAGCACCCCCAGGTCCTTTTCCATCAAGTAGCTTTACAGCCACTCTTCCTCAAGCATGGAGTGTTCCATGGGGTTCTTGTGGCCCAAATACAGAACCCAGCACTTTGCCTTGTTGAACCTCATACCATTGGCCACAGCCCATCAAGCCAGCCTGTCCAGATCCCTCTGCAGAGCCTTCCTATCCTTCACCTGATCAACACTCCCAGCCAACTTGGTGTTGTCCACAAATTTACTGAGGGTGTACTCAATCCTCTCATCCAGATGATCAATGAAGATATTAAACAACGCTGAGCCCTGAGGGACACCACTAGTGACTGGTCGCCAACTAGATGTGATGCCATTTACTACCACTCTTTGGGCTTGGCCATCCAGCCAGTTTCCAACCCAGTGAAGAATCCACCTATCCAGGCCATGAGCAGCCAATTTGTCCAGGAGAACTGTAGGAGAGGATGGAAACTATTTCATTATTGCCAAAGAGAGGTAGCTGCTTGGCTGGAGAAGAAAGAGTTAAAGAAGCAGCAAAGCACACTGTGTGATTAAGCAGAGCAACCCAGATGGACAGGAGCAGGAGAACAGAAAGATAAGGAACTGGTTACCTGGGGACTGTTTGTGAAACGACGAAGAATGTTGAAAAAAAACAAAACTGTAAACCAGGAACTAAACATGATGTGATAAAATAGTTTGGCATAAGAGTTAGAGCAATAGGCTAAAGATAGCTTTGCTAGAATGGTATAAAAGCTAGAGCAATAGGCAATAAAGTGATTCGCTGCATGAAGATGCTCTGAGTCCGTGCCGTTAATCGCCACAAATGGCGCCCGAATAGGGACCCGAACGCGGCAATTAGAGCGACCGGTGGAGACCCCAGCCAATCGAGAGACAGGAGCAGCGGGACCAGAGAGCTGCAACTCCGGTTAAACAATCACCGTTACAGAAGGTGAGAGGCTGGGGCATAACAACAGGTGCGAGTATGTCGTCAGAAGAAAAATCTATTGTCTGCATTTTCAAAAAGATTCTGGAGAGAAGAGGTATCGCTTACGATGAGAACACGCTCCACTTGTTACTCGCCTGGCTTAAAAACAAAGGCGTAGCAGTGGATGCACAAACTACTTTTCATGTAGAAACATGGTCGTGAGCTGGGGAAGTACTGTGGGACGCTACTACTAAAGGCGACAATGCCGCCACAAGATTATTGACTACATGGCAGTTGGTAATTGACTCATTGAAACAACTTAAAGCAGACCGTGCCACTGATGCCGTCACATCTGAGGAAGCTACCAACGCTCGTAAGGGGGTAAATTCTCCTGAAGCCTCATCACCAGCTGTCTTCCCGTCTGCACCTCCTTTGTTGTCACAGTCCTTGCCGCCGACCTCGACGATCTTCATGGCACAAGTGCCTCTGTCAGGAGCAGCTGAGTTGAATGATGACCCTGATGACCCTACAGACCCCTTTGATCCTGGTTTTATAGATCTGGAGAAGGAGCCGGACTTGTTTCCTCCCCCTGCTGAGTTGCAGACATTTACAGGGAAGCAGAGGTGGGGTCCGGAGGACCG